>NC_140170.1:120015004-120662504 GCF_963971535.1 Notolepis coatsorum
ACGACAGTAATAATAACCCATGAAATACGTTGAAAAGGTTTATATTGGAAAACGATAACGTAGTCGTAGAGCAAAGTTGCAAAGACCAGAAGGTGGCAGATTGGGGAGGATGCAGATGACGTGGAGAGAGAGGACAGAGAGGATGGGGAGAGGGAGGACGGGGAGAAGGAGGGTGGGGTGAGGGAGGACGGGGAGAGAGGATGGGGCGAGAGGACGGGGAGAAGGATGATGGGGAGAGAGGACAGAGAGAGAGGACGGGGAGAAGGAGGATGGGGTGAGGGAGGACAGGGAGAGAGAGGACGGGTGTCCGTTAGAGACTTTCCGTTAGAGAGAGTTTGTTTAGGAAGTGTGTGAATAAGTGGCAGAGAAAGATATGTAATATAGAGATGAGGAAATTAACGTACCTTCTGTGTTTTTCAGTCTCAGAAGAAATGTCTTTGACAGAGGATGGGAAAGGGAGCAATTAGAGAGGAAGGTGTGCCAGATGGGGCAAATTAACAGCAACCAGCAGCGCAGTGGGGAGTTGCAATAGGATGGATCGGGTGGATTGGCCGGGTATTGACATATTGTGAAAGGTTTAGGTGGGGCTCTGAGGAGTGTAATGTGAGGGGGGATGGGCAGAGGAAGAGCTCATGTGTATAATTGATGTGGCCCTCCTCCTGAAATGTTGTCATTTACTCCAACATTTTTTATTGAAAAAAAGTTGCTAACAAGTTTAGATTAGGCAACTTTTTCCCCATTAATATGATCAATTTAATGAATAAGGATAATCATGTTTTCTTACTTTGGTATGGAATAGGGATTTTCATTTATCATTACACACATTATGTTCATAATTCATATCACATGCTGCATGTGGTAAATGTTAACATCAATTGTTCAGCTGCATTTTGTATTTTGGGTCTTCTTTTGTATTATATATTTTATTACAATATACAAACCCATCACTAACTGAACTTTAGTTAATGAAATTATGAAATAAAAGTTAATTGCATTTTTACTCTGATCTATCTATCCAAATAAGATATTGTGACTTACCTTTTCTACTGTAGACTGTTACCAATAGACAACTTCTTATGTAACTAACCTTTGTGTCGTATCTGGGGTGAACACTGTTTTGATTGTTAGACAGGGTTGAATGTGTGCATGTCACTGGGGTTATCAAGTGGACACCTCTCATAATGGATGTTTTGTTGAATTTTGTAGAGACTTAGATTTCTTTCCTCAGTTTACATTATTGAACATATAAACTGCAGTGATATCATGGATATATAATATGAATATGTAATGTAGAGAGTTGTTACCATGGATGACAGCACTGCACACAGGTGGGGGTGGGCGTTGTTAAAAAAAATTCTAATAATAAAAAAGTACTGAAAAACCTACAGTAAAATGATTGTTATTGAGGGCAGAGTCCCTTTCTTCAATCAGGGTACCCCATTATCACGTATATGCTGTGTTTGGTTAAGATTATGATGAATATACAAATTCTTAATGCAGAAATTACACTCTAAATGCTGTGCAAATAGGGACCCCCTTTGAACCCAATCTGTGAAAGTGTCTGACAAATCTGCCAAGGTCTTATCTTTCTATTGCTTGTTCGGCAAAAACAATAAAAATCTAACACAATTGGGTGTTTCTTTAATGGTGTGTCTATTCAATAGGCTGCATTCGCCTACTATATGTTTACTGAGTGGATATTGAGTGTGAGCTAAAACAAACTATTACTCTTAAGCTTTTTATATGTTGTCTCCATCTTTTAATATTGCTGATTTGTTGCCATTTTGTATTATTGCATGGGCCATTCTATACGCATGCTTCCTTAGATTACCATGAGGCCATCTAACCTTTTTGTCACTTATTTGTCATTATTTATTTGACACTATAGAACAGGGACGTGCACAGGACTTTAGAGGGGCAGGTGCTCAAAAGCTGAAAAGGGCACTACACTTGTGTGTATATATTAACCGAGCGCGCGTAGCGCGCGAGCACAATTTTTAAGGGCCCTTTTCGGGCGGGGGCCCCCTTTTTATGCTTTTTGGGGGGTTTTGGTGATCAAATATTGAATATTGAACTATAATAATCAGTGCAGGAGCTCACTTATCCTTGAAAGACACTTTTATCACTGACTTAAAAGGCCCATACATCTCCATAAATGTTCAGGGGGGAGGGAATAAGTGCTTACCCTACAGACCCCAAGAAGTGCTGTATATTCTGTATTGTTTAATATAAATGCATTTTTTATTCCAATCACGATTTGTATTTGAGATTCCCAAATCCCATCGGACTTGACTTCTTCGTGTCCCTCAATGAGTGTAATACCAGCATTCAACTGTATGCACCACAGCGGTTTCTATCATCATCATCATCACCACCCACGCTATGCATAGAATATATAGGTCCGCGGAGAGGCACGCTGAGGAGGCCGTGCACACTGCAATGGAATACGGGGCATCTCTCTCTCTTTACCTAATATTTTGATTCTATCCTGAAATTGTTCAGTTGGAAGGGCAGTCTATATGCGTAATGGTAAAAAAATAAAATAAAAAAATCATTTTTTTTAAATTTTTTAATTTCAAAAAGGGCACTTTTTTGATGAGGCTCAAAAAGGCAGGTGCTCAGGCACCCCTTGGCCTCTATGTGTGCACGTGCCTGCTATAGAATATAATAGGTCTGACACACTCTACCACCAGGCATGCGTTGTTCATGGCACGGGGTACCACTCAGTGGTACCTCACTGAGTATTAAAGATTTGAGCAGAAGCGCGTGCACGCACATGCACGCGCTCGCGAGAACGCGCTGCGCTCGGCTCGGATCGCTGTGTTTACCTGCGGCGCTACCTCGCATTATCATAACAATAGCCGCTATAGGCTGGTGTCTTCAACCAGTCTGGGACTCTTTGTGATGTAAATATGGAACGTCCCAAGTTGCCGCTGCCCACAGAGTGCACCGCCGTCCAAAGGTGAACGACGGCGAACGAAGGGCCAAATCAAAACAGCCGTCAATTCCGAATTGACAACTGTTTTGATTCAACCCCCCACCCACCACCACTCACCCCCGGACAACAACACACTCTGCAAACAGCAGCAACCCGGGACATTCCATATCTACATCACAAACTTCGGGACTGAGTAGATAATTAATTAATCTTCTCTTTATTTTTATTATTTATATTAAAACTGAATCAAACCATAAACAAGGTTGCCTGTTGGGATGTTAGATCCTAATGTGAAAAACTGATTTTATATGTCTGCACTTTATGTGCTCATTTTATGCCTGTCTTAATTCTGTTGTGAAGCACTTTGAGCTGCAGTTTCTGTATGAAAGGCTATACAAACAAAGTGTATTATTGTGCGCGAGGGAACATATGCGCATGCGCGCGGGGCCGCGCGTGCGTGTGCGCGCGCGCGTGCGCGCGGCGTCATTATCCTGCGTGGCGGCTCAGCCCATAATAACAACGCAACGCTGTCTACCACATTGCATCAGTGCGCGCGCCGCGTCTCCAAGGTGCCGCAAAATGCGTATGCCTGTCACTTCCCAGACAAAGACAATGAACTCAAACTCTTCTCTCTGTGTCTGCCTGTAGTCTTGGTTACGGCAATGAACACATACCAAGTAAGACATGCTGCCGCTAAAACACTTCTATACGTTCCTTGACAGACAAGGAAGAGGAGCATCCCATTTCATTTTACGTTTGGTTTCAGATTAATTATTGTGAAGTCGTGGTCGAGGAATGATAAAGTCGAGGGCGCATTGCGAGCGAGCGTTCAAGTCCGCGCTCAACTGGACGACGCAATTAAGCCTAGTCTTTTTTCAACAAACGCTGCGGTGAGAATGTTTTTTATCCAATGATCTAACGTTACTGTTCATGCTCCTACTGTACATTCCTAAGTGCCCATCATCGTGCGGTCCGAGTCTGAACGAAGCAAGATGAAATGTGCGACGAATGTGATTTCTCTTCTACAGCCGAAGTGTCGAGGCGGCCCAAGTCAGTTGTCCCAAGGACAGTTAGTGTTGGAACCTAAGCCTGAAACTACTGAGATGATGTATCGTGAGTCCAACAAGACTAGGTTTGGTCTCTGGTTCAGGGTTCGGGAGACAAATGAGATGTTTAAAGTGCTCAACTGCTGTCAAAGCACGAAAATCAGACAATTGAAGAGCGATTTGGAGCTGGTGGCTGGCATCCCTATAGACTTCATGAGACTAAGCTATCTGGATAGAGGTAAAGGAAGCGTTTGTTTGAACTAAATGTGTTCGCATGAGGGGATATGAAAACACAAATGTGATGAACAAAAAGAAATAGGCTAAATAAAATAAAGATTTGGTCACACTAATTTACATAATATTATGTTTTGAGACTGCCTGTTACAGCAATGCTGTTCATCAGCTATTTTTTCATATTATTTATATATATATAAATAATGAACGGTAGTAGCCTATATATATATAGGCTACTACCGTTCAAAAGTTTGGGGTCACCCAGACAATTTAGAGTTTTCCATGAAAACTCACACTTTTATTTATCAAATGAGTTTCAAAATGAATAGAAAATATAGTCAAGACATTGACAAGGTTAGAAATAATGATTTTTATTTTAAATAATTTTGTCCTTCAAACTTTGCTTTCGTCAAAGAATGCTCCCTTTGCAGCAATTACAGCATTGCAGACCTTTGGCATTCTAGCTGTTAATTTGTTGAGGGAATCTGAAGAAATGTCACCCCACGGTTCCTGAAGCACCTCCCACAAGTTGGATTGGCTTGAAGTGCCTTCTTGCATACCTTATGATCAAGCACCTCCCACAACAGCTCAATGGGGTTGAGATCTGGTGACTGCGCTGGTCACTCCATTACAGACAGAATACAAGCTGCCTGCTTCTTCCCTAAATAGTTCTTGCATAATGTGGTGTGCTTTGGGTCATTGTCCTGTTGTAGGAGGACATTGGCTCCAATCAAGCACTGTCCACAGGGTATGGCATGGCGTTGCACAATTGAGTGATGGCCTCCCTTATTCAAAATCCCTTTTAAATCTCCCACTTTACCAGCACCAGATCAGCCCCAGAGACCATCACATTACCTCCACCATGCTTGACAGATGGTGTCAGGCACTCTTCCAGCATCTTTTCACTTGTTCTACGTTCTTCTGTGTGATCCAAACACCTCAAACTTCGATTCATCTGTCCATAACACTTTTTTCCAATCTTCCTCTGTCCAATGTGTGTTCTTTTGACCATATTAATCTTTTTCTTTTATTGGCCAGTCTCAGATATGGCTTCTTCTTTGCCACTCTGCCTAGAAGGCCAGCATCCCGGAGTCGCCTCTTCACTGTAGACGTTGACACTGGCATTTTGCGGGTACCATTTAATGAGGCTGCCAGTTCAGGACCTGTGAGGCGTCTATTTAGCAAACTAGAGACTAATGTACTTGTCTTCTTGCTCAGTTGTGCACCGGGGCCTCCCACTTCTCTTTCTACTCTGGTTAGAGCCTGTTTGTGCTGTTCCCTGAAGGGAGTAGTAGGACACACCATTGTAGGAAATGTTCAGTTTCTTGGCAATTTCTCGCATGGAATTGCCTTCATTTCTAAGAACAAGAATAGACTGTCGATTTTCATATGAAAGATACATTTTTCTGGCCATTTTGAGAGTATAGTCGAACCCACAAATGTGATGCTCCAGATACTCAACTAACTCAAAGGTTAGGTCAGTTTTATAGCTTCTCTAACCAGCAAAACCGTTTTCAGCTGTGCTAACGTAATTGCACAAGGGTTTTAAAGGTTTTTCTAAACATCCATTAGCTTTCTAACACGATTAGCAAACACAATGTACCATTAGAACACTGGAGTGATGGTTGCTGGAAATGGGCGTCTATACACCTATGTAGATATTCCATTAAAAACCAGATGTTTGCAGCTAGAATAGTAATTTACCACATTAACAATGTATTAGAGTACATTTCTGATTAATTTAATGTTAATGTTTAATGTTCGTGGAAAAAACAGTGATTTTCTTTAAAAAATAAGGACATTTCTAAGTGACCCCAAACTTTTGAACGGTAGTGTATATATATATATATATATATATTTCATATATTTTGTATTCTTTGTATTCTTTGACGCTCCTCTTCCTTGTCTGTCAAGGTCCAAGGAACATATAGAAGTGTTTTAGCGGCAGCATGTCTTGGTATGTGTTCATTGCCGTAACGCTGAGCGCAAAATTCACATGACGTGCTGCTCTATCTGAGCGCTGAGCAACTGCCATCTAGCACGGAAAATGGCGACAGATGTCAGAGCATCCGTGTAGGATCCATTTCTTCCGTATACTGAGCCTAGTCAGAAAGTGCTCAACAACGTCACACACTCAATCACTACCCACCTTCAAAACCTCTCTAAAAGACCACCTACGGGAGACTGCAATCCGAAACTGGCCCCTGTAAATGTCCAAACCCAACCCCCTCCAATGTACAGTTGTAGATGTAGCAGTACTGTCTATCTGTATGTCATGTATGTCATATATGTTATGATGAATTGAAAATGGGGGACCCTGATATAAACAAGACGAAAGTCTTTCTCTGGTCTGCATCCCCTTAACAATTGTGTGTATTGAGCTGTACTGTATTGTACCCATTCTGCAATCTGTTAATAAAATGTTCAATCAATCAATCAACGCTCTGAGAATATCAGAGTGAGCGGAATTGAGCAACCCGTTAAGTGAGTTTTCAGTTACTTAACGGACCCACAATTAAAGGGGAATGTCATCCATTTGAAGAACTCGCATTATGTCTGGGGCCCCATGACAGTTCACTCAGTATTTGTGAACATGCACCACTCTCCTAATTAGCTATAGAAATCAGAGATGATGTAACTGGGATGTCAAATCTGGGACGGCTCCATAGACTCTGAACAGCTCTGGATTTGTAAGGTCATACAATGTTTGTGTTTTGATTGATTGATTGATTGAAAACTTTATTAACAGATTGCAGAATGGGTACAATACAGTACAGCTCAATACACACAATTGTTAAGGGGATGCAGACCAGAGAAAGACTTTCGTCTTGTTTACATCAGGGTCCCCCATTTTCAATTAATCAGGAAGCTCTTATACCCATTACTAAAAACTCTGAAGCATAATTAAAACCTCATTTGGGGCATAAGAGCTCACATTCAGAGTCCATGGAGTGGCCCAGTAACCATTATGTGCTCATATGTGTTTTAAAGTACCTTGTGTGAAGTGACCAACAAAGTAACGTATTTTAAAAATGGACGACCAGGTGACTTGGTGGATGAAAGCTCTCTCTGCAGTAATGACATCATCCCTGGGACCACTCTCACCCTGACCATCTGGCCTTATAATGGCTGGCCTGAACTGGTCCAAGCTGCTGCTTCAGGGATCATCTTTTTGGTACGTCCTGTGTATTACTATAGAGAACATAACAATAGGTTATAACTATAACCAAGTTCTGTGAGTAATGGTGACGCTCGGCGTCACTCTCTGCACTGTACCTCGCTCGTGCACGCGCACTGAATAAAAAATTCCACAATGCACCTTTACATCCCAACATCCGTCTGGCCACACCCCCATCAGCTTACCTACATAAGCAGGGGTGGGGCCACACACTCGCCTCCTTCCCAAGCTTTCACCACAAGGCGAGATCAAGGGCCGCAGTGGCGTCGGACGCCGAGCGTCACCATTACTCACAGAACTTGGTTATAGTTATAACCTATCGTTCTGTTTCGTAATGGCTCTCGCTCGGCGTCACTCTCTGCACAAGGGAGGCCGAGCGAGAGCCATCGGCCGACAAATACACCCCGCTGAGGCCCCCCACAACCATCAGATCGGGGAGGACCGAGCCCCCCCGACCCCCCCTAATGGAGGGCACCCCCCCTATTGGAGGATCACGGGAGGGCGATGGATCCGACCGTGCGAAGAGGCACTCAAGCAACTCAACGCACAGGGTGAGCAGACCGTGGCCTGACCCCACGACTACACACACGCACAACCCGCATGCCACCCGGGAACGAACGGAAGGAACAACCTCATTACTGCCCCCAGAATCACGGGGTCAAGAACAAACACAACCCCGTGGCAAGGCCGTAGCAGCGGAGCGCGAAGGAAGACCCAGACCCACCAAAGGGACTGGATCCCCTGGAAAACGGGGGCCCGGAGAGGTCAATGACGCCAGGCATCAAGACCCCACCAGGCGGTCACTTAGTGACACCGCCCCCCACATCGCCAGCGTATTCGGATAAGGCCCCTCCAAGAGCGGGTCCTTACCCCCCAATAGCACACCGCCTGGTACACTGACCCTGCAGAACAGGCAGTCAGCATGGCCGTAAGCACACAAAAAAGGTTAACCAACGGAAGCAGGCAGCGCACCGGGGAAACCAGGCAACAGGCTGTAACCTGAGCCTGGAGCACTGCGGACGAGACAGGCGCCAAAGGAGTTAGCTGAGAACAGCCCCCCCGGCGGAAGGGGCGTATGCTGGCGTTGTTGCATGACCAAGCCTCCATTAAAAAAAACACACCCAGAGGGGTTGAGGCAGAGAAGGCTGACATGATTGGCAGACGTCATGAACGTGCAGGGGCACACTCAACCGGGTAACCCGGGAGTTGACACTGCTCCAACACACCAGGGAATCAACCACCTTGTCGTTACCCTATGCGGTGGTTGTTCTTATAACCCCTCAAGAAAAAACTCCAAAACACACCTGCGGGCATAACTGGCTATACCGCAGTACAAGTGTTTCAGTTTTCAAAAAAGGGTTATTCCAGGCCTACGGGTCGACGAAACATTACCTCGGACCGGGCCCGGCGGCACGGGAAGCACAGGGTTGCCAGAGGAGGTCCAAGACCACCCCAACAGCCCCCTCTTCGCCACGCGTGAGAGAGGAGCGAAAAGAATGGAGAACCAGCCCCAAGCACACCGCACTTGGTATTCCCAGGCGGTCTCCCAACCAAGTACTAACCAGGACCAAACCTGCGTAGCGGCAGAGATCGGACGAGATCGGGCGTGTACAGGTTGGCACGGCCGTAAGCCATTACGACAGTGCAGAGTACAATATGTACCCAACAAGGGTCTCCATAGCGCCTAACCCTGTGACACCCGGACCGACCTGGCATTTTCCCCCCCGAAAAAAGCACAAGTCCGGCACGGTGGTGTAGTGGTTAACACTGTCGCCTCACAGCAAGAAGGTCCAGGGTTCGAATCCCGCTTGGGGACCAGGTTTCCATGATGCCAGTTACCCAGGTGGGGTATCTCCCAGGCCTTTCTGTGTGGAGTTTGCATGTTCTCCCCGTGCTCGCAAGGGTTTCCCCCCCCGATAAGATAAACCCAATGGAAAAACATGCACAACAACAAGATCGCTAACGCTGTGGCGTCCTTGACGAAGACGGACAGGAGCACTTGGATTGGTCCCCTGGCGCGGCTCACGTGGCGCCTGTCTGCTCCCGGCTGCCCCTGGGGGGGAAGGACGACGGGATGGGTTAATCGCAGATACGCATTGTATGCATGGTTCGCATGTGTGCCAAATGGTGACCTCGGAGCAGGTCCTAAATTATTATTATTATTATAAGTCCCTCGGGGTACCAGAACAGCAGATCATTTAGACCGTCAGCCATGTAAAATTTTGGTTTTAGGGCCCCTCCGAAGAGGAGGCACTGAACCCATACACACTCAATAATCGAATTGAATCGAATACACACACAATAGTTCTGAAACCCTCCTCGCCTTTTAAGAGAGAAGAGAAAAAGAGATGTCAACACAGTTTACAACAGTGATTTTACCAGACATCCGGCGGAGCCAGCACAAGTCCCATCTGGGCTGTAGCTGACTTGAACATGGATCTCCCGATAACGAACATCCATGCCCACATTTCCTCGTGAGGGTATACTCTCATTTGTATATGAAAGATGGGGCCTACACGGTGACAGAGAAGCATCCACTCGTCCAGAGAATCCTGGGATCACCAGTTACTGGTCGTGGCCCACTAGTTGACTATAATGGGCTTCAAACCAAAATCCTCCGCCGTCGCCTAAAAGGCTGAACAGAAGGACCCTAATCTGGGGCCGGTTTTCGTAAACATTGTCAGCTAGCCCCCATAGCACTAACAGACAAGTGGTGCTCGCAAGCAAACATTACTCACCAAACCTGGAACCCACCGCTTCTCACAACAGTCGGTGCGTCCTACAGTCCAGCTGTGTTGCTGGAGGGTCTTACCCCATCCAGCCGCAGCAAGGAGGATTGTAGTTGGGAGGCATGTCAGCGGCGTGAACTCCTAATACGAAAAACCGGTGGAGGTGTAGAATGATCATCATCTTCCAGACACTCCAGTAACGAAGACAATATCGCCGTATTTTCTCAAAAAATAGTGAGAGAGAAAATAAAGATATGATGTCAACGTATCTCTTGTTTTCCAACTTTCTTCAACTAGCAACCTCGTCAAGTGGGGATCTACCGAAGGCACTTCCTTGTGGTGAAAGCGAAGAAGGAGGCGAGTGTGTGGCCCCACCCCTGCTTATGTAGGTAAGCTGATGGGGGTGTGGCCAGACGGATGTTGGGATGTAAAGGTGCATTGTGGAATTTTTTATTCAGTGCGCGGGCACGAGCGAGGTACAGTGCAGAGAGTGACGCCGAGCGAGAGCCATTACGAAACAGAACTAAGTAAGTTTTCTCTGTCTGTCAAGATTCAAGAGGTTTATTTATCACATACATACCAGGGCATACAGTGAAATGCGGGTGGCCATGCCCGCTTTGATTGTACAATAATACAATAGTAAAAAAAAATAAGTAGAAGATAATAAAGTAGACATAAAATAGACATGATAAAATAGACATGTTAAAGTCCTGAGATAAATGCAATACAATGTTAGCTACGAATTAAGGCACTGGGTCCTATGTACACTACTATACAATATACAGTTTTACTCTATATCCTTATACTATACTTGCTATTTCTAAACTATACTATACAAGAACCACAACAGTTCTTTCCTTAAAGTGACCTTTTTTTCCTCGTTCCTTTAAAGTGTCACTAGAGGGGATAGCCGGTCTGTAGCCTAGGCTACATCTTTGTCACATAGAAGGGATAGCCGGTCTGTAGGTTAGGCTACATATTTGTTACTAAAAGGGATATCCGGTAGGGCTGGACGAGTAATCGTGTTTCAATGTCAATTTTGATTTGATGAAGATAGTATTTTTTGTTGCTTTTTTATTTATTGATGCTGTGGCGCAAACAGATAGTAAGAATTCCACTGTATTTGTCGCATATGGCAAATAAAACGATCTGAATCTGAATCTAATCAACATAAATGTTTATTGTGCCCTGTTGCTCAGATTTTGGTCTTGTATTGTAAATGATTATGATTTAGGCCATAATCAAGCAGCCCTAATATCCGGTCTATAGGTTACGTTACATGTTTGTTACTAGAAGGGATATCCTGTCTGTATAGGTTACGTTACATGTTTGTTACTAGAAGGGATATCCTGTCTGTATAGGTTACGTTACATGTTTGTTACTAGAATGGACAGTCTGTCTAGTAGTCTTTTCTAAGCTAAACTCTTTCTCTCATCCACTCTCTGTCTGTTTGTCTCTATCTGTCTGCCATCCCTTTTTGTAGCTTGAGCCCCTGCCCCCCAAATTGTCTGTGCACGCCCCTGTTCTCACCTACCCCCCTCCCCCCCTCTCTCCTCCAGCTGAAAAGTGCTATATCATGGCCTGTTCCTCCACAATCCCACCTCTCTCCGGTGCTGGGCAGGGCTCCACCCCCCTCCTCCTCCACCTGGCGTTCTCATCGTCTCTTCTCCGCTCTGGTCACTGCGGTTCACAGAGGGCACATGGCTGCAGTCCGCTTCCTCATCAGCCAAGGTACACAATGTCTGCCACCTGACATGTCTTAGTCATTGGCTTTAAATCCCACACTGGCTGTGAAATCTGGACAGTGGAAGTGGATGAGAAATGCATTTACCTCCCCTTCAACAGCCGTCTTAGTGGTGTGTTTGACCAAGGCAATAAACCTCCATCTGCTCCAAAGGAGCTACTCTGTGGATACTGGTTGTATCTGCCAGTTCCCTTTTGAGAGCATATGTATGTTTGTAACCCTCTCTCTCAGCTGTAAATGTGTTCATATTCAACTTGCTTGGTTAAATAAGGTAGTCATGTATTGCCATGGTACCACTCTTGTACTTAAATAATACCATGTATTAAACCATGATACCAATGGTATTTCCATAATACCTTCATACCTTGAAACCTCTGCTACCTTGAAACTTCAGATGGATTTCATTCCCCAAAAGCCATTCTATTGTCATTTCTGCCATCCCTATAATCAAATATCTTTCATGAAATTGGCTAAGAGTCCAAGGTACCTAAGGAATATCTTATCTTACCTTTGGGACCATTCTCTCTTTGTGGACAAATGGAGAGAGAAAGAGGAAGTGACATGCAGCAAAGGTCAAGAGCAAAATGCAAAGCACAGCGATTAAGTACATGCTAAATCTCTTTATGTGTCATGGAGAGCCCCATGAAGATGACTCCAATGCAGTAGCGGGCCGCCTTCAGTGCAATCAATTAAGAAATATAACCTACTTTGAATAACCTCACCATGCCACTAGGGCAATTAGGCTATTGTCATTCGACATAACCACCCGGCCCATATTCACTGTGACAGTAAATTAACGAGTGGAATAAAGTGATTTAACGCAAGGCTCAACACTTGAGTGTTACAACAGGCAGACCAGGCTGGGGTTGTTTGCTGCAGACCTGCGTTTGATTACTGTGTTCACACCAGCCCAAACGAACCTGCACCATGGGGATAAACGCTCCTCGTGTTTTTTGAACCGGACTAAACAAGGCTGGTGTGTGAGCATGTTTATTAGAGGGAAATTAACTTTGACTTGAATCTCGCTCTTCACAAGCTCCACCGTGACAGCAGGCAGCATGAGTGAAAATAAAGTTGCTCTACCGCGGTGCTCAAAGTGTGCATGCCCACACCACAGCTTTAGCCAGCAGTGCGTATGTGTGCGTAGACTAGGCTACTTGCGATGCATGGATAAGAGGCTAATAAGAGGACAAAAACAATATGAATTCATATATTGAAAATTGTCGCTTCAAACATTTTTATAACTATCTTCACATGGAAAAAACAAAATAGAAAAACCCAATTATATCATAAAAAGTGCTCAAAGTGGTCGACAGACTATATTGAAGTGACCTTCAGCTGCATTTAAGTTTCAAGTTCAAGTTTTGCTGTGAAATGTTTGGTTCTGTATGACCCTCCTAAGATTGCGCTTCTTACAGTAAAACATGTGAAAAAGTAAAAGAGTAAAGACCAAACACTATACAAAATATATAATATACAAAACTAAAATGTACAAAATGCTAAGAAAAATGAGGTAGTGCAAATTTGTAGGAATAAATAGATAAAATATGGTGTAATATTTTAAAAAGTGTTTAAAGTGTCTATGTGTGTATTCCATGTCATGTGGACTCCAGGGTACTTGAAATTGTTCACTCTCTTGACCAGTGCCCCATAGCTACTGAGGGGGCTGTAGTTCCTTGCCCCAGGCCTCCTAAAATCCACAATCATCTCTTTGGTTTTGCTGATGTTCAGGGAGAGGCTGTTCTCCTGGCACCACAGCGCCAGGTTCTCCACCTCTGCTAGATAGGCTCTCTCTGCGTTTGCAGAGATCAGGCCCACCACAGCTGTGTCATCAGCAAACTTAGAGGAGGGAGCTCAGAACACAGCCCTGGGGGTCCGGTCCTGCTGCTTTCCTAGTATTCACTTTCTTGAAGGTCCTCCTCACATCGTGCTCTGTTAACCTGAACACTGATCCACAAAGAATGGATTGCACGGAGCAAGTTGCACCCTTACTTACAATTCATTATGAATTGAAAATGGGGGACCCTGATGTAAACAAGACGAAAGTCTTTCTCTGGTCTGCATCCCCTTAATTGTGTGTATTGAGCCGTACTGTATTGTACCCATTCTGCAATCTGTTAATAAAATGTTCATTCAATCAATCAATCTGCACAGTGATTGATTGAATGAAATGGGTACGATACAGTACGGCTCAATACACACAATTGTTAAGGGGATGCAGACCAGAGAAAGACTTTCGTCTTGTTTACATCAGGGTCCCCCATTTTCAATTCATAATGAATTGTAAGTAAGGGTGCAACTTGCTCCGTGCAATCCATTCATTGTGGATCTAGCCGTGAGTCTCCATCGGCAGTGGCTCTACCTTCTGTTGTAGTGGCCTGTAGGCTGTTGTTGGAACTTACAGCCATGAGGTGTGCATATCAAGTATTGAGCTTATTTTGCCAAGGAGACATCACCTTGGGGGGGGGCTTTGTAGTCTGTCATCGTGCTGAGGCCCTGCCACATACCTCTGGAATCAGCCTGTTTTACTTTATCCCTGTACCACCCCATTGCCTCTATCACTGTTCTCCTTAGGTTGTAGCATGCAGCCTTGTGCTCGTCCATGTTGCCTGTCACAAGCCCGATGTTGTAGGCTGAGGTGCGTGCATTCAGAGCTTCACGGACCTCTGAAGGTTTGGGAAAACTCTAATTAAGGCGGGGGGGACTATTTCTTCTACCAGAGTACCAACAAAGTCCAGCACTGTTACTGTATAATCATCGGTGTTGTCTGTGCTCTCACGAAACACGCTCCAGTCTGTGCAATTGAGTGCATCTTGGAGTGTGTTTTCTTAGTGCACAGACCATCGCTTCACTTCTTGCGTTTCCGCAGGGGCACACTTAAGACTTTGTTGATAATTTGGCATGAGAAAAGATAGCGTTGTGGTCTAATTTGCCGAATGGACTAAGCGTCTGTGACTTGTACCCGTCCATGAATTGCGAGTAGCAATGATCTAATATACTCTCACCTCTGGTAGATGCTGGTAGAAATTTGGTAATAGTTTTTTAAGATTTGCCTTGTTAAAGTCCCCAGCCACTACAATCGCAGCATCTACATTAGCTGTTTGGAGTTTGTTTACCTCATCGTGAAGCTCTGAAAGCACTGCCTCCATGTTGACTTGAAGGGGGGATGTAAACTCTGATTAAGATGACCGAGGTGTATTCTCTCGGGATGAAGAATGGACGACACTTGATGGATATGAACTCCAGGTGGGCCAAGCAGTGGTCCGATAGTCTCCTCATGTTCCCTGGGTCACTCCTCCATTCGATTTTCTGTTCTGTCCTTGTGGTGAACGGAGAAGCGGGCTGGATAACATGGTTTGCTACTGCTGGCGTCAACCAAGTCTCAGTGAAACAAAGGACATTGATCCTGGCCCTGATGTCATCCAGTTTATTCTCGATAGACTGGACATTGGCCAGCAGGATGCTGGGGAGTGGTGGTCGGTGAGTCCGGGAACGGAGTCTGTCACAAATGCCGGCACGTTTTCCCTGTTGTCTCTTCTTACGCCTGGGGCTGATATTGTTGTTCGGCACAACGGCATTCTGCCTGACAATCTCTGCAGGCCAGTGTGTGTCAACAAGCCGGTCGACAGAGCAATCTGTGACGGTGAGTGAACTGTAGTCCAATGTTAAAAAGTGTCTGACGGTCATACAGTATATATTAACACTTTCCGTGCCGGAGCTCGGTGCCCCGGAACCTCCTTGAATGCCACGACCCACTTCAATGTTAGAATTAAAAACGCCTAATCTGGGGGAGCTCCAGTAGCTCACCACGTACCGCGAGTGCTATTTCAGCGCCGTGGACAACCGTGCTCGTCACGGATCTGGGGCTGAGCGAGTTCGAATCCCGGACTGCAGCCGTGCCTTTCCCAGAGTGTCTTCCCCCCCATCTGAACCCTTTCAGCCTGCTTCTGTCGGTCGAACTTGACCAAGTATAAATGCGATAAACGTATAAAAGAGCCAGGGAAATGGCCAAAGTAAAAAAAAAAAAAAAAAAAAACGCCTAATCTATGTTTTAAATTATGGCTATGTGTCTAATCTGCCCCTCGCTTATCAATGACTCGTTTTCCAGTAAACATTGTCGAAGCGGATTGTTTTTTTATGGGTTCATTTTCGTTTTATAGCATTTTGAAAAGCCCTCGTTTTCAAGGAAATAAAGATTCCACGATAAAAGACATTTACTGGAATATTCTAGAATACACAAAAACGTGTATGAATCGTTTTCAAATAAATGCTAGATTATCGATAGTATATGTGTACGTATGCACGCTATAGAGGCGATCTGAAAAATCGATTATCTTATTTCCTCATCAGCAATCGCGCACACACAGACACATCACACATAGGGCAAACGCTGAGATCTCAGCGAATACAACTCTGATTATCCCAAGACTGGAAAAATAGATTCCTTACCTCAGATCAGATGTTCTCCAAAAAGATCATTCCAATTCCTGATCGCTGTAATGTCCATGGTTCACAGAGTTGACTTTATGTTCATAATGTTCAGTGAGCTTGGTAATGTTTAGTTCTGACCTATAGAGGGCGCTCTATGTTTTACTCCTCAAGAGCAAGACACTCAGGTGATCTTGTCATTGCAATACGGAGAAGCAGCGGGAGTATTGGCATTGTGGTAGTTCTAGCCATAACAGCAGGAATGTGTCTGTAAGCTTGGAAACGTTCAGTAAAGAGTCAAACTGGAATCAATGTGTCGGAGCCTTCATTCCAAAACTTTACACTGGCGACGAGGATTAAAAGTTATATTTTTGTATAACCATGGCTGCTGCATTGCCATCGTTCCCTACTTTTGATACAAGTGACGATCACAGCTCATCTATCCGGTGGAAAAAGTGGATACAGCGTTTTGAAAATGTCATTGTTGCTTTGGATGTCAAGGATGAAACAAGACGACGTGCGATGCTTCTACATTATGCAGGGGAAAGTGTACAGGATATTTTTGATACACTGTCAGACACGGGTGACGCAAAAGACTATAACAAAGCTAAAGATAAACTGAGTGAGTATTTTTCCCCTAAACTCAACGTCACATACGAGACTTACAAATTCAGACAAGCTATACAATTGGCTGGAGAAAGTCTCGACTCTTATCACACCAGGCTGCGACAGCTAGCAGCAACCTGTGAGTTTTCTGATATTGGAAGAGAGATCAAGACGATGATTATCCAGACGTGCACATGTAATAAGCTGCGACATCAAGCACTACAGAAACCGGAGATGACGCTGACTGAGCTCCTATCCTAACACGACACAGTTCAGCTCAAGGAAACATGAGGGAAGATGTTTTGGCTATTGTTACGAAGGATCAGATTAAACCGAATATATATATTTATTTATGGATATATATTGAATAGTATTTGTATATCGTTTGATATCCCTTGTATATTCCTTGTACATATACACGGAATATCCCTTTAGCCTACTATAGCCCATAATAGTTCATTCTCTTATTGGACAAGGACCTGGCGCCAGGGGACAAGCCCCTTGGAGCCAAGTTCAATGGTACCGACGAGACATGTCTCTACTAGCCCCGGCTCTGCGCAGGAATACGGCTACCGAAAGGAGAGTGGCACTATTTGTTCACCGTGCATATAAATATGGCGCAAGTAAATGTAGAAGTCCTCTTATCCCTTAGTCCTTTACCCTTCTACCCAACTAAGTAACAGAACGTGAAGCCTCACCCACGATACCGCGTGCGGTGTAGTATGGCCTGTTTGGCCTTAGAATAGCATCGAGACCTCGTGCGAATTAATAGCTGAATTGTCAGAGTTTGGCACTGTACCGTCGAGTGCGACGTATTTCTATTAAGTAATAATAGTCTATCGTGTATGGTGCATCGTGCGGTTAGAGTTCTAAAGTGACCAGCATCTCCAACGCTTCCTCGTGTTATCTAGAGTCTTATCCAGGCTGGGGCCGACCACACATGGCGCTTTCTTCCGAGGAGATCTAGACGAGGACCGAGGGACATGTACACTGGATTACCTACCCGACGACTGCTGAGCCCTATGCGGCTGGAATATATTTGCTTTGGTACTGTGATTGTGGAGCGGATAATCGCCGACGCCTGTGAGTGTTGGATTTACCCCCGAGAGGAGTCAAGTTGAGTCGGCGCTCAGAGACTGAGGTCGCCTAGCTTCTTCTTCACTGTGGAGCTACAGCCTACAAGAGAACCAAGGTGTATTCATCTGCGGATCAAGAGTCTACTGCACTGTCTTCTGTACTTGAAGTCTCCCTAGATATCGTTGACCAGACGGTCTACTACCGACGGCTCTCCTACCCCCCCTACCGGCTTACAACCGGGAGGACCCCTTCCAGAATATCCTGCTATATCATTAAGAGTACCATAGATCTAATTCCCTAAGAGCCAGGTTGTAAACTTGCTTCCTGCGTAACCAGAGATTGGACATTCAGTGTTGATTTGCCTACGAGTACTCATTTGCCTTACAAGTGCATTCAAATCATAAATGTAATAGTAACTATTATATGTACCTTTGCTATATATTAAATATTTGATTATTACCTTTGTGTGGACCCGATTTCATTGTGGGAAAGTGTTCATCATATTTAGATATCGTGTACTGTATGGCCAGTAGTTAAAGTACATAAAGCGGTAGTGGTTTAATGATACCATACTTATCAATACAGTCAGGGAATTGTACCCCTCAGTTACAATTGGTCCTTCGAGCCGGAGGGTAATTAGTGTAATATTAATATAGTGGTATTAATATTGAAATGGCCTATGATGAACACTCCACGAAACGGTCCTCCTAAAGTAGAACGCCTGCAGCGTAGACGACAGCCACCTCAGTACTTAGAGGATTACGCTGCCAGTATACTACCTAGCCTTCTACAAACGGTAAACGCGGTAAAAGTAGAAAGTAAAATTATGTCCGACCCTATCAACCAGGATACCCCGACCACAGAGGCCCTAGTGGGTTCTAATGTAACTGACCAAGCTCACGGTGGGGACCAGGAGGGAACTGACACGACTTTACCCCCCGCCAAGACCGAAGAAGTAGTCCCCCAAGAGCTCCGGGAGGAAGACAACCCTCCAGAGATGGAACTCTGCACGGAACAAGATGAGGAGAGCGCCGAGGAGATAGAGCTCCAGGACTCCCCGCAGGGGAACGCATCCCCAACGGGTACTGCCAGGAGCGGCTCACCTCAACCAGCGTCTTCCCCCAGCGAGGCGGAGAAGATGCTGGCACAGGCGTTCCTCGCCAGCCTAGCAGCCGCTACGGAGCGTGATCGACTCCAAGCAGAGCGCGATCGACTCCAAGCACAGACGCTTAGCGAGCGTGAACATTCTACCATTGAAAGAGAACGCCTCCAAGCGCAGCAACGGAGCGAAGAAGAGCGCATACGTCTGGAGATGAGACGCCTTCAGACGGAAGAGAATATGGCAAGAGACCGGGCCGACACCCAGCGTGCCGCTGCCGGTGCCCAAAGAGAAGCAGATCTCACCAAGCGCGAAGCCGAGCGCGACAGACTACAAGCGCAGCTAATGGAGCAGCTGATCACCAGGGCAACACCCCCTCCCTCCACAAGGGGTTCCAGGGCCTCGTCAAGACACGGGTCAAGGGCACCCTCCCCTCACCGATTAAGCGACCCTGAGCCCGACCACCAGAGAGAGCCTACACCCCCCTCCGAACTCCTTCCCCGACCGGTCCAAGTGAGACCCAGCTACAAGGAAGGAACGGCGGACACCGCGGAGAGGCTAAATAGACGACTACAGGATCTAGAAGACCTGGCAGAGGAAGAAGAGGGAGAAGAGGAGAGTCAAGCCCGACAGCAGCACATTACTCCACAGGACCAGGAGGTCCAGTACAGCCCAGGCTATACCCCCGCGGCTCTGCGCTACAGACCCCCGACTCTATTCACGGGTGAGCATGACGCACGACCAGTCCCGAGGAATAGTACCTGGACCAGCGGGCCATGGTACCCTGCCGGTACCAGCCCACCGAGAGGCGTAAGAAGAGACTCGCCCAGGAGGCCTCTCTTCCAACGCTCACCGATGTGCCAGCCATCCACGGCGTCATACATTGGCACACCGACGTTTCCAGACTTCACCCATGAGAACCGAGCACAGTACACGGAGCTACGGATGTGCTTAGAGACAATGATGGTGGATGTAGCTGATGAACGCCACAAGTATGCTATCCTATTGAAGCACCTGAAAGTGCCCAGAGCGCACAACATAGCGCTGGCCTATGCCACCTCTACTACCCCATACACAGCGGCTCTAGCAGCACTAGACCAAATATATGGACGTATATGGGATTACGTAATACAAGAGATAAGGCATATTGACCGCCTACCCCCAGCAACAGACAATCGCTCACTAGACGACCTGTCTATCAAAGTACAATCCCTGGTAGGGATGCTGGGGGGCGCAACGAGAAAAGGGTATGCACGAACTATACGCAAACTCGAACGTCGAGAGGATTTTAGAGAAGCTGCCGCCCGCCCGACAGGAGCGCTTCAGGCGGCAAAGAGACCACCGTGATCCTAACGGTCCCGAGCCATCCCTCCTAGACCTAGCCAACTTCCTGGCGAGAGAAGTCAGCAGCCTACGGCTGGATACGTTCGTGCGGAGCACACCAAGCTCCAGAGAGGGACCTAGGAGAGCAAACGATGGCCGAAGATCGGTGACTGTCATGCACCAATCAGAATCAGTACCGAGCAGCAAGAACCACAGTACCCCCTCGATGAAAGAGAAGTGGAAGATGGTGTGCCCGTACTGCGAGAAGGAACACTGGTTGTCACAATGTGACCTGTTCAAGAAGATGACCGCTGAAGAAGTGAGTCACTGGATAAAGTCCAACAGGCGCTGTTACCGATGTGCGCGCAGTCACATGGCAGCCGAGTGCCGCCTCAAGAAGAGGTGTAGTCGGTGTGACGGAGCCCACCTAGATGTCCTACATGACAGTAACAGAAGAAAGCCTGCACCATCCAGCAGCACAAAGGCAAGTGTTATGTACATTGACCCCGCTAGCAGCAGCGGCGCCCAGGTGCTCTTAAAGGTGGTCCGCGTAACACTGAGTTACCAAGATAAGGTCATGGACACTTACGCCGTCCTTGATGACGGGTCAGAGAAGACCCTTCTCCTCGCGTCCGCTGCGGCCCAGCTGGGGCTGCGGGGGAGCGAGAACCAGATGACGATTCGGACAATAAGAAGAGATCTAAAGACGATAAAGGGCGAGAATGTCTCCTTCACTATCGCAGCAAGCGGGCAGCCCGAGAGACGGTATAGGATTACTAATGCTTTCACCAGCCAAGAAATAGGACTATCGCAGTACACCTACCCCATCGCCAAGCTGATGGATAAATATGTGCACCTGCGTCAACTCCCTATCCCGCTCATAGACGGTGCCACCCCGACCCTGCTGATAGGCTCCGACCATGCAGACCTCATAGTCCCGATAGACCGGGTCCATACAGGACCCAGAGGTTGTCCTGCAGCAGTCGAGACCCGCCTAGGATGGACATTACAAGGCCCCCTCGCCAAGTCTCTTAACCGAACAGCAGCCACTAGCTGCCTCCACTCCGGAGCGACAGAAGAAGACACCACACTCCTGCAGCATGTCGAGAGGCTATGGACACTAGAGACAATGCCCTTTAAGAACGAAAAGAAAGACATTCGTTCTAAGGAAGATATTTACGCCATAACCCTCCTCGAGCAAGGGACAAAGAGAGTCACAGTCAACGGAGTGATGAGATACGCAACTCCACTCCTGAGGCGAGAGGGAATGCCCACCTTTCACGCCACAAAAGAGGCGACGGAGCGGTATCTATTGAACACAGAGCGGCGCCTAGCCAAAGACCCCGCTCAAGAAGCTGTGTACCGCGCTGAGATTAACAAGCTAATCACAGCGGGACACATAAAGAAAATTGACATTAAAGAGGCCGATCAGACGACCGAATCATGGTACGTGCCGCACCACAAGGTCCACCACAACGGCAAGGATCGTATTGTGTTTAACTGCAGCTACCAGATCGGATCACAAAATCTGAATAAAGAGCTCCTGGCCGGCCCAACACTCGGCCCCTCTCTACTAGGCGTGCTACTACGCTTCCGCCAGGACAAGGTGGCTATCAGCGGCGACATCAAAGGGATGTTCCTGCAGGTGAGACTAGTGGAGGAGGACAAGCCCCTGCTGCGGTTCCTATGGAGAGAGAGGATAGGAGATGAGCACCCAGCCATCTATCAATGGGAAGTCCTCCCTTTCGGAACCACATGCAGCCCATGCTGTGCTACGTTTGCACTACAAAAACACGTCGCAGAGGACCCAGCAGCAGATGAAGAGGTCCGACAAAGTGTGACAAATAGTTTCTACGTGGACAACTGTTTACAAAGCGTCTCGACGCCAGAAGAAGCCGAGGCTCTCCTACTCAAGCTCCGCGCCTCCCTGATCAAAGGCGGCTTTGATCTCAGGCAGTGGGCCAGCAGCGACCCGCAAGCACTGCGCAGCCTCTCCCCCGAGGACAAGGCAGCGAGCAGCGACACCTGGATGGCGACCATCCCAGGAGAAGCCCAAGAAATGACACTAGGACTAGTCTGGCGCTTCAAAACAGACTCGCTCCATTATAGACACAAACCCCTGACCAAGGAGCAGGGAAGGTCGACGGCAATACCGACCACCAGACGGAGTGTATACAGAACACTCGCCAGACAATATGACCCGTTGGGATGTATTCTACCTTACACCACCAGGGCAAAGATGATTGTAAGAGCGCTATGGGACAAGGACCAGGGCTGGGACGATCCCATACCCGAACACCTTGCATCCACATGGAGAGAGTGGGAGACGGAACTCCGCTCACTCCCAGGTGTTAATATACGCCGCAGCTACTTCCCACCCACAGTGAGGCCAGAGACATGCAAGATCGACCTGCACGTATTCAGCGACGCCTCCGAAGTAGCCTACGGTTCGGTGGCCTACTTGCGTGCCCGAGAGGAGGGAGGAGAAATACATACTGCTTTCATCCTGGCTCGCTCAAGAATAGCCCCACGAAAGCAACAATCTATCCCGCGTCTAGAGCTTTGCGCAGCCCTAGCAGGAGCGCAGCTCGCCACGTTAATCCAACGTGAACTCACCATCCCGGTGCAAAGAACAATCTTGTGGTCAGACTCCACGACCGTACTCACATGGATCCGGTCTGATTCGTGCAGATACAAGGTCTTCGTGGGAGTCAGAGTCACCGAGATTCAAGAGTTAACAGAAGTAGCGAGCTGGAGGTATGTGGACACCAAACACAACCCAGCTGACGTCATCACCCGGGGAATGTCCCTGGATGACCTCACCCGTCACAACCTCTACAGTGACGGACCAGAGTTTCTCAAGCTCCCCGAAGAAGAGTGGCCTACACCCACCCCACGGGAGGCGAGTAAAGAGGAGGCAGAGAACAAGAAATCTATGTTCTGTGGGTTGACACACACTCGTCCCCACAGACCCCGATCTAGACGATTGCCTCACCCTACAGAGTGCGCAGCTAAAGATCAAATCAAATCAAATCAAATCAAATTTATTTATAGGGCCCGACAACACACGTTAATGTCCCCATGGGCCGTACAGGTCTTCTTTAAACAAGTCAAGAAGACAACATAACAATAAGTCAAGAACAGAACAAGAACACCATAGGGTCCAAACATTTTTTAGATGAATGCAAATAAATGAAAGAATGTAAGCACTCCCAGACATACCCCACGCGAAGGTAAGGAAAAACTCACTAAAACCTAACAATAGGGAAAAAAAGCTCCACAGGCAATGTGGAGGAGAGAAACCTTAGAAGGGCCGTTCAAGGGGGGATCTCCCTTCTTAGATGTCGGTGATAGTAGTGTTGCAGACGGACAGTTGGTAAGCATGCACTCATGTGTGTGGTGAAACACAGATGAGTGCATGCAATAGCAACTGTACATTTTGAAAAATTAAAGATAGAGCTAATAGCGATAGCAATTGAACATTTTGAAAGATTAAAGATAGAGTTGATAGCGGATCTATTTGAAGCACAGGGGCGGCGCAAGAGGGTCACGTCCTCCCCGTCTTAGTCACGGGACATTCAACACTCCGGTCGTTGCTCAGGGACAGCCGGAGACAGGGGGAAGGGGGGTGGCGCAGAGAGGGTCGCGAACTCCCCGACATCATCGCGGGACATCCGGCACTCCGGTCACCACTACGAGACCTCCGAAGACAGGGGGGCACGCAGAGGGGGTCGCAATCTCCCGGCCTTCGTCACGGGACGTCCAACACTCCGGTCAACACTCCAGGACAGCAAGTCATAGGAAGACAGGGAGACGGGACAGGCGTTAGACAGCTCATGAGATTGTAGTAGGCGGACATAGCAATAGATACAAGTGGTAGGCATATATGTGAATGGAGTAGATATATGAAGTAAGCGTATTATGTGAATAGAATAGAAGTACTTAACCCAGCAATGAAACCGCGTTGACTGTTAATCTGTTAACAGTCTGTTAATCAGTTGACAGGACCACGGACAGACGGCGGTGAATAACTGATCCAATGCCTCGGAGGTGCATGTAGAGCAGTCACTACAAGCTTGGCCAAGACCCCGAGGCATCCATCACCTTGGTCAGCGCCAGGAGACGGGTACTCAGAGAGAAGGGGGAGGGAGGGGGGGGGGGGGGGGGGAGAGGGGGGGGGGGGGGGGAAGAGTTAGAGAGTTCCCATGTTTGTGGTGCTGCAAAGGAGCAGACATGTAGTACCCTGTAGTGCCATGTAGTACCCCGTAGTGCCATGTAGTACCCTATAGTACCCCATAGTGCCATGTAGTACCCCGTAGTATCCTGTAGTACCCTGTAGTGCCATGTAGTACCCTGTGGTGCCTTGTAGTTCCATGTAGTGCCATGTAGAGCTGTGTAAGCCATGTAGTACCCTGTAATGCCATGCAGTACCAAGTAGTACTCTGTGGTACCATGTAGTACCCTGTACCCTAACTAAACTACCCTATAGTAAACTACCCAGTGGTACCATGTAGTACCCTGTACCATAACTAAACTACACAGATTAATCTAAAGGTCAGTCCCCGACCAGGTGAGATCAAGGTAGGTTGAAGGAGAGAGAGAAAAGATGAGTCTTAAGCAGGGATTTAAAAGCTTCGACAGAGCAGGCGCCCCTGATGACGGCAGGTAATTTGTTCCACAGGTAGGGAGCGCGGTAGACAAAGGCTCTGTGGCCGGCGGATTTCTTTTTAACCCTAGGGGTTGATAGAAGCCCCGCATTTTGTGAGCGCAGAGCACGAGCGGGCGAGTATCGGGAGATGAGATCAGATAGATAGAGCGGTGCAAGCCCATTTAAAATTTTGTAGGTGAGGAGTAGCACTTTAAAGTCAGAGCGGGCTTGGATAGGAAGCCAATGTAGGGCGGACAAAACTGGTGTGATGTGATCAAATTTTCTAGTTCTAGTTAGTATCCGTGCAGCCGCATTTTGCACGAGTTGAAGATTTTTGATGCTTGAATTAGGTAAGCCTGAAAAAAGTGCATTACAGTAGTCCAGACGTGATGAGACAAAAGCATGAATCAGGGTTTCAGCATCAGCCAGAGTTAAAATGGGGCGTATTTTTGCGATATTACGAAGATGGAAGAATGCAATTTTGGTGACGTTTTTTATATGTGCATTAAATGAGAGGGAGGAATCAAAAATGACTCAGAGGTTTTTTATGGTGGAGCTCTGGGATACATGACAGGTATCAAAGTTGAGGGAGATGTCCTGAAACAGGCCTCTGTGGTTTGGGGGGCCAACAATTAACATCTCAGTTTTATCTGCATTAAGGAGTAGAAAGTTTTGCGACATCCATTTTTTGACGGCAAGCAAGCAGGCCTCAAGGTTTTGTAGTTGGGAGGAATCATTTGGCTTAATAGGTATATATAATTGGGTGTCATCAGCGTAAAAATGAAAGTTTATGCCAAATTTGCGTATGATATCGCCGAGGGGTAGCATGTAAATCGAAAATAGCAAAGGGCCCAGGACAGAGCCTTGTGGGACACCACATTGCACTGGGAGGGTCTCAGATGTTAAATCATTATAGACCACGCAGTGTGTTCTATCAGTTAAATAGGATTTAAACCAAGCTAGTGCGAGACCCCGAATGCCAACATGGTTCTCAAGCCGACCTAGAAGAATCGAGTGATCGATAGTGTCAAAGGCTGCACTGAGATCAAGTAATAAGAGCACAGAGGTGAGGTTTGAGTCAAGAGAGAGCAGTAAGTCATTTGTGACTTTGGTAACCGCCGTTTCGGTGGAGTGTAAGGCTCTAAAGCCAGATTGAAATGATTCATTAAGATTATTGTTTGATAAATGGTCAGTAAGTTGCGTTGCGACGATCCGTTCTAACACTTTGGATAGGAATGGGAGATTGGAGATAGGTCTGTAATTTTTCAAGATTAGAGGGTCGAGGTTCGGTTTTTTAAGTAATGGTTTAATGACGGCTGATTTAAAGGCCAGGGGCACCACGCCAGTAGACAAAGAGGTGTTGAAGATATTGAGTAGGGCAGGGCCTAGAGTTGGGAAGAGTTTTTTGATGAGAGTTGCTGGGAGAGGGTCAAACAGACAGGTTGAAGGTTTAGCCGCGCCAACCAGTTTAGAGAGGGCACTAAGTGAGACGTTTTCAAGGCAGCATAGCGTATGACTGGAATCAAAGTCAGGGGGAATGCCCGTCAAAGGTTGGGAGGGACTCTGATTGTTGAGTAAAGCAACAATTTCATCTCTAATGAGGTCAATTTTCTTGGTAAAAAATGTCATGAATTCGTTAGCCGAGAACGCATGGTTTAGGGCACTTGGTTGTTTCTGCGTAAGTTTTGCAACTGTGTCAAACAGAAACTTTGAGTTGTTTTTGTTTTCATTTATGAGCCTGGAAAAATAAGAGGTTTTCTGTGGCACCACCCAGAGGTTCAGCCCACGACTGACATTTCAGCAGCTGACTACGAAGAAGCAGAACTTCTTCTACTACAACGAGCCCAGAGAGACTCGTTCCCCGATGAGCTAGCCTGTCTACAGGGAGCAAAGCCCGTCCCATCAGACAGCAGACTGCTCCACCTAGCCCCCGAGAGCGACGCCCATAATCTCATCAGAGTGGGTGGTCGTCTGCGGAGAGCCCCAGACTTACCGGATGACGTCAAGTACCCGATAGTCTTGAACAGCCGACACAAGGTCACAGAGCTGATCATAAAGAAATACGACGAGGATGTGCACCACGCAGGGGCAGAGAGAGTCTTCGCGGAGATCAGACGTCGTTATTGGATACTGCAAGGGAGAGAAGCAGTGCGGCGCTTCCAGCGAACCTGTCTAGACTGTCGTAAGTGGCGAGCCCAGCCCAGTATACCCCGGATGGCTGACCTACCTCCCTGTCGCCTCCGACTCGGCGACAAGCCTTTT
Organism: Notolepis coatsorum; assembly: GCF_963971535.1. Taxonomy (NCBI): domain Eukaryota; kingdom Metazoa; phylum Chordata; class Actinopteri; order Aulopiformes; family Paralepididae; genus Notolepis; species Notolepis coatsorum. Next base: position 120,042,317 of record NC_140170.1, read on the forward strand.
CACTCCACCGGTATGGACTGTTTCGGCCCGCTGTATATAAAGAAAGGAAGAGGAACCGAGAAGCGGTGGGGTATTGTATTCAAATGCATGACCACCAGAGCGATACATATCGAACTCCTCCCAACCATGAGCACAGACTCATTCCTTATGGCCTTCCGAAGATTCACATCACGGAAAGGAAAACCGTCTACATTGTTGTCTGATCACGGGACAAACTTCAAAGGCGGAGAAAGAGAGCTGAGAGAGAGCTTCCAAGCTATGGGCCCAGAACTTAAGACCCACCTCGCTCCATCCCAGATTGACTTCCAGTTTAATCCCCCGAACGCACCTCACTTCGGTGGAACTTGGGAACGAGAAGTACATTCCATAAAGACAGCCCTGTACGCCGTGCTTGGGGCCCAGACCGTGGCGGAAGAAGTCTTAATGACAGTCCTCACGGAGATCGAGGGAGTATTGAACTCAAAGCCCCTCGGTTACGTCTCAAGTGATGTAGCAGATGTCGACCCAGTCACCCCAACACACTCTTGATGGGGCGGCTGGACCCCACGCTACCACAGACAATGTACAGGCCTGAAGAAGCGAACGGCCGAAGAATGTGGAGGTACAGTCAAGTACTGGCTGACAAGTTTTGGAACAGCTTCCTACTCCACTACCTGCCGTCTCTACAGACCCGCCAGAAATGGGTGAAAGAGAGAGACAATTTGACAGAAGGAACAGTCGTCATGATTATCGACCAGTCACTACCCCGAGCTATGTGGCCGGCTGGCCGCGTAAGCAAAGTGATCACCGGTGCCAATGGAAAGGTCCGAGCAGCTGAAGTGCTCGTCCAAGGGCGGACCTACACCCGACCCGTGGCGAGGCTAATAGAACTGCCAAGGCTCCCTGATACTATCGATGACGACCATGACCCCATGACTTTGTGAACTGACTGACCCTCACAGCGGACATTGAGTAGTGGACAGTGCGGTTAATCTGTCTCTGCTTAGCTAATTAGGTGGGACTAATTAGGGGGCGGCTGTTACGAAGGATCAGATTAAACCGAATATATATATTTATTTATGGATATATATTGAATAGTATTTGTATATCGTTTGATATCCCTTGTATATTCCTTGTACATATACACGGAATATCCCTTTAGCCTACTATAGCCCATAATAGTTCATTCTATTATTGGACAAGGACCTGGCGCCAGGGGACAAGCCCCTTGGAGCCAAGTTCAATGGTACCGACGAGACATGTCTATACTAGCCCCGGCTCTGCGCAGGAATACGGCTACCGAAAGGAGAGTGGCACTATTTGTTCACCGTGCATATAAATATGGCGCAAGTAAATGTAGAAGTCCTCTTATCCCTTAGTCCTTTACCCTTCTACCCAACTAAGTAACAGAACGTGAAGCCTCACCCACGATACCGCGTGCGGTGTAGTATGGCCTGTTTGGCCTTAGAATAGCATCGAGACCTCGTGCGAATTAATAGCTGAATTGTCAGAGTTTGGCACTGTACCGTCGAGTGCGACGTATTTCTATTAAGTAATAATAGTCTATCGTGTATGGTGCATCGTGCGGTTAGAGTTCTAAAGTGACCAGCATCTCCAACGCTTCCTCGTGTTATCTAGAGTCTTATCCAGGCTGGGGCCGACCACACATGGCGCTTTCTTCCGAGGAGATCTAGACGAGGACCGAGGGACATGTACACTGGATTACCTACCCGATGACTGCTGAGCCCTATGCGGCTGGAATATATTTGCTTTGGTACTGTGATTGTGGAGCGGATAATCGCCGACGCCTGTGAGTGTTGGATTTACCCCCGAGAGGAGTCAAGTTGAGTCGGCGCTCAGAGACTGAGGTCGCCTAGCTTCTTCTTCACTGTGGAGCTACAGCCTACAAGAGAACCAAGGTGTATTCATCTGCGGATCAAGAGTCTACTGCACTGTCTTCTGTACTTGAAGTCTCCCTAGATATCGTTGACCAGACGGTCTACTACCGACGGCTCTCCTACCCCCCCTACCGGCTTACAACCGGGAGGACCCCTTCCAGAATATCCTGCTATATCATTAAGAGTACCATAGATCTAATTCCCTAAGAGCCAGGTTGTATACTTGCTTCCTGCGTAACAAGAGATTGGACATTCAGTGTTGATTTGCCTATTTGAGTACTCATTTGCCTTACAAGTGCATTCAAATCATAAATGTAATAGTAACTATTATGTACCTTTGCTATATATTAAATATTTGATTATTACCTTTGTGTGGACCCGATTTCATTGTGGGAAAGTGTTCATCATATTTAGATATCGTGTACTGTATGGCCAGTAGTTAAAGTACATAAAGCGGTAGTGGTTTAATGATACCATACTTATCAATACAGTCAGGGAATTGTACCCCTCAGTTACAGCTATGAATATGGGGAGGGGAGCTACAAATAAAAGATGCTATAATTGCTCTGGCACTTTTCCCCATTGTGAGGAAACGCCGTGCCCAGCGAGGGGGAGAACGTGCAACTCCTGCGGTAAACAAGGACACTTCTCAAAGTGTTGTCGTTTCAAACGACCACAAGGGGGCACCAGAGACCGACATGAAGTGCATTATATGCACACCAGTGACAGGGAAATCACACCGAACTCAACAAATGCAGACAGAGAATCTTCTGAGGAGTATCTGTACACACTTTCTCAAACAAAATCAGACCTCCCACATGCAAACATAAAGGTTGGTGACTGCAAAATAAATGTGATGCTGGATACAGGGGCAACTGTAAATATCATTGATGAGGCAACTTACCAGAGACTGACATATAAGCCCCCACTCACCAAATGCACTGTTCCCATATTTCCCTATGGCTCTCATAAGCCACTACCTGCCCTGGGAAAATTCACCTCGCTGGTGGAGTCCAAATCACAGTTCACAACTACAACATTCCATGTGTTACAAGGAAATAATGGCAGTTTACTCGGATATGACACTGCCAGTCAACTTGGGCTAATCAAGATTGCCAATGCCCTTCATACATCCCCAGAGCAGCAGGAACAGCTCACATCTCCATGACAACCGGTCGACATACAGCCCACATCAGCTTGCAAACAGACAGAAGCAAATACAGTGGATGATATCCTCACTGAGTACGATGGTCTATTCCATGGAATGGGCAAGTTGAATGGGGTCCAACTCAAGTTGCACATAAAGAAAGACGTTTCTACTGTCACACAACCTCATAGAAGAGTGCCGTTTCATGTGAGGAAGCGGATTGAAGCTGAACTACAACGCCTGGAGGATCTCGATGTGATTGAAAAGGTTGATGGCCCCACTCCATGGGTTTCTCCGATAGTTGTTGTTCCAAAGCCAAAAGACCCGGGAGCTGTGCGTATATGTGTGGACATGAGGGTACCAAATTGTGCCATCGAAAGAGAAAGACATCTCACACCCACAGTAGATGACGTGATACAGGCACTCAATGGAGCCAAGTTCTTCTCAAAGCTGGATTTAAACAGTGGATATCATCAGCTAGAACTGGATCCATCCTCACGATACATCACAACATTCTCCACTCATGCTACGACGTTACAAGAGACTGAGCTTTGGGGTCTCGTCGGCTGCAGAGGTGTTCCAAAATGCCATTCAACAGGCCCTGGATGGCATTCCAGGAGTCATCAACCTCAGTGATGACATTCTGGTTTTTGGGGAAACCAGGGCTGCCCATGATCAAGCTATCAGGGCAACCTTTCAGCGACTGAAAGAAAAAAACCTGACTCTCAACAAGGCCAAGTGCTCATACGCACAAACCACTCTTGACTTCTTCGGATATACGTTCTCAGATGGAGGTTTCTCTCCAGATCCTAAGAAGGTTCAGGCGATTCATGATGCTGCTGCCCCGACCAATGCAAGTGAGATACGCAGTCTCCTTGGCATGGCAAACTACAGCACCCGATTCATAAAGGATTTTGCCACCATAACTCAACCCTTCCGAGACCTGACAAGGAAATCTGCTCATTGGACATGGACTGAAGAACACCAGAGGTCTCTTAATGAGATGAAACGCAGCCTTACTAGTGATGCTGTGATGACCTACTTTGACCCACACAAACTAACTGAACTGGTCGTTGATGCAAGCCCAGTAGGTCTTGGGGCTGTATTGGCACAAAGGAACAGTCCAAATGAGCCGGCCAGAGTGATAAGCTATGCAAGTAGAGCACTGTCCCCCATTGAACAAAAGTATTCACAGACGGAACGTGAGGCCCTTGCTATTGTCTGGGGCTGTGAACATTTTCACATATACCTCTATGGTGCAGCCTTCACACTTGTCAGTGATCACAAACCATTGGAATGGATTTTCAATAACCCCAAATCCAAACCACCTGCTCGTATAGAGCGCTGGAGCCTGCGTCTGCAACCATACAACTACACAGTCTGTTACAAGGCTGGCAAGGACAACCCGGCGGATTACATGTCGCGCCACCCGGCACAGGTATCACACATCTCTCACGCTATGTCAGACGACGAAAGACAAGCTGAAGAATACATAAACTTTGTCACTGAAAATGCTGTACCCAAGGCGATGACACTGGCGGAAATTCAGGATGCAACCACAACTGATTTTCAAGGAAAATATAAAGATTCCATGATAAAAGACATTTACTGGAATATTCTAGAATACACAAAAACGTTGTCATTTTTCGGCCTATTTATGAATCGTTTTCAAATAAACGCTATTATCGATAGTATATGTGTACGTATGCACGCTATAGAGGCGATCTGAAAAATCGATTCTCTTATTTCCTCATCAGCGATGGATACAGGGGCAACTGTAAATATCATTGATGAGGCAACTTACCAGAGACTGACATATAAGCCCCCACTCACCAAATGCACTGTTCCCATATTTCCCTATGGCTCTCGTAAGCCACTACCTGCCCTGGGAAAATTCACCTCGCTGGTGGAGTCCAAATCACAGTTCACAACTACAACATTCCATGTGTTACAAGGAAATAATGGCAGTTTACTCGGATATGACACTGCCAGTCAACTTGGGCTAATCAAGATTGCCAATACCCTTCATACATCCCCAGAGCAGCAGGAACAGCTCACATCTCCACGACAACCGGTCGACATACAGCCCACATCAGCTTGCAAACAGACAGAAGCAAATACAGTGGATGATATCCTCACTGAGTACGATGGTCTATTCCATGGAATGGGCAAGTTGAATGGGGTCCAAGTCAAGTTGCACATAAAGAAAGACGTTTCTACTGTCACACAACTATGTCAGACGACAAAAGACAAGCTGAAGAATACATAAACTTTGTCACTGAAAATGCTGTACCCAAGGCGATGACACTGGCGGAAATTCAGGATGCAACCACAACTGATCCCACTCTACGTGAAGTAATTCGACTCATTAAAGATGACTCTTGGAGGTTGCTGTCTGACAAACAGGACTCTATTGATGGAGTTGACAGATCTGCTCTTGTGTCGTTCAAGAAAATAAAAGATGAACTGACAGTGACTGCTAATGGTGACACTGTACTGCGTGGCACAAAGATTGTCGTCCCCCACTCTTTACAAGTCAGAGCAATATCACTTGCACATGAAGGCCACCAGGGGGTAGTCAAAACTAAGAAGCTGACAGGGAGAAAGTCTGGTTCCCTGGCATTGACAAGCAAGTGGAGGCAATGATAGCTGGCTGCATCCCATGTCAGGCTGTTGTGCCCAACCACACACAAGAACCCCTCTGCATGTCTGATCTGCCATCGTCACCATGGGAAAAGGTTAGTGTTGATTTCTGTGGTACATTCCCCTCTGGGGATTATCTTTTGGTAGTTGTTGATGAATATTCAAGGTACCCAGAGGTTGAGATTCTTCAGTCCATGTCAGCCAGGGCCACTATCCCTAAACTTGACAAGATATTCTCAACACTGGGAATACCACTGCAGGTCAAAACGGATAATGGCCCCCCCTTTCAGAGCTCGGAATTTGCAGACTTTGCAACATATTTGGAGAAGAATATACGGGCTACACATGTTGAAGGTCGTCCATGGAAACAGACTCTATATGCATTTCTACGCAACTACCGTGCCACGCCACACTGCTCCACTGGGATGGCTCCAGCTGATGTGCTGTTTGGTAGGCCTCTGAGGATCAAGCTACCCACGCCCGCTGTCCACTCTCAGTCCCAGACTGATGCAAAAATACGACAAGCAGATGCAATGGCGAAGGACAGGATGAAATATAATGCGGAAAGGAGGCGCCATGTGGTTCCTTTGGCTCTGAAGGCTGGTGATAGAGTCAAAAGAAGGAAGGGAAGCTATGCCCTGCTTACAATCCCCACCCATACAAGATCATCGCGATCAAAGGCTCCATGGTGACAGCTAAACGTAACAATCATGTCATCACCAGAAACTCATCCCACTTTAAGACTTTACCTAAGGTGGATGATCACCACTCTCAATCAGCTGACATGCAAGGTGTCATAGACTGGACTAAAATAGATCCTCACCAGACTGCAGAACGTTTACGCCCTGACAGCCCCAGGCCACAGCCACCTGGTCACAGGTACCCAGTGAGGGAAAGCAGAAGACCCCCGTCATACCTCACTGACTTTGAATAATGTGCATAATGTAAGGTAATAATATATAGTAATACACATTGGCCGTATTACGGGGAGGGAAACTGAAGGGTGGGGATCGGGCGTTGTGGACAGCGACTCCTACAGGTCGGTTGGTGCGCCTGCGCAGTAGAATCAAGAAGCGACGGGGGCGGGGCCCCTCCAAGCCCAGACCCCCGACGCTGAAAGATCGAGCCGCGCAGGTGAAAAGATGCGACGGCTGTTACCTCGAGTATCGGAGGGGACTCGTGCTATGTATGACTTAGTCCACATTGCAGCCGGCTTGTGGGAGGCAAGAAACAACGTTCGAAAGACAGGGGAGGGTTGAATTGGACGATATGAAAAAATTGGGATGGGAGAAAAATAGAAAATCGGAGAAAAAGTGGATCAAAAAAATAAATAAAATACATTGTTGAGTTCAACTAATGTGTAGTTATTGTTAAGGAAAAGAAATGTAAGGAAAGGAGGGTTGTAATGTCCATGGTTCACAGAGTTGACTTTATGTTCATAATGTTCAGTGAGCTTGGTAATGTTTAATTCTGACCTATAGAGGGCGCTCTATGTTTTACTCCTCAAGAGCAAGACACTCGGGTGATCTTGTCATTGCAATACGGAGAAGCAGCGGGAGTATTGGCATTGTGGTAGTTCTAGCCATAACAGCAGGAATGTGTCTGTAAGCTTGGAAACGTTCAGTAAAGAGTCAAACTGGAATCAATGTGTCAGAGCCTTCATTCTAAAACTTTACAATCGCCATTCCAAATATCGATCACGCTTATTGATTGAGTATTGGCTGCTGTAAATATATATTCCAGGCTGATTCCTGTCCCGCGATGACTTCCATGTTGATCAGACTTCTTGCCAGCACAATGAACCAGCTGGCTCCGCCCCTACATATCTACAGATCCCAGGTCAGTCTAAGCGACTGACCTGCAGTTACACAGGTCTGAGCTCATGTAGGGGCTGCTGTACCAACGGGAGACTCGGTTGATAAAATATGATTTCAGATTGCTAATAAAACAATAAAACGATATTTGTCATCGTCGGCACTCAGTGGGGGGGCTAATAAAACGAGATATGTCGTCCGTGGCACTGAAAGTGTTAACGGCACTACCAGTTGGTGCATAAAAAATTTGTAAAACTATACAAATGAACCAAAATAAGCACAATCTCGATGGAGCCCACAGAGAGGCAGTCGAACAGCACGGCGCTATCTTGTCAACCATGTGTTTGTCATAATATGTTTGTCAAATCTGTCGGTAGCAAATAAGGGGGCTGCTGCATTCCTAGGGCTGCTAGCTGTCCTCACTAGCTCCAGCTTTTCTTGAAAGGACTTCTCCTAAAATACGTTATCAGTAAATCCGCCACCAAATCCATTTCTGCTCCCCCTTCCGTCATTATGCAATACAAAAACAACAGGACTAAATACAAATCTAAATAATAATAATCCGCTACTTTACAGACTTTATGTTGCTAGTTTTGCTTCAGTAGCTGGCCATCTGATAGCGCAAGCCGAATTTCGGACCACTCAAGAAAAATGCTAATGTAGGAGGTTAGGCCAGTTAGAAGGCTCTAGCGTGCCAGAGGTACAGTATAATACGCCCCAACATGTCAAACTTGAAATCCCACTGGTTAAAAAATTACAACATCAACAACATCTCCCCATCAAATTTAGTTTCAACAGCAGAGGGGATTCACTCGAAATCCTGAAGGCCTCAGGGTAGATTTATTGTACCCAGAGACAGCACAGGTGGAACATCGTATTGGATAAAAGCTCAAATGTATATGAGCTGCACTTGAAGAAGTGCAACTGAGGGAGATAGCAATGGAATTAAGTTAACAGACTGATGCGAATAAACTTTGTAAAATACATATAACATTAATGAAAATATTAGTGCTGTCAGGCGATTAAAAAAATGTATCTAATTAATTACAGGATTTGTAATTAATGAATCTAATTAATTGCATTTTAATCGCATAACCATTTTATGCCTGATATTCTATATTCTATAATCATATTTCAATTTGCATGTGTCCGGATGGCAGAATTCAGTACTGTATCTACAAAACCTTCTGTTTAATCATCTTCCATCTATTAATTTGCTTAGATTTGTCAGGTCTGGTCAATTTGAGCATAGTGTTATTCACAGTCAAAGATAAAAAATAATAATTATTGATATTCTCATTTGGTTTATTACAATTTACTCAAGCCTAGTAACAGACACAGTATTTCTGACACTGGGAATACATTCCCTGAGATCCATAGATGTCCCTAGAATCAGATACCAAGAACATGCAAATGGACCATATAAAAAAAGTCTGTAATGTGTATTCTACGTTCTTATGGAATGAATGAGATAAAAAAAAAATATATAAAAAAAAAGAAAATTGTAATTAATTTTGAGTTAATTTTCATAACGCAATAATTTGCTGTGTAATTAATTAATCTAATTAACGCGATAAACTGACAGCCCTAGAAAATATGCTATATTAAATTGTAAAAAATATAATTTGTAATCTGGCTTTACTGGCCCTGACGCGTGTACCTGTTCCGCAACAGTAAGTGACTTCCGGGGTAGGCCTGATTGGCCCCGACAGGCACGTGACGCGGCAAACTCAGGACGCGCAACGAGGCTGCTGAGAGCTGTCGCGCGGAAATAGGCTGTCTATTGCCATTCTCTAACACAAACTCTAACCTTAACCAGCTCCTTAACAGCGCCTAAACTTAACCGTTCTAACCTTAACCAACTCCGAAACAATGCCTAACCTTAACCTTAACCTTAACCATGCCTAACCTTAACCATAGAAAGAATATTGCCATTCTCTAAGACAAACTCTAACCTTAACCAGCTCCTTAACAGCGCCTAAACTTAACCGTTCTAACCTTAACCAACTCCGAAACAATGCCTAACCTTAACCTTAACCTTAACCATGCCTAACCTTAACCGGCGAAAGAATACACGTTAAAAAAATATCACGTTAAAAAAAAAAGATTTGATGGGATTCGAACTCACGAACAACGGACCGCAGGATCGCAGGACCGCTGCTCTAGCCAGGTGAGCTATAGCGCCGAATGAGAGTCATGGCGTATTTGGACGGTTACGTAATTCCGTAAGCTCTCCGCGGAGCGTGCCGCGCGGCAGAGAAAGTTGCGCGTCACGTGCCTGTCGGGGCCAATCAGGCCTACCCCGGAAGTCACTTACTGTTGCGGAACAGTTACACGCGGCCCTGACAGCCCACCTCTGCTCCAATGACTCCATTTATCACCCCAACTCTGCTAACCTAACTCCTCTGACCCATAGGGGCTGGCATTGTGCATCTCCAGACACCATTGGGTCGAGGGCCGCTCCATGTGGCAGCCAGTCAGGGTCATGAACAGATCATCCGAGAGCTGCTGCTCAATGGAGCGCCCCTGACCCTGAAGGACATAGAGGGAATGACAGCCCTGAGCGTAGCCAACCGGTTGGGACAGAGAAAAAGCACCAGGCAGCTCTCCCTCTTTCAGTGGCAGGAGAGGGCCACACACATCAGGTATGTGTGATGAGGTTCTCTACTGGCAATCATCCTCTCTAATTCTCACATTATCAGCTAGCTTGAGGGGCTATATTGAAAATGTTAGTTTGCATTGCAAAAGTAATGGAAGGATTCTCAAGTCAAGTCAAGTCAAGTCAAGAGTTTTATTTGTCACGGCATACAAGTATACAATGAAATGCGGGTGGTCTTGCCCGCAACGATGTGCAATACAGTGGTGAGCAGGACGCTCCGCTCCCGCCCCGACCGGAGAGAGAACCCATAGGAAGACGAGGCGGGGCCAGAGGAAAAAATCCACGGTTCCGGTGATGAGCATTACATCTAACATTGTCAACATTTCAGATGTATTATTGAGCGACCCACATCATAATATCCTGTCTAAAGGTTTATCTTTTGTACCAGCCCGCAAGGTGGATGCATTTACTACTAAGGTAGAACTATTTAAGTTTTTTAGAAATATTAAGTTGAAAGCATTTTATGCCAGAGGGTTTGATAAGAGAACTCAATACGCTAATGAAAATGTGTTGATAAGTGATGATGATGCTGATGCTAGGCCTGAGATAGAGCCAGACACCTTTAAAAGAAAAGTATTTAAACCCCGTAGTCTGTTTACTCCCCATCTCAATCCTCCCTCAGTTGAAACTTTCTGCAGATTAGTACAAAATGATGTCCTTAAGTTATGTGAGACCAGTCACAAAGCCCATCTTTATCCAAATTTACTTGAATCGGAGTCTGCAGCACTGAAGGAGCTCATGAAGAAGGAAGATTTAATTTTTAGAAAAGCTGACAAGGGGTCTGGTATCGTGCTCCAAAACAAGAGCTCGTATATATCTGAGATAAACAGACAATTGAATGAGATTGAGGTATATACCCTTCTAAATTCCGACCCTGTGTTCAGATTTTCTACGGAAATCAAAACGGTCCTTAAAAGCCTGAGATTGTCTGAGGCAATTACAGAAAATGAATTCAAGTTTATGTTCGTAGAGTACCCGGTTACTCCTATTATTTACACTTTACCTAAAATCCATAAGGATATGATTAACCCTCCTGGTAGACCTATTGTTTCCGGTATTGGCTCTGCCACAGAAAAAATCTCTCAGTTCATTGATGCACATATTAAGGATTTGGCCTCTTCTCAGCGTGGTTACTTGAAGGATACTACTACTTTTTTGAACAGGCTCTCGTCCTGCAACATTAGTCCTACAGACTTACTAGTTACCATAGATGTAGTCAGCCTTTACCCCAGCATTCCACATGCAGATGCGCTGGACGCGCTGAGTTTTTATTTAAACTCGAGGGAAGTATTACTCCCCCCTACAGAAGCGCTGGTTAGTTTAACGGATCTAGTTCTAACTAGAAACTATTTTAGATTCCAAGATAAATACTATTTACAAAACAGAGGCCTCAGCATGGGCTCTCCAGCCGCTGTGAACCTAGCCAATCTTTATATGTCCAAATATGAAGTGGATCATATCTTTAATAATAACCCGTTTGAGAAATGTGTCAAATCGTATATGCGCTATATTGACGATCTGTTTTTTATTTGGTCTGGTTCATCATCCGAACTTTTTGCCTTCCTTGAGTACCTGAACTCCTGTAGAAGAACGATAAAGTTTACATTAAAGTTTGATATGTATAATTTACCCTTCCTCGATGTTTTGATCAAGAAAGCCCCAGATGGCATCTCATTACACACAGAGGTTTTTAAAAAGGAGACGGATCGTAACTCGTTCTTACATTATTCTAGTTATCACACCCCAGCCTTGAAGAACAGTCTTCCTTATAGCCAAATACTTCGCTATAAGAGAATATGTGATACTGACGATACATTTATTGCACAAGCAAAGGTACTCCGTGGCAGTTTCCACGAGAGAGGATATAGTGCTGATTTGACACTAAAAGCCTTTAATAAAACCAAGCATATCGACAGGGCCACGTTGTTTACCCCCAGAAAGAAAGAAGATAAACCTGACAAAGTATCTTTCGTGTCTACTTACAGCCCTATTACGAGAGACATGCGGACTATTGTCAATAAACATTGGCATATTCTGCAGTCCGACCCTCTCATAGGGACAGCGTTTCAGCATTCGCCTAACTATTTTTACAAGAGACAAGCAAATTTATCTAATCTCCTAGTCAAAACTGATTTGCCCTTAAAGAAACCTTCTCATTTTATGTCCAACATCCCAGACGGAAATTTTCCCTGCCAATCCTGTGTTCAGTGCCAGGGTATGATTAAAGATAAATTTTTCGCACATCCAAAAACGGGGAAAAATATCCGAGTCAAAGGACGGATAACGTGTAATTCGTCCAATCTGGTGTATTTGCTAAAATGTCCTTGTAATTTTTCCTATGTGGGCAAAACAACGAGAGCCTTTAAATCAAGAATAAGTGAACACAAATGTGCTGTGAGGAATTTAGATGTCAAGTCATCGGTAGCTCGGCATTTCTCTAAGTGTAAGCATACCGTCAACGACCTCAAATATATGGGACTAGAGCTAGTACTCAGGCCAGCGCGAGGTGGAGACAGACACAAGCTGCTGCTGCAACGTGAATGTTATTATATCCACCTGTTTAATTGTATCGAACCTAAAGGTATGAATGAAGAGAACGTCTTAACCTGTTTCCTTTAACCTCCTTACTCCCATATTGTTATTTCTGGTCTGATTTAAGATGTTGTTTGTTGCCAAACTAGATGCCCTATGGATAATTTGAAATTAATTAATTCAATTCAAGTAAAGTGGCTCAATTAGCCCTATAAATGAAAGGGCATGTTATATGTTATCAAGTTTCTGGTAATTTTGTTTCGTTTTGTATTGTATTGTTTATAAATATTTATTGATGATAGATATAGATATATCTATACATATGTATAAATTATGATTGTACTCTATTTTGATAGGTCATTAATTTAGTCATATTGCATAGGCACACCTGCGTTGTGATGTCATTTCCTGCCGTGTCATTTACCTGCCAGGTGTATTTAATCATCACCTTGAATTCATTTCCAGTGCTAGCCATACCACTGAAGAAGGACATTAGTCCGAAACATGTCTGCTTTGATTCAGGCTGCCAATTAAAAAAACATTGAACCTGTGAGTGCTGGTCCGGCTATCCTGCTTTGTTATACAATACAGTGGTACAACATGTAATAGAATCCAATAAAAAACAACATTGTGCAATAAACAGGTAACAGGTAACAGGTAACATGGTGGGACATCTCTGTATCTGTACATAGTTATTTACAGGGCATATAGGACATGCTAGGTATCTTAGGTAGTGCAATACACTGTTACTGTTGTTATACTAATTTAAAGTGACCTTTCCTTTTTGGCCATAAGTGTGGGCGTGTGCGGCATGAGTGTGTGTCTGCTCATGTTAAAGTGTTAAAGTGGCTGCTAGTGTGTGAGCGTGCACAGCGTGCGTGTCGTGTGTGTGCTCATGTGTGCTTGTGTGTTGTTGTTCAAGGCTCTGATGGCCTGGGGGAAGAAGCTGAGCCTAAGCCTCTCTGTCCTAGTAGCTGGGGTTCGCAGGCGTCTGCCTGACCTCAGCAGCTGGAACAGACTGTTATTGGGGTGGTGGGGGTCTTTCATTATTCTGCAGGCTCTGGATTTGCACCTCTTGATTCTGTGTTTGTTTAAATTATTTTGCCTTGCCATTTTGCCTAATTTCTGTAACAAAATGTGTGTTGTTCTCCCCCCCCCCCCCCCCTCTCTCTCTCTGAAGACTAAAATCCCACCTAGAGGAAAAGGAGCTGTTCCCTCACCAGCGCTATGACTCTCACCTCAGGACCTGGCACCGTGGCAACCACTGCCAGAGATACATGGCCCACCTGGCGGGGGAGAGGAGAGGGGAGGGACAGGGGAGGGGTGTGAGGGTGAACGGAGGAAAGACAGAGGGCAGTAGGGGGGTCAGGGAGAGTCAGGGGAAGGAACAAGGAGATGGACAGAGTGGGGGAGGAGGTGGAGAAGGAAAGGAGGAGCAGCAGAGCTGGGAGGAAGAGGGAAAGGGGTCTGGTGGGCGATGTTTTAAAGAAGGAGAGGGGGAAAGAAAGAGGAGGATGAGAGCGCTGTTCCGAGGAGCTCCGCAGAACACCAGACTCCGGGCGGACAGGAGGAGCACCAGCCTCCTGGAATGATCTTCAACTTTGACTTGGAAAATGTACTACTGCTTGGCCTTACTCCTAAAACTCACCTCACCCCTGCCCATTTTGACAATCTAGGATGGCTTAGAGTAGATGACAGAGTACAGCAACTTGCAATGGGCCTGGTCTACAAGATACACTACACCACTAAGGTACCCATGTACCTGTCGAAATACTTCCTAAAGGTCAGTGAAGTCCACGACCACAACACCAGAGGGAGTTCCACAAATCCCATTCAACCCAGATTCGGCACAAACAAGGGACTAAACACGTTTCGCAATTATGCCACAATAATGTGGAACGCCCTACCCACAGCCGTAAAGGAATGTGAATCCCTACCCTCCTTCAAAACCGCTCTCAAAGCACCTACGGTGGCTGCAATTAGAAACTGGCCTGGTAATCTCTTTTTATTACACAGTACCATATTATTTGTATGTCTTGTATGTCATAAATGTCTTGATGAATTGAAAATGGAGGACCCTTAACAGTTTGAGTGCCAGCCTCTGTGTCCTATTTACCCCCTTGAGTGCCACCACCCACTTCAATGATAGCGCTCTCATATTTGCGAACGCATAAACTACATCTTAAATTATGGCTATGTGTCTAATCTGGCCGTCGCTTATCAATGACTTGTTTGCAGTCAACATTGTCGAAACGGATTGTTTTTTAATCAGTTCATTTCCGTTTTATACCATTTTGAAAAACGCTCGTTTCTTGAAACTTCCAGAAGATTTCAGAAGATTCTGTGATAAACGCCCTTTACTGTATACACAAAACACGTTGTCATTTTTCTGCCTATTTATGAATCGTTTTCAAATAAACGCTAGATTATTGATAGTATATGTGTAGGTAGGTAGGTATTTATTTAGACAACAAAACATATACAGATCATTACATCACATATTTGCGTTTGTCAAGGAGAGGAACGAAAAAGCCAATGACTTATTTACATCGTTGTCCTTGGAAGTCAAGAATGCTTGATACAGTACATGCACATACAACTCATTACAGAAAATCATTCACAATTATTACATTTGCATAGCAATAATGGCACAACCCTTAATTAATACAAACATGTTCATTTGTTAAGACATGCTAAACTAGCCGTGAGTCTGTGTGTCTCAGAGCACCCCGAAGGGAGGGGGTGGTGGGGTGGGAGGGGGAACTTGACTCCGGCGTGTACTTATGCACGCTATAGAAGCGGGCTGAAAAATCGATTCTCTTATTTCCTGATCGCACGCACACACACACACACACACACACACACACACACATAGGGCCCACGTTGATATCTCTGAAAAAAGCTCTGATTATCCTAAGACTGGTAAAATAGATTCCTTACCTCAGATCAGATGTTCTCCAAAAAGGTTATTCCAATTCCTGATCGCCATTCCAAATATTGATTGCGTTTATTGATCCAACGCTGGGTGCTCAAACACATTATTCCACGCTGTTCTGCGGGACCACAAAGACTGCAATCGGCTCCGGTTACTTGCCTGAGAAGTAAAATGTGGATTCCGGACTATTTTTTTCCCATGCGGTTCATTCAATCCATTCCAAAGGGGTGCAGTACCATCCGGGAAACGATAGGGGGCGGTATTTTCCCAATGGAGCTCAGAGAGAGTTTGCAGCACTAACGTGAGGCTAGATTGATGAAATATTAATGGAAATCGCTAATAAAAGAAATAACGATTAAAAAACTAGATTTATCGTCCGTGGCACTCAACGGTCGGCATGAAATAACGAGAATCTTCGTCTGTGGCACTCAAAGTGTTAATGTAAACAAGACGAAAGTTTTTTTCTGGTCTTCATCCTCTTAGCAGTTGTTAGTATTGAGCTGTACTGTATTGTACCCATTCTGCAATCTGTTAATAAAGTTTTCAATCAATCAATCAATCAATCAATCTCACACTCAAAATCAATCCACTATCCTATGGACAATTTAAAAACATGATCAAAAGCCTCTCTATCTGCACTTTGAGCCGCAATTATTGTACGAAAGGTGCTATACAAATAACATTTATTATTATCTCAGTATGTAACTTTTTTATTTGATCTATCTTTCTTAGTTTTTAGTTTTTTTCCTATTTTATGCAAGTTATGCATTCATTATCAACAGAGCAGAGAATCAACCAAGTACATAAACGTAACCACTCAAAAGCCACTGGCTGAGATGGGTCTGTGGAGTGACTATAAGGTATTGTATCATATGTTCCTACAAATGACAAATACGGTTTATCTTGAAAAGGAATGTGGAGCCTATAGGCCTACAACATACTGTAGCTTGTACTGCAAGATCATGATGAAGAGGACCTCTGGTGTGATTCCATGGGTTAGAGTGTATAAAAATTCCCAGTAGAGGGCAGCAGATACATAGAACCATACAACTGGAACTTCTTCATGACAGTCCTGTCCATGTCAGCAACATGGACAAATCCTAACATCATGACTCAAAAATCTAAATATTATTGCAACATGTTATTAGTCTACTAATGTGGTAGCTATGATTGCAATGCAATCATATTGACATTTTAGAGAGAACTGTATAAAAAATATAAGCTCTACACATACACCTCCATAAGCCACAACCATTGCTGCTTAAATATGAATTAGATGACAACCTGCTAGATGCTTGCTTCCTGAAAGGGCTTACCTTAAATGTGAATAAATCAACAAATAAATATGCAGAGTCAAATGAGTAGCCTCACAATGTTTGTTTTAGATAAAGCACTATCTTAACAAAAGCACTGTTGACTGGAGTCCACGGTCACCAATAATCACCAATAATGAGTGCCTGGACAGAAGGCTGCACTGTGCTTGATTGTCAGGAGCATAACCAGAGAAGATCTATAGCATTTTCTGTGGTGCATGAAAGGTTACACCTTCAACACAGGAACAGCATCCAGACAGAGATTCCCAGCTGCCTGGTGTTTGTTCTGGCCATGCTCTGCGTGCTCAGCCTCGTAAAAAGTGACTGAATTAGATAGAATTTACTTTAATCTTTATTGGCGCTAAGTGAATATGCCTTGATAATAATAATTATTACTTATAGGGAGGTGTAGTGGTTACGTCATTGCCGTTTCTCTGTGTTCCACCCTCTGTCCAACACAATGTATTTCCCCATTGCCCATTTAAAAAAATTCTAAATCGTAAAAATAAAGTATTAACATTTGCATGGTGTACCTTTCTGTGCGTATTCATCCACAATCTATAGCTCAACATGAAAATATTCACAATTAATCATAAAAAGATTAGATTAGATTATTAGTTACTGGGTATTTCAAAGTACCTCATATTTTGTACCATTTTGAAGCTAACAACGAGGGCTTTCCAATGATATAAAATAAGTGTATGATTATCATCATAATTTAGGCGGCTACGTGGCGTAGTGGGCAAGGCGCTCGCCACAAAATCTGGAGACGCTGGGCTTGCCTGTTCGAGCCCAGCGCTCCACATTTGCTTTCAGTTTAGCTGGTCGTCCGTACTAATACACATTGGCCGTATTAGGGGGTGGGAAACTGATGGGTGGGGATCGGGCGTTGTGGACAGCGACTCCTACAGGTCGGTTGGTGCGCCTGCGCAGTGGAATCAGGATGTGTCGGGGGCAGCGTGAGCCTCCCACGCGTTACTCCTCACCACTGAGAGATCGAGCTGCGCAGGTGAAAAGATGCGACTGCTGTTACCTCAAGTACCGGAGGGGACTTGTGCTATGTATGACTTAGTCCACATTGCAGCCGGCTTGTGGGAGGCAAGAAACAGCGTTCGTGACAGGGGAGGGTTGAATTGGATGATACGAAATTGGGATGGGAGAAAATATAGAAAATGGGAGAAAAAGTGGATCAAAAAAAAATTATTATCATCATAATTTGTATTATTATGCAGACCCGGCGCCATGGGCGGGCATTAGGGGGCCGGGCCCGCCCACTGAGTCAGCTGTGCCCACCCTGGTAAACATTTTTTTTTCTTTTTGGTCAATCAAAGTCGACTATCCAAATCCTTAGTCGGGTACAGCCCTAGTGGGCACTGATGTCAACAACAACACTACTGAAGCTAGTACGGCACTCTGTGAGAATTTGTTTTCTACCCTCAAGAATGTCTTTACAGAACATCGCCTTAGTATGCTTCATCGACGCAAGGCCAATTTAATTCAGTTGGCATTTGAGAAGGACTTAACAAAAAAGTTCAGGAATGAGTGGAGGGGCAATGTTTTAAGAAGATTTCACTCTGTCCCCAAACGCTGCTTGCCGCTCTACTAATGATGGTGAGTAGCCTGTGGAGGAATTTTGTTTGCTTTTTTATGCACCTTATTTTTGTCAGTTCAGTTCAGTTTGTCAGTGAATTCAGAAGTGTTGAATAAATGGAGACTTTTCAAAGATATAGAATAGAATAGAAATGTATTATCCTGAGGGAAATTTGACACTGCAAATCACTCAACATTAAACATTTAGACAGAACAAGTCACGAATAAGAATAACAAAACAAACGGCCTAAGAATAGAATAAAATGAAATAGAATAAAAGATACAGTAAATAAATACAGTACAAATATACTGAAGTCTACAGTAGGTGTAATATTGCACAGTGCTGTTTAAAAAGTAAGAGTCCAGGAAGATGGTAACTGTCACTGTGCTCAGTGATGCAGTGAGGCACAGTGATGCATTGTATAGTCTGATGGCTGTCGGAATGAAGGACTTCCTGTGCCGTTCAGTGCTGCATTTAGGTAGTGTGAGCCTATAACATGCTCCTCCTGTCAGCCAAGTCTGTGTATAGTGGGTGGGAGGGGTTTTCCCTGATGGCCTGGAGCTTAGCAAGGTTCCTCCTCTCCGCCACCCTCGCTAGAGTCCAGCTCCACCCCAACCACGCTACTGGCCTTCCTGACCATCTTATCCAGCCTGTTTGTGTCCCCTGCTCTCAGTCCGCTGCCCCAGCAGGTCTGTTATATATATCCGTTCAGTCTGTTTTTGTATAAGTGAATGTTCTTAAGATAGAGAGAAATTAGATTTTTCAATTGCCTCTCTGCTGTTTAGTTCAGCACCGTGGGAAGTGCCAAGCAAGCCACAGCGCCGTTGTCCTAGCTGAAACGTATAAAAGGGAACCTGTGTTGAAAAACCATTGTGCCCCCCCGAGAACATTTTATGCCCCCCCACTAATTTGTTTCTGCAGCCTGGTCTGTTATTATGGTTCATATGTAGTTGCACTTGAACTTGTTGAAATTAAACTTGGAAGATAAAAAATTATTTTCAAGCACTTTCCTTGCTTATTTTAGATTTATGTGTAATGAATGGAATGTAGACAATCTTGTTGGCAATATAGAACAGCTGAGATTAGAAATAGCATATATTGTTCAAAAGCTATGAATTAATTAATTAAACTAGATTAGATAAAAAAATATATATATATCTTTTTTTTTACATATTGTGATGGTAATTATAAAACTTTCATGTGTGTGTTAAAAATGTTCTTCAAACTTACCCAATTCTCTTCATAGAGCCCTGTCTTCCTCCATACTCTGCCAATCTAGACCCATCTTTTCTGGGTAGGGTAGTAGCGTGGCTCGCCCTGGGTCTCCCTGGCTCTCAGCTGGTGTTGATAGCCAACGCTAGCATGGGAACTAGCGTCCAGCAGCTAGGGCTTGTCGTCAATTCTAGGTTGATAAATGAAATATGTTACATATACGAATATGACCCACTAATGAATACACTAAATACAGCAATGTGGCTATTTGAAAACACTGCATTTGCAAAATAAATACGTCAATTGTGTCACACGTTAGCTCAGCAGCTAATGCATGCTAGCCCCTACTAGCCTGGGGGAAGATATAAGTACACAGGTACTTTTGAAAACAAGCTTTTTGAGTGGAAAATATGACCAGAATCTCTGGAAAAACATCTCACAAACACTATAGACGGTCATAAACGTTAACGAATGCTATAATAAGTCCAACAAATGACTATAAACAGTACTTACACGGTCGTTTCAAAATTCTCAAACACGCGTTGATTCTCCGGAGAAATGTATTCCTTGACTCCTTCACTCTGGGAAAATATACTAAAAAACTCGGCCCGGCGTCAACGGGGGCTTTTATAGAGTTCCTCTAAGACCTGCGGACTAATACTTGCTGTGCTTGTGGTGGTCGGTCTTCCTAATATGGTCACAAAAAATGGTGTCCCTCCGCCAAAAAATGCCCAGACAGGGTGGATCAGAATGACTACCGCGCCCTAGATCACGGCGCCGTGGAAAGCTTTTCTATTGCCATGCGGCAGAATTGTTACAATAGTCGATAATCCATTTTCCCAATGATAAATCCCTATACAGGTGCACCTCGCGGGCGGAAAGCGACGTCAGACTACACCTCCCTATAGCTGGTTTGTCCTGTCTCTGAGGTCTGACTATAGCTAATAGCTTTAGCAAAAATCTGCTAATTTAATTGCTTTTTGTTTACTTAAAAGCTTTATTGGCGCCATGTGACTTACTTAAACTTAGAACACGTTAATGTCCTCTGAGAGGCAATCTGTGGCACATCACAATAATATATAGACATTAAAAGCACATCACAAGGATATATAGACACATTAAAAGCACATCAGATACACAAAAACAACAATAGTCCAAAATCATAAGCAGCCATCATAAATATCATCACAGTCCAGGAAGGCATTTAAAGTGCATGTCAGTAACTGTAAACCAGCATTGTAATAAAATATAGTGAGTATACTGCACATACATGTATCCATGTATTCCACATGCCCTAGTCCATGTATTCCACATGCCCTACCTAGTCCATGTATTCCACATCCCCTAGTCCATGTATTCCACATCCCCTAGTGCAGCGGTTCTCAACAGGGGTGCCTCAGAGAGCTGCCAGGGGTGCCTTGAGATTTAAAAACATTTATTATTATGGAAAATTATCACTAAAGTGATATCTGTTGCAGCTGCACTGTTTTCCATGGAAATACCATATTTTGATAAGTTTGACCATTTCTCAAAATCTGAAAATCATTATTTAATAAAACACAGAAAAGGATCACCAAGTTACTCTGGATAAAAAAAACCTTTACAGACAACATTGAGACAAATCTTCCTGACACATCTCCATCCAAACTCTTGGAAGAACTCATTGAAATCTCATCTGATACCACCTGGAGAGCTCGTTTCAGAGTGTGGTGCTGAGTACCAAGTATCTCATGATGCAGCAGTTAAGGTGTTGATACCATTCAGCACCACATATCTGTGTGAAGCTGGCTTTTCATCCACGACAGCTCTGAAAACAATATAGGGCCAAGTTGAGCCTTGAGGATGACATGCATGTTGCCTTGTCAAAGATCTCCCCACGTATTGACCGTATTATTAGCCAGCAGCAGCAGACCTCGCATTGAGCTAGAAATGTCCACTGAGTGAACGAGTGCTTATTTTCTGTATTTATTTATATTTTTTGAGAAATGGTAACTTGGTGATCCTTTTTTGAGAAATGGTCACACTTATCCAAATATGCTAGTTTTATGGAAAAGAGTGCAGCTGCAACAGATAGCACTTTAGTGATAATTTTCTGTAATTTTATTTAAAGAAATATGCTATTTGATTTACTACTACAAGCAGTGTAATGTCAACAGTACTAAGCCATTTAGACCTGAAACACCTGTTAATAATGCATTATATAGCCTGCATATACACACAAATGTGTTTCCCGGTTTCTTAAATAAACATTATTTTGTCATCATTGTAGCAAAAAAGACAGGACCGGAAAAGTCTTTATCGTATGTAGGGGTGCCCTGGAATATTTTATTGAACACAGGGGTGCCTTGGCAGCAGAAAGGTTGAGAACCCCTGCCCTTGATTGATTGATTGATTGATTGAAAACTTTATTAACAGATTGCAGAATGGGTACAATACAGTACAGCTCAATACACACAATTGTTAAGGGGATGCAGACCAGAGAAAGACTTTCGTCTTGTTTACATCAGGGTCCCCCATTTTCAATTCATCAGGAATCCCTAGTGCATGTATTTTGTCTGACGGCCCGATCTGCAGAGCACACTGGAGTAGATAGAGAAATTATAGGAAATATAGAGATATAAAGATGAATAGATACAGTGGATTAGATGCAGATGCATTGGTGGATTAGATGCAGAAAACCACCGGATCTAGAAATGTCAAGATTCTATGCCTTACATCCACGCACTGCCAGCCAGCCTGTATGCGACGGAGAGAGACACTTTCAATTTTGACATATTTACAAGTCAGATAAAGTTTTGCAAATAAGGAGACAAAGCACAAAAAATTGCCAATATCTCAATTCCGACCTATTTCAGAATCTTGCGAGTTTGTGCAGGTTTGACCATGCCGAGTCACATATGCTAATGTATGTACAGTATTGGTATATATACAGTTGTACGAGTATGAATACACATAAATATACAGATATGGTTAAATGTACTGTATATACAGTGTTATTGTACATTGTTATTATACAGTTTTATATGGACTATTTGTTGGATATAGTGATATAATAAACGGCAGTGTAGGCAGTAGATAAGTATGGATTGATAATAGGCAACAGAGTTCTGGAGTAGGTTGAGTGGTGACAGCTGGGGGGAAGCTGTTCCTGAGCCTGCTGGTCCTGGAACTGAAATTCCTGTAGTGAGAGGTGTCCTTGATGATACTGAGTGATGTACCAGTGATGCGTTGGGTGGTTTTCACCACGCTCTGCTGTGCTTTCTGGTCAGAGGCAGTATGCTTTCTATGGCACAACAGTAGAAGTTACGCTGAGCTGAAGTCAATGAACAGCATTTTC
Organism: Notolepis coatsorum; assembly: GCF_963971535.1. Taxonomy (NCBI): domain Eukaryota; kingdom Metazoa; phylum Chordata; class Actinopteri; order Aulopiformes; family Paralepididae; genus Notolepis; species Notolepis coatsorum. The sequence continues at coordinate 120,065,377 of NC_140170.1, forward strand.
ACATGGGTGTTGCTGTCATCCAGGTGGGAGAGGGTGGAGTGCAGCGCTCAGGAGATGGCGTCCTCCGTACTCCTGTTCTCTCACGGAGAGCCACGACCAGCCTCTTGAAGCACTTGATGATGATGGAGTTGAGTGCAACGGGGCGGAAGTCATTACGGATGATGAGTGTATTGTGTGTGTTCTTCATCCCAGCATAGTCTGCTCCTCGCCAAGCTGGAATGTTGTTGACACCCCCTGTCTCGAAGCAGGTGCATAATAATAATAACAACAATAAATTGTATTTGTATTGCACTTTTCGTTCACTAGGATCCCAAAGTGCTACAGGGTTAAAACATAGTAAACATTTTTAATAATAGTTAATAATAATTAAATAGAATACAAAATAAAAATAGAACATAGTTAAAAACATAGTATAAACAGAAAATGTAAAACAAAGGCACAAGAAAAAATAAAATCACAAGAAAAAGCTAACAATCAAAGGCCTTTTGAAATAAATAGGTTTTCAGGCCTGCTTTAAAAGAGTCCAGGCTCTGTGGTGCCCTCAGCTGGATGGGGAGGCTGTTCCACAGGCGTGGTGCAGCCGAGCAAAAGGCTCGGTCACCCATGGTGCCTGCATAGGTCTCACCAGGCCTGCATAGGTATCACCTTGATAATAAAGGGCTTTATTACTTATTACTGGCTTGTCCTGTCACATTTGTGCTTTCCTGAGGAGGTATTCTGAGATTATTCCTATTAATAGCGTTGGCTGTGACACTAGAGGGATTTGAGGAAGGTGGGCAGATCAGTGGAAAAAAGAAGAAGGTAAGGAGGTAAGTTATGCTAAATGCCAAGGAAGAGAAGAAGCAGTGAATCCACAACATACTCCTTCAACAGAATCTTCTGCAAATAACAATTCTACATTGATAATGAGATCCAGTGGTGTGTAAAGGTCACAAGGGTGATGTGCCATTGACATTTCCACAGTAGAGGTGCTTTGCTAGCCGCTTTGTTCAATGTTGTTTGTTTAACCCTTTCACTACCACACTACAGAAGTTTAACCCTTTACTATAACACTACAGATGGGTAGTTTGATAGTAAAGGGTTAACCTTCTTTTTTTTATCCACTTTTTCTATTTTTCTCCCATCCCAATTTCGTGTATCTAATTCTCCCCTCCCCTGTCTTGAACGTTGCTCGACTATGCCCCCCACTGGTCGGTTGTAGAGAGGATAGAAGCCTTGCATCACGTGTTCCCTCTGGCACACGAGGAGGCAGCCTGTCACATCTTTTCGCCTGCCAGCGCGGACTCTCATTGGCGAGGTGTAACGCATGGGAGGCTCACACTACCCTCGCCACTTCCTGTCTCTGCTGTGCAGGCGTCTCCCAACCGACCTGTAGGGGTCGCTGTCCACAACGTCCAACCGGATACCGGAGTCTCTTGCATTGGTGACGAGCGCAATCTCTGCTACGCCACCCAGCCGCCATAAGGGTTAACCTTCTGTAGTGTGGTAGTGAAATGGTTAACCCTTAGTCGTGTGGCAGTGAAAGGAAAGGGTTAACCGTCTGTATTGTCGCAGGGTTAACCATTTGGTAGTGTGGTAGTGGAAGGGTTAATGCTTGATCTCAAAATGGCCACACGTTTGAAATGTCAGTGGCGGGTGTCCAAAGTTCCATTAATTTGAACTTTCAACCAGTGCATTGCACACCAGATTGGTCACTGTCACGGCTAGTCCAGGCGGAGGGGGGTTTGGAGTGAGGTAAGCCAGTATCGTCTATTTCTAATGAAGAAAAGTGTATCTGCGTTGTCTTCTGAGGTCCCAAAAAAGGTGTAGTGTTGTTGAATGATTTGAAACAACACGTTCGCTCCGAGTGCACCAAAAGCAAAGCGTTTATTGACTACACAATAACGTAACCAATTACCGCTACACAATGTGCACTCTGAAAAATGGGTGGTCCCTTAAAAGCACACGCTCTTTGTCACATGCGCCGGGAGTCACTCTTACTAAAAAAGGTTCACAGGTTATAACATAATTTATACAAAAAACGTCACTTTGAGATGAGCAGAAAGCTTTGTCTCCTAAATATTCTTATGTCGACTCGATATCAATTGTTCTTCACCATTGAGGTTTCGCTGGAGGTTGTAGCCTGTCTGCTTTCTTGTTCATCTGCTGAGGGTTCCCAGGGTATCCCTATTTATGGCAAAAGGTGTGGGGACCTGAGTGACGTCACCTGGACGTCAGGCAGGGTGGTGCAGAGCAGGCTGGGGTCCAGGATTTTGATTGATTGATAGAAAATGTTATTAACAGATTGCAGAATGGGTACAGTACAGTACGGCTCAATACACACAATTGTTAAGGGGATGCAGACCAGAGAAAGACTTTCGTCTTGTTTACATCAGGGTCCCCCATTTTCAATTCATCATAACATATATGACATACATGACATACAGATAGACAGTACTGTTACATCCAGACATTTATGACATACCAGATCTACAAATATACAATACTGTTTAATAGTACAACGCCTGTCATATAGACCCTGGCGTTGGAAACTCTGATTAATAGACATAGTTTCTAAAAAAGAGAGTATAAATGTAGCAGGGTGGATTATCCCTGCTTTATGGGAGTGGTTGTACACAGCCACCTGGTAGCGGGAACGCAGCAGAGCTGAGTCAGCTGGATCCCCGACTGTAGGCCAGGAATGTTGAAGTGGAGGTTGAGCAGCAGGAGTGGATGGGGCCTAGGATTCACTGACCTAGGGATGGTACTCTGGTCCTTCTTGCCCTCCAGGGCGATCAGCAGTAGCTCCCCACACACCCACACCTGATGGCAGTAATATGGATGATATATTCGCTCCCCAAAGCAGTACTCTTCCTTAATGATGAGTGGAGACCTTTCACAATAAACTATAGGCAGGGGGTGGGGAAAGGGTTAAACAATAATGAGCATTACCCGGAGAGAAGAGGGTTAGACGAAATGCACATTAAAGACTCACACACAGTGTTCCCATTTACGTCTCCTTTATATAAAGTCTGATTCAATTTACAAGTGTATTACTCAATTGGAAAAGCTATTCCCACACTGGGCACCTAGTGTTCTCGCTCTACAATACACATGGATGAAAGTTATTCCCACATGGATGAAAGTTATTCCCACACTGGGCACCAAGTGCTCTCACTCTTTATTACAGACACAGTAAGAACCTCTTCCCTTTAAGGGTTATCTACTGCTCCGCTTCGCGGTAGGTGAGCACAAGGTAAATAGTAAAGGACTTCAATGGGAATTTTATAAAGAACCACACGTTATTATTACACTCAAAAGTGGGCCCACATTAGCAAATAAAAGTCCTAGCTAAAGCCGGCTTGAAATGGTTGGGGCGCCCCTATACACTGCTGCCAGCGTTCGTTCAAAGCACCGTTTATCTTCGCCCTTAGAGAGCCTGCGCCACCCAGTGAATTGTCTACCGATAACGTTTCAGCACTCAGAGCGCCGCTGTACTTAACCAAGATGGCGGGCCTACTCTCACCACCACTAGTCTGGGTGTTATGATGGCCGTCGAGAGATCCCGCGATAACAGCCAGCGGGGCGGGGTAGACGCTGGGGCAGGTGAGCTGCTGCGGCAACGGCTTGGAGGGGCTGGAGGGGCGTGCAGTGTAGTGGCGTCTTCTGCTGGGCTGAAGAGGTGGGCCGACACGCGGGCTAAACTGTGGTGCTAACCTAAACAAAGCTAAGCCGTGGGTCGTGGTGAACCCTCCTGCTATGACGCCTATACACAGCTAACGCAAGGTGGACAATATCTACCACCTGGTCTTCGGCGATGCTCGCCTGTTGGTTCATTCACAGTGTCTCTGGCACATTAACCAAACGCTAAGCTACCGCAGATACTTCTACGATAACCCGTTGTGTAACTGAGTTTATCTGGCGCATTAATCAAACGCTAAACTACCGCATATACTTCTAGGATAACCCGTTTTGTAACTGAGTTTATTCCTTGCGTGTTGAATCTCTGGAGCTCTCGTTCCGTGTCCTTCTCCCTCCGTGGAGAACGCTGAAGAGGAAGCCCCTCCCTGCTGCACCGTGCGTTGAACCCATTCTTCTTCACCTGTGACTCCCTGCCCAATCATGACCACCAGCGCCCCTGGCTGCACCCGTATCCTGTCCCACTATGAAGCGTCAATGTTTAGGATAGGGAGAAGAGTCAATGTCGGGGTAGGGATGATAAAGAGCGGTCAACCGGTTACAACGTCCTCGTGAACACAGGGAATGCAAAAGATTAGCGTTAGACACCCTGAATAATAGACAGACATATTCAGGTGGCTACATATACATTATATACATCTGAGGCAGGCAGGGTGGTGCAGAGTGGGCTGGGGTCCAGGGTAAGACATGCAGGCAGAATTTTCTGTAGCACAACAAAAAAAGAATCCGCTACAGTATACCAAAATGCTGACAAACAGAATATAAAAGAAACAAGGCAGAATACTGACAGAACAGTAACAAGAATAAATGGCTTAGAACATGGACTAACTGAGCAAACTGAGTCTACAATCTGGCGATTAGTGGTTGGAAAACCAGAGTAGATGTACTATTGGGTTGATGAACTGATGGAAGGCAGCTGTGCAGACTGGGGCAGGTGAATTATTGTTTATTGACAAGGATCCCCATTAGCTAACGCAAAGACGCCAGCTAGTCTTCCTGGGGTCGGAAAAAAAACTTTGCAACATTACAACATGACAACATTAAAACAGCGTCACACAGACCAAAGAAACACACAATCAAACGATAACAGAACACATCAAGGTAACAAAAATTTCACATGGCTCTACATTATCACTTTCATATTCATTTTCATTGACTCTCTTGTAAGTGAGATCTCAACTTATTTTTAAAGCTAGCTATACCTTGTATTTCGCTTATGCCACTTGGAAGACAGTTCCGTGCCCAGATAGCCATACAGTATAACAGTTATTTTCATGCTTTTGGATTTTGCACGGAGTAGACTAATCAACCCTCTACCTCTGGTGAAATGCATGTGAACATCCGACCTGTAAATTATTTTGTTGAAGATAAATATGGGATTGTGAGTCAAAATGACTTTCTGAACAAATATAAGTAAATCTTTTATTTTTTTTTATCTACTTTTTCTCCCATTTTCTATTTTTCTCCCATCCCAATTTCGTATCGTCCAATTCTACCCTCCCCTGTCTCGAACGCTGTTAGGCCATGCCTCCCACAAGCCGGCTGCAATGTGGACTAAGCCTTACATCACGTGTCCCCTCCGGTACTCGAGGAAGCAGCAGTCGCATCTTTTCACCTGCACAGCGTGATCTCTCAGCGTCGGGGGTCTGCATTTGGAGGGCACGCCACCCCTGTCGCTTCCTGATTCTGCTGCGCAGGCGCACCAACCGACCTGTAGGAGTCGCTGTCCACAACGTCTGATCCCCACCCATTAGCTTCCCACCCCCTAATACTGCCAATTGTATTAGTATGAACGACCAGCCAAGCGATTAAGCAATGCGGAGAGCTGCGCTCGAACCCAGCGTCTCCTGCATTGGTGGTGAGCGCCTTGCCCACTGCACCACCTAGCCGCCCTGCGGTCAATCTTTTCTCAACAGTCAACCATTTCAGTCATTTGTGCATAACAACAACATTAGACCTATACGAGCAACCAATAATAAGTCTAGCTGCCTTGTTTTGTGCCACTTGTAATATGTTAAAACCGTTTCGAAGCAGAAGCCCACACAACAGAACAATAATACAAGTGGCAGTAGGACCAAAGCACAGACAATTTGATTCAACCGTGAAAATGGAAGGAATGATGCACACTTTCTTACAGTAGCAATTGGATGAACCATGAAGAGTTGGGGACATAAAGATGACCAAATATGGAGATGATGAGGGCTAGACAGATGGGGGTTGATGAAGGCTAGACAAGAGTGGGGATTGTGACACTAACTGGTGGGAAAACCCTCTGTTGAACCCAATGGCAGAGGTGTTGCTGTTAAGATAACGATGACATGTCAGTGTATTGTGAGCTATTCTTAAAACCTGCCTCTGCCTCAATAGCACGTGCATACAACATATTCTATTTATAGTATCTTCCCCAACAAGCAATTTGGCCAAAGAGTTGAGAAAATTATGAAATAATTCACAAAAGACAATACCAAAGTGACTACCCAAATACCCTGGTAAGCATCAGCCAAGATGGCTCATCCACCTTCAATATAGTCTTATTCTCAGACTCTTATATTACGAAGAGTCTGATGGCATGTAACCGAAGAGCAGTGTGGAGGATAGGAGGCATTCATGACCCCAGAGAGCCCAACATATTCTTTTGGTCAAATCATGACGCAGGGAGCGGGGTTACGCGGCATGTTATCAGACATACCAGCTGGTTGGTGAGCATTCACTGTGGCATTTCAGTAAAGTGAAGGAGTTAGCCAAGACCTCCACATCAGAGCCTTCTATTTCTTGCAAAGAGAGAGAGTATGCTGTGGCCAGAAGGCTTCACACACTACACAATATTTGTTGTTTCTGTGTTTCTCACCAATATTAGTAGTCTATTTGTTCCCATAATACAACTAATTGTTGTTTCCTTTTAAATGTAATACTTGTGAGGCCTTACTCACTTATTAGTGCACGATTTTCACAACTTTCCCCACATTACATTACATACATTATGCATTTTGTTTATTTCAGAATATCAAACTTTTTAATTAGAAATAGTATGGAATACGTATAGGTACACTTTCTATAATTATATTGTATATACTATATATACCTGTTTACTGTCTAAGACTAATTATGTTGTATTCTATATTCCTGTTATACTATAAGGTTAATCAAGTTTGACATATTCTACTGTATAAGTATAATCAGGTTCTATATATTTGATATTCCTGTTGTACTGTATACGTATAATCAGGTTGTATTCTATACCTGCTGTTGTACTGTTTAAGTGAATCTACATGCACATTATTGTACAATTCTGTGGGTGACTATATTATCATTCTTGCACCAGTATACATGTGCCATGATGGGAAAACTATAAAAAATAAAAAGTGCATCAATATATTTATTTGTGTAATTGGCAGGCTTTATGTCATGCGCACAGACGTTTCAGACATGCTTGTTCCCCTTATCTATTCCAACAGGGGGCACTTGATTTTTAAAGAAAGTGCCCCCTGGTGGAATAGATAAGTGGATGGAGTGTTTCCGGGGAAACAACGTGATACCAGCCTTGGCTTCATACAGAACAGCTACATACAAGAACAGACAGAGAATGACAGAAGAGAGAGAGAGGCAAAGGATGAGAAAGTGGGACACAAACAGAGAGGAAGGAGAACGAATGGAGGAGAGAAAGAGGTTGGAGAGAATGAAAGACGAGAGACAAGCAGGTTGGTCAGATGGAGAGGAGGGACGAAAGACAGAAACAGAGAGATAGAGAGACAGACGGACAGGGTCGGTAAGACGGACAGACAGACAGACAGACAGACAGACAGACAGACAGACATACAGACAGACAGACAGAAATAGGGGGATTATTATCTAATCTCGTTGCAACCTCAGAAATAATATTTGGATACAGACGTCTTTATAATGTAATATAAAGTATGTATGTTATAGGGCTGACCCCTAATAGTCAATTAGTCGACTAATCGGTCGAAAGGAGCCGTAGTCGACTGCCAACCTCTTAGTCGAATAAAAAAAAATTATTTTAATTTTTTTTATCATTCTTTCCAAAAGAAAAGAGGCCTAGAGTTTCAAGTTTCAAGTTTCTTTAATAGTTGTCATACAGAAGTACAGAATACTTTTGTACAAAATGCTTCTTACTGTTGCGCTCCAGAGACTGTGCATGACAAGATAAGTATGAAATAAAAACATAGTAAAAATTAGAAGAAAAAAAAGAGGTCACAGTGTTCAGTTTAGACATATGTACAATGTTCGTAGACGTAGTTACCATACAATATACAATACTGTGCAGTGTACTAATATACAATACTATATAGTGCAAGGCATAAATGGACAAGGTGCAGTTTAGGTACAATTCACAGTAGGTGTACGAGTTGTAGTGCAAATCCTTTATCAATAAATATAAAGTGTAAGTGTGTTTGTGTGATCTAAAGTGTGGAGAGTGGGTGCTGCAGTGTGTTGTTTGTTTGAGTGAGTGTGTGTGTGCGTGTGGGTGTGTGTGCTGTGTGCATTTGATGGTTGTTGCATAGTGATTATTGTTCGTTTAGCGAAGCGTGGCTAACGCTAATGGCACGCATACCAGAGGCTAACTGCCTACGAAAACAGGCACAGAGGCAGTGAAAGAGGATTTCACCCATAGTGAACACACTAGACTAGACAAATATCAAGACGTATACATCAGTGGACCAATTGCATGCTTTTGCAGAGGACAAGAAGCCTTCAGTCGACTCCTTCAGACATTAAGCACCCCCCACAGCCCAAATGGAATGATAAAAAAAATATATATTATATATATATTTTTTTTTGGTCGACTAATAGTCGACTAACGGCAAATTTTGGCCAATCATAGTCGACTATCCAAATCCTTAGTCAAGGACAGCCCTATATTATTATATTAACTATATGAATTAATGTAGTATTGTATAAAACACTGCAGTCTCTCTGGGGTAGAAACGGGTACATATAAAACACAGACATTGCCCTGCAGTCTCTCCTGGGTAGAGACAGAGGTAAATATAAAACACATATACATTGCCCTGCAGTCTCTGGGGTAGAGACAGGGGTAAATATAAAACGTATATTCATTGCCCTGCAGTCTCTGGGGTAGAGACAGGGGTAAAGCATCAATAACGTAGTAGATAGGGTGCATGACCAATGCCTGTAACTGCACCCTGAACTCTCACCTCAAACTGATGGGGTGTAACACACACACACACACACACACATGGTCACATGACACCACTGAGCTACACATGGTCCTCTCTCCCTCTCCCTATTTCTTTCTGTCTCTTGCTCTCAGTTACAATAATTGCCCAGTGTCTGTCTCCTCCTCTCTGCTGCTCCTTCTTTCCTGAAGCCAGATTGGAGTGTCGTGCTTCAACGAGGTAGAAAACCTCCAATGAATTTGCAAACATTCATCAATCATTCATTCATTCATTTCCCCTTCCTTCCTTCTGTCCATCCTTCCATCTGTCCATTTCCTTCATTCTATAATCCCTCATACGTTCTTCCATCCTACCTCCCTCTCTCTTCCTTCCCTCCTAATGTGTATCACATAAGTGCCCTTGAGCACCAATGGGACTTAAACCCCTGACCTGTAGAGCCTGTCGGTGTCCAACAGTAGCAGCTCCCGGGTGTAGAGCTGGGGGAAGAAATTATGTATGCACTCACTGTGTATAATCTGAATCACATCTAATCACTGTTGTATAAAACATGTTTCTGACCCTCCCTCCCCCTGGGGTACTAGGGGTACTGTAGAGAGGCCAACCGGTAACCCGAAAGGTCGCTGGTTCAATCCCAGACAATGGCAACTAGCTGGCATTACATCTACAGTGCCCACCATCTCTGTCAACATGCCTTTCAGCAAGGCACTGAACACCTAAGCTGGTCCCTGGACCATAATCCCTGGACCAGTTTAGGGGTTCGGTGCCTTGCTGAAAGGCATGTTGACAGAGATTGTCCGGGTTGTGGGGGTACTAGAGACATGACCAGGATCACGTTTTATGCACCTGAGACTTTCGCGCACCTACCACATAATAACTCCGGAAAACCAACAATGAGGCATTCACCTGTAGGGGCTAGGTGTGCAAAAGTTACCATAGCTCAGTGTAAGAAGGTCTGATCTACTCTGGGTTTATCTCTACGTGTTCAGGAGAATCAGGTGCAGAAGACCATGATCATGGTCATGTCTCTAGTACCCCCACAACCCGACCTACAAGCGAATCTATGAAGGGGAGCAAAATATGGCAGGAGACTTATTTTGCGAAAACTCAGTTTTTTAACAAAAGCACTCCATACCTTCAGGAGGTGATAACCACAAATAAGCTACAAAACCAAAATGTCTATCATATCACAAACACAATCTATCGATGTATAGGAATAAAAACATCACATCTAGAATTTGCCCACCCAATTGGTACCAAAAAAGTGTTTGGCCCAAGGACTAGAAGAGCTATTGATTCATCAGGAATTCCAATTCACAATCAGATAATTGAAGCTTCCATTTTCTGTCTGCCATTGTCCTAGGACATGCATACTATTGCATGGGCAGTATTTATACTATTTTACCATATCGGGAGCAAATTGCACTCAGATGCTCTGTGAGCCAACTGCGCTGCCAGATATCAGGAGCAAATTGCACACCATATGGGCGTATTTGTGCTAGTATATCATTCGCTTAATATCTTTAGTGAATAGATCCTTAAGACGGTGCAAATAGCGTGCACAAATCACACACAGTTAAGGGTGGTATTAGCGGCCACAATCCATTCTTTGTGAATTTGCCCCTGTGTGTGTGTGTGTGTGTGTGTGTGTGTGTGTGTGTGTGTGTGTGTGTGTGTGTGTGTGTGTGTGCGCATCTGAAAGGGCACGTCCAATCAACTACTGTCTGTCATGTCATCTGGTGATCGTTGAAAACATTCAACATCGTATTGTTGCTGACTGAACGTCAGCGAAACAAAAGAGATGATTGTGGACTTCAGGAGGTTCTGGTCTGCATCCCATTAACACATTCGGGGCCATTGGGATGCGTCTAATAAATCTCTAGAGGACCGGCAAATGTAAACAGACGTGGGGCTGTTTGTAGAGCTAAATCTATACTTTATAGTATTGCTATCTGTCCATTCTCATTGTCAATTGGGACCATAAACCGTCCCTTCAAAATGGATTAAAGAAATCATTTTTTCATCAATACGTTCTCATTTTATAGCGCCGTGAATATAAGCGTTATACGGCATTTGGTCTAGTATATTTCCTGGGAGGCGAGATAAAGGGCTAATAGTTACTGACGTTATATCCAATGGCATTTCCGTTATACAGACGCTACAGTTAAAACTCAAACTGCATATGATCGGCACAATTCTCAAGCATGTATGCATGAAAGGGGGGAGGGGGGCGGGGGATGTTGTTTCTTATTATTGATTACCAATAACTGTGTTTGTCTAAGTAGCCACATAGGCCAATCGTATCGTATCATAACAAGGCTCGATCTGGCTGTAATTTACGTGAAAAAGATCTTACCATGAGCCGGTTGGATCCCCCTGAGCATTTCCCCGTTATCGATCGCCATCTGGTAGATCGATATGTCCATTGGCTGATGATAAATCCCCTTATTGCATAGTGAAATCCGCAATTCAAACCGTATCCAGTGCAACAGACAGTAGCTATCGCTTCAGATGAGTAGAAAACTACATTAGAGATAAAAAAAAAAGACAACTTCTGCCACAGGGAACACTCTATTATCGCGATAGCGCCCCTAAGAGGATCTGGCCGGTATTGCACGTTGGCGAATTCAAAGAGTAGGGTATGTTGAAGTCAGAGGTTCTATGTAGGATTGTTATTAACTGTCTAACTGTATATATAACTGTTTCCACTAGAGGGCACTCTAGGCGGAGCTAATCAAAACACCACCAGGTGGCGAGTATAAATAGATATGTCTCCTACTCTCCCTCTCTCCCCCACCTACCTCTCACAGAGGAGGACTCATGTGTTACTGCTCTTACCATGTGAATAAAGAAACCACGCCAGTTAAAGGCAAAAAATGGAAACCATGCCTCTTGACCACATTATTGTCGCCCTATAGCCGGATTCTTTTTTTTGTATTTTATTTTTTTATTATTTTTTAAACAAACATATAAACAAACATGACAACACACGATAAGATATACAAGCATTAATTGTCAGGGCACATCCAATGAGATCACCTTTTAGTTAGTTGTTTTATATAAGATATACCCATAATACCTGTTATCTAAAAAAAAAACCTACACAGCCTACAAAACCTGCTCAGCTCGAACCCCCCCCTCCCGGACCCCACCTTGAGAAGTACCTCCACTATCCCTCGCACCTAACCAGACACTACCATTATAAGCTAGCTTTTATTCTCTCCACCACTTCTAACCACATTGACATTTTGGATTCATTGAGACCCAGAATTCTTGCTGTAGATATTTCATGGTAAATTACATCGAGATATGTAAGAAACCAAACTTTACGGCACATTTTTTCCGGTTGAAACCAGCGTGATGCGATCAGCTTTTTGGCTACTGTGATACCCGATAAAACCAATCTCTTTAGCTGTGGATTCACTGCAAACTCAAAAACATCATTCAACAGCAATACCGAGGGGTGTACAGGTATATTCCAAGATACGAGTTTTGATATTTGTTGGGTCACATCTTTCCAGAATGCCTTAACTGGTGAGCAGTCCCAATACATGTGCATAAATGTCCCTTCGTCCCCATTTGTACATTGGGTGCATTTGGAATCTTGTTTGAGCCCCATTCGGCACAGTCTTATAGGAGTCAAGTATGTCCTGTGAATATAGTTAAGATTGATTTGTTGATGATCCGGGTTCCTTGATGTAAGTCGGACATTTGCCCAGGCTCCTTGCCAATCAAAGTCATTTTCCAGGTCTGGTATATCCCTCCTCCAGACAGAGTCAAGTTGGAGGGTTTCATACGAGGACGTTAGTAATTGATGATAAAATTCTGAAACAAAACCTCTCGATGTCTCTCTTGAGTAGAAGAATTTGTGTTATCTGTGGTGTTCAATTGGTCTGTCTAATGGAACACTGTGAGACTTCAAACATAGCTCTAACTGTTTGTGAAAAAGCCATGTGGACTTGGTGAGATTAAATTTTTTGCGTATTTCTTTATCACTACAAAAACCCTGTTTGTTAAAAACATCCCCTAATGAGTGTATGCCTTGCTCTTCCCATATAGGGAATCTTATAGGTCGTTTTCCAATTAAGAGAGCATTGTTATTGAATAAGGGAGTATGATTGTGCCATTCTTGTAGGTTAGGATTTTTTTTTTGTGATTCACGCCATATCCGGATCGCATGAGTAATTATGGGGCCAAATTTTCGTTCACAGTGCTTGATTGGTAGTTTAGTGTATGCTATGTCCTTCAGTCTATGTGGGGCTACTATGTTTTCTTCTATTTTTCTCCAAGATGCTAATGCTTGGGAGTCAAACCATGTTGTCCCTAAAATATAGGAAAAAATCTGGAAATGCCATGCCACCATCTGCTTTATTTCTCTGTGCGGTGGATCTTTTTATACGTGGTGGTTTGTTATTCCAAATAAATTTGTATGTGGAGGAGTGTAATCTTTTCCAGTAACCCTCTGGAGGGAGTAACGGTAGCATTGAACAGAAGAAGTTGATTTTAGGTAGTACATCCATCTTAACTATTGATATCCGTGCTTGTACTGTGTTTTTAAGTTTTGCCCATCTATCAAGGTTGTCTTTGATTTTGTTTTGGATTTTTGTGTAGTTGTGCTTCACCGTTTGTCTTATGGTAGGGAATATTTCCACTCCCAAGCATCTGAAATGTTTTACCATCGGTATCTGTCCTGGGAGGGTTGTATCTTTTTTTGCAGGGGTGTTAAGTGGAAGGAAAGCCGACTTCGGCCAATTTATCTTAAATCCCGATAAATCACCCAAAGTCCTCAATCAACTTGAGCAGATGAGGCAATGTGGTGTTGGGGTTTTTCATGAACAATATTACATCGTCCGCATATAAACAAATTTTTTGTTGTGTGCCCTTGATTACGATAGGTTCTATGGATTGGGATTGTCTTATATATTGTGCTAAAGGCTCTAATGATAGATTGAACAGTCCGGGACTAAGAGGACAACCCTGTCTGGCAGAGCGTGATACCGGAAATATTTCAGAGATGATTGTGCCTGTTGTAATCATGGCCGATGGGTCTTTGTATAATACTTTAATCATATCGATGAATCCTTTTCCTAACCCCATCCTTTCTAGCACTGCCCACAGATACGACCATTCCAGCCTGTCAAAGGCCTTCATAGCATCCAGGGACAGCATCGCCTTAGGTATGGTGTCCTCCTTGTCGGCATCAAGTACGTGCAGTATACGTCTTATGTTCTCAGTGATCAGGCGGCCTCCTATGAAGCCAGTTTGGTCCGGGTGAACTAAAGACGTCATATGCTTTTGTAATCTGATGGCTAATACCTTAGAGTACAGTTTGATATCTGTTCCGAGGAGGCTTAAAGGTCTATAACTACCGCACTCGTTGGGGTCTTTGTCTTTTTTAAGGAGGACTGTTATGAGTGCAATATTGTCAATTTTATGGAAGTTCCCCTCCTTGACTGAGTATAAGATCATATTTAGTAATAAGGGGCCAATTATGTCCCAACAAGAAAGGTACATTTCTGATGGGAAACCGTCTCTTCCTGGAGCCTTACCACTTTTCATTGCGGTTATGGCCTTCTTGAGTTCCTCTAGTGTGATCGGTATTTCTAACTGTTTAGCGTCATCCTCTGAAAGTTTAGGGAGAATAATTTGATTAAGAAATGTGTCCATTTTGTTTTGATCGAAGGTCATTTCTGATTTATATAAGTCGGAGTAGAATACTTTGAATGTATCGTTTATTTTTACAGGATCTGTTACAAGCACTTGTTGTGCTCTAATGGTAGTTATATCTGCAAATGTTGCATTAATTCTTAATCGCATGGCTAATAGGTGGCTGGGTTTGGAACCATGGGAGTACTGCTGTTGTCTTGTGCTGCGTATTTGTATTTCCGATTGTTGTCTGTATATGGCATTGATCTCTATTTTTAGTACGTTAACTTGATTTTCTAGTCGAGTTGAGTTGTTGTATTTCAGAGAATTAAATAACGTTGAGTAAAGCGTTTCCAGCTCATCCAGTTTTGTGCTTTGATTCTTGCGCATTTTGGAGGAAAAGCTATCCGTGAAGTCTTTGATCATTCCCTTTACCGACATCCATATTATTCTGGGGTCTTGCACCGAGTTTGCATTCTCCCGTTGGAATACTATAAGAGCTTCTTTGAGTTGTGTAATGAATTCCTTGTTGTTAAGCAGCAACGAGTTAAATCGCCTATAGCCGGATTCTGTCAAGAGGTTATGGGCCCAGATAACGCCGGGGCGAAATAATAAGGGTAGCAAGTTTAGCTAAAGTATAGGCTAGGTTAGCACCGGGAGTACCACGTGGCTAGACGCTAGGCCAACAGGAGCAAAAGCTACGCCCACCATCAAAGAGCAACATGGAATCCAACACGATGATCCTGCGCGTCAAGAGGAAGCGGGGCACCGACCCCACCGACGAGGAGGCGGCACCGGGGGAGAGGGAGCCTGCTGAGCACAACGGAGGCGAGGGGGAGAACCCCGTCCTAGAACTCGTGGTGACCAAAGGAAGGAGCAAATGGCCCTCGTTTAATGGGAAGGCAGAGGACTACGAGCTCTGGGAAGAGCGCATGCTATGCTGCATGCACGGTGCGGGATTGAAGGAGACGATCCTGGCAGCCCCCACGGGAGACCTGACGGCGGAAGAGCAAGCCCTGGACAACCAGCGTAACGCAGACGCGTACTGTGAGTTAGCGCCACTGCTCGACGACACCAGCTTGGGGCTGATATTCCGCGACACTAAAGACAAAGGCAGAGAAAGCCTGGAGGTGTTGAGAGAGCATTACATCGGGCGAGGAAGACCCCGAGTCGTGGCCCTCCACATAGCACTAACGACCCTGAAGAAGGGGCACACCGAGACTGTGACCAAATACGTCAACAGAGCGGAGCAGATCACAACGCCATTGAGGAGTGCCGGAGAAGCACCAAGCGATGGGCTAATGATGGCGATGATGATGAGAGGACTACCGGAGCTGTACAAACCATTCACACTCCTGGTAACACACGGTTCAGCGGACATGACGCTGGGACAGTTCAAGGCCAAGTTAAGAAATTTCGAGGCCTCAGAAGATACCCACCCAGCCGCCGCAGAGGCGGGAGAGAGATGCTCTCCTCCAGATTCAAAATGAAAGACCTTGGGAGGTTAAAGCATTTTCTAGGTATGGACTTTGAACAGTCTGCCAATTGTGTAAAAATATCCCAGAAGAGATATGTGGAAAAGATCCTGAAATGTTTTGACATGCAAGAATGTAGATCAAGGGAAACACCATGTGATCAAAAACTAGACTATCAGGAGGATGCTCAGAAACTGACAGATGTAAAAATGTACAGAGAAGCTGTGGGTAGCCTCATTTATTTAACAACATGTACTCGCCCTGACCTATGTTTTGTAGTGAGTAAACTGTCACAGCATTTCGCTGACCCCACAGAGGAGCATTGGATTACAGCAAAACATGTCTTTCATTATCTTAAAGGTACAGCAGACAAACAACTGTGTTTCAGAAATAGCAGCGAGGGTCTAGGACTTAAAGCCTACAGTGATGCAGACTGGGCAGCTGACACCACAGATAGAAGGAGTACCACAGGATATTGTGTGAGTTTGAACGCAGACAGCTCACTGGTTTCGTGGAAAACAAAGAAGCAGCCCACAGTGGCACTATCAACTTGTGAAGCCGAATATATGGCTCTAGCTATGACCATACAGGAGTATATTTATCTGGAACAACTGCTCGAAGGGATGGATACCTATGTATATAAGAAGACTGTTGTTTACGAGGACAACCAGGGAACCATTGCGATTGCTAGAAACCCTGTGTGCCGACAGAAATGTAAACATGTCGATATAAAATATAATTTCATCAGATCTGTCATCAAAGAAGAAAGGATGACACTGATTTATTGTCCAACGGACGACATGGTAGCAGACGCTATGACGAAACCTGCTTCCAAATTGAAATTGAAGAGATTTGCAGAGGTCATGTTTGGTGTGTAGATATTGACTGCCATATTCTTTGATGTTTTTGGATTATATTATTTCTTTTGTAAAATGTTTTTCGAAGAAGTTATCCAGTATGTTAATACAACCCTAAGTGGGAGTGTTGAAGTCAGAGGTTCTATGTAGGATTGTTATTAACTGTCTAACTGTATATATAACTGTTTCCACTAGAGGGCGCTCTAGGCGGAGCTACTCAAGACACCACCAGGTGGCGAGTATAAATAGATATGTCTCCTCCTACTCGACCTCTCTCCCCCACCTACCTCTCACAGAGGAGGACTCATGTGTTACTGCTCTTACCTGGACAAGAGGCAGGGGAACTATGTGAGAATGCTGTTCATCGACTACAGCTCAGCATTCAATACCATAGTCCCCTCCAAACTCATAGCCAAGCTCAGGGACCTGGGCTTGAACTATGACCTCTGCCAGTGGGTCTTGGACTTCCTGACGGGCAGACCCCAGGTGGTAAGAGCCGGCAACTGCACCTCCTCATCCATCACGCTCAACATAGGGGCCCCCCAGGGCTGTGTTCTGAGCCCCCTCCTCTACTCCCTGTACACACATGACTGCGTAGCACAGCGGAACAACAACACCATCATCAAATTTGCTGATGACACAGTAGTGGTGGGCCTGATCTCTGCCAACGACGAAAGGGCCTACCTGGAAGAGGTAGAGAACCTGTCACAGTGGTGTCAGGAGAACTGCCTCTCCCTGAACGTCAGCAAAACAAAAGAGATGATTGTGGACTTCAGGAGGTCGGGGGTCAAGGACTACAGCCCCCTCAGCATCGACGGGGCACCGGTTGAGAGAGTGAACAGTTTCAAGTACCTCGGAGCCCACATATCCGAGGACTTGACATGGACCACACACATTGACAGTGTTGTGAAGAAGGCACGACAACGCCTCTACTTCCTCAGGCGCCTAAGGAAGTTCCAAGTCAGTCAGAAGATCCTTAGGAACTTCTACTCATGTACAATAGAGAGCATCCTGACCGGCAACATCACCTCCTGGTTTGGGAATAGCACTGCACAAGACCGTAGCAGACTACAAAGAGTGACACGTTCAGCCGAACGCACAATTGGAGGGGGGCTTCCCACCCTCCAGAACATTTACAACAAGCGGTGCAAGGGGAAGGCTAAGAGAATTATTAAGGACTCGAGCCACCCGAACAACTGCCTCTTTGAACTGCTGCGGTCAGGCAAGCGATACCGGAGTCTTAAGGCGAGCACAGAAAGACTCAGAAGAAGCTTCTATCCCCAGGCCATCAGGCTGCTAAACGAACAATAATCACTATGCAACAACCATCAAATGCACACAGCACACACACCCACACTCACTTAAACAAACAACACACTGCAGCAGCACCCACTCTCCACACTTTAGATCACCTAAACACACTTTACACTTTATATTTATTGGTAAAGGATTTGCACTACAACTCGTACACCTTACTGTAAATTGCACCTAAATTGTACCTCATCCCATTTCTCCATTTCTGCCTTGCACTATATAGTATTGTATATTAGTACACTGCACAGTATTGTATATTGTATGGTAACTACGTCTATTCTGCATCGAACATTGTACATATGTCTAAACTGAACACTGTGACCTCATTTTTTTTACTTCTAATTTTACTATGTTCTTTTATTTCATACTTATCTTGTCTTGCACAGTCTCTGGAGCGCAACAGTAAGAAGCATTTTGTATAAAAGTATTCTGTACTTCTGTATGACAACTATTAAAGAAACTTGAACTTGAAACTTACCATGTGAATAAAGAAACCACGCCAGTTAAAGACTAAAGATGGAAACCATGCCTCTTGACCACATTATTGTCGCCCTATAGCCGGATTCTGTCAACAGGGTAAATCAATAGGTTATAACTATAACCAAGTTCTGTGAGTAATGGTGACGCTCGGCGTCACTACTGCACTATACCTCGCTCGTGCACGCGCACTGAATAAAAAATTCCACAATGTACCTTTACATCCCAACATTCGTCTGACCACACCCCTATCAGTTTACCTTCATAAGCAGGTGTGTGGCCACCTACTCGCCTCCTTCCCAAGCTTTCACCACAAGGTGAGATCAAGGGCTGCAGCGGCGTCTGACGCCGAGCGTCACCATTACTCACAGAACTTGGTTATAGTTATAACCTATCGTTCTGTTTCGTAATGGATCTCGCTCGGCGTCACTACTGCACAAGGGAGGCCGAGCAAGAGCCATCGCCCGACAAATGTACCCCGCTGAGGCCCCCCACAACCATCAGATCGGGGAGGACCGAGCCCCCCCGACCCTCCCTAATGGAGGATGCCCCCCCTATTGGAGGTTCACGGGAGGGCGACGGATCCGACCGTGCGAAGAGGCACTCAAGCAACTCAACGCACAGGGTGAGCAGACCGTGGCTTGACCCCACGACTACACACACGCACAACCCGCATGCCACCTGGGAACGAACGGAAGGAACAACCTCGTTACTGCCCCCAGAATCACAGGGTCAAGAGCAAACCCAACCCCGTGGCAAGGCCGTAGCAGTGGAGCGCGAAGGAAGACCCAGACCCACTGAAGGGACTGGAACCCCTGGAAAACGGGGGCTCGGAGAGGTCAATGACGCCAGGCATCAAGACCCCACCAGGCGGTCACTTAGTGACACCGCCCCCCACATCGCCAGCGTATTCGGATAAGGCCCCTCCAAGAGCGGGCCCTTTCCCCCCAATAGCACACCACCTGGCACACTGACCCTGCAGAACAGGCAGTCAGCATGGCCGTAAGCACACAAAAAAGGTTAACCAACGGAAGCAGGCAGCGCACCGGGGAAACCAGGCAACAGGCTGTAACCTGAGCATGGAGCACTGCGGACTTGGACAGGCGCCAAAGGAGTCAGCTGAAAACAGCCCCCCCGGCGGAAGGGGCGTATGCTGGCGTTGTTGCATGACAAAGCCTCCAGAGGGGTTGAGGCAGAGAAGGCTGACATGGTTGGCAGACGTCATGAACGTGCAGGGGCACACTCAACCGGGTAACCCGGGAGTTGACACTGCTCCAACACACCAGGGAATCAACCACCCTGTCGTTACCCTATGCGGTGGTTGTTCCTATAACCCCTCAAGAAAAAACTCCAAAACACACCTGCGGGCATAACTGGCTATACCGCAGTACAAGTGTTTCAGTTTTCAAAAAAGGGTTATTCCAGGCCTACGGGTCGACGAAACATTACTTCGGACCGGGTCCAGCGGCACGGGAAGCACAGGGTTACCAGAGGAGGTCCAAGACCACCCCAACAGCCCCCTCTTCGCCACGCGTGAGAGAGGAGCAAAAAGAATGGAGAACCAGCCCTAAGCACACCGCACTTGGTATTCCCAGGCGGTCTCCCAACCAAGTACTAACCAGGAGCGAACCTGCGTAGCGGCCGAGATCGGACGAGATCTGGCGTGTACAGGTTGGCATGGCGGTAAGCCATTACGATAGTGCAGATTACAATATGTACCCAACAAGAGTCTCCATAGCGCCTAACCCTGTGACACCCGGACCGACCTGGCATTTTCCCCCCCGAAAAAAGCACAAGTCCCTCAGGGTACCAGAACAGCAGATCTGCATCCCCGGCGGACAACGGGTTAACTGACCTGGACCAGCGTGACCAGACCAGTCCCGTGTCCTAACCACGCCGACATGCCCACTCCAGGAGAGGGGGTAGGTATGCGTGTCGATCTAAAACATGAAAAGAGGGCGCCACCCAGACGGTCCTCATTTAGGCCGTGCTCAGTGGCCCACCCCAAGGGCGTTACATCCCCCAGATATGAACGAGAATTCATCGAGACAACCTAGTAAACTGGCGCTCGGAAGAGACAAAACTCCATCCCAGTTGCCCTATAAAAACGCTGTTTTAACAAGCAACCAAGGCGCACTTAGCCCCTGTGTGATTCTGTCACAGAAACACACCTGAGCCAGCACTATGTATGCGTCGAGACCCAAACACATCAATGGATAGTCTAGCAAGACACCAAACATTGTTCCTCCAAGTCGCCTGGGAGAACGACACGGAGCCGTCGTGCTTCATGTACCTTCCTCTTTTTATTTAAAAAAGAAAGAACACAGACCGACGAATCCCTCGTGACGCCGCTGAGGGTAAAAATAGTTTACATTTTTACATCCCACCACCCTCCTATAGGGAGGAGACGGAAATCCCCAGAGAGACTTCCCACGCGAGCTGTATAGATTGAAAAGAATATATTGCAACATTGAGCCATGTAAAATGTTGGTTTAGGGCTCTCGAATTGAATCGAATACACACACAATAGAGCAGGACTCCTTTTTGAAGTTCTACTCACCTTGACAATCTGAGGAGGATGCTCTGCACTCTGAGGAGGCTCCCTCACATGGAAGGAGAGTCCTAACTCACAGAAGGCCCGAGTAGGAGCTTCGTGATGAGGAGCACTCCCTGAAACAGACCCATCATATGGACCTGAACAGCTCACGGAAGTCTTACCAACAGAGACGCGCACAGTGACGTACTCTATGGCGGGGGAATTTCTGCGGTGCACACGCCCAATATTCTAGGGCGTGGGACCAGGAAACTCCCCCCCCCCCCCTCTTACCCTGTAACATGCCGAACAGCAACGTGACAGGAACCTTGAAGGACAGGAGGTTGTAACCCCTGCCCATCAAAAGGGGAGGAAAGGATTATCAGTTCACCCCTTTACGACCCCACACCCATGATACGATGTAATGACAAAAAAGAGTATGACACAGTCACAGTCAGCTACATGAAGTGTCTAACAGCTTCACACAGCTCATGTGCTAACCTGCTATCTGATTTTTACTAAGGAAAAAACACAGAATAGAGAGGGCCCCCTTAAGAGCCCCGGTACCAGACTTATACATGTGCTTCTGTGGCCAACCTAACCCTAGTTGTAGATCACAAGACACACACAACCCTTTATCACCACAAAAAATGGCAATTACACTCTACATAGGAACGCCGTTTTTCACAATGAGAGAATGAGAGAAATGAGAGCACACACGAAAAGTGACCAAACAATCTTTTCTTTAGGAAAATATAGTTTCTCAAGCGGTTTTAGCACAACCCCAGCAACTAAGCTAAGGGTTACATCGTATCCCTACCACACAGTGACACAATATATTGTAAACAACATGTCTGAGAGGAGGGGGGAAGCCCAGGGAACCGGGGGGAACACCTCTCCTACCTTGCCCTTGATACGGCCAGTTGAACAGGTAAACCTGTTCATGTGTGAACACACTGTTCATTGTCATTACAGGCTGAGAAAAGAATTCATTCTTCACTCATATGTCACTAAGCATAGCTTTATAGGTTAAATAACCCCCTTAGTTGTGAGTACACGGTACATGAACACACATGATGTTTCTCAACACAACAAACCAGATCATTTTTACATATGTAACAATGTAGGAGCTAATACCAGTGACAAGACAATTCACACACAACTCGCGTCGTATCCTAAATGTATTGCAGCAACACACGTTTTGGAAAACATCGTTATTACAAAACATTAGAAGGGAAGGAAGAAGACGCGTTTTAAGGTCTGGTCAGGACCTTCCCTACCGAGAGCGTGGACCAAGCGAACTGCAGTCTGCTAACAGGGCACCGATAGTAAACACAGCATCCTGTGTTGACGACACGGGCAGCGTCGCTGCTCTACCCCGCCGCTACGATTCTCCTTGTTGACACAGTCCTCGCCGGCCGGGCTCCGGGTAGGTTCGACTAACATCCTCTGTCAAAGATGACGTCGTAGTCAGAGTGTTTAAAGCATGTTATAGTCTCAGAACGTTCAACAGTGTAGCATTAAGCTAACAGCCGAATGGTAAACACAGCGAGCTAACGCCGCAGCTAACAGCTGCGTGGCTAACAGCTGACTGGCAGTAGGCCATAACTAGCACGCAAGCTAACCAGCCAACACCTGAACTGTATACAATGACATAACAGCTACACTGCAGACAGGCCGCTGTCCCAATCCCTTCCCTAACAGGGAAAAGAAAAAGAGATGTTAGAACACAATTTCAACGGTGATCCAGACACACACGGGGCCCTTTGAGCATGGAACTTCCGATAAAGAAGATCTTATGCCCACATTTCCTCGTTAGGGTAAACTTTCATTTGTATATGAAAGATGGGGCCTACACGGGACAGAGAAGCATCCGCTCTAGAATCCTGGGATCACCAGAACCTAGCGCGGGCCACTAGATTAGTCATCATGGGCATCAGGCCAAGATCCTCCGACCACCGTTTTAAGCCGAGCAGAGGACCTTAGCCTGGGGTCGGCGTTTCGTAAATTGTTAGCTAACCCCCATAGCATCAACAACAACCAGAGCTCGCAATCAAAACAGTACATACCCAACCTGGAACCCACCGCTTCTCACAACAGTCGGTGTGTCCTACAGTCCAGCTGTGTTGCTGGAGGGTCTTACCCCATCCAGCCGCAGCCAGCAGGATTGTAGTTGGGAGGTGTAGAATGTAGCTGTGGAGGTGTAGAATGATCATCATCTTCCAGACACTCCAGTAACGAAGACAATATCGCCGTATTTTCTCGAAAATAGTGAGAGAGAAAATAAAGATATGATGTCAACGTATCTCTTGTTTTCCAACTTTCTTCTACTAACAACCTCGTCAAGTGGGGATCTACCGAAGGCACTTCCTTGTGGTGAAAGCGAAGAAGGAGGCGAGTAGGTGGCCACACACCTGCTTATGAAGGTAAGCTGATAGGGGTGTGGTCAGACGAATGTTGGGATGTAAAGGTACATTGTGGAATTTTCTATTCAGTGCGCGTGCACGAGCGAGGTATAGTGCAGTAGTGACGCCGAGCGAGATCCATTACGAAACAGAACTGCAGTGCCGCTCGGCGACCTTGAATAGGTTATTAAAATGGAATAAAAGCAATAACAACTTGCCACGGATATATCCGTGCTTCTGTCCACAACAGGTGGAATCGAAACACGGAGATCTCCGTGGTCTGGCGCCATTGTGTTAACAATTGTGTGTATTGAGCCGTACTGTATTGTACCCATTCTGCAATCTGTTAATACAATTTGCATTCAATCAATCAATCTGCACGGTGATTGATTGAATGAAAATTTTATTAACAGATTGCAGAATGGGTACAATACAGTACGGCTCAATACACACAATTGTTAAGGGGATGCAGACCAGAGAAAGACTTTCGTCTTGTTTACATCAGGGTCCCCCATTTTCAATTCATAATGAATTGTAAGTAAGGGTGCAACTTGCTCAGTGCAATCCATTCTTTGTGGATCTAGCCCTGAGTACTTACAAGTACTTAAGTAGGCCTACAGTTTTTTAAAGCAAATATCTGTACTCTTTACACCACTACATTTCTAACAGTGTCATTACTGGTGTGTAGTTTCATCCATGTCAAAAGCCAAAGCAACAGGAAGCAATCTATTAAACCAATCAGACCAGCGTAGACCTTCCGACCTTTGAAGCAGAATTCCTGTGCAGGCCTAACGCCAAGGGACTGCATGCTGCACCCGCACATGTTAAGTTGTTCCCTCATCCTTATTGTTTGGTTTAGTTATCTCCCTTAGTTGGTTAATGTTTGTACAGGTTTACATTCATGATGCACATACATACACAATTTCTATTTCACATAATGACACATGACATGACACATAGATTTGCGTACCGATATCATATCCAGCTGCACCGGTCCATCTTTTTTTTTCTTTTTTTCTCCATTTTCCTCCGATTTTTCTCCCATCCCAATGTTAGTCGTATGCCAATTCCCAATCCCCTTCCTGGTTGCTGCGCACTTACCCCCCACAGTCAGATCATCTGGGAGAGTGGAGGCTATCACGTGCTTCCTCCGACACACGTCCAGCCAATCAACCGCTTCTTTTCACCTGGCAGCGCGGATCCTCCCTGAGAGGGCGTAGCGTGTGTTAGGATCACACTATCCCACTCAGGTCCTATCCTCGCTTAGCAGGCGCCCCGACCGAACTGTAGGAGTCGCTGTTTACAACGACCCGGACCCACCCCGCCAGCTTCTCCCACCCTCTAATACAGCCAATTGTATTAGTGTGAACGGCCAGCCAAGCTGGTGACAACCACAGCTCCGGGGTTGGTGACGAACGCAATCTCCGCTACGCCACCTAACCGCTCTGCACCGGTCCATCTTAACCCTTTATCTGCCACAGATTATTCTGATCTTAATCCACTCTCTGCCACCACTATAAGTCTATGGAGATGTTCCCCTTCTTTGCAGGGCTATAACTTTTTAAATTGTATTGCTAAATTGACATTACTATGGCCCATTCAACGTCAAGTATCTATCGTTTAGGATGTAGCAATGTTCTACTTTTTCATTCACATATTCATACTAAAATACGGTCTAAAGTATAAATATGTTTTTATCGTTTTCTGCAGCATTCTGCAGAACGCAAGTTATAGCCCTAAATACATATGTGCCTAGCCGTGGATAGGAGGGACTTGTTGAGGCAACGTAAATTTTTACATATTGTGAAAGTACAGATTCATACCTTAAAAATAAGCCATCACTTGAACATTTTGGTGGGATACTTTTCAAGCTACTTCCTATGAATCATGGTGATATCAGAAAACGCATTCAGAGATGAATGGCCTTCGAACTTTGTGGAGTTTCACACCTGTGAGTTAATCAACTACAACCCTACCCAGAATGCATTGTATTCCATGGCCCCCCTCTCTCTATGGGGACATTAACACCTTGCATCAAGCTCTTTTGTTATGTCAATTTGTTGGAAGCCTCACATAAGCCATGTAATGTTGGGGGTCAAGGTATTGGCTGAACCAGGATGGAAAGGCTACATCAAAATAAAATGGGGGACCCTAATAATAAACAAGACAAATCAAGTTTCAAGATTTTATTATCATTTAAAATAACACGAGAAGAATTTCGTCTGCGTTGTCTTCTGCTTCTGAACCAGAATCTGAGTTTTTTTCTGGATCTTTGTTATCCGGCTCCATGAAATCCGCGATGAATGTTCCCAGTGCGCGTTCGTCTTCAACACAGTGTGCTCCGAAGTGAGCAAACCGGTTTAATGCTTCGGCAACGGCTCTCGCTGTAGTCTCCATGGTGACTGTCAAGCAGAGCACTGTCTGCTCGCTGTTTAATACCCATCAATGGCAATCAACTTAACACTTTCAGTGCCACCAGGTGGCGCCAGAGTTAGCACTTGAATGCCACCATCCACTTTAATGTTAACGTTAATATCGCCTAATCTATGTTTTAAATTATGGCTATGTGTCTAATCTGCCCGTCGCTTATCAAAGAATCATTTTCCAGTCAGTGCTGTCAAGGCAGATTGGTTTTTTATCGCTTCATTTCCGTTTGAGAGCATTTTGAAAAGCACCCGTTTTGAGGTAAAAAACAGCCCATTCTGGGCCATTCTGTGATAATCGTCTTTTACTGGAATATTCCAGAACGTTGATATTTGTCGGCCTATTTATGAATCGTTTTCAAATAAACGCTAGATGATCAATATTATACATACACGCACGCCCATTCGAGCCGCGCGCTGATAATAGCCGTGTTCATTTCCTCATGGATTTTACAGTGAAACCGATAGAGGACATTTCACAAAACAGCTTATATCTTCATCAAAATGAGTCTGATTATCCTAACACTGATAACATAGATTCCTTACCTGACATCAGGGCCCTATTCCCCGTACCTGGTTCAACTAAGTCGATCAAGAGTCCCATTATCCAGATTCAATTAACCCGATGTTTGAATCCGGGATTTTCCTGTTCCTCGAAGGTGGATTCAGTCTCGTTCATTTGAACCAGACTTGAGACTCAGGATAATTGCGCGCGCCCGCCTCAGCTGAAAAGACAGCAAGTGTCGATAGCAGAAATCCTGATTTTCTAACGGCATTGATTGATTGATTGATTTAAAACTTTATTAACAGATTGCAGAATGGGTAGAATGCAGTACGGCTCAATAGCCTCGCCGACAAGTTAAATGCATAATCTATAGGCTAATTTTAAATCCCTCATTACCCCAATCAATCAGATTATATTTCTTTAAACGTACCTGCTGGCAGTATAGGCTTATGGAATGAATAATCAAATGAGATCTTGCTAGCGAAAATAATTAGTTCAGCTCTTTCAGAATAACGATAAAAACAAGCCCAAATGGTATATCTAATTGATACGAATTATATCATGAGGATATCTGTATGTGCTTAGGTATTATGTACTATATAAATACATGGTTTCCAAAGAGAGGCTTGGAGGAAGGCTTGCAGTTACACTATTAATCAGGTTTTAATCTGTTTCGGACCTAATCCATACATGCATTGAATTGATTACCATTTGGTTTATACCAGTGACACCTCATGTTCATCATCAGATAACAGTGCTTGAAAAGATAAATGCATTTTCTCAAATTCATTCATCAAAAACATCAAAGGCTCATTAAATTTATCAAGTCACGTCACGTCATCAAATCCATCAAACAGCGCATCTCCTCATATATTTTAATCCCAGTTACAATATCACAATAACGTGTGACACTGTCACAGTGATACAATTAAATACTCCACAGATTTCTCATAATTCATATCCACAATCCGCGCATAGACGCTTCAGCTTGAATGAAACGCATCCGGGTGCTCCGTTAAGCAAATACACAGCGAAGAATATTAAACTAATCAGAGCCAAACACCCGATAGGTTTCATTCATTAAAAATATCCCAGCGGGATTCACATTTGCAATGATCCGTTTAGTCCGTTATTAAAATAACTGTGTGTGTCGCGACTCGCGAGCGCCGTATCCGTATAAATATGACGTGCATTATATAGGACAAAGTAAATTCATAGGCTGAATATGATTTATTATCAGCGTTACTGTAGACCTATTATTTTACATTTCAAACGAAGCACAAAAACATAATTCAGAATGGCATAATGGGATCTAGACTGTGAGAAATATTTCAGGAAGGGAGCTGGGATTTCTTTGCGGGGGCGTGGCCATAGTTCATCCAGCTAACTGAACCAGTGGAGGTTTCTCTATGACAACACGTGAAACACAAATTCACTCATAATTCATAATTATTATTAATTTACATATATATATATACATTTATTTTATTTATATATATATAAAAAAAATATTTTTTTTATTATTATTATTTTATATTTTTTTATTAGAAAAGTTTTCCTCTGTAAAAAAAATGCCAGTGAATTTTTTCTTTTAAAAAAATGGCCAAAATTGACAGCTCTGAGCAGGCCTGCACTGCAGTAATGACTGCAGTAATTATTCGTGAAGAAAACTTCACAGGTGTGACCCAATGTTATATAAATAATAAATAACAGCCAATCGAAATAGGCTATTAACTTCGTCTAAGCACGGTCTGTGCAGTTAAACTCTCGCCATTGAATGGAGGATTGAATGATTGACAGCCCTTGCCATCCAATACATGGAGGTTGAATATGATTGGCAGCCTTGCAAATCCAAACAGAGATTGCTGCATTGCAAAGTCAAAACGGGTCCATCTGCAGGTTAGGTTTAGCTCTGGCCAATCTCAAGTTTCTCAAGTTTCTTTATTAGTTGTCATACAGAAGTACAGAATACTTTTATACAAAATGTAACTGAAATAAGCATTTTGTATAAAAGTATTCTGTACTTCTGTATGACAACTAATAAAGAAACTTGAGAAACTTGAGATTGGCCAGAGCTAAACCTAACCTCCGACCCTGCAGATGGACCCATTTTGACTGTTTGAAAGAGCAAGGAAGTAGTTTAGTTGTTGTTTAGTAGAAGTAAGCTGTACAGCTATAACAAGTAAAGTCAGGCTAAATTAAACTTTGCGCCAACATTAGGACCGAAGTATAAACCAGCAACTGAGCAACATGAAGAAGTGGACTTATGCATCTGGATCAGAAAAAACGTTTTGGATGAAAAAGTAAGTAGGCTAGTGTTTGTAAAAGCTTGTATGCTAACAGTAGCTAGCCAGTTTAGCCTACATCACAATGATAATCACCAAGCTAACTTACTGTACATACTGTAGGGCTGGGCAATTAATCAAAACAGAATCGCGATATCGATTCATAGACCTATGCAATCTCATTTCTAAGTTATGACTATTTTTTTTTATTAAATTTTTTTTTTTTTTTTTTTTTACTTTTTAAATTATTTTATCTGGGTTGAACATGATTTGTGGAACTCCCTCTGGTGTTGTGGTCGTGGTATTCACTGACCTTTGGGAAGTATTCCGACATGCACATGGGTATCTTAGTGGTGTAGTGTATCTTGTAGACCAGGCCCATTGCAAGTTGCTGTACTCTGTCGTCTACTCTCTAAGCCATCCTAGGTTGTCAAAGTGGGCAGGGGTGAGGTGGGTTTTAGGAGTAAGGTCAAGCAGTAGTCTGACCAGTTTGTTTTGTGATGTTTGTAATCTTGTTTTTAGTGCCTTTGAGGTGCTTTGGTACCATGAGGTGCAAGCATAGTCGTAGTACCCTTGAATGAGTGCTCCTGTTAGAGTCTTCAAGGTATTCTTGTTTACCAGAGAGGAGATCCGGTACAGGAATCTAGTTCGTTGGTTGACTTAGTTGTATTACATTGGATCCCATTTTGTCACAGGAATGATTTGCCTCTATAGGATGGAACCCAGGTAGGGAATTTCATCTTTCCTTTTAAGATAAGATAAGATATTCCTTTATTGCTCCCCTTGGGGAAATTCAGGCATCATAGCAGCATGGGGGAAGGGGGGGGGGGTACAGGTAGTGAAAACAACACAAGCAGTGTAAACAAATAGGTCAATATAATTTACTATCTAACTAACTGAAATATATTTTCACAGTGTCACATAAGGTGCAGTATGCATAAGGTAGTGTTATAATTTACTATCTAACTAACTGAAATATACATTATTCATTATTCACAGTATCACAGTATCCACATAAGGTGCAGTATGCCTAAGGTAGTGTAAGTTGTCCTCCTTGGGTTCCTATAAGTCCCAGGTCGATGTCTGGCAGCAGTTGCTGCCCACTGTTGTGGAGCCTGATGGCCGTTGGTATGAAGGACTGTCCGAGGCGGTTAGTTGAGTGTCGGGGGGGTATGAGTCTGTGGCTTCCTTGTCACCTTCACCTAATATGTTTTGATCTGGTCAGGTGCGCTGTCACCTAAAATGTTTTGATCTGATCAGGTGCGCTGTCACCTAATATGTTTTGATCTGGTCAGGTGGGCTGTCACCTAATATGATTTCATCTGGTCAGGTGCGCTGTCGCCTAATATGATTTCATCTGGTCAGGTGCGCTGTCACCTAATGTTAATATGTTTTCATCTGTGTCCACTGACCACTGACACACAGTGGGGGATGTTTTAAAAATATAATTTAATATATAATATAATATAATAATTTGTGCTTCACCTAAAAATTTGGTCAGCAGCCTCCACTGAACTGAACTTAACCCTGCCCTCGACCAGGTTCAAACTTTTTGATCTGTTGTCATAGTGATTTAGACAATCGAGCGTCGGGGAATGGAAAGGTCTGGCTTAAGTCAAGCTATGCTGAAAATTATCCGGCTAACTCAGGTAGCCAGGTACGGGGAACGGGGCCCTGATGGTATCCAACTGGTATATTCCAATTCCTGATCACCATTCAAAAAAATCGATAAGTGTATAGATCTAACGTGTATACAGTAGAATTCATGATCCGCGGCGCTCAGAGGATCCATAATGAACTCTGGTAACCCCGGCTGCATCAGTGGTCTGGAAAATGTGGAGTACAGGATTTTTTTCCCCATCCATTTTCATTGAGTCCATTCCAAAATCCATGATGTCATCTGGGAGACGATAGGGGGCGCTTTTTTCCACATCTGATCGCCGGCGGCTCTTGGGTATACTAGGGTAGGCTCGCGTGATGCAATATGATTTTAGATCGCTAAAAAAAAAAAAAAATCCGAGAAATCTTGTGAGTGGCTTTCAACGTAACTATTATAAATCCGAGAAAACTTGTGAGTGGCAATCAAAGTGTTAATGACGTCACCGCCGTGGCTGCCTGACCAATAAGCATTTAGATGTAAATACATGTAGTGTGGTAGTGAAAGACACAACAACAATAACAACAACAACTTAATTTTAACTTTATTAACTCTTTCAGTGCCACGCCTGGTTTTCCGTTTTACCGCTTGAATGCCACCATCGGCGCCAATGTTAACGTTAATATCGCCTAATCTATGTTTTAAATTATGGCTATGTGTCTAATCTGCCCATCGCATTATCAAAGACTATTTTCCAGTCAGTGCTGTGAAGACAGATTGTTTTTTTATCGCGTCGTTTCCATTTCAGAGCAGTTAGAAAAGCCCCCGTTTTGATATAAAAAACAGCTCATTCTGGAGCATTCTATGAAAATCGTCTTTTAGTGGAATATTCCACAACGTTGATATTCGTCGGCCTTTTTATGAATCGTTTTCAAATAAACGCTAGATGATCAATATTATACGTGCACGCACGCACATTACGGCCGCGCACTGATAATCGCCCAGTTGATTTCCTCTCGGACTTTTACAGTGAAACCGAAAGAAGACATTTCACAAAACAGCTTATAACTTCATCAAACTTACTCCGATTATCCTACCACTGATAACACAGAGTCCTTACCTGACATCAGATGGTATCCAACTGGTATATTCCAATTCCTGATCACCATTCAAAAAAATCGATAAGTGTATGGATCCAACGCGACACAGTAGATCTCTATGATCCGCGGGGATCTGAGGCTCCAGAATGAACTGTGGTAACCCCGGCTGGATCAGTGAACTGGAAAATGTGGAGTACCGGATTTTTTCCCCCATTCATTTTCATTGAGTCCATTCCAAAATCACTTATGTCATCTGGGAGACGACAGGGGGCGCTTTTTTCCACAGTGATCGTCGGCGCCCCTCGGCTATACTCGGGTAGGCTCGGGTGATGCAATAATTTTTCAGATCGCAAAAAAACAAAAAAAAAATCAGAGAAATCTCGTGAGTGGCTAGCAACCACCTATAAAAAAACACGAGAAATCTCGTGAGTGGCACTGAAAGAGTTAACAGATTGCAGAATGGGTATACAGTACAGCTCAATACACACAATTGTTAAGAGGATGCAGACCAGAGAAAGACTTTCGTCTTGTTTACATCAGGGTCCCTCATTTTCAATTCATCAGGATGGATGGTGGATGGTGTGTGTGTGTCGCTATTTACATGGCTGCCTGACCAATAAGTGAAAACAACAACAACCTCTCTCGCTCCGATGAAAAGGAAGCATTGGTATCACTCCGCGTCCTGACCTGATAATGATGATAATGATAATTGTTACATAAGTTGTTTGTTATTTTCTTTGAGTTTCCCTATTGAATGAATTTACTTCTTATGCCATTAGGTTGCAATAAATGCACTCTAACAAAATTCGTTCGCTCATAAAATTCGTGACATTCTAAATGTGTTTTAATGGTGTTTAATTTAATGACACCCGCGTCCCGACTCGCGTTTTATGACGGCTGCCTTTTTTTTATATTTTTTATTTAGACACTGCGTTTGTCACAAGTTACGTTGCTTATAACTTATAACATTAAGATAGTGTATTAACATTGTTATTCTCTCTCTAAGAAAGGAGAGCGTGTGTCTGTGTGTGTTTCAACACCTCGATAAGTACCTGTGTCAGGGGTGTAAAAAGTACCCAGAAATTATACTTAAGTGAAAGTATGGGTACCGTCTCAAAATCTGACTCAAGTAAAAGTCAAAGTATCTGGCTAAAAACAGACTTGAGTAAAAGTAAAAAAGTCCTACTTTTAAATGTACTTAAGTACTAAAAAGTAAAAGTACATTTTTTTTCTGAAAGGGATAGACCAGGGGTCTCAAACTCATTCCATCGTGGGCCAAGTTTTTATTTTAACTATACATTGCACCAGGTGAGTTAGTTGAAGAGGTGAGCCAATTAGTGAAATCATCAGCTGGTGTTTAGGCAAGGCTGGAATGAAACCAAGCATACACTCTGCCCACAATGGAATGTGTTCTGCGATAGACAATGCTGAAAATGAAAGAACAGAGGACACTTTTTTTGCATTAAAATTATTGAATGCACTAACATGGACGGCATTCACATCACAGCATGAATAATATCACAATATTAAAAACAGAATGGTGTATCCTGAATAATATCACAATATTAACCACAGCATACTGGATTATCCTGAATAATATCACAATATTAAAGGCAGAATACTGGAGTACCCTGAATAATATCACAATATTAAAGACAGAATACTGGAGTACCCTGAATAATATCACGATATTAACCACAGCATAATGCAGATCTGACTGTCTATTCTTCTGATAGCAGGTGTTTAATCAAAGATCCCAGCTTTCTATTGTTGCACAAGGACCAATCAGCATGGGTATGGGCGGGTTCATTTTCCATTGATGGGGATTTGATTGGCTGTTTACCTGCGGTCGCAGGATTATTAACGTTAACGTTAGTTCGGCCAGATAAACAATTAAAATATACTAATTAAAATGGTTGGACCTGTGAGATTTGTACTTTGTACTTTGTAGGTCTGCATTTTAAATGTAAGGAGTAAAAAGTATATATTTTTTCTCTGAAATGTAATGGAGTAAAAGTACAAAGTATACAAACCTAATAATACTCGAGTAAAGTACAAATCCCCCAAAACAGTACTTAAGTATTGTAACGAAGTACAATTACTCAAGTACTTTACACCCCTGCCTGTACTTAATACGCGGACAGGCCACACCCAGCGAATAGCCCTCGCCTGTATTTTTTCCACAGTATGAGAGACAATACTTGTCGAACTATATAACAATAATTACCTCATTTACAAGTTGTATTTAAGTTTGCAAATAAGGGCAAATAAGGGAACACATTAATGACATTTCAAAGATGTAAAAAAAACAAGATTTCGATTTTTTGAAGAGCAAGAAAATTCATTTCCTGACACCTCTCTCTGCCCGAATCAAATCGGGTTTGGTCGCGTCGAGGCACATATTAGATCATCAAATGTAGTTTGATACCGTTTGACCGTTTGAATTGTACAAGGTCCTACACGTCATGCCTCATCATCTGCTGGTGACCGGAGGGGGGGGGGGGGGGGGTTATAAGTCCGTGGCCGACGTTAAATCATTTATTTAGTATGGGCGATATATATATCAGAGCAGATTATAAGTTTAATAATAATCAAACACGCTGAAACTCACCGCAGCTTCCTCGTAGCGTTGGGCGATCAGCGTCGAGCAGAAAGTTCGCTATTATGGGATGTTGATATATGCGATCCATGTCCAGGTTGTATAATGCTATATACGTCCAAATCATGTTGTTTATCGAGTTATTGGCAACGGATCTCTATCCAGTGTGTCGAGCTGGAGTCCCGCTAGCGATAGCGAGTGGCCTGACGGAATATGGGTGAGCACCACTTTCGGCGCGTCACTTCCGGTTTTGGCGATTCGCCGATCGGCCACCAGATGGCGGTCTTGAACCGTTGGAGAGTTGAGAGGAGATCAACAGCAAGTCTCAAGTCTCCGTGGGTGAAATATGATTGCCATCACAGATTTTTGAAATATTGATCTCAAAGGCGCCTTACGGCGTCATTGGCAGATTACGCATGGCGAGCAATGACATGGTAACACGTTCTTGGCGAGAAAAGGGTTAAATAACCGGATGGACCGAACCAAGGAGATGTTCATTGTCTTGTGATTTCGTTTTTTTTTATATGCATTTCTTTATTACTTAAGATTATTGGTTGTTTAGTTTAGTAGATATGTTGTATATTGTGTGTTTATTAGATTCATCTGAATTTGTGATATTATTTGAGTAAAATATTAATTGTATTAATTACCCTTATGTTAATGTTCCTGGCCAGGACCTATATATACAGATCCAGCTCTTAAAAATCGCACCTCTACTGCAAGGGTGCAGCGTCGTTAACACCTTGTTAACAGCACTGCCAGGTTAATGGTGCATGATTACCACAGTAGCAGTGCAGAGCAGAGCAGAGCAGAGCTCAGAGTCCTAAGTGTCATGGTTTTGGCCTTATTTCACCTTTATGTGAGGGACAGCTGTCTATTTTACCTTTCTGTGAGCGATAGCTGTCAATCACTGGCCTCTGTTGTTAATTGCCTCATGGGTCGGCAGGTGTGTGGGCTTGATTGCACCTGATGCAGTGCAGCTGTGCCTATGGTAAAGCTGAGTCTATTTAGGTTTGAGTCTCGCAGTGTTGGCTGCTTTTTCATTTCCTTTGTGTTGGCTGGTCAGACTTGTTATATTGAAGTGTAGTGCTGATCTCTGCCCTATTCAGCATCTAGCCTTTCTTTGTAGCCATTCTTGTTTTGGGCTACTGGCTTTATTTTACACTTTGTTTTATAGAGGCTGAGTCTATTATAGTCAGTGATGCCACAGATTACTTGTAAAAGTAATCAGATTACTGATTACTCCTTTAAAAAGTAATCCAAGTTACTTTACTGATTACTTGATTATCAGAGTAACTTAGTTACTTTGAAAGTAACTAGGTTACGAAGTCGTCGTCGTTCCCCCAACCGTTTTTTTTAAACGCTTTATTGAAAGTGCATAAATTGTTTTTAACTTGTTTCTCTGCACATAACGTAAATTGTTAAACTAGTGCTTCAGCTTCTGTACCATCAAGTATGGTAAAGCAACAGTCTATGATGCTCACAGCATTAGAGCAGCCAGCCAGTGGTTTTACAAAACCAGTGTATCCATTCACATCTAACAAATGCAGGCTGAACTATTCAATTATATCAACTGTAACTATTAAATTGTTTTTATAAATGTCTCTCTATAAACATACAATCAGTCTCTCTTTAACATGTAAATTAACTGTAAATCTGGCAAATAAGAGCTTTTGCTCTGCCACCATCAAATATACATTAATCAAAAGGGAAAGAAACAATCTCTCTCTTTTGCTGTTTGGCTGGCCTCCGAGTCCTCCTGTACCTAGTCGAAGCGTCGGCTAGTGTTGTGATTCCAGATGCTTTCAATGCAATTGGATGTGCTGTTTTTAGCGGTAGACAGTATTTTGTTTCCTCCGCATATGAACGTGAAGTAGTGACTGAGGCCCCGTTTAGAC
Source organism: Notolepis coatsorum (assembly GCF_963971535.1). Taxonomy (NCBI): domain Eukaryota; kingdom Metazoa; phylum Chordata; class Actinopteri; order Aulopiformes; family Paralepididae; genus Notolepis; species Notolepis coatsorum. Next base: position 120,101,325 of record NC_140170.1, read on the forward strand.
AAGCGTTTTTGGGATGGAAGTCTGAACAGAAACTCACTTTTAATTTTGCCAAGCGTTTTGGGGTGGAATTCTCCGACGACGGAGCCCTGCTGTCACACGATTGGCGCATATGTCACATGACGTGCTGTGAAGACCCGCCCTACTCTGCCTCTGATTCGCAGACTGTGGATGGGGAATGTGATTGTACCAAAGCAGAGTCACTCACAGTGTCCAGTCACGCCACGGGACACATTCTTGTGTAACCCTTTCACTGCCACACTACGTCACTCCCAAAAGAAAAACAGCTCAAAATGTATTTTTGACTGTCGAAAACGAAATAAAATACTGCATTCCGCCTGCATTATGAATTTATGATGAGATAGTAACGAAATAGTAACGCACAGCCACTTGGACAAGTAACTGCAATCAGATTACTGGCTTTTAAAGATTAGCGCGTTAGATTACTATTTTCGGGGGAAAGTAATCAGATTACAATAACGTGTTACTTAGTAACGCGTTACCGGCATCACTGATTATAGTAGTGTTTCTTTTCATGACATTTTTCTTGTGTTTCTTTTGGAACTGTCTTTTGCCCACTACGGCACATACACTCCCTTGGTGGAGGTTTATTTTTTATGTTTTCAATATAAACTCTGTTTTTAGGAGTTGCCTTTGTGGCTTATTTCTTTTTCTACAATACCTCTTTATTGAGTGTCGTCCTGATAACTTAGAGTCCCTATTATCTGCTTGTGACACACACACACACACAAAGCCCTTACACCAAGTACTGTACTTATGTCAGGGTATTTGTAATTTTACTTGGCCAAGGTCGAGCCTGCAGCTAATTCATGGTAGAGGTGTGTGTGTGGGTCTTGAGTGCACGTGTGTGTTTTGTGTGAGACAAAGTAGGAGTCTGTTTGAGTGAGAGACGGAGAGACACATGTTAGTGGGTTTGAGTGACAGAGTAGGAGATAAATTGCCTGAGAGAGAGAGAGCACCGCCAGATGAAAGCCATGCCAAGATCCATTATCCCAACCTATTTCACTTTGCACCCTACTCACACACACACACACGGACTGCTGTCCGTTGGCCAAGGCTTGTGTGTGAGAGGAATTTCAATCTGGATGGAAATCTGTTGAATATATGAAAGATAATGAATGTGACAACACACAAAAGTGGAGAAGGAGAAATCCCAATATATCCTTCTATAGGCTCCCAACTGACGATACTGGACATATAAGGGGTTTACATGACACCAGTGTGTGTGTGATTACAATTGAGATACTGCAGGTATCTACAACTGTATCTGTATATGCAACAGGTCTTCTTGGACAAACTGGTCAAGTTTCAGCGTAGTGATGTTGAGAACCCACACTATGCTCGCATCACATGGTATACTTTATTGAAGAAAAAGACTGGACGTGGCTTTGAGCCACTGGGTACTTCATCAGGTCTAAACTCCACACACCAACAGGTGGTATAGATGGGCTTCCTGACGGCTTCCTGGTCAGAACAAGCCTAGTAAGCCTACACTATATTTGCATTTGTTAGCTATGTTAGCAATCTATTTTTTATTTTATTTTTTTTAATCTTTATTTCGAACATGTAAATACAAACAATATAAAATCAAAACAAATCATTGATCTCTATGAAATGGAAAAAAATAAATGATAAACAAAACATAACTCAATTTGCATGTTCGAAAAGAAGTAGGAAGAAGTATACACTTATTGAATCCTACCCCTTTTCCACTACTCAAATGATATATATGCAAAAAAATATATAAATTATATATGTAAAACATTAAAGAAATAAAATAAAAATGTAAACACCCAATCTATATTTATATTACTTCATTATTATTTATTATTATATTTTATATTACTATATTGTACTGTACTGTGAATCTATGCATCCCCCACCCTGTACCACCCCCCCCCCCCCCATGCTGCTTTGACACCTGAATTTCACCTAGGGGATCAATAAAGGATTATCTTATCTTATCTTAAACAATCAATTCGTGACCAAGCTAGCTACAGTATGTCACAGGTTGAGTAAATGTATCCTAGTTTCCCTACACAGTAATACAACGAAGGTAAATATTTATTTAGGAATTACATTTTCAATACAAATGGAAATGTGTGGGATTTGGGGGTAGGACATCTCCTATTGAACAATCTGCTTACTAACGGCTAACGGTGCAGATATGGCGTCAGGGAACCTCATGTAACCACAGCAGCCTAGAGTTTGGGAAGGTCTACCAGCACTGAGTGAGAGATGATTGGAGAAAGAAGATGGTTTCCAAAATGGCGGAACATATACACACAGTTGTAAACGCCAAATGGCGAAACGTATACACAGTTACCAGCGCAAATGGCAAAACATACAAAATGCGGGTGCAAAGCAGTCTACAGTTATACTCATGCTCTTGCATGAGAATGCATGATGCACTTCATGCTCAGTATATGAGCCACACAGGTCATGTACAGGTTTTATACTCCGTTTCACTACAAGCAATGGGAGAGGGAGTTAAATAAATGTGTGTCCTGTCCTGTGTAATTACAGTCCTGTGCCAATGTTGCAACAGTGGGACAGTGGCAAAATAGTAGTGGTAGAATGGTAGAATGGTAGCGGGACAGCGGTAGAATGGCAGCAGGACAGTGGCAAAACCGCAGCGGGACAGTGGTAGAATGGAAGCAGGACAGTAGCAAAACAGCAGTGGGACAGTGGCAAAACAGTAGAGGTACAGTGGTAGAATGGCAGCATGACAGTGGTAGAATGGCAGCATGAAAGTGGCAAAACAGCAGCGGGACAGTGGCAAAACAGTAGCAGTACAGTGGCTAAACAGCTGCAGTACAGTGGTAGAATTGTAGCGGGACAGCGGTAGAATTGCAGTGACGACAGTGGCAAAACAGCAGCGGGACAGTGGCAAAACTGCAGTGGTACAGTGGTAGAATGGTAGAGGGACAGTGGTAGAAACCACAACCTTAGACTAAAAAAAGCCCATTAAAAAGAAATTTAAATAAAAAGAAATTCAGTTTGACAAGCTAAAAGCAATTGGTTTTGATAGTCTTATCAGTGAGCTGGATGCAATCCTACCTGGAGGGGAGAGAACAGATGGTGGAGGTAAACGGTACCCTATCCCCCCCCCCCCCCCCCCCCCCTCACAGTGAGCTGTGGTGTTCCACAAGGAAGCATACTAGGACCGCTACTGTTCCTAATTTATGCAAATGACATGTCGTCAGCTTGTGACTGCAACTTGTTCCTGTTTGCGGACGACTCAGCCCTGCTGGTCTCTGACAAGAACAAGTTACAGGTTGAAAAAACCCTCAGCTCGGAACTAGGCAAAATCTGCATATGGCTCGCTGATAACAAACTATCATTACACATGGGCAAAACAGAGTCCATTCTCTTCGGTTCAAATAACAAACTCAGCAAGACCGACGGCTTCTCAGTTACAGTGGGTGACAATATTGTCACAAGGAAAGAAGAAATTACCTACCTGGGTTCCATCCTAGAGGCAAATCTTTCCTGTGACAAAATGGCATCCAATGTAATAAAAAAAGTCAACCAACGAACTCTATTCTTGTACCGGATCTCCTCACTGGTAAACAAGAATACCCTGAAGACTCTGGCAGGAGCACTCATTCAAGGGTACTACGACTATGCTTGCACCTCATGGTACCAAAGCACCTCAAAGGCGCTAAAAACAAAATTACAAACATCTCAAAACAAACTGGTCAGACTACTGCTTGACCTTACTCCTAGAACCCACCTCACCCCTGCCCACTTTGACAAACTAGGATGGCTTAGAGTTGACGACAGAGTACAGCAACTTGCAATGGGCCTGGTCTACAAGATACACTACACGATCAAGGTACCCATGTACATGTCAAAATACTTCCCAAAGGTCAGTGAATACCACGATCACAACACCAGAGGGAGCTCCACAAATCATGTTAAACCCAGATTCGGCTCAAACAAGGACTAAACACGTTTCGCAATTATGCCACATCAATGTGGAACGCCCTACCCAAAGCTGTAAAGGAATGTGAATCACTACCCACTTTCAAAACCACTCAAGGAACACCTACGGGAGACTGCAATTCGAAACTGGCCCCTGTAAATGTCCTAACCCAACCCCCTCCAATGTACAGTAATTTACATAGTATGGTTTTGTCAATATTCCAATGTACAGTTTTGCTTGTTTGTACAGTGTTTCTCCCCCCCCCCCATCCAATGTAAATTACCTAGTATGGTTGTCAATATCCCAATGTACAGTTTTGCTTGTACAGTTGTACAGTGTTTCCCCCCCCCCCCAACCCCTCCCTACCCAACCCCCCCCCCCCCCACACAACCCCACCCAACCTCCTCCAATGTACAGTCTTTACGTCAAATGTATATACTCCCTTTTCTGGACTCTTTTTGTATCACATACAGTACTGTATTTGCAAATCTGGTATGTCATAAATGTATAGATGTAGCAGTACTGTCTATCTGTATGTCATATATGTCCTGATGAATTGAAAATGGGGGACCCTGATGTAAACAAGACGAAAGTCTTTCTCTGGTCTGCATCCCCTTAACAATTGTGTGTATTGAGCTGTACTGTATTGTACCCATTCTGCAATCTGTTAATAAAGTTTTCAATCAATCAAGAATGGTAGCAGGACAGTAGCAAAACAGAAGCGGGACAGTGGTAGAATGGTAGCGGGACAGTGGTAGAATTGCAGTAGGACAGTAGCAAAACAGAAGTGGGACAGTGGCAAAACAGAAGCGGGACAGTGGTAGAATGGTAGCGGGACAGTGGTAGAATTGCAGTAGGACAGTAGCAAAACAGCAGTGGGACAGTGGCAAAACAGTAGCAGGACAGTGGTAGAATGGTAGCAGGACAGTGGCAAAACAGCAGTGGGACAGTGGTAGAATTGCAGTAGGACAGTAGCAAAACAGAAGTGGGACAGTGGCAAAACAGTAGCAGGACAGTGGTAGAATGGTAGCAGGACAGTGGCAAAACAGCAGTGGGACAGTGGTAAAACCTGTGACAAAACTGCTTAAGCCCCACCCCTACATTAACACTTTGAGTGCCAACGACGAGGAATCTTGGTGTTGGCCGCCATGCGTTGAGTGCCAACGATGAGAAATCTCGTTATTTAATCGTTATTGCTTTTATTAGCGATATCCATTCATTTTTCATCAATCCAGCCTCACGTTATCATTGGGACTGGCTCTGACCTCGAAAAGGGCAAATACAGCCCCCTATCGTCTCCCGGATGGTAATGCACTCATTGGATTGGACTCAATGGAAATGAAAAAAAAAAAAATGATTCCACATTTTACTTCTCAGGCATGTAACCCGAGACGATTGCATTCATTGGATCAATAAACGCGATCGTTATTTGGAATGGCGATCAGGAATTGGAATAATCTTTTTGCAGAACATCTGATGTGAGGTAAGGAATCTATTTGACCAGTCTTGGGATAATCAGATGTTTTTTTCACATATTTCACAACGTGTCCCCTATTTGTGTATGTGTGTATATGACGTTAGCGCTGACCAGATCGATTTTTCAGCCCGCTTCTCTAGCGTGCATAAGTACACATTAGGGCTGACCCCTATTAGTCGATTAGTCGACTAATCGGTCGAAAGGAGCCCTAGTCGACTGGCCAACCTCTTAGTCGAATATAATAATTTTTAATTTAAATTTTCTTTTTATCATTCTTTCCAAAAGAAAAGAGGCCTAGAAGCGTGGCTAACGCTAATGGCACGCATACCAGAGGCTAACTGCCTACGAAAACAAGCACAGAGGCACTGAAAGAGGATTTCACCCATCTAATGAACACACTAGACTAGACAAATATCAAGATGTATCCATCAGTGGACCAATTGCATGCTTTTGCAGAGGACAAGAAGCCTTCAGTCGACTCCTTCAGACATTAAGCACCCCCCACAGCCCAAATGAAATGATAAAATTTTTTAAAAATATATAAAATAAAAAATATTATACTTATTTTTTTTATTTTTTTTTGACCAATAGTCGACTAACGGCAAATTTTGGCCAATCATAGTCGACCATCCAAATCCTTAGTCGGGGACAGCCCTAGTACACATATACTATCAATAATCTAGCATTTATTTTAAAACGATTCATAAATCAGCCGGAAAATGACAACGTGTTGTGTGTATTACACTAAAGGGCGATTCCTTTTTCTTTTTCTATACATTTTCAAAAACTTCAGCTTTTCCAAACGGTATAAAACGGAAATGTACAGATGAAAAAACTATCCGTTTCGTATATGTTGACTGCAAGCAAGTCATTGATAAGCGATGGGCGTTTAGACACACAGCCATAATATAGAATATAGAAATAGCTCCGCGAAAATCATGAAATATCGGAAAATCAGTCCCAAAAGGCTGGCATTCAAGCGATAAATCGTGCGCCCCCTGCTGGCACGCAATGTGTTAAGGTTCTAACCCCCAAATAGTTTTAACCACATATGCATTGGGCAAAAATGGGGCTAGTTTTGCATAACATGTCTGACGATTGCATACCCAATGTAATTTGAGATTTATTATACTTTATACTTATAGCACATGCATGAGTCTGGTCTCTTTTGAAAGGAAACGGATCAGATCTTTCTTCCACAACAAAGAAGAATCACTCTCGAGTGCTAATGAAATAGAGTGTTCCCCATCTCTCTCCCAATTTCTCTCTGTCCTGGCAATAAGAGCACTTAAAAATGCCCCCCCCCCCCCCCCCCCCCCCCCCCCCCCAAAAAGAAGATGGTCTACTTGTTGTACCTACACAACGGGTTATCATCACACTGGGTCTCATTCTCGAACGAAGTTACGACAAAATAGTTCGTCTTAGCCAGATGTCGGCCTATTTAAGACATATTAGGGCTGGGAGTGAGAGTCCTCAAATTTTCCTGAGATCTTATTTGAGAGCAGATCTAAGAGTGCTGAGGAGCACTCTTAAATATGCTCTCAGCCCACGATCAAATCTCATGATTGATTTACTAATTTAAAATTGTATCATAACTTGACAGACTGTGTTCTCATAGTGATTCCTTCACGTCAACACTACAGGCCTCCTTGGAATTAATTACTTAATAATTAAAATAAATATGACTATTTGTATGATAAGAAATTACGTTATTTGATGTCGGAAAAATAAATAATAGCTACACACACTGCAAATGACTCGGAATAAATAAATACATCAGCCACATAATTCCGTCATAATTTTATTGTTGTTCTTATTCATAGTTTGGGACATTTGCTTATTGTATACATCATAAGAGCCAGTGGATAAACATTCCACTGCTCATCTTACCGGTACGATGTTGCGTGTGACAAATAAACCTGACCTTGCAGGTGCACTTGAACAGCAATCATGTACATTGAACCCTGGCATCCAATTAACAGTGATTAATCACGCCATGCTTAAAATGTATGGTTAACTCTGCACCCAAGGCTTACACACACAATTATGGGTAACGTCCAGCATAATTATGCTCGATACGAACGCGCAATAAATAGGGAGCGCCAGTACAGGGACCACGCTGATCTCTTCGCCGAGAGTGACGCGTACCTGCTGGGACGCTTCAGGCTGCCAAGACCTGTGCTAATGGAGCTGTCCGAGACGCTGGAGCCAGCACTGAGGAGCCAGACCAGACGCTCCAACCCTGTGCCACCGCACGTCCAGGTACTGTCCACCTTGGGCTTCCTAGCAACTGGAACATTCCAGAGGGAGCTAGGAGACAGGGTGGGCATATCCCAGACCTCCATCAGCCGCTGCATCCCATGGGTCTTGGCTGGCATCGTGGAGTTGACCACACAGTACATCAGATTCCCCTTTTCCGCCCAAGAGCAGATCCCAGTGAAGACGGCATTCCATGCCATCGCTGGGCTGCCAAACATCATCGGCGCTATTGACTGCACCCACGTGCGCATCCTGGCACCCTCCCCAGACCCGTTCCCATACCTTAATCGGAAGCAGTACCATTCTATCAATGTACAGGTATGTTTCTATTTTTTGTTTACTCTCTTGTTACCACTTCATCCAATTGGACAGCACCTTGCTTCCTTTTCTCATCTTACTTGTTTTTTCTTTTTTCCTGTGTTACTATATCTATCATTTATTTTGCTTCTCTCTTCAAATAGAATTTATAATTATTATTTATTATTAGGTCATCGCCAACAACCACAACCAGCTGTTGAACGTCGTCGCCCGTTTCCCAGGAGGTGCGCACGACTCGTACATCCTCCAGAACAGCGAAGTGGGTATGCTCCTCGAACAAGGAGACGCAGGAGACGCATGGCTAATTGGTGAGTATCTGTGCGTATAGAATTGTTCTTGCACCAGTATAGGCTTCTATTCCTCTAATGACTTGTTTTATTAGGAGACCGTGGATATGCACTGGCCCCATGGCTGATGACCCCAGTCGCCAACCCTCACGCCGTGCAGGAGGCGGTGTATAACGAGCGCCATGCGCGCACCCGGTCCACCGTGGAGCGCACAATTGGGTCAATAAAGAGACGCTGGATGTGTTTGGACGCAGCAGGTGGCAAGCTGCTGTACAAGCCGGATAAGGTGTGGATGAAGGCAACAGCTGATAAATTGTTTTGGCCGTGCCGTGTTAAAACATGTATGAGTGCCCACCTCAGCCCAATACAATCATATGTTGCATGTCATTTATTGTGGCTCATTTATTCTTTCCAGGTGTGTACGATCATCATGGCCTGCTGCGTCCTGCACAACATTGCGGAGAAGCGTGGTGTCCCGCTACCCCTCCAGCCACCTCAACAACCACCTGACCAGGACATGCATCCTGACCCATTAATGTGCCCGGATAATAGGCGTGCTGTCTTAGTCCGACAGCAATTAATTGCACGCATGTGAATAGATTATTCACATGCGTGCAATTAATTCCTATTCATAGGTGAATTAAATCTGGACCTGAATTCGACTTGCTTGCTTCTGTCATTATTCGATGCAGTTTACAATGTATACCAATAACTAAACGCATCAATCAGTAATACTCAAAGGGTATTTTTATTGTGGGGGCGATTGTGGGTCTGGCGCTGCCAAACCCCGCTCCATCATGGTAGTGACCACACCCGATGATGGCGAGGCGCTCCAGGCTGGCAGCGGTTCTGTCCTGGCTGGCAGTGGCCCGCTCCAGAGTGGCAGCGACCCCCTCCAGGCTGGCAGCGGTTCTGTCCTGGCCCGCAGCGAGCCGCTCCAGGACGCTGTTTTGCCGCTCCTGCTCCACCAGCATCGCCTCGCCCATGTGACCTCCATGGCTGGGTGCACCCCTGGCACCCCTGGGGGACGGGGGGGGACGGGCACTGTTGGACGGGCCAGCACTGGTGGACGGGAGGGACAGCTCCGGGGGGGGCGGGTCCGCCTCTGAGTCAGTTGAATCTGGGAATGAATTGGGGTGATTAATTGTGATTGACGTGGGGGTTGCGATCATGCAATGCTTGACGCACTGATTGCACATGCATGTTTCAATTAGATATTACAGGTGCATCTCAATACTTGATTTGCATGAATCCATGCGGCGCGGCACACAGTACATCTTGCGTATTTGTTCCCAACTACAATTAATTGTTAAATCAACTCTAAATAGAGTAAAGTGTTAACACACATTTGACACTGCAAGATTTACTGTGCATGGAGGCAATCGATATATTCCCTGTTCTAATTTATTGGGATGCACCTGTTGTGGGAGGGACTCTTACCGTCTGTCGGCATCAGATCCCTCGGGGACGGGAGACATGCTGGCGGCGGCTGCAGAGAACAGGAGACGGTGCCCAGCCCCGCGCGTCGTCTCGTTCCTGTCCGCACCGTCCACACCCGCGATTGTTGTGGTGCCTATGATGGCCTGGACGTGCAGGTCCAGGTCGGACAGGGGCGGGCCTGCTGGTCCTCCACCAGTTGCCAGCATTCCTCTTGTGTGCTTGGCGATCCGGTGCTTGCAGGCCGACTTTGTGTCGACCCATTTTTTGTTGACTTCGGTGGCTGTGCGCCCCTCGCCGGATACGGCGTTCACCTCTCCGGTGATTTGGGCCCATGCCTGATTGATTGATTGAAAGGTTTATTAACAGATTGCAGAATGGGTACAGTACAGCTCAATACATACAAAACATACCTCCCGTTTGTGGGTGCCCCTGTAACCGGAGCTGACGCTGCTGAAAAGAACCCCCTTGTAATTCTCCACTCCCAATATCAGTACCTCAATTAATGAATGAAAACTTTATTAACAGATTGCAGAATTTACAATACAGTACAGCTCAATACACACAATTGTTAAGGGGATGCAGACCAATACGTTTGTCTTGTTTACAAGGGATCCCCACCTCCATTTCAGCATTGGTGAAATTCCTACGTCGTTGCTTAGAGGCAGGTGCGCCTCTTCCTACCGTGTCAGAACGGCGCTTTGACATTTCAGCGAGGGTTTGCACACTGCCCATTGACTGCTTTATAAGGACTGTCGGGGGCGTGGTTTGTATGCAAATGAGCTGAACGGGAACGCGCTTTGGAGTTTACGACAGAATGCCATTCTCCAAGCAGATATCAGATCATATCATTTCTGCGACCGTTTCAGCCACTTAAGACATATCTCCAGCACGTTCAGGACTCAGAGTGTACTTGTCATAGATTATGTCTCAGTGGTTCCAAGATAAGTCTTCCAGAATATATCTTTGAAAAATTTTCGGGAATGAGACCCACTGTTTCCCACTTCATATTCAGATACAGAAATAGGACACTCCCCTTGCTCTCTTCCAATTTGTCCAGTCACCTCAAATGGGAGTGACCTTCCACACATATTTAACCTCAACTCTCTGAAGTCAACAGGGCTTTTTGAACCCGTCGGCGGAGAACAAAGGGATTTAGAATGTCTCATAAATGCTCTGGAAGTCGCGCTTTTCAGAAATCTGTAAAAATAGAAAAATTACAATTTCGAGTGCTTTGACATGTAATCTATATGTCTCCATACTTGCTAAACGTAATACGACTTGTAAATACGTTTAATTCTTGCTAGATGGATGATTGTAATTATCTCCGTTTGCGAGGAGAACTACACCAAGTCACGAAACGCACATACACGCACACACACACAAGAGCGGCGTGTGCGCTGTGAATAGGTGTTACACCCCGCAGAGGTGAGAGGTATCAGAGACTCACTACCCCAATCCAAATTCTAAACAACAGATCGGCATCGGCTTTTCATAATATGTATGAATTATCTCTTGCAATAATATCCACGGGACTCGACTTTTGCAGTCGTTGTGTATGTGTGTGCACTGAGCTGCTTCGCAGAATAATGTGGTGTGTGTATGTGTGTGTGTGCGCTGAGACGCAGCGTGGACCAGCTCTGTAACAACTCATGTCGAGTCTGCTTCTATGTGCGACAGAAACTCTGCAGCAGCGGTTCCAATAGTCTAACATGCTTTTCATCCTCGCCAGTCCTGTATACCCACGTCGCGCTAAAACTATTAACTACTGTATTAACATATTTATATATAAATATATATATTTAAATAAAACATATTTATACTCTAGACAGTATTTTTATATGAATGTGTGAATGAAAAAGTAAAACGTTCCTACACCCTGAACAATAGCTAATCGATGTTGAAGGCCATAGTAATGTCAATTTAGCAATACAATTTAAAAGGTTATAGCCCTGCAAAGTAGGTGAACATCTCCATAGACAAATAGAGCTGGCAGTGATCAAACATTGATGGATATAAGCGTGGCAGAGAAAGGGTTAACTGGCTGCCCTGGAGATTCTATTGTTAAACATTGTTGGCCCTCATTAAACAACCATCATAATGGTGAATTAACTATTAAAAACACAACTATTTGCTATGACTAATGGCAATACTTTTGCCAAGCCAGCTATGAGATTGTTGCATACATCTACTGTCAGTTTATTGTGCCAGAAAAACCTTATGGCCCCTACTAAAGCATCTTTTGTGAAAGGTTTCGCGTCTCTGCGAATGTAGTCCTTAACACTTTGGGAGCCAGCCGTGTTTTCCTTTTTACCCCCTTGAATGCCACCATCCACTCCCAATGTTAACTTAATATTGCCTAATCTATGTTTTAAATTATGGCTATGTGTCTAATCTGCCTGTCGCTATTTTCCAGTCAACATTGTCAAGGCAGATTGTTTTTTTATCGCTTCATTTCCGTTTGATAGCATTTTGAAAATCACTCGTTTTCGCGGAAAAAACAACCCTATGATGATGATCGTCTTTTACTGGAATATTCCAGAACGTTGTCATTTGTCGGCCTATTTATGAATCGTTTTCAAATAAACGCTAGATGATGGATAGTATATGTGTGCGCACGTGGCGGCTACGTGGCGTAGTGGGCAAGGCGCTCGCCACGAAATCTGGAGACGCTGGGCTCGCCTGTTCGAGCCCAGCGCTCCACATTTGCTTTCAGTTTAGCTGGTCGTCCGTACTAATACACATTGGCCGTATTAGGGGGTGGGAAACTGATGGGTGGGGATCGGGCGTTGTGGACAGCAACTCCTACAGGTCGGTTGGTGCGCCTGCGCAGTAGAATCAGGAAGTGTCGGGGGCAGCGTGAGCCTCCCACGCGTTACTCCTCGCCACTGAGAGATCGAGCTGCGCAGGTGAAAAGATGCGACTGCTGTTACCTCAAGTACCGGAGGGGACTTGTGCTATGTATGACTTAGTCCACATTGCAGCCGGCTTGTGGGAGGCAAGAAACAGCGTTCGTGACAGGGGAGGGTTGAATTGGATGCTACGAAATTGGGATGGGAGAAAATATAGAAAATGGGAGAAAAAAGTGGATAAAAAAAAATGTGTGCGCACGCACGCTCGTGCCGTGCGCTGATAATTGCTGCTCTTATTTCCTGATGGCTTTTACAGTCAAAACAGCTATATCACATATAGGGGAAACACTTATATATCCGTAAAAACGAGTGATTATCCTAAGACTGATAACATAGATTCCTTACCTGAGGTCAGATGGTATCCAAATGGTTTATTCCAATTTCCGATCGCCATTCGAAAAAATCGATAATTGTATTGATCCACCGTGTGTACAGTAGAACACATATTCGCGTGGCACCAAGGTTCCAGAATGAACTCTGGTAGACCCCGGTTACATCAGTGAGAAGTAAAATGTGGAGTCAGAAATTCGTTCTCCCATTCACTTTCATTGAGTCCAATCCAAAAGGGTGATTTACCATCTGGCAGACGATAGGGGGCGCTTTTTTCACATCTGAGCGCCGGCGGTGCCTGGATCTCCAACGGTAAGCTCGCTTGATGCAATATGATTTCAGAACGCTAATAAAAAAAAATTAAAAAAAAAACAGAATACTCGTGACGTGGCATTCAACGGTCGGGGGGTAAACCCGAGAAATCTCTGGCGTGGGATCCAAAGTGTTAAGCATGTTGAATGTACAAGTCCGGTAACCCCCCCCCTGACACCTATAAAAAACAAGGTGCCCAAAATACCCTTCAGAAACTAATCCACACATAATGTGCTTATGTTGGAGGTGTTCTACCTATGGAGCCAGCTGCTCAGGCCCCCGTCGAGCCCCATTAGGTATGCGAGCGCGTGCGTCATCCTAGGTGTGAGCATGTGTGTACATATTTATATGTCTGTATGTGTATACACACATTGTCCTATTGGGGCCAGAATTATACACTGTTCACATCGTCTGTACATCATAAGTATAGGGCAACGAATTTGCTGGAGATTGGTGAGTCACTTAGCTTGGTAAATGGTGTCCAGTGGCGTCCTCTCAATGCTAGGCAGATGATGCTACACATAGATGATCACACAGTAGACATTACAGTAGCCTCTATATATATATTGTCCTGTTGGGAGTTAATATGATACATTGTTCACATCACCTGCATATCATAAGCAGCACGTACACATCGATACATCTCTCTTTCTATGTGGTCTCACCCGCTGCTGCGTGCACAATGTTCTTTCTGACGTAGCTCATTGCTTCACCTGCATCGATGAACTCTTTTTCTTTTTCCCTGTGCGTGATGCGAAGTCGGGCTGGAAAAAGAATGCTGTATCGGATGCCTTCACGGCCGCGTAATAGCTTCCTCACCTCTGTAAACGCAGCCCTGGCCTTCGCGACGCCCGTGGCATAGTCGGGGAAGATTGCAATAGACATTCCGTTGACCTGTAATGGAGCCTGAGCGCGCGCCCGTCTCAGCACCTCGACACAGTCCTGGTAATAGTGGAGTTTAGCCACGATAGCACGGGGCTTCCCGTCTGTCCTCTTCGGCCCCAGTGCTCTGTGCGAGCGGTCTACCAGCACTTCATCATCCATTTGCAGCACGCCTTTCAGTAGCCTTGAGACCGATGCAGTGGAACTTGAGCCATCCGTCTCAGCCACTCCGAGTATCCTCACGTTACACCTCCTCATTCTTCCTTCCATGTCATCACACTTTCCCCTGAGACCGGTCACCTCCGTCTTTAGGTCTTCGACTGTGGCTTGTAGCGTTACCACCTCGTCCGACCACCTCGAGGGACCACCCTCCACGTCTTTAACCGCAACCTCCATTTTGTTCATGTCCACACGCAGTGTCGCTACACAGCTTCGCATTTCCTCCTTCATCGCTTTCAGATCATTTCTGATAAGGTCGAACTCTTTGGAAAGTGCACCTTTCAATTCCGATTGTATTATCTCTCCGATTTCGGATTTCAGCGCGAGGAGAATCTCCGCCTTTAACACTTTCTATGCCACTCACGAGTTTTCTCTGAATTATTAATATCTCGTTGAAAGCCACTCACGAAAAGCGCCCCCTATCGTCTCCCAGATGACATAAGGGATTTTGGAATGGACTCAATGAAAATGGATGGGGAAAAAAATCCTGTACTCCACATTTTCGAGTCCACTGATGCAGCCGGGGTTATCACAGTTCATTCTGGAGCCTCTGAGACCCGCGGAATCATGTACTGCACTGTACACACGTTGGATCCATACACTTATCGATTTTTTCGAATGGTGATCAGGAATTGGAATATACCAGTTGGATACCATCTGATGTCAGGTAAGGCATCTATGTTATCAGTGTTAGGATAATCAGACTCATTTTGATGAAGATATAAGCTGTTTTGTGAAATGGGCTCTTTCGGTTTCACTGTAAAAATCCAAGAGGAAATGAACACAGCGATTATCCGTGCGCGGCTCGAATGTGCCTGCGTGCACGTATAATATTGATCATCTAGCGTTTATTTGAAAACAATTCATAAATAGGCCGACAAATATCAACGTTCTGGAATATTCCAGTAAAAGACGATTATCATAGAATGGTCCAGAATGGACTGTTTTTTTTTACCTCAAAACGGGTGCTTTTCAAAATGCTCTCAAACGGAAATGAAGCGATAAAAAACCAATCTGCCTTGACAGCACTGACTGGAAAAGGATTCTTTGATAAGCGACGGGCAGATTAGACACATAGCCATAATTTAAAACATAGATTAGGCCATATTAAGCGTAACATTGGCGCCGATGGTGGCATTGAAGCGCTAACTCTGGCGCCACCTCGTGGCACTGAAAGTGTTAAGGCTGTGGTATCCACGCCGGCCATCTTTGACGGTGTGGACGGTGGTGGCCCAGAAGTGGAATTCGAGGCTTTTTCAGGCCTACTTGTAATCGGGACGAATCCATGTTTGCGTAGGCTTGATGCCATCTGTCCGTGTAAAAAATCACCAACGGTTTGAACAAATGTACCCTGAGTAAGACTCGCTAAGTTTTGTAAATCTGTAAGCTTATTAAATTAAGATAAAATAACAAAGTAGAGGTTCGACGGGAGCGAGAACAAAAAGCCTATTACTCCATTGCTCGCCTAGCCACGCCCCTAATGAAGTTAGATTTGACACGTTTTAATATATACACTTGTGACTGCTGAATTGACACGTTTAACTTATTCATTCTTTAATTCAGCAACATTAATTCATACAGTCTGTAGACATACTGTAGGACGTTGTAGCATCCTATGAATGAAGTCACCAGCTGTAATCGAACTGAATGTAACTCAAGCTTTGTCCAGCGCGGAGCTCCTCCAATGAATGAACAAAAAGCCGGCGCGTCGGGCCGTTGTCACCAGCTGTATTCGAGCGCCCCCGCTGGTCATTGTTACCGTTAACGATGCCCAAACGGTCCCCAAACAGTGGTTCCAGGAAAAAATTTTGGCTTCATCTGTACAGCATATACAGTAAACCACACAACATTTTAAATAACCTAAGAACAAAATAAAAAAATATGTAATAACATTTGAACATGTTAAATCACACAGTGCTCCTTTTTTTTTTTAAAGGGTATAAGCTGGAACCAAAAATAAAACTGGCAAAAAAATAAGTATGTCCGCTTTCTCTGGGAGGATTCTTGAATCTTTCTGGGCTAATGGTGTCTCCAGCCATGGAGAACACCCTCTCAGACGGGGTGGAAGACGCCTGAACACATAGCTAGTGTTCTGAAGGGCCAGATTAACACTGAGAATCTACGTTTATTATTTTGTATAACTTGTATATTATTTATATATATAAGCTATATACCTTTAAGCTTCCGTTTGAATCATAGTATTATTCGCTCGCCTCATTGGACACCGCCCTTGACATTGGCGGCGCCAGCCGTCGCGCCCCCCAGACAAGTTCAAAGACGTGTCCGGGCAAGTTCAGACATGCCCTTAGCCTTAGCATTGATTCCGGACAAGTAATTCGGTTGCGCTCTAGAAATCATTCTGAGTATATATATTGTAGAAGGCGCAGCAGCCGTAGTGTGAACCTAATCTAATGTGCAGCTGTGTGTGAACTTAACGTAACGAGTATCAGAACACGAGGTGAAGTGTGAAGTAACCTAACAGCAGAACGAGTGGACATGTGAGCAGTGGAAGCCTACCCGCGGTGTATCGTTACGGATAGCTAGTAGCTACTTAGATACGACCCTAATATTGTAGAACCATTGTTGGTGTATTATAGTGACTTGTGTAAGCGAAGTAACGTGGAGAAGAGCATAGTTAAGACCATTGGCGTTTGGATCTAACTACACCTGAAGACCTTCATCGGGCTAGCTTCTAGGACCAACGAAGCTAGCTAGCTATCATCACTGCCGTCGGGCTTTGGATTACAAGGACTGGATCCGTACGAGAACCCCTTTTCTTCAGTGACCGCAGGAGTATCCGACTATTCTTCAATTCCTCTGGAGCTTACCACTCCGTGGGGGAAATCATTGTCTCCAGCTATCCCCCTCGCTTTGCCCTGTATCGCCTTCTCTCACTCCATGCAGAGCTCCGGTCGAGTATTCTTAACCTAGGAATTATTCATTCCCCCTGACTTTGATACTCTGACATTCTACTATCATTCACTATTAAAAGAGCAACGTACTAATTCAGTTGTATATTGATATTGCTATTAAAATACTGTAAACGTGATCTCTTGTCCCCGTGCCGTCTATTGAGTGTCTGCCATATTTAACTAACTGTACTGTCTGGCAAGTAATAATATTTAGTAGTGGTTTAATCTAAACAATCTTTAATACAGTCCGGGTTTTGTAACCCCTCAGTTACAGATAGGTTTGGGCCAGATTTGACAGCAGGGGCAGTGTCTCTCTTTTGCCACTACCAGAGAGCAGCGTCACCTGATATGGGGATGGAAGGCAGGCATTTGTACAGCTGGACTTCTTTATCCACTCTCTCTGTGATGGACAGGGTGTGCTGTTGTACTGTTGTCTGCAGCTCTCTGTCCTCCTCTGCAAATAGTTCCGCCAAGGCTGTCTTGTATTGCTTTACGGGTGGAGTCTGAAATTAAATGGACCATAACCAAATGATTTAGTTTGAAGTTTAATATTTGAATCTATGATCATCACAATGAGCTAAGCTTACATAGTCGTCTTCTTCTTTCTTCTTCTCCTCCTCTTCTTCCTCTGTCTGTCTGTGTCTCTTGCTCTGATAGCTTGATAAGAAATTCACCATTTAAGTACCACAGAGCCAGAGCCCAGAGGAAAGGTACCACAATAGAAATGTGCTACAATCAAAGGGATTGTCAAATTCAAATACCTCTTCTAATAATAATAATAAATTGGATTTTAAGAGAGAAGTTCCTTTCTCAGACTCAATGACACTGTACAAGGAAAGGGTGAAAAAAAATATATGTGTATAGCAGTGGAGGTTTCTCTATGACAACACGTGAAACACAAATTCACTCATCATTCATAATTATTATTAATTTACATATACCTACCTATATATATATTAAAAAAAACTATATGTATATAATTTTTTTTAATTATTATTATTATTATTTTTTTATTATAAATGTTTTCCTCTGTAAAAAAAATGCCAGTTAATTTTTTTCTTCTTCAAAAATGGCCAAAATTGACCGCTCTGAGCAGGCCTGCACTGCAGTAATTATTCGTGCAGAATATCTGCACAGGTTGACCAGGGTTAAATAAATAATAAATAACAGCCAATCAAAATAGGCTATTAATGTCATCTAAGCACGGTCTGTGCAGTTAAACTCTTGCCATTGAATGGAGGATTGATTGATTGACAGCCCTTGACATCCAATAATACACAGCGGTTGAATGATTGGCAGCCTTGCAAATCCAATCAGAGATTGCTGCATCGCACAGTCAAAACGGGTCCAGCTGCAGGTTCGGAGGTTAGGTTTAGCTCGGGCCAATCTCAAGTTTCTCAAGTTTCTTTATTAGTTGTCATACAGAAGTACAGAATACTTTTATACAAAATGTAACAGAAAGAAGCATTTTGTATAAAAGTATGCTGGACCCGTTTTGACTGTGTGAAACATAGCAAGCTAGTAGTTTAGTAAGCTGTGTACAGCTATAACAACACAGGCTAAATTAAACTTTGCGCCAACATTAGGACCGAAGTATAAACCAGCAACTGAGCAACATGAAGAAGTGGACTTATGCATCTGGATCAGAAAAAAAGTTGTGGATGAAAAAGTAAGTAGGCTAGTGTTTGTAAAAGCTTGTATGCTAACAGTAGCTAGCCAGCTTAGCCTACATCACAATGATGATCACCAAGCTAACTTACTGTACACACTGTAGGGCTGGGCAATTAATCGAAACAGAATCGCCATATCGATTCATAGACCTATGCAATCTCATTTCTAAGTTATGACGATTTTTCTTTTATTAAAAAAATTATTAATTTTTTTATTTTATTTTTTTACTTTTTAAATTATTTTATCTGGGTTGAACATGATTTGTGGAACTCCCTCTGTTGTTGTGGTCGTGGTATTCACTGACCTTTGGGAAGTATTTTGACATGCACATGGGTATCTTAGTGGTGTAGTGTATCTTGTAGACCAGGCCCATTGCAAGTTGCTGTACTCTGTCGTCTACTCTAAGCCATCCTAGGTTGTCAAAGTGGGCATGGGTGAGGTGGGTTTTAGGAGTAAGGTCAAGCAGTAGTCTGACCAGTTTGTTTTGTGATGTTTGTAATCTTGTTTTTAGTGCCTTTGAGGTGCTTTGGTACCATGAGGTGCAAGCATAGTCGTAGTACCCTTGAATGAGTGCTCCTGTTAGAGTCTTCAAGGTATTCTTGTTTACCAGAGAGGAGATCCGGCACAGGAATCTAGTTCGTTGGTTGACTTAGTTTTATTACATTGGATCCCATTTTGTCACAGGAAAGATTTACCTCTATAGGATGGAACCCAGGTAGGTAATTTCATCTATCCTTTTAAGATAAGATAAGATATTCCTTTATTGATCCCCTTGGGGAAATTCAGGCATCATAGCAGCATGGGGGAAGGGGGTACAGGTAGTGAAAACAACACAAGCAGTGTAAACAAATAGGTCAATATAATTGACTATCTAACTAACTGAAATATATTTTCACAGTGTCACATAAGGTGCAGTATGCATAAGGTAGTGTTATAATTTACTATCTAACTAACTGAAATATACATTATTCATTATTCACAATATCCACATAAGGTGCAGTATGCATAAGGTAGTGTTATTGTCCTACTTGGGTTCCTATTAGTTCTAGGTCGATGTCTGGCAGCAGTCCCTGCCCACTGTTGTGGAGCCTGATGGCCACTGGTATGAAGGACTGTCTGAGGCGGTTAGTTGAGTGTCGGGGGGGTATAAGTCTGTGGCTTCCTTGTCACCTTCACCTAATATGTTTTGATCTGGTCAGGTGCGCTGTCACCTAATATGTTTTGATCTGATCAGGTGCGCTGTCACTTAATATGTTTTGATCTGGTCAGGTGCGCTGTCACCTAATATGATTTCATCTGGTCAGGTGCGCTGTCACCTAATATGATTTCATCTGGTCAGGTGTGCTGTCACCTAATATGTTTTCATCTGGTCAGGTCTGCTGTCACCTAATGTTAATATGTTTTCATTTGTGTCCACTGACCACTGACACACAGTGGGGGATGATTTAAAAATATAATTTAATATATAATATAATAATTTGTGCTTCACCTAAAAGCAGCCTCCACTGGTGTATAGTAACAACAGGAAAAAACAAATAAGATAAAAAAGGAAGCAAGGTGCTGTCCAATTGGATGAAGTGGTTGAAATTAACAAACAAAAGCCAGAAAACAAAACAAACAAACAACTAAACAACGGGATCTGTGGCTTAAAAGAAAAGAGTCAGGGGTGGGCTACTTGGGAGCGGGGGCGTGTTGCGTGAAGGCAAGTGTGAACAGGTGGGTTTTTAGGTTCGTTTTGAAGAGGTTGATGGTGTCAGAGCCTCGGATGGAGGGGGAGAGGGAGTTCCACAGCCTGGGGGCAGCTACAGCGAAAGCTCGGTCTCCCAGTGTGGAACGCCTGGTGCGGGGGATGGTGAGGAGGTCGGAGTTGGAGGAGCGGAGGCCTCCTCCTGCTGGAGTGTAGGGGTGGAGTAGGTTGGTCAGGTAGGAAGGGGCCAACCCGTGCAGGGATTTGTAGGTGAGGAGGATCTTGTAGGGGATTCGGTAGTTGATGGGGAGCCAGTGGAGTTTTTGCAGGGTGGGGGTGATGTGCTGCCAGGGTTTGGTGCGTGTGAGTCCCCTCGCAGCAGTTTTGGACGTACTGTAAGCAATCCAGAACCTTCTTGGAAGCACCTTCTGTTACAGTAGTCGAGGCGGGAAGTGATGAATGCATGAATGAGTGTTTCCGCTGAGGTGTCGGAGAGTGAGGGGCGGAGGCGGGAAATGGTTCTGAGGTGGAAGAAGGCGGATCTGGTGACAGACTTGACGTGAGGGTGAAATGAGAGGGTTGAGTCCAGGTTCCTTACCTCCATGGAGGGGCAGATGGAGTAGCCATCCACGGAGAGAACAAGGTGGTCGATCTTTTGGAGGAGGGCTGGGGAGGCTAGAACTATTAATTCGGTCTTCTTGCTGTTGAGTTGAAGGAAGTTGGTGGTCATCCATGTTTTTATGTCCTGGAGGCGGGCAGTGAGGGAGGGGGGAGCCGAGGGTTTGGTGTGGAGGTAAAGCTGCGTGTCGTCTGCGTAAGAATGGAAGTGGAGGCCATGTTTCCTTATGATATCACAGAGTGGGAGGAGGTAAATCATAAAAAGGAGCGGACCTAGCACCGAACCCTGGGGAACACCCTGTTTAACAGGTGCTGGAGCTGACCTGGAGCCCCCGAGGGAAACATACTGCCACCTGTTGGTAAGGTAGGATGTGAACCAGGACAAGGGGGTAGCAGTGATGCCAAGGACACTTTCCAGGCGGTCTAGGAGAATTGAGTGTGAGATGGTGTCGAAAGCAGCTGAGAGGTCCAGGAGGATGAGGATGTTGATGCAGCCAGCATCAGTGCCATGAGGAGGTCATTTGTTACCTTGATCAGGGTGGTCTCTGTGCTGTGTTTAGCCCTGAACCCAGACTGGAGTGGTTCGAACAGGTCATGGTGGGCCATGTGACTCTGTAGCTGGGCGGCTACTGCACGCTCGAGGACCCCATGACTCTGTAGCTGGGCGGCTACTGCACGCTCGAGGACCTTGCTGAGGAAGGGGAGGTTTGAAATGGGGTGGAAGTTGTTGAGGTTATCGGGGTCCAGACCGGGTTTTTTTAGAATTGGGGTGACTGCTGCCACCTTCAAGTCAGCAGGGACGGAGCCAGTGGACAGGGATGATGTCTACCATGAGAGGACAGAGGGCAGGCAGGCCAGCCTTCACCAGGGTGGTGGGCATGGGGTCCAGAGAGCAGGTGGAGGATTTAAAGCCCGACACCAGCTTCATAATGGAGTCGGTGTCCACCAGGGAGAAGGATGAAAAGGAGTAGGTGGGATGGGGCAGAGGGTCATGTTTAACAACCAGAGGTGTGGGGGACACAGGAGTAGACTGGAGCTGCTGGTAGATGGCATCGATCTTGTTTTGGAAGAATTCCGTGAATCTGTTGCAGAGATCAGAGGAGGTGGTCTGGAGGGGGTTGTCAGGGGGCTGGAGGAGTTTGGTGATGGTGGAGAAGAGGGCTTTGGAATTCCCTTGGCCTTTGGAGATGACATCAGAGTAAAAGGAGGACTTGGTTTGGGTGAGGGCGAGTCTGTAGGAGATGATGTGGTCAGAGTAGGCCTGGGCATGAACAGCAAGGCCTGTTTTCCTGCAGCGCCTGGCGGCCCTTGGCTTTCATGGAGCGGAGCTCAGGGGTGTACCAGGGGGCGGGGTGTGTAAATGTAACAGTGCAGGTTTTAAGGGCTGCGAGGGAGTCCAGGGTGGCAGCTAGGGCTGTGTTGTAGGTGTTCACAAACTCAATGGTTGAGAGCAGCTGAGAATCATGAGCGAGGTGGGAGCTCAGGGCGTTAGTGAGGTCAGTGGGGGTGATATTTTTTGTGTTCCTGTACGTCATGGGGCGCTGTGGGCGGCCAGAGGAGGAGGGGACAGGAACTGAGAACTTAACTGCAAGATGATCAGCAACGTGGTGGTCCCGGTGGAACACACCAGGTCCAGTATGTGGCCTCTGGTGTGGGTGGGGAAATCTACTTGCTGGGTGAGATTGTGGTAGTCAAGGAGGTACAGGAGGCGGTGATGTTAACAACATGCATGTTGAAGTCGCCAAGGAGGAGAATTGAGGAGGTGGATGAGCTGACGGAGGTGAGTAGATCTGATAATTCTGAAATAAACACGGGGAGGGGGGGGGGGGGGGGGGGGGGCGGTAAATCAGGATGACAAGCACAGGCTGGGGGCCAAGCAGTTTGAAGGCAAGGCATTCAAATGATGTAGCAGGAGGGGTGGGGACAGCCTTAACCTTGAAACAGGTACGATGGAGAACAGCAAGTCCACCACCCCGCCTTCCAACACAGGGTTGTTGTAGGTATGTGTAGCCTGGTTTGGTGGCCTGGTTGAGTGTTAAGAACTCATTTGGTATCTGCCATGTCTCAACAAGGCAGGTAAAGTAAAATTTATGGTCCAAAATAATGTCATTAATGTAATGAGATTTGTTATTGAGGGACCGAGTGTTGAGGAGAGCAAAACTGGTCATGTGAACAGGGGCAGGAGTGCTGGGAGTGTGTAGCCGGAGTACGCTAAAATCCACTCCACGATTTTTAAAATCCTTTGTGAGTATTGATCTCACGATACTCCCCGTGCTATTATGCAGAGGTCTCGCGGGTTTCCCATGCTACTAGCGCCAGCTGCAACAGAGCTCTGATGACGCGTCAGATCTGCGACACGGCGACCAGCAGAACAGATAGATGGAATAGCTGGGTGTCCAGGCTGGGAGTAAACAAACTTCCTCCGAGTGCTTCTGTGGATGTAGCGAGGCCGGCGAAGAAGTCCAAGTTGTTTTATGGGAGTGACGAACGTTGGAAAGTTGTGGTTGTTGAGACTCAGGAGTTGCAGGACTCTTCTGTGACTGCGGCTGCCTCTGTAGTATTTTCTGCCACTGCTGCTTCCCTCACCCTGTCCCAGATGGCATCCCTATCCATTTTGGATTTAAACCTGGGGTCCATCACTGTGGACTCCTCCAGGAAGGTCTGGACATTGTCATCCTTAACACATTGTGCGCCATAAACGGCGTAAGTCGTTATTGCCCGCCATGCGTTGAACGCCAACAACGGCGTAAATCGTTTTTGGGATCAATATTAAATTTTTTCGCCATGGCATTCATAATTCATCCAGCCTCCCTCCGGACTGCAGCGGCACCCTGTCTGAGATTGCAATGCCTCAATACCTCCGCCTGGTGGATGGTCGGGCGAGTTACACTCATGCTAAACCGGAAGTGGCGGTCTGTGCATCGGCAGTCATATCTTGTAACGGGACTCCAGACTCGAGTGCATTTGGATCGCTTTCGAAACGCAATAATCAATATGATTTCGGCGTTTATTGCGCCATACAAACCGGAAATGGATCTAGGATCTAGGCGTCTCATCGGCGAATGGTAAGAGGACACTAATGTTATTTTCAGCCCGATTGTCCATTTCCTTGTTTGCAATCAGTCTGATCAATATATCAACCCATACTAAATAAAGCCGTTACTGACGATCAAGGAATTATAAACGACCCCCCCCCCTTTCCTTCACGCATGATGAATGTACCGATCATATACATTTGAATTTTTTAATATAGCGTGTAATAATAATAATTTCATTTAATTTATATAGCGCTTCTCAATAATGAATAAAGTAGTCGGGAGCAGGAGTACAAACAAAGAAACGAAAGCAAAGAAACAAAAACAAAAACAACAAAGAAACAAAAACAAAAGGAACATGAGACCATGGGGGGAACAGGGGAGACAGCCTGATAGCACAAAAAAGACTGGAAACAGACATCAATCAGGTTGGAGGGGAGGGGGGGAGGGGTTTAGGGGTGGGGGGGGGTTGAAGGCAAGGGAGAACAGGTGGGTTTTGAGGCGAGCTTTGAAGGTGGAGAGTGTAGGGGAGTCTCTGATGGACTGGGGGAGGGAGTTCCAGAGTCGGGGTGCAGTACGAGAGAAGGCCCGATCTCTGAAGTTTTTAGGCTTGGATGTCGGGACAGTGAGGGAGGCAGTGGAGGAGGACCGGAGGGAACGGGTGGGGCGGTAGGGAAGAAGGAGATCAGTCAGGTAGGGGGGGGCCAGGCTGTGGAGGGCTTTGAAGGTGAGGAGTAGTGTTTTAAAGTTAATGCAGTGTTTGATCGGGAGCCAGTGGAGGGAGTGGAGGACAGGAGTGATGTGTTCGCGGGACCGGGTGTTAGTGAGGAGGCGGGCGGCTGAATTTTGGACCATTTGCAGTTTATGGAGGGAGCGGGAGGTGATACCAGTGAGGAGGGAGTTGCAGTAGTCCAGGCGGGAGGAGATGAAGGCGTGAATGAGGGATTCAGCAGCGGGGGGGGGAGAGGCAGTGACGGATTTTTGCGATGTTGCGGAGGTGAAAGTAGGATATTTTTACGATGGAGCGGATGTGGGGGTCAAATGAGAGGGTGGGGTCAAGGAGGACACCAAGGTTGCGGACTAGGGGGGAGGGGGTGATGGTGGAGTCGTTGATGGTGAGTGTGATGGGTCCGGATCTGGTGAGGGTTGTTTTGGTGCCAATGATGAGAAGTTCAGTCTTGTCACTGTTCAGTTTGAGGAAGTTGTGAGTCATCCAAGTTTGGAGTTCGGTGATGCAGGATTCCATGTGACTGAGGGGTGGGCTGTGGGGGGATTGTGTACTGATGTAGATTTGGGTGTCGTCAGCGTAACAGTGGAAGTTGAGGTGGTATTTACGGATGATGTGACCAAGGGGGAGAATGTAGCAGATGAAGAGCAGGGGGCCAAGGACTGAGCCTTGGGGGACCCCCTGTGTGACTGGGGAGGGGGAGGAGGTGTGGCCGGAGAGGGAGATGAATTGGTGTCTGTCTGTGAGGTAGGAGGAGAACCAGCCAAGTGCTGTGCCCTCAACACCCAGTTGGTGCAGCCTTTGGAGGAGGATGGAATGACACACTGTGTCAAAGGCTGCACTGAGATCAGGAATAGGAATAGGATAGTGTATAGGAAAGAAACGCCAATCGATAATCTATCATATGCGTCAGGGCCTATAACTAGCGTTTTTAGAATTACAGCAGAAAAGCTTAAAAACATACTTATATTCTTGAAGGTATTAACACAACAATGTATTAATGAAAAAATATAACGTTCCACATCCAGAACGATAGATAATCGATGTTGAATGGGCCATAGTAATGTCAATATAGCAATAACATTTAAAAAGTTATAGCCCTGGGCGGCTAAGTGGCGCAGTGGGCAAGGCGCTCGCCACTAGTGCAGGAGATGCTGGGTTCGAGCCCAGCTCTCGGCATTGCTACCAGCTTGGCTGGTCGTTCATACTAACACAATTGGCAGTGTTAGGGGTGGGAAAGCTGGTGGGTGGGTCCTGGTCATTGTAAACAGCGACTCCTACAGTTCGGTCGGGGGGCCTGCTCAGCGAGGAAAGGATCTAAGGGGGGTAGTGTGATCCTTCCACACGTTACACCCTCTCAGTGAGAGTCCGCGCTGCCAGGTGAAAAGAAGCGGTTGATTGGCTACACATGTGTCGGAGGAAGCATGTGATAGCCTCCACTCTCCCAGACCGACCGTAGGGGGTAGGTGCGCAGCGACCAGGAAGGGGATTGGGAATTGGCATAACGACTAACATTGGGATGGGAGAAAAACGGAGGAAAAAGGAGGGGGAAAATGATAAAAAAAAAAGAAAAAGGGTTATAGCCCTGCAAAGAAGGATAAGTCACTTTTGGCTTACAATATTGCAGTTTTTCAAAGACACCTTGTGGCCTTTCTCTGCTAACATTTGCAACAGCTTAACGGATTCGTTATGGCACGTCGTTCTATCTTTAGAACACAAAATAATATCATCCATATACTGGATGACTCGTGAGGTCAGTATCCGACCTATCCCTTCCAGGTCTTCCCTTAAGATTTTGTTAAATAAATGAGGAGAATGTTTCAAACCCTGGGGGATTCTCGTGTACTCATAATGCTCTCCCTTATAAGTCAAACCAAAAAAATGCTGGCACTCCTTGCTTAATGGGACACTAAAATAAGCACTACACAAATCTCTAACTGTGAAATACTCAGCCTCCGGAGGGATATATGTCAACAGCGTATGGGGATCTGGGACATCTGCTGGGTAGTCAATTAGAGCCTCGTTGACAGCTCTCAAATCGTGTACCAGCCGGTACGAGTCGTCTCTTTTTTTTACTGAATTGTCTGTTTTCTTCAGCACACCTGCTGATCTGTGATCTGTGGCTCGATCCCGGCCACAGCCTCTTCCTTCAGTGGGTACTGGTATCTCCAAGGCAGGGTTGCCCCTGGTTTGAGCTCCACCTTCACAGGTTGAGCCGACTTGATTAGTCCAATATCCATGCTATGTTTTGACCATAGCCGTTCCGGGACTGCCTCCATCATTTCTTCCTGAAGGCTTACGTCGTTGTGGGTGTCACCCACCATCTCCTGTGTCAGCTGCACAGTTTGGGGCCGACTCATTCCTGTGCCCTGGACCATTATTTTGACAAAACGTTTGTCTGGGCTTATCCATATGCGTCGGTTTTCCTCCATCTGCTGAAACATCACAGTCTCAGCCTCTTTCATCATGGCTCCAATGTGTTTCTGATCATAGAATTCTGTTATTTTTAATGTCACGTGTGGAACACTGTCTGCAATCTCGCGTTCCTGCTGCAAGTAGTCGCTTTTGGCTAAGCGTACTGCCGCTCCCTGTGGTCCCATTATGATGCTGGTGACGTCGAGCTGTACTTGCTTCGGTTGGTCTTTCAGCCACTCTTGTGATTGTGACTGATCGGCATCTTTGTAATACTTCAGAGAGCAATGGTATGGTGTCTCTGGATCCCTTGCTTCTGGCATGTTTGATGTTATGAATGTCTCCCATTCCAGTGCTGGTCCAAACAGCTCTTGACTCAGATCTCCCAACCAATAGACCTCCGGTGGTAGAATTGGTCTACTAGGGGTGGACGGTATGGTCTAAAATTTATATCACGGTATAATTTGAAGCATAGACGGTAACGGTATATATCACGGTATCATCGTTTTTGATAAAAAAAATTTTTTATTTTATTTTATATAATTATTATTTTTTTTTATAAAATATATATATTATATAATTAGACTTGTACTTGTATTATCTGCGAGACATCGCCACCACGCAACAAGCTCCACTGTCTGTGTGTACTCTAGTAGCCTCCAGCTACGGCCAGGATTCTCCGGAGCTGCACCTGGACCTATACTCGAGTAGCCTCGAGCAGAGCTACGGCCAGGATTCTCCGGCGCTGCACCTGGACCCTATTGTATTGGTATAACGTTACTTAACTGTGCTCAGCAAGCCCTCAGCTCGAATACGCATCGAATCAGTGTTATAAGACATTGATATCAGGAGCTATCTGTAGCTACTGCTAGCCGGATATATAACGTTAATACAACGCCTCAGTGAATTATTTAGTTCAATGGGACATTTCGTTTTGAACGGTGAACTAACTTGCGTTAACGTGAGCTAACAGCTAACAGGTAGCACACACGTCTCTACTAGACTTTGTGGAGCGTTTGTTGATGTCAGGAGCTATCGGTAGCTGGCCGACTAGATACCGTTCGGTTAGACAATGCCTCATCATGTATTAAACTAAAAGTGAATAGTTGACTGGGTCATTTTGTAACGGTAGCTAAGCTAACGTTAGCTCAGGGAGACGCCGCCGTCCTCCCGTGTCCCGTCCCACTAGACTACTAGACCCGTGTTTACATGCGTGCGGTAGGGGCTGGCACGCCCACTGCGCGAAGCCTCCTAAATAACTTTTTCCAGTTCGCACATATCTATTATCTATGACTAATTCTATCTATTTTTAGGGGAAAATGCGAGTGAAATAGTCGCGCTGTGGTTACATGACGTCATTGCTATTTTAGAGCTGCACTACCGGTTACACGGTATAGTCAAAATCCATACCGTAGAGCAAATTCATACCGTTTATACCGTATACCGTTTATACCGTCCACCCCTAATGTCTACCACACATCCATCAGGTGTGCATAAGATGTTCACCCCCCCAGCTTACCGAGGGCATCCCTGCCCAGTAAGCCAATGGGTGCGCTCTCCGTGACTAAAAGTGAAACCGTCGCTTCCTTAAGTTTATATCTCAGGGTTATCGGAACTGTCACTGGAATCAGCTACTTTATACCCTCAAATCCAATCGTCCGGACAAACCGACCAGACATGGGTAGGTGTGTGGCGTCCTTGGGTTTGATTACAGTGAATGCTGCCCCGGTGTCTGCCATCATCCTGACAGGTTTGTTGTTCACCATTACGCATACCATCGGCTCCTCCCCCAAGTTCGACACTGACAGCTGACACCCCCCTATTGGACTCTCTGGGCCACGTGCTTACGAAACCAAGCCGCATTTCTCGGAGACGCTCTCTGATTGGCACTGACTGACGCTCTCTGATTGGCCACTGACGCGTTTGCCCAATCCGTGACGAGCTGTGTCTTTGCCCATTTCCACGCCAAACAGCCTGCAAACTACCTGGCGTTCTATCGCCATGCTCTAAGACAAACTCTAACCTTAACCAACTTCGAAAGAATGCCTAAGCTTAACCGTCGAAAGAACTTGCCGTCACGCTCTAAGACAAACTCTAACCTTAACCAACTTCGAAGAGTGCCTAAGCTTAACCAGTGTAGAAACAGGCGTCGGCCAATCGGAGAGCGTCTCCGAGAAATGCGGCTTGGTTTCGTAATCACGCCTCTGGGCGCCGTCAGAATGACTGCTCCGGCCCCCTTGAAGGGTTCACAGGGCCAAGGTTCTGTCCTTGATTCTGTCCTGGCCAGGGGTACGCCTGTCCACGACCCCTCCCCCTTGTGTATCCTCGGCCCCAAAGTACCCTCTCTGTCCTTGGAATTGACCTCCTTGATAGGGGCTTGGTAATTGACCTTGACTTTGGGGACACACCCTTGACATGTGTCCTCGTCCTCCGCAGGGCCAACACTCCGGTAGCCAGGAACCCTGCTGTGGCTGGTATCCCCCGGGGCCTTCCCTCCGGTATCCATTTTGACCCCGGGGCACCCAGCCGGATCCCTCTGGTCTTGCTGTTGCATTGGTGCGGGGCCCCTCTGTTCTTCTTGCTGTGTCGACACAGGGCCCCTCGGCTGTGGATGCATACATTCCGGCTTGTGGCTGTGCAGCCTGCACGATAGCCTGCATGCATTCCAGCACCTTGTATGGCTCGGTCACCTGCTGGTGTAGTATCTTTCGCTGCGCACTTGCATCTTGCTCTCTCTGAAGTTGTTCCTTCCTCCTCATGATGTCGACTTGATGGCACACGTTGTCAGTGTACTGCTGTAGTGGGAGGCTTCCCAGTGACACCACCTCATTCAGTTTCTGTCTCACCCTGGGATCCTGGCCAGTCGTACTCCTCCATTTGGCATAGGCATTCGCCACATCAAAGTCAAAGATTTTATTTGCCATGTATGGACAAATCCACATTGGAATACAGGTATAGAGCAAACACTGTCTACAACTAATCCAATACAGGAGCAGAGTAGAAACAGTACAGGAAAAATATGTAAAAACACAGACAGTATAAAAGGACAAATGCTAAAATGTATATCAACATCCCCTAAAAGTGCATATCATAGTTAAGTGCATAATGCATAGAGGCACAAATTACAGTAAAAGTGCATATAATCGAAGTGCATGATGCACAGACACACAAAAACAGCACTTCCACAAACCTGACTAATAACACTAATAAACACACAATAGGATCAAATATAAAACTAGCCCTTGGAGTTATTCATGCTGTGCACAGCACTGGGGAAGAAGCTCTCAGTAAACCGAGAGGTAGAGCATGTGATAGAGCGGTAACGTCTGCCCGAGGGGAGGGGGACAAAGAGGCCTGCGGCTGGGTGACCAGAGGGGTCGTTGATAATGCCAGAGGCACGGGAAAGCAACCTGGCACCATAGATCTCTTCTAGAGCTGGCAGGCTAGCGTGCAAGACGCACAATTCTGTTCAGAGATTTCTTCTCCTGGTCTGTGATGTTACCAAACCATATAGTACAGGAGGAAGTAAGAACGCTCTCGATCACACAGCGATAGAAGTTGTGTAGAATCACCCTGTTATTTGTGAACTGCTCTATTTCGGTTCTTTGTCCTATTTCTTGTATCAACCTCATGTCAAGGACCTTCAGACAGTCCCTCACTTTATCGGCCTCATCCTTTGCGTTCTTTCGGGTAATGGGGGCCCGCTTCCTAAGCCTTTGCTCCGGCTTAGGGACATTTTCTTCCTCCCCCTCTTCCTCTGGTCCTTCTCCTTCCCATTCAGGAAGAGGAGTGGACCTCCAGTCGGCTGGTCGGGCACCAAGCTCCTCTCTTTCCCTTCTAGCCTCTTTCTGGCTCTTCCCGGCAGTAGGGTCTCCTTCTTGCCATGCTTCTGTATACCCTCAGCTCCGGGTTCTGTAAAGCCAGAGTCCGCCTCAGGTTCTCTCTTTTTCCTTCCAGCTCCGCCCTGGATCTCCGTTTGTGGTTCTGTGAGGGGTGCTACATCTCTTGGTTGGGGCCTTCTTTCCAGATACTCCCTCCTGCTCCCGGCAGCAGGAGGTCTCCTGTCGGGCACAGCGAGCGTTGTCTTCCTAGCCCCTGGTTCTTTGTGCTTTACAGGTACCAGGGTAATCTTTGTCATGGCTTCTCCCATTTCCGTCAATTGACCCTCATCCGTTATCTGATAGGGGCTTGTCATCTCTACATTACATTTACATTTAGTCATTTAGCTGACACTTTTATCCAAAGCGACTTACAAGTTCTGTATGACAAGTCATCAGGACAGGCACAACTCTATCAGCTGAGTAACAATGTTCATCAAAGTGTTGAGTGCTACAGTGTAGGTTAGTTTATTAGGACAAGTGCATGACAGTAAGGTTAGTTAGGGTTAGAATTTTTTTTGGTTTACTGGTAGGACAGGATAGATCGTTCCCCGTTCCTATTGTCATACGGAGGGGGCGCTGCAGTCACCTCAACTCTCATCTGTTCTTCGGGCACTAGGGTGATAGGCGCTGTCTCTACTGCTCTTGGGGATACGGCGGTTGTCATGATAGGGGCTATCTCATCTATCCTTTGGGCATCCTCACTGACAGTAGGACTGTCCTGGCTCTCACTTGCCCTTTTCTTTGCTTCCTGGGAGAAGAGCGCTAAAGTTGACAGCTGCTGCATTCGCTTCTCCCCCTTCCCCGAACAACTGCCTCTTTGAACTGCTGCGGTCAGGCAAGCGATACCGGAGTCTTAAGGCGAGCACAGAAAGACTCAGAAGAAGCTTCTATCCCCAGGCCATCAGGCTGCTAAACGAACAATAAACACTATGCAACAACCATCAAATGCACACAGCACACACACCCACACGCACACACTCACTCAAACAAACAACACACTGCAGCACCCACTCTCCACACTTTAGATCACACAAACACACTTTACACTTTATATTTATTGATAAAGGATTTGCACTACAACTCGTACACCTACTGTGAATTGTACCTAAATTGCACCTCGTCCCATTTCTGCCTTGCACTATATAGTATTGTATATTAGTACACTGCACAGTATTGTATATTGTATGGTAACTACGTCTATTCTGCATCAAACATTGTACATATGTCTAAACTGAACACTGTGACCTCATTTTTTTACTTCTAATTTTACTATGTTATTTTATTTCATACTTATCTTGTCTTGCACAGTCTCTGGAGCGTAACAGTAAGAAGCATTTTGTATAAAAGTATTCTGTACTTCTGTATGACAAATATTAAAGAAACTTGAAACTTGAAGAAACTTCTCTCTCCTTTTTTCACTTTCTTCTCTTTTAACTTGAAAGTCTTAATTAGAACTTCCATAGTGCCTATTAAATCCAAATTGAATGAACCTTCGATGGGCCACGGCGGAGTGAGAAGTGGCCATCTACTGTTCCACTTCTCTGACAGTCTCGTGATTTTCTTTAGATAAAATGGATTGTCCTTCGTAAAAGGATTATTTTCAGCGATAATTTGCAATGAAGTTTCCCCCCCCAACTAATCAGGGTTGGTGTATCTGTTGTTTTGACAGTCTCCATTTTTCTTTTCTTTAACACTTTAATCGCAGATGACCTGTTTAGATGTCATTCCTCGCCATGCTCATTCTGCCGAAGACGCCGTAACTCGTCTTTGATATCAATATTTCAAAAATCTGTGCTCGAAATCATATTTCTCCTCCGGGGACCTGAGATGTACAGCTGAGCTCCACTCAACTCTCTAGCGGTTCAAGAGCGCTATCTGGTGGCCGATCGGCAGATCACCAACAGGAAGTGACTCGTCAAACAGGAAGTGCTCATCCATATTTCGTCCGGGCACTCGCGATCATTAGCAGGACTCTATCTCAACACACTGGATAATCAATCGCTCGCCCTAACTCAATAAACAACGTTATTTGGACGTATATAGTATTATACAACCTGGAAATGGTTCATCAGGATCAACATCCCATAATCGAAAACTGTCTACTCCAAGCTGATCGTCCAACGGCGCGAGGAAGATACGGTGAGTTTCAACGTTATTTTCTAACGTCTTCTATACTAACTGATCTGATGATCATATGACCCACACTAGATGAATGGTATAACGTTGCCCACGGAATTATAAACGCCCCCTCGCCCATCCGGTCAATATCAGATGATACGTAGTAACTTCTAGAAGTACCTCCAGTTGAAATTTTTCATCTGGCACCGATCGCTACCAAACTGTATTTGATCATCAATATAATGCATTTGGGGCTATAAATCAAGTTCTGGAGAAAGCTGCAGAAAACGATAAAAACATACTTATACTTTAGACCATATTTTAGTATGAATATGTGAATGAAAAAGTATATCGTTGCTACACCCTGAACAATGGATATAGGACATTGAATGGGCCATAATAATGTCAATTTAGCAATAGAATTTAAAAAGTTATAGCCCTGCAAAGAAGGGGAACTTCTCCATAGACAAATAGAGCTGGCTAGGGATGGTAAATTATGAATTTAACCATGGCGATCAAAGTGTTAACTTTTTATTTTTGTCTATACACCGATCTTTCAGTCCTATTCTATATAGTCCTATTTGTTGTAAGTAAGTATTTTTCTATTTTTTAAATGGCAGAAGACAAATTAGCAAGCTCTAGGTGTATGTATCTGTTATGTTTGAGACAACCCACTATCTTGTTTGTCTAAATCCCCAGTCAGGCAGCCCTAAATAGCACTTCCCAGACTTGTCCCTCACTTTCTTTTCTTCACTTCCCAGACTTGTCCCTCACTTTCTTTTCTTAACTTCCCCTTCACTTAAGACTCTGTGGACCTGACTTGTGGTGCCCCCTCGTGCCTGACAACTGCTGAAAGACAAGAGCCCAAAACAAAACAGCTCTTTTTAGTTCACAACTTCTTTTTCAATACAATTGATTATTACAGTATGAATATTCTCTTTACTTAATTCATACAACATTAAAAAATTTGATATTTTGTGATTGACATGGGTGTTTGTTTCTTAAATTTAGTCCTTCTCTTTGATCACTGTCCAACAGTTTTTTTCCCCTTTTGTCGAATACCGGCTTCCTCGTCCCTCCTTTGGTTCCACTCCGATCTGTTCTCCTCAAAAACAACAATGTATCAGAGTTAGAGTTCTACATCCTATCATTTCTAATAGTTTCATACATTCACTAATTTCTCCTATTATCACCACTTCCCCCAGTGGACACACGTCCCTCCAGACCCATGTCCACTATCTCCATCCAAAGGCGTACCAGAACACCACCCAATGCACCTGATGCAGGGCCCCTCTCCTCCGTTTTCTGAAGAGCCAACCGCTGACTCCCCACAGAGGTCGGGATTCTCCCTGAACCAGACACAACATAGCAGATGTCCAATCACTTAATTTCAGCCTTCCATTACCACACCATCATTCCCAGGGAGCCTAATGTTCTAATGTTCTGACCATTTTAATTATAATTTTTTACTTCAATTGCACATAAGCTAGTTGACAGCCTGCCCTCTGGCCCTCTAACCTTTGGGCAGGCCCACCTTCATGAGTTGTATGCCCACTTGGGTGTTATCCCTAACAGCTTCTCTTTTAAGCCTCTGTAGTTTACATGATCACTCTTTTAAATGGTCTCAAGTGCTCCAAGGCAACTGGTTTAGACAATATCCCAGCCAGGTTTTTAAAAGATGTAGCTGAGTTGATAGCGCCACCTATTACACATGTGATCAACCTGTACTTGGCGCAGGGCATTGTCCCAAGCGACATGAAACATGCCAAAGTCATCCCTCTTTTTAAAAAAGGGAATAGGTCTGACCCCAGTAATTACAGGCCCATCACGATTCTCAGTGTCACCTCCAAAGTTTTAGAAAAGGTAATTCACGAACAGCTCTATGAATATATTACACTCAAAATTATTATATAAATTTCAATCAGGTTTTAGGAAATCACATTCCACCGATTCTTGTTAACTTTTTTAAACGGATTTTATCAGAACTGAAATGGATGCTGGCAAACTCTGTGGTATGATTTTAATTGACCTTCAAAAGGCTTTTGACACTGTCAACCACAGCCTTCTTTTTAACAAACCGTCAGCCCTTGGTATGAGCCCTGTCAGCCTAAAATGGTTCTCCTCTTATCTCTCCGATAGAGACCAATTGACAGACATCCATGGCCATCACTCATCTGCCCTACCAGTGACTTGCGGAGTACCTCAAGGGAGTGTCCTGGGCCCGTTATTGTTTTTAATTTACATTAACGATATGCAAGCTGCCTGTAATGTGAACCTGTTTCTCTATGCGGATGACTCTGCTATCCTTTCCTCCGATAAGGATGTGGACAAGCTACAGGCCACTCTCAGTAAGGAATTCTCCACCATAAAACATTGGCTCATTGACAATAAATTATCTCTGCATATGGCCAAAACAGAATACATCATCTTTGGTTCCCAACCCAGGCTGCGGAAGCTGGTCTCTCCCAGCATAAATCTCTAGGGACAGCTTTTTGCAGCAAAAAAGTGTATAAGCTATCTAGGTTGCCACCTAGACAGCAGCCTGAGCGGGGAATCCATGGCTCTGGCAGAACTACATTTCTGACCAGGAAAGTACATTTACTAGACCCTGAAAGTCTTCGCATTCTGGCAATTTCTCTTGTTTCTTGTTGCTTCGACTATGCTATCTGTTCTTGGTACGGAGGTCTGACCAAAGTTTTAAAAGATAAGTTACAGGTTTCCCAGAACAAACTCATCCGATTAACTCTAGGACTAGCCTCCAGAGCACATGTGGGCAAACAACACTTCCAGTTGCTGGGCTTCTCTCTGGAAGCCAGGTCCGTTCAACTTCAGCTCAACATAGTTCACAACATTTATAATAATAGGGCCCCCTCTTATCTTACAAATTATTTTCAGTGGAACAGGGACATGCATACCCATAACACCAGAGCCAGCATTGCTGACCTGTGTATTCCAAGGTTCAAAACTAATATGGGCAAATGTTCTTTTAAATTCTGGGGAGCCACAAATTGGAATTTGCTACCTTCACAACTAAAATGCATCAGTAGCCGCCACAACTTTAAGAAAAAAGTTAAATCTTGGCTCCTCGACAATGTCCAAAACTAGATTTTAAATGCATGAAAATGGCATCTGATGCATTGTTGCCTGTGGCTACGTTTGTACTGCTTTTAAAATGTTCATGTCTATGTAGTTTGTCAAATTGTTATTTATGGTCCTGTTTTATATTGCTTGTCTGTCTGAGACCAAGGACCACAATGGAAATAAGTCTTGACTTTTTTGTGTAGCATCCTTGAAATTTTTCTGGAATCTTGTATCTTTAAAAATGTCTAATCAAATCAAATCAAATCAAATACAGAACGACCATGCATAATCGCCCTGTTTTAACACTGGCCCCTGGAAACATAGCAACACACAACACATCCTCCTCCTGCGTACCTACTATGGAGAAATTCACAGTTAATTATTCACATCATCCACTCCCACACAACAAACACTCACACACAATATACCCAGGTACAAAGCCTCAGCCCTCCACTCTAATCTCCCCTAGCCCCAATATAGGTAAACAAACAACCAACCCGTAACTTACACACCACTCCCATTATACCATACTCTTCCCCCCTGATCATACCCCGGCCTAACCACCCCTAGACCCAAAATGTCCACCATCCCGTTCACAT
Source organism: Notolepis coatsorum (assembly GCF_963971535.1). Taxonomy (NCBI): domain Eukaryota; kingdom Metazoa; phylum Chordata; class Actinopteri; order Aulopiformes; family Paralepididae; genus Notolepis; species Notolepis coatsorum. Next base: position 120,138,445 of record NC_140170.1, read on the forward strand.
GATGGTAGCCAGAGTGTAACTGTTGAAGTGCCCCAAACTACAGTGACACTTTTTGTATTGACATCCTGTATCCATCATTGTATATGCTGAAGGACCATGTATATCACAGCGGTACAATTGGTCCGTCCTCTGTTAAATACTGTGGGCTTCAGGATGGTGTAATTACCTCCTATCCTATCTTCTGCAAGAATTAATGAAGGATGTTTTGTTGTATTTCTCCTCCCTACTTGTGTAAACCTGTATACTATACTATAACTATAAAATATATACCTGTAACTTGTATGGCTATACTATATCTTATATAACCCTAGAGAATAGATAGAAAAGGGCCTCTTGTTACCGTGTGAGCTGCTGGAATGTGCGCTACCCTCCCTTTGTGTGACCTTGGCTTCAGTAAGGAAAATGCACTACGCTGGCTGCAATGGTTAACCCTTTAGGCTATTCTTGCTAAAGGCCGGGAGCAGTGCACAGTCATGATGAATATGATGGGGGGTTTCCATATGTGCGGTAATCCGTTTCAGTAATCTGTTACTTTTCTAGTTACAGTAATGACTGTAAGAGGGAGGAGGGTTTTATCCTTACTAGATTGTGTGTTGATTGGTTGGTAATAATGACATCAATGTTTCCAAACCAATAGTAGGACGTTTTGATATGATGCAGACCTGGGTATATAAGGGACTGCCCGCTCGCTCTTGGTAAAAGCAAGATTTTTATAGCACCAGACAAGGTTTAGCGGTGTATGGAACCTAGTCTGGTTAATTTCCAGAGTATTTCCTCCCTATGAAGAATACTCTTTAGATTCAAAGAGCTATGCTAAGCTCTTAGCTAAATCTTTTAGATGATTTTTACCAGAGTTTTTATTGTTCTTTTAGACAAAGGATGTTGTTGTTTTTATATTATTATTCCTGGATTGGACTTTTCCAAGACAGTATCTTTGTAACTTACTTTTTCTAATTAAACCAACTTTGTTAAAATACTTTTATCCAATTAGTGGACTGCGTTTCTTGTGCTGCTCTGTCATGATCTTACAAGGTGCTGGCAGCGGCGGTTAGGTGGCCGAGCGGAGATTGCGTTCGTCACCAACCCCGGAGCTGTGAGCTGGATTCGCCTGTTCGAATCCAGCTCACAGCTCCGGGGTTGTCACCAGCTTGGCTGGCCGTCTGCACTAATACAATTGGCTGTATTAGAGGGTGGGAGAAGCTGGCGGGGTGGGTCCGGGTCGTTGTAAACAGCGACTCCTACAGTTCGGTCGGGGCGCCTGCTAAGCGCGGATAGGACTCGAGGGGGATAGTGTGGTCCTCCCACACGCTACGCCCTCTCGATGAGAATCCGCGCTGCCAGGTGAAAAGAAGCGGTGATTGGCTGGACGTGTGTCGGAGGAAGCACGTGGTAGCCTCCACTCTCCCAGATGATCTGACTGTGGGGGGTAAGTGCGCAGCGACCAGGAAGGGACTGGGAATTGGCATACGACTAACATTGGGATGGGAGAAAATCGGAGGAAAAAATGGAGGGGGAAAAAGACAAAAAAAAAAAAAAAAAAACAAGGTGCTGGCAGCGCCCTGCGTTCATCTGAGGTAAAACGGTATAATTATACTCTGGAAGCCATACAGATCAAATCAATTGCAGTTTACTGCTTTTAGCTAAAGTTATATATATATATATCTATATATATATATCACTATTTTGCTTGCAAGCACCAGTATCTCTGTATGCGACAGGCCTATCAGATTTGTGGGGATTTGAGAGTCTCGGCCTAGCAGGAAGCTGCAGGGCCGGACGATCAAGTCACTGATTTATGGGTCTGTCAAACTGATCGGAGGTTCTGGGGCTTACAAATGATTATTAATATTATTACGCTAATATTACACTATTAGTAGTACTACTTATTAAATAGTAGTAATATCATCAGGCTTACAAATGATTATTATTCTGGGGCTTTTCCTATAATTATTATTATAGGAAAGGAGTTTTCCCAAACAGACATTCTGTTTATTACACACAACGAAGAGGTTAACAACTCTTCTACGCTTATATATCATATGAACTGGATACAACTAACCAGTGACTATGAAATAAGCGTGATTAGGATTAGTAATTGACTCGAGAACTTGGCGAGTTTAGCACCTCGCTGGGGGATATCGAGCGGCCACAGGGTTTTATCTCGAATTGGTGTTGAGATAGATAGACACCTGTAGCTCTTAACAGTAACCATGGTAATCCAGTATCAATGGGACACCCGTCTCCGCCCGGCCCATCACCACTTCCTCCGCCTCCACTATCATCTCAGACGCAGGAAGAGCTGAGCAGAGTGACTTAATCAAATACCTAAGACACGCCTTAATCACAGTTATGCAGACCACTAGCACCACAAATATCAAAACTATATACATAAGATAACGCACAACCAGACGTCATCATTGGGAATGTCCTGTTCCACGGCCGCGCTATTGCTCCCAAACGCCTCCTCCACCTGGTGCGCTTCCTATCACAACACCTGTAACACCACAACAATAATGTTGAACAGCATGACCACCTCAGGCAATCACAAATACTACTGTAGTAAATTCCCACAGAACCCTACAATAATTTGAGGTTATTGTAGTACAGTACAAATGAGATTGATTATCTGGAAGGAGGAGAAAGGGATCATATTGGTAGAATTGTTGATCTTCTTCATCTGACTTAAAGCAGATTGAAGAATTAAACGTGTAGCCAGACAAAACCATGAACTATAGTCCAATTCAACATTTATTTGATCAGAGCCAGAGGCCAAGGTGAATAGGACAAAATATTATCAGAAAACATTAACAGGGCTGTCTGTGTACAGAAATCACAATCAGGTTTGCATTCTCAAACCTCAATATGTACATAACCAGTCACTTGGTAACATAATTTGAACATACATTGACCATGCTGCACACATTATACATGAGTAAATCTGGTTTCAGATATTAAGGATTTACACTAAACTTAAACAACAAATGGTGTTTTCCCATGTATTTACTCACATAAAATGCATCAGTCAGTCTCTCGGTGGAAGGAGCGGTGGAGCCACAGACCCCTGGGGTTGGTTTGGTCTGGGGCTCCCGAACTACCATTTAGTGTCCTCTTATATACTATAATTTCTAGCCAATAATGGTACATTTTACTAATACAGTTGATCCAATCATGCGTCTCCTGTGGGCGATCTCCTGTGGGGGCTGGCAGCCCCCACCTCTGGGTTGTGGCGACGTGATGGGACAGAGATGGAGGGGGCCTGTCGGTGGCCCCCGTCGGTGTGGTCTTTTGCTGAGTACAGAGGGGTTCTGCTGGTGGCCCCCGTCCGTGTGGTTGCTGTGTGAGTCTTCTTTCAGTAAACAGAGGGGGGTCTTGGTGGCCCCCCTCCTTGGTGTGGCCGCTTGATGAGTACAGAGGCCTGTTCCAATAAACCTTTTACCAACTGTATCTCCCGTGTATATGAATTTACACATTTCTAATATTATGATTTACTCTTTTGATACTAAACAGTTGATTAATAGATAACTTTGTTTGTGACTTAGTGTCCATGACTAATCATCTCTTCAACAAGTCTAAACTGGTCTGCCCTGTGTTCAACCCAGCTGTCTCTGCTTCTACATTTACATACAGTCAATTCGAGAAGGTGTTGTTTGTTCTCTAAATTAGTCATTGCTTGAGTGGGGGTTGAAATAACTGTTGCTGCTGTTATCTGATGCAACTGTCTCAAGTATGGTTCCTTATTTAGCCACTGAGTCCACTCTGCTATTGAAAGGTAGCTGTGATGATCTCTGATTATTCACACATATTATTTATGAAATTCCACGTCAATATTTACCACATTTCCCCGTTTTGACGATTCTTATCGTCACATATGATATATTGACTTGGTTTTCTATACATACTAACCATACATAATAAAATTCATTTTTTCCAAAATTAAAATACATTTTTTTAAAATTTCTCCATTTTTTCTTTTTCCATTTTTCTTTGGTACATATCATCAACTAGCTTTTGCTCCTCAAGGCTCATAGCCAGAGGCCTACTTTTGAAACAACAACTTTTGAGCTTGTTGAACACAATAAAACAATTTAATCTAATCATTATACCTTTAAATAAAACACAATTTTTTAAAAACCCATTCTTCTTAAGTTACAGCACTTTTGATTCCACATTCTTTCATAAGATCTGAGGAAGACACAGAAATTATTATTCATTCTTTCATATATTTTGCTTTTTTCTCTTGTTAATTCCTTTTCCAAGACAGCCCAATCACATTTTGCATAATCAACTCAGTTGGTCTTCTCACCTCTCCCCCCTTTATGAACATACCATGGACATAATACCTACCACCTCGGCGCACAGTCGGACGGGGAAGGCGGAGCATCACTCAAGGAACATTTTTTTCACCAACTCATTTTGGCCATAATCTACACCTAATATTCTACCTATGTGCATGTGTTTAGTACTCCTGCGTTGTGTCATAATCTATACCAGTTGTTACCGTTCAGTCACCTCCCGTTCAACATACCAATCACACCACATCCCACAGAGGCCCTTGCTCAACTCCAGTCTCTGACCGTTTTCGCCCCCCCCCCCTCCACCCCATGTCGGCCAGCCTCAGCTGTAGCCACTGTTTGTAGGCCTGTGACCTCGTCATATTTTGACCCATGACTGTATTTCCTTGGATCTACAGACGACTCTGTCAGCCTGGCGGTTTGTCCCAAACCTCCGGCCGCTGTTCTCGGGGCTATTTAGAAGGAGGGGCCAGCGTCTACAAGCGACCTCTCTTCACAATCCAACAATCTCCCACAGGAACTGACTGAACGGGTTCACACCATTGTGTCATAATCTAATGAAATGTATTCCTACACATCTTCCATGATTCCTCCACCTGTGACGGTCCGTCCTCCCCCTCGACTGAAACTGCGAGGGAACAAAACACAAAACAAATTTTCTTTACACAATATGTCAAATATTCTCAAGAGAAGCCAAATGTTTAATCATTATGCAAACGTGATGGGACCACTTATCTATCATCGATCTGATCCAATGCATCCCAGCCTCGATCTGTTCCAATGCATCCCAGCCTTCAACAGTCCTCTCACCAGATCATGCAACACAGTTTTGGGAAAAAACTAAAACCAAACAATTAACCAAATATTTAAACATAACACATCCTCCGACCACATGTCTTGCAATTTTCACATAAAAAATTACCATTCATACCTAAAACAGTAAATCAATGAAATAAAATAAAAACCAGGTTTTCCAAAACCATCCATTCAACATCTCATCACCCAACCGTTCCATTCACACATGTCAGTGACTTTGACACCTCTCAAGACAGCACAATCACCCCTACCGGTTCCTATTCAAACACCTTTCAGTCCACACAACTATAGATCAAAACACTTAGAAAATAAACCTACAAATGTACATTCACGCTCACTCATACATACAAAAATTTAATTTAAATAAAAATATTATCTGTACCAACACCACCACTGTTTCCAAAATAAAACTTTAAACCTTGACACTCAACCAAAAAATATGACCTAAAGTAAACGCATTCATCCAATTTCTCAGTGTCACAACACATTCAATCCTGAACATTAGAGTTTTTAGAAAAGAAATAAAAGCAAAAACCAATCAAACATCACAATTCAACATCATCCACACCACTTTCATACTATAAACATATACTTTCACCACACTCGTTAATCACTTCACATCTTTGACAAACAAAGGTTAGTTTGCTTCTCCCTCTCCTGCTCTCTCATCAGGCTACACTCATCTCCAGCTAATACAATCCACACTTAATTTCTACACTCCTACCTACTGCCAGAAAGAGTCTAGGAACTCTCCCTCAACGACAGAACCTCAAAGCATTCCTAGTACTTTGAGAGCCTACCGCTATTCCCCCTAACCAAAAAGCTAGCCCTCCAAAAGTCATAACCCCATTGAACGACTACCTCCCTGATTGTCTCACTCACTGACCCAGCTGTGTTCTGTATTAGCACGCTTCCTGTCACACCTTCCATGTCCCTTGTTGTAAAAAACAACTGTCAACTGTTATCTCACTTTCTGCAATCTTCACCTCTGACCCCTACTTCCCCTGCTTCTCTCTGATTAGCTCCGCTCCGTCTTCCTGTCCTATAAAACAACAGTCATTGTAACAGCTGTACATCTCGAGCCTTGAGACCTGTCACAAAAGGATTCCTACCCCCCTGGGCAATATAACCCTTCTTGTCCCTTGCTCTAAAAATAACTCCATCTGTTATCTCACTATGACTGTTCTCTCCTATCTCCACCTGTGACCTCTCCCCCGTTGCATCTTGCCTCGTCATCCTGTCAAACAGCCATTTGTAAACAACAGCTGTCCCCCTTGCCCCCGCCTGGGCATACAACGTTATCACTTCCTACTGTGAAGATATTCTTGGTCTTTCCCGTGAGCGTAACAGTGATCATAAATAACAGGCGCTACCACCATATGCAGGCCCCCTGCAACTTCATCAAAAGGTTAATCATTTCATACACCTCACCCTGGGGGCAAGCCGCCCCCCCCAGGTTTGAATAAAACACACATTCCTACTGCCACCAGGGGAGGCTAAATCCCTTCCCCCCAGAGGTTAAGTAGCACACATTTGCAATTTCACCTAGTATTATCTCAACTACTGTCAACACAATCATATCATTAAATCGTCATTGCATTAATAACATTGTTTCCTGACACAGACAGCAAGCCTCAATCAATAAATTATAATCCCCTACAAGTCGGAGGCTTGTGTCCAGCATTAAATGTCCTAACCACATTAACAGTGTATTAAAGATTTAACAATCTAAAACAAGCACCTAAAAATAATTACCATTCTATACAGATTTTTTCTATACAGATCTTAAAATCACATTTATACATGCACAACACACACATAAGCATTTCTATCAACCACCACCTATCAGCAATTAAACATTATTATCAGTTCAGTTTCAATCATGCTAAGTCTCATAACTGTAAACAGAATATTCTGGAAACACCTAGCCCTGTATACAGGCGACATGTGAAAGTAATGTAGATGTATTACTTAAACATAATGCAAGCAATATGTCCTTTTCAGTGTAGAGCGCTTTCCCAACTCAGCCTGTAGCTTCCCTCAACCCCAATATGTCAAGACTATACACTTGTGTAACATAATATTGCCTAGTTTACAAGTCCAATGTGTATCTGGTTTATGAATCCCAGTGTAAGTTAAGGGGCATGTATTCTAAATCATCTAATCCTATTTTAACCGCCTGTCCCTATCACATGTTACCCCCACACAATTTGCAGTAATACCCACTCCCAGAACATTGTCTACAATTATACAGAATGCACAATACACAACATACAAACACAACCACTTTACAAAATGCAGAATATTCCCTTACCCGTTATCCCAGGCCTCTGAGCGAATTACCACGAATGTATTAGACCCAATCCACGTTGTACCGCGCATGCGCAGTGGCCAACGTTGCTCCCCGGACGATGTATTACGGCAAAGCATAACTACTATCATAAACGCCTTGTTCCAACATAACACACTGCCACGACATTCACCACGTTCTCCAACCCTGCCCAAACATCATTCTCAAAACTCGAAACGTAACATATGTCGCTTGCAAACTCCACAAAACAACGGCACGCAAGCTAACTAGCTTAGCCAGCTCTAATGCGACGTTCAAGGCCCTCACGGGAGCCGTGCCTTTCAAGATCCGTTCATCCACGCAATTCGCTCAGTACCAATCCAAGCATAAACAATTCACACAAGCTTAAAATAACCAACCACTTCAAAAGAAAATAATTTTTAAAACATTCTCACCAACCAACGCCGCACACATAGTCCAACACGAATCCTCTCTCCTACTCTTCTCTCCGCCTCACTCCATAGTACCGCGAACGTTACACACTCTCTCCAACACCATGACGTCATCAAGCAGCGACTTCTTAATATCATACACTATCGCTACCGCATCAATAATAACCCTCAAAACGGCCACAATCTCTCCACCCTACGTCTCGATTCGCCTCTTACCTGCAATCGCCGCCACAGTGTTTAATCAATTCTCTCATAACGCCATCGTAACATCCCCAGTTTCACCGCGGACTTTTCCACAGAGCTAAGCTAGCTAGCCCCCATCACCAGTACGACTCGCCACAGACCTATGTTCGTTGGTCATTAAAATATCATAACAATACAACAATAAGCTCCTACGTCTCGCCAATCATTCCTAACCATAGCCATAGTCCCCCATACAATTCCTAACCATAGCCATAGTCCCCCATACAATCATTACTGAATGTTTAAGCTTACCATAGCTCCGTTGAATTCCCACTAAGTACTTATCAGTCATCTCGACCGAATTGTTTTATTAAGTACATTGTTTTCGTATCACAGCGCACGTAATCGAATCAACAGGCTGGTTTCGCTCAAGATTAAAAAGGACCTCCAGATCCGTTCGATACTATGCCTAAGGACGACATATATATCTTCATTTAAATTAGGCCGATTGGTCCCTGCAGACACGTACCATCCATTATCGAGCCTTCTTGAACACGCCGGCACCCCTATCTTCTATTAATTACTACGTGTTAATCCTGTAATCGCACAGACCCCGTTCCCTGATCTAGCCAGGTCCCACTCATCTTTACCATACCTGATTCGCATGTTCTGAATAGTAACAGAGCTCTGCACTCTTCCCCATATTCTCTGTACTTCAGTTCTCCCGTGGAACTATTCCCTGTACCCATTTACACACAGCTCTCCTTCCATTCAGAACAATCAAATCAATCCAACTTACCCGCGCCCTCTTGCTGAGAATAATTTTAGGGCATTTATATACTCAGAACGCGCCCCTGTCGTACACACCAGATAACCGTGCTTCCTAGCCAGAAAAGCCTTTTATCTGCCGTCATGCGACGCTAATACCAATACACCATGATCAGACAGTCTGTGCCCCACCAATACGTCATCACATTACATGCCGTATCTTCTTGGTGCAACCCCCCTGTATAGTTCATAAAGTATATTCCATACGAGACCCAACCCCCGTGGCCCGCATAGGCCGGGACCGGCCTCCTGTGTCTGAACAAACACACAAACATAAAAAGCCCACGTTTGCATGTTTACTGCACAACAAGCGCGATCCTCCTACCTCCGGACATCCTAACCTAAGTCACCGCTCCCCCATCCATGCATGCAAAAGCCATATTCACCGTGGGTCCCAACAAGTGGCGTACACAACCAACCTTCATCCTGTCCCTCTCTCCTTCATTTCAGACAACAAGCCCCTCGTCTATAACTTCAAACGCAGCAACCCCCAGCTCTTTGCCCCGTACGTCCCCAACACACAGCAAGGTCCAGAGACCCTACCGCACCTTTTCAGGGGGAGACACAATAGGGTGGGAAGAACGGCACCATTTCTGTAGTAAATTCCCACAGAACCCTACAATAATTTGAGGTTATTGTAGTACAGTACAAATGAGATTGATTATCTGGAAGGAGGAGAAAGGGATCATATTGGTAGAATTGTTGATCTTCTTCATCTGACTTAAAGCAGATTGAAGAATTAAACGTGTAGCCAGACAAAACCATGAACTATAGTCCAATTCAACATTTATTTGATCAGAGCCAGAGGCCAAGGTGAATAGGACAAAATATTATCAGAAAACATTAACAGGGCTGTCTGTGTACAGAAATCACAATCAGGTTTGCATTCTCAAACCTCAATATGTACATAACCAGTCACTTGGTAACATAATTTGAACATACATTGACCATGCTGCACACATTATACATGAGTAAATCTGGTTTCAGATATTAAGGATTTACACTAAACTTAAACAACAAATGGTGTTTTCCCATGTATTTACTCACATAAAATGCATCAGTCAGTCTCTCGGTGGAAGGAGCGGTGGAGCCACAGACCCCTGGGGTTGGTTTGGTCTGGGGCTCCCGAACTACCATTTAGTGTCCTCTTATATACTATAATTTCTAGCCAATAATGGTACATTTTACTAATACAGTTGATCCAATCATGCGTCTCCTGTGGGCGATCTCCTGTGGGGGCTGGCAGCCCCCACCTCTGGGTTGTGGCGACGTGATGGGACAGAGATGGAGGGGGCCTGTCGGTGGCCCCCGTCGGTGTGGTCTTTTGCTGAGTACAGAGGGGTTCTGCTGGTGGCCCCCGTCCGTGTGGTTGCTGTGTGAGTCTTCTTTCAGTAAACAGAGGGGGGTCTTGGTGGCCCCCCTCCTTGGTGTGGCCGCTTGATGAGTACAGAGGCCTGTTCCAATAAACCTTTTACCAACTGTATCTCCCGTGTATATGAATTTACACATTTCTAATATTATGATTTACTCTTTTGATACTAAACAGTTGATTAATAGATAACTTTGTTTGTGACTTAGTGTCCATGACTAATCATCTCTTCAACAAGTCTAAACTGGTCTGCCCTGTGTTCAACCCAGCTGTCTCTGCTTCTACATTTACATACAGTCAATTCGAGAAGGTGTTGTTTGTTCTCTAAATTAGTCATTGCTTGAGTGGGGGTTGAAATAACTGTTGCTGCTGTTATCTGATGCAACTGTCTCAAGTATGGTTCCTTATTTAGCCACTGAGTCCACTCTGCTATTGAAAGGTAGCTGTGATGATCTCTGATTATTCACACATATTATTTATGAAATTCCACGTCAATATTTACCACACTACCCCCCTTGTCCGCACACGAGGGACATTTGCAAACCGCCCACAGTCCATTCCACCCCAGGCAAGGGGGGGGGGGGGGGGGGAGGGGGGTCGTTTATAATTCCTTGATCCTCAGTAACGGCTTTATTTAGTATGGGTTGATATATTGATCAGACTGATTGCAAACAAGGAAATGGACAATCGGGCTGAAAATAACGTTAGTGTCCTCTTACCGTTCGCCGATGAGACTGGAGGAAAAAGATCCCAATTATTTGACGCCGATCTCCTAGATCCATTTCCGGTTTGTATGGCGCAATAAACGCCGAAATCATATAGATTATTGCGTTTAGAAAGCGATCCAAATGCACTCGAGTGTTTGTCTGGACCCACGTAACAAGATATGACTGCCGGAGGGATTTCCTCGATGCACCGACCGCCACTTCCGGTTTGACGTGAGTGTAACTCGCCCGACCATCCACCAGGCGGCATTATTGAGGCTTTGCAATCTCAGACAGGGTGCCGCTGCAGTCCGGAGGGAGGCTGGATGAATTATGAATGTTATGGCGAAAAAATGAAATATTGATCCCAAAAACGATTTACGCCGTTGTTGTTTTTTTTCTACTTTTTTCTCCCATTTTCTATTTTTTTCTCCCATCCCAATTTCTTATCATCCAATTATACCCTCCCCTGTCTCGAACGCTGTTAGGCCATGCCTCCCACAGGCCGGTTGCAATGTGGACGAAGCCTTGCATCACGTGTCCCCTCCGGTACACGAGGAGGCAGCCGTTGCATCTTTTCACCTGGACAGCGCGATCTCTCAGTGGCGAGGGTCTGCGTGGGAGGGTTGCTTCCTGATTCTGCTGCGCAGGCGCACCAACCGACCTGTAGGAGTCGCTGTCCAAAACGTCCGATCCCCACCCACCAGCTTCCCACCCCTAACACTGCCAATAGACCTGTCACTAAACCACGCCCCAAATAGAATTTGTCCAATCATATTACAGCGAAAATCCTTGCTGGGAGAAAAGACAACAGAAAAGCCATTCCGCATCAAACCAAACAAATCAAATCAAAGTGGGCCGCATCAAACCAAACGTCTGTGATCGAAACCACTGTGAAGAGTTCAGTTTCTATGTTATTATCTACCTAATATCTGATGATGAAACGCTGTGCGTGGGGTACCTGTAATTCGGACACCAGGTACCCTGAAAGACTGGATGGAGGAGTATATTTTATATCTTTTCCGAAGCCCAAAAGAAAACTTGAGAAATGCAAACGGTGGATTCTGTTGTGTCGTCGACCACATACACAACTGAATGTGAAGACCATTTCCAAGGACACTTATGTTTGCTCAAAGGTAAGTGTTGTGAAGGGCCAGATTAAACTGAATATATATATGTATCGTTTGATATACTTTGTATATTATTTATATATATACACGGAATATCCCTTTACCTGCGTTCAGACCAGAGTAATATTCGCTCTCCTATTGGACAGCGCCCCCAGGCGCCAACGCGCAAGCCCCCAACGGCAAGTTCAAAGACAACTGCAGGCATGTCAGAACATGCCCAGAGTCAGCGTAGTAATACGAGACAAGGACTGAGGTTGGGACTAGATATTCACTTAAGTATAAATACGGCGCAGGTGTAAACAGCAGCGCTTCGTTCATTCAGTTCATCTAAAGCAGCAGTGTGACAAGTTCGGTAACATTGAAGTGAGCAACCGTGCGTTTAGAACATGTGCGAATAGAATAGTAAAAGTGTCAGAGTTTAGTGAAGTAACGTCAAGTTCGACCTAGTTTAATGTGAAGTATAGTGCACAGGAGAATCGGCGTCGGCGATTGCAGAACCATTCCTGGTTGGATTATATTGATTTGGGACGTGACTACCGGAGAAGAGCATCGTTGATTTCCTGCTATTCTAAAAGACTTATGCTCTTGACTGACTTTACGTATATTCTTCGCCATACAAGCGCGACCCTAATTCTCATTCTGTAACCTAACGTTGCCTAATAATAATAAATTACCCTCCAATAGTATTTCTGTGTCAATGCCGTGTTCTTGTGAGTGTTCACCATCTATATTTGATGTACTGTCTGGCCAGTAATTAAAGTACATAACTAGCAGTGGTTTAATCTATCACAATCTTTAATACAGTCAGGGTTTTGTAACCCCTCAGTTACAGTAAGGTCAATTCATAAAGACATAATATTTGACGGCATGTATTAGAAACGTAGACCAAATAGGGCGGTCAGGTGGCGTAACGGAGATCGCGTTCGTCACCAACCCCGGAGCGTCTGGATTCGCCTGTTCGAATCCAGCTCACAGCTCCGGGGTTGTCACCAGCTTGGCTGGCCGTTCACACTAATACAATTGGCAGTATTAGAGGGTGGGAGAAGCTGGCGGGGTGGGTCCGGGTCGTTGTAAACAGCGACTCCTACAGTTCGGTCGGGGCGCCTGCTAAGCGCGGATAGGATCTAAGTGGGATAGTGTGATCCTTCCACACGCTACGCCCTCTCAGTGAGAATCCGCGCTGCCAGGTGAAAAGAAGCGGTTGATTGGCTGGACGTGTGTCGGAGGAAGCACGTGGTAGCCTCCACTCTCCCAGACCGACTGTGGGGGGTAAGTGCGCAGCGACCAGGAAGGGGATTGGGAATTGGCATAACGACTAACATTGGGATAGGAGAAAATCGGAGGAAAAAGGAGGGGGGAAAAGATGAAAAAAAAAAAAAAACGTAGACCAAACCATTAGTTTGCTAACGTTTTACTTTGACTGCCAACTAGCTAGCGTATATCCAGACCAGCTAGCTAATGTTAGCTGCCAGTCAGCCAGGTGCATAACAGTGGAAATGATGACCAACAAGGACAGTTATAGTTATAGATTTAATGTAGTGACCACCATTGATAGTATAAAGAACTGGCTAACAGACAACAGGTTGTCACTGTATCTAGGCAACAAGACAGAATCCATATTAATGGATTCAAAAATAAGGCTAAGGCCAAACTTGTTATAACCACCGGAGGAACCTCTAGTGAACCTGGTGAACGATAAGTAATGTCTCTATGCACTTTGTTGATGAACATAATTGTTTTTAATGCACCAATGAGCATGAATGATGCTTTTTTTATAATAAAAAAAACTGAAACATGCACTTTATATTATGCACTAAGAATGCTCGATGCACTTCAGATGCCATAGTGCCACTTGAAACCAGTAACAACAAGGAGTAATTTGTCTCCTTATCCCTCTCTCCTCGCATTTCTTTCTCCCCTCATTCACCTCTCCCCCTCATCCCTCTCCTGTAGAGGAGCTTCCAGATGAGGAGCGCCGGCCTGTGGAGCAGGCTCCCCCAATGGAAGGTGGACAAGAGGAGCAAGATGAAAGATTGAGAAATCAACAAGCACAAATCGAATCACTGACAAGTATAAATACTGTTCTGAGACATAATCAAGTACCAAATAGATTAACACTAGAGGTCTTGCAGCACAGCCATGTACCAGCCTATTTCAAATATGCCACTGGATTCACTTATGATCAATTCAACAATCTATGTACTGTGTTTAGTATACCTAGCAGTGAAACAGCACAGCAAACTTCAGTCCCATTGACATATAGCAGAAGTGATTGGCAAATTAACACAATGCCCCTGCGTGTGCAGCTCTTGCTTGTTCTTATGAAACTGAGACAAAATCATGATTTAAAAGATTTGGCATTTATGATTGATGAACGTAGTGTTGGTACTTTGTTCAACGCATGCAGTGTCGGCGCCATGGGGGGGCATTCGCGGGCCATGCCCCCCCAGATGGGGCACTGTGCCCCTCCAACCGGCATGGTCAATTATTATAAAGAAATAAAATAATTAAACATTTAATTTTTTTTATTATAGTAAAAGTCAGATGTTTTCCTTTATAAATAGGCTATTTAGCCTATTATTAAACGAAATTAAACAAAAAAAGTCTTAAAGGAAGTGTATGTTTGATCTCACACCACGGCTCACGCACGCTGATTGGTGTGTCTGTTTGAATTTGCTATTGCGTTATTATTGGTCACGTTGAGGCGTGACTGCATTTGACTTGATTTTGATATGGGTAGGGCGTGACTTGAGTGAGGTCATTGAGCGCGAAAGATAAGTCAGGTAAAATATAATAATCACTTCTTGGAGACGGACATAATTCTTGGAGACGGAAATAAAATGAATATATGAAAATGGTTGGCTGGGGCAGGCGCACCTAAGGCTTCTTCACAGCCTCCTCCAAGAATGCCTCCTCCTGGTGAAGGCCTTCCAACATCTAATGTGGTTGAAGAAGTCTGCCAAGAAGCGCCAGGCCCAGGCCCCCCCGGTGCTGCACTTGGAGGTGCTGCATCTGTTACAGCAGAAGCTAACGTGGTGGTTATAGGCCATCGTGATGATGATCCAGATCCACAACCGTTGGCGGTAACGGTAAATGATCTCGGGACTGAGCATCCCAAACAAATGGTTTTACAACCATACCCTGCCAGCATTTTTAGCGGTAGGAAACGGTCATTTGTAGCGACGTGGTTCCAAAACAGAGACTGGCTCGAGTACAGTGAACATGCTGATGCAGCTTTTTGTTTCTGCTGCCGGAATTTTTATTCTATTGGCAGTAGCACCAATCGGAGAGTGGATGGTTTTGTGAATCTTGGATACCGTAATTGGAAAAATGCCACAGAGAGGGACAGGGGATTTCATAAACATGAAACATCAAAGGAGCATCTCTCTAGCTACACAATGTGGAAGGAGCGAGTGAGACGTGTCAATACCGGCAAGGAGATTTCGACACTTGTCAACACAGACCAGCTACGAAGGAACAGGTACTACTTCTCGGCTCTCGTGGATGTTGTCGGGTTTCTGGTAGAAAACCAGTTGCCTTTACGTGGAAAGCTAGATGCTTTTGGTGACATGTCTGAGGGGGGAAGTGGTCTTTTCCTGTCCTTATTGGACTACACAATTAAAAAGGACCCAGAATTGGCTGACATAGTGAAAACTATCCCTCGAAACGCCACATACACTTGTCATGAAATGAACTTATAAGTACATTTAGCAGTGTGGTGACTGAGGCTATAGTGGAAGAAGTAGGCGACTCGCATTACACATTAAAAGTGGACGGAACACGCGATCCCACGGGATGTGAAAATATATCTGTTGTCATTCGTTTTGTAGACCAATCATTTGAAGTGACAGAGTGCCTGGTAACCATAGCGACAGCTGACGCAGGTGATGCACAGATGCAGGTGATTGACAGACACAGTCTTAGCTGAGCTAAAGAATACTGGTTTGGACTCGTCAAAGATTCTCAGCCAGGTGTATGACGGGGCTTCAGTGATGTCAGGGAGGCAC
This sequence comes from Notolepis coatsorum, assembly GCF_963971535.1. NCBI lineage: Eukaryota > Metazoa > Chordata > Actinopteri > Aulopiformes > Paralepididae > Notolepis > Notolepis coatsorum. The sequence goes on from NC_140170.1 coordinate 120,154,516, forward strand.
GGTGGCATGCAGAAGCTAATGCAACAGACACTGGATCGCGAGATACCTTACGTACACTGCCTGAACCACCAGCTACATTTGGTCGTAGTACATGCGATGTCAGCCGAGCCAGCTGTAGTGGACTTTTTTAATGTGTGTAGCACGTTGTACAAATTCTGCAAGAACCCCACAGTTGCTGTGCATTACAAGGGTGAGCGTCTTAAACGCCTTCTAGAACAGAGGTGGACAGGGCACCTTGCGACCGTGTCTGTCATTCTAATATCATTTGACAACATCACATCTCTTTAAGTTCTGACTGAGATCGACGCTGTGCGGGCCCATGGCGCAGAGCTACGAATGGAAGCTGTGGGCCTGCTGCGAGAGATGACAGAGCCCAGATTTGCATTCACTGCAAACGTAGTGCACAGAGTGCTTGCCCTGCTTGACCCAGCAAACCAAATGCTACAAAGAGAGGATGCTGACTTGTTGACAGGTCTGCGTGTTGTGGCTAGTTCAAAAGAATGCGTACGAAAACTACGTTGTGATGAGGAGTTTGACAAGGTGTGGGACATGACCACAGATACCAGTGCATCACTGAGACAAACGGAAACCCCTAAAAGAAAACGCACAACAAACACGAACATGGATGGGTATGTGGTTGAGGGAACAACAGGCCAGAGGAATGCTGACTGCAAAACAGAACTCAAGAGAATGTACATTAGCATTATCGAGTCAGTTGTTGGAGAAATGGATCAGAGGTTTAGTGAACGCAACACTCAACTGGCTAGGGCACTTGCTGCACTCGATCCAAAAAGTGACACATTTCTAGATGCTACAGCTGTGAAGCATATCATGGACCTGTCACGATCACCTATAATTGAGGCAGAGTTTGTAGTAGCAAAAGAGTTTTTCAAGACTGAAAAGGAATCACAGCCAATCGAGGAGGGGATCTGGACCACAAAGTACATTTTGTCACACTACCACAAACTCTTGTGGCAATGCCCAGTGTATTGATTGCGTTCAAGCACGCATTAACTTTAGGTGCCTCCACCGCAATGTGCGAGAACTCGTTCTCAACGCTACGGAGCGTTTTTTCGGATCACAGACGGACAATGCTCCACAGACGAAAGGCCCAATTGGTTCAGCTGGCGTTTGAGAAGGACCTCACGCGAAAATGTACCACGGAATGGAAGGACACCGTCCTGAGGAGGTTCAGTGCCACGACTCGCCGCCTACAACTCTTTTAATCGGTAAGTCATATACATTGTTATTATTAATAATACTTGAATGTAAAGCCCAGCCTCTGGCTTATTATTTCATACTGTTTAATTTAAGCTGCCTTGCCCCTTGGCCCAATTGTTATTATTAATAATACTTGAATGTAAAGCCCAGCCTCGGGCTTATTCTTATTTCATACTGTTTCATATAAGCTGCCTTGCCCCTTGGCCCAATTGTTATTATTAATAATACTTGAATGTAAAGCCCAGCCTCGGGCTTATTCTTATTTCATACTGTTTAACACTTTAATCGCCGGAAACGCCGTAACTCGTCATTGCCCGCCATGCTCATTCTGCCGAAGACGCCGTAACACGTCTTTGATATCAATATTTAAAAAATCTGTGATCGAAATCATATTTCTCCTCCGGGGACCTGAGATATACTGCTGATCTCCACTCAACTCTAACGGTTCAAGAGCGCCATCTGGTGGCCGATCGGCAGATCGGCCAACAGGAAGTGACGCGCCAAACAGGAAGTGCTCATCCATATTTCGTCCGGGCACTCGCGATCGTTAGCCGGACTCCATCTCGACACACTGGATAATCAATCGCTCGCCCTAACTCAATAAACAACGTTATCATGGCCGTATATAGTATTATACAACCTGGAAATGGTTCATCTAGATCAACATCCCATAATCGAAAACTGTCTACTCCAAGCTGATCGTCCAACGGCGCGAGGAAGATACGGTAAGATCCAGCGTTATTTTCGAACGTGTTCCATATAAACTGCTCTGATGATCATATGACCCACACTAGGTGAATGATATAACGTTGCCCACGGAATTATAAACGACCCCCCGCCCATCCGGTCATCATCAGATCATACGTAGTAACTTCTAGAAGTACCTCCAGTTGACATTTTTTATCTGGCACCGATCGCTACCAAACTGTATTTGATCATCAATATAATGCATTTGGGGCTATAAATCAAGTTCTGGAGAAAGCTGCAGAAAACGATAAAAACATACTTATACTTTAGACCATATTTTAGTATGAATATGTGAATGAAAAAGTATAACGTTGCTACACCCTGAACAATGGATATAGGACATTGAATGGGCCATAATAATGTCAATTTAGCAATAGAATTTAAAAAGTTATAGCCCTGCAAAGAAGGGGAACTTCTCCATAGACAAATAGAGCTGGCTAGGGATGGTAAATTATGAATTTAACCATGGCGATCAAAGTGTTAATTTAAGCTGCCTTGCCCCTTGGCCCAATTGTTATTATTAATAATACTTGAATGTAAAGCCCAGCCTCGGGCTTATTCTTATTTCATACTGTTTAATTTAAGCTGCCTTGCCCCTTGGCCCAATTGTTATTATTAATAATACTTGAATGTAAAGCCCAGCCTCAGGCTTATTCTTATTTCATACTGTTTAATTTAAGCTGCCTAGCCCCTTGGCCCTAGTCAGTATTAATAATACGAAAACGAAATACGTGATCTTTCACTTATTAATGAATGTAAAGCCCAGCCTCGGGCTTATTTCATATTTGTGTGTGTGTGCGCAAGACGCCAGTGTGTTTGTGACGTACGAGCGAGAAAGAGAGAGAGAGAGAGAGACTGTCTTATCTCTTATGCCTGCAGTGCACTCATGTTTTGAAATGCGTGTTGGTTTGCGGGAAATGCGTTTTCTGAAGCGTATATTTTATGCCCCCCCCCCCCCGAAATTACCATATGCCCCCCGTTAAATTCGTTCTGACGCCGACACTGAACGCATGGGTGGACTACATGTTCACAGTTCTAGGGGAACTACCCACATGGCCTCATAGAGACATAATAATGGCACAAATGCCAGGAAAGTACAGAGAGGAATTTCCTACAACAATGGCAATATTAGACTGTACAGAGTTAAAAATTCAAACCCCAACTTCCAAAGCTACTCAACCTACAAGTCTGCAAACACATTGAAATCCCTCATAGCATGTGATCCACAAGGTTCTGTAATATTTTGTTCAACTCTTTTCACTGGATCTATGTCTGACAAAGAAATAGTTAGGCAGAGCAACTTTATTAAGCTAATGAAAAATCTGCTTAACACTTTGGGAGCCAGCCGTGTTTTCATTTTTACCCCCTTGAATGCCCAAACCACTCCAATGTTAACTTAATATCGCCTAATCTATGTTTTAAATTATGGGTACGTGTCTAATCTGCCCGTCGCTTATCAAAGACTCATTTTCCAGTCAACATTGTCAAGGCAGATTGTTTTTTTATCGCTTCATTTCCGTTTGATAGCATTTTGAAAATCACTCGTTTTCGCGGAAAAAACAACCCATTCTATGATAATCGTCTTTTACTGGAATATTCCAGAACGTTGTCATTTGTCGGCCTATTTATGAATTGTTTTCAAATAAACGCTAGATGATCGATAGTATATGTGTGCGCATGCACGCTCGTGCCGCGCGCTGATAATCGCTGCTCTTATTTCCTGATGGCTTTTACAGTCAAAACAGCTATATCACATATAGGGGAAACGCTTATATATCCGTGAAAACGAGTCTGATTATCCTAAGACTGATAACATAGATTCCTTACCTGACGTCAGATGGTATCCAAATGGTTTATTCCAATTTCCGATCGACACTCGGAAAAATCGCTCATTTGATTGATCCATCGTGTATACAGTAAAACACATATTTGCCGCAGCACCAAGGCTCCAGAATGAACTCTGGTAGACCCCGGTTACATCAGTGAGAAGTAAAATGTGGAGTCAGAAATCCTTTCTCCCATTCACTTTCATTGAGTCCAATCCAAAAGGGTGATTTACCATCTGGGAGACGATAGGGGGCGCTTTTTTCACATCTGAGCGCCGGCGGTGCCTGGATCTCCAACGGTAGGCTCGCTTGATGCAATATGATTTCAGATCGCTAATAAAAATAAAAAAAAACAGAAAACTTGTGATGGGCATTCAACGGTCGGGGGGTAAACCAGAGAAAAGCCGTGAGTGGCATTCAAAGTGTTAAACATGGCTATCTGCAGGAAGGGGATGGGCTTATGGTAGATAAAGGATTTTTAATAAAAAATGACCTACAAGAAATTGGACTTGAAATAAACATCCCATCCTTCGTCAGAGGAAAAAGGCAGATGCCCTCTACAGATGTCTGCCTGACAAAAAAAAGTGGCTGCACACAGGATACATGTTGAACGTGCTATATCAAAGATAAAGAAATTAAAAATTGTGTCAGAGAGGATCCCTAACATAACACAACCAATGGGGTAGTCCTTTCCACCTACTGCTACCTATAGGGGTCTGGTTAACGATGTAGTTTATAGGTGTGCCTCTCATTCCTCTGTCTTATATATTTCCTCACTGATTCCTGACTCTTTCCTAAAGGCAGAAAGATACATGTTACGGTTAACTGTGTTATGCATAGTATTAACTATTCACTGTAGAAATGTATCGGATGTTGTGCCTAGGCTATTATTCTTTCACATCAAACTGCATGACTGTGCAACATTTTTTTTTCAATAAACTGTGAATGAGCACCATTTTGCCTTTATTACCAAATGTATGTGTTTTTATTGTGCTTTGAAACTACCTGTTAGGAGTGTAGGTGGGGATCACTTTTGCCACCACTGCAGAGGTTATAGGCTGGCCTGCTACCTTCTTCCCTCTACTGTGGCCGACTTGTACAGCAGGCAGTGTCTTCATTTTATGCACGAGAAATGTCTAAAGAAAACTGTACATGAGCCCAATGATGAGTGCACATGAAGGAAATCGGTGGTGGTTTTCAATGTATGTGATGTATAGATTGGGGGGAGATGACCACATCTAAAAAGGGGCCAGGGCAGAGAGGTCAGAAATGTGCATGGTGACGGTGGTGGTGGTTTGAACGGTGGAGGAAGCAGTCTAGTGGCTGGCAGCTCACTGCCAGCGAGCCGAATGTTGACATTCCGATCTACATCAACAGCAGCACAGGGCACACTGAATAGAGCGATGGAGGTTTTGACAGTAATGAAATGTTTTAATGGTGTGAGGTTATTAGCAGTTGTCATGACAGCGCGGCGCATGACAACCAGAAGAGGGGCGGGTCCGTCGTTGCTATGACGAAGATCATATAAATCGAACAGTAGTTCCGGGTAAGGGCAGACCAAAGAAACGAATCCCACAGGAGGGAAGAAACCATCAGAGACTCTCATCCCTCTCACCCTCGCCGGTGGGGGGGGGATGACACATCATCATTAGCTTCGGCTAACGCAAGGAGGGTTTAGGCTAACGACCAGGCCTGACCACCATTGGACTGAATAGCAGAAGGACGATAGACTGAACACACCAAAAGATCATTAGAATAGACTTTTCAAGGACAATACAATCTGTCAACATCTGAGCTGAGGCTTCTGTTTATGAAAATAAACAATGCTTTTCCTTGTAAGGTAGTACGTTGTCGAAGTGTCGAATTCTTACGAAGGTGGAGAATTATTATGGTTTGCGGATCGCACTAACTGGGAGAGATACGGATTGTATCAGCCAGTGTATGAGACGTCGGAGAGATAAAACACAACGCAGATGGGGAGATGATTACACAAGCCAAACAGATGAAGACGTGATACTGGCCGATTGATCAGAATCTAACAGTATCCTGGTGCCCTATGGTTTCAACAGAAATGAGAAGGGGAGAAAAGAAATAGGCTACTGTTTGAGAACACTGCTCGTACTACAGGTAGCTGCTACTTGAATATAGCTCTCCTCCACTAAAATGTATCAGCAATAGTAGTAATCATGGATTATCGTCATAGTTCTTGTAATCTTCAATCAAGTCAACTGTAAGTAATGCTTGAGAGTAGCTAGCTAACGTTATATATAGCTAATGCTTGCATCACCATGGAGGTCTAAGGTAAATGTGTATCTCATGAACGTACTTTTCCACTGCATATTGTAACCCTCTCGGTCTGCTTCTAGATGAAATATTTGTGTTATCTTTAAAAAAAACAGGTCTATTACCTGCTGTGGTAAATCTCCCGCGGCCTAGCCCCTTTCGTGACTGTGAAGCAAGGCTTGCATCACAGTCAGGAAAGGGGCTGCCTGCGGCCATCGTCAACAGTCATTCACGGTCGACTTTGTTTGTCCGACTTTTCAAAGGGGGCGTGGCTGAGCGATAGGTCTATTGCGTTAGTATGAACGACCAGCCAAGCTGGTAGCAATGCCGAGAGCTGGGCTCGAACCCAGCATCTCCTGCATTAGTGGCAAGCACCTTGCCCACTGCGCCACTTAGCCACCGATTTACGCCGTTGTTGCCGTTCAACGCATGGCGGGCAATAACGACTTACGCCATTTATGGCGCACAATGTGTTAATAATAAGGCCCTGTCTCTGCACTGCAATAACTGACTCCTTATTTACCTGTGCTTTCCTAATGGCATCTTCAAGAACAACAGCAGGGTCCATCGTCCCTCTCCCTTTACTAAATCCACTTTGGTAGTAATTAGAGCTGCCGCGATAACCGCATTACCGCGGTATCGCTGTTGCATCACGCTCACCGCAGAGTTAGGCTGAATACCGCGTCACCGCTGTTTTTTATCATAATAATAAAGTTGGCTTGCGGCTTGCGGCTCTGCAGATATACCCTACTCGGTTCCAAGCGACCCTATTGGGTAGAAGTGGTACCAGAAAAAGTCATGTGAAACATTGCAGACCACTGACTGGTCAGAAGAGAGACGCGTCACACTTTGTAGCCTCAGTCTGAACAAAAACAGAACGCCGGCGCCGCCATCTTTACTGCCTCGCTAAGGATGCATTTCGTTCAGGATTTGTTTGCGACAGAACCAAGCAATAAACAAAAAAGAATGGATTCACTGTGTATTCTGCCTTATTTATTGATGAAACAAAACCGACATCAACCCAATTTACCACCGAGCGGAGAGTTTAGTGTCACAACAAGATCGCTGATGTGTTAAGTTTGTTGTTGTTAATACTACCGTCAGCCGATATACACGAGAGGTAACGTTAAACCCGGGTTTGCTTGGTAGAATACACAATGAGAGGTAACGTTAGCTTTGGCAGAATAGACGCAACGAGTGTCTGGTTAATGTTGTTATTGATTGATTGATTGAAACTGTGTTAAACTCTGGCTTGCTGCAAGCCCTCGGACATCTATGCCCACGGAGCTTTCAGTGTACACAAGCGAGCGGCCCCGCCTGCATTCCCACACGGAGACAAACTGAGTAGTACCTGGCTGCAGTGGAAAAGGAACGAAGTACCAGGTGCCTAAAGCGGGTCGAGTCGAGTAGGTACTATGCAGTGGAAAAGCGCCATTAGACTAGAGGCAGGCTATAAGAGTAGACTACTAAAAAAAAAAAAAAATGCATTCAAACTTTTTTTTTTTTTTGTGCGCACTGTGCGGTAATTACCGCGGCGGTAGGAAATATTTCGCAAATTCGTGCGGTAAGGAAAATATCAATACCGCGGCAGCTCTAGTAGTAATACAATAATCCTCTCGTTTCCAGCCAGTATACAAGTCTGTCATTAATCATTCTTTCCATCAGCTTCCCCATTTGGGATGTTAATGCTATGGGCCTATAATTACTAGGGACTTTTGCGTCCTTGCCAGGCTTTTTAATTAGGATGGTGACTGACTGGTTCCACGCTTCTGGAATCTCCCCTTCAGACCATACTTTATTAACACTATGGTCGCCAAAAACGCTGTACCACGTCATTCCCCGCCATGCTCATTCTGCCAAAGACGCATCTAATCTAAAGTGTGGTAGTGAAAGGTTAACCTTCAGTAGTGTGGTAGTGAAAGGGTTAACCTTCTGTAGTGTGGTAGTGAAAGGTTAACCTTCTGTAGTGTGGTAGTGAAAGGGTTAACCTTCTGTAGTGTGGTAGTGAAAGGTTAACCTTCTGTAGTGTGGTAGTGAAAGGTTAACCTTCTGTAGTGTGGTAGTGAAAGGTTAACCTTCTGTAGTGTGGTAGTGAAAGGTTAACCTTCTGTGGTGTTGTAGTGAAAGGTTAACCTTCTGTAGTGTGGTAGTGAAAGGGTTAACCTTCTGTAGTGTGGTAGTGAAAGGGACCCTGATAATAAACAAGAGACAAATCAAGTTTCAAGATTTTATTAGCATTTAAAATAACACAAGATAAAAATAGACATGCTAAAGTCAATGTTCAATGTTCTGATGGCCTCTCCAGATGATCACCGTGGTCTTTTTGAACCGCTGCTGGATATTTTGGCTGGTGGTACTGGGCATGTTATGTCCTGGGCTTCCTCATCACAGAACTCTCTGATCTTGTGGAACAGATAGTGTTGTCTTGCAGAGTCCAGTCCCGGTGGTGGCAGCACAGGAAGTCCATCTATAGGCGGCAGGACACGGACGTCACGGAGCAGCTGGAATCTGGTTTCAGCGCCATCAATAGACATCTTTGCCACAACCACACCAGGTTCCTTGGAATCAAAGCTGCAATAATAAAGTGAAACGTTAGTACAGGGCACATAACAATATCAATGCATTTGTATCATTTGCCAATGACATTCTTTGCACTAAAGTGTGAATAATTAATTACAGTAAATACACAACACACAGTGACCACACCCACCTAAAGTGCTGGTACTGCTTGATCTGTGGCAGTGGCTTGAAGTAAGGCCCCAGATGTTCCTGCCAGTTGTAGGACTCCACGATTACAGTGCCATCTTCCTTTCCCACTAGCTGTGGTATGTTGACTCCAGCCACTGAGCTGTCCCTTACGACTGCTGCAATCTCATCAAGAGTGTTCACCTTGGTCTTTCTGAAACGCTGCTTGAGAAGCCCAAAGAACAGTCCGGGGAAAACTTTGTGTGGCCTACAATCAGCAGGTGGAGATTGACACGATGGTGAAGACCATGTAGCGCTCGCCACGCTAAGTACCACAACATGTACTTGTTCTTGTTTTGGCCACTGCAGTTGTCACAGTGAAGGTCAACATCTGTCTCCCCAAGACCCCCAAGTCTTTGAAGAAGTGGTGCAGGTAGCTTATGACGGTGTTGCTACCTTTGCTGGACTCCATCCCCTCATCCACCAAATAGTTATACTATAACTATAATATACTATACTATGCTACTATACTCTACTATAATGTACTATAATTAGTTTTAAATAGACAATAATAATAACTTACCCGTGGATGAAGAGGAAAGCTTCACGGCAGATTTGTTTAATTTGAGTTGAATTGTGGGACAAATCAAAAGACACAAATAGTGTCTTTGGTCTATACTATCTGCTATACTATAACTATAATATACTATACTATGCTACTATACTCTACTATAATGTACTATAATTAGTTTTAAATAGACAATAATAATAACTTACCTGTGGATGAAGAGGAAAGCTTCACGGCAGATTTGTTTAATTTGAGTTGAATTGTGGGACAAATCAAAAGACACAAATAGTGTCTTTGGTCTATACTATCTGCTATACTATAACTATAATATACTATGCTACTATACTCTACTATAATGTACTATAATTAGTTTTAAATAGACAATAATAATAACTTACCCGTGGATGAAGAGGAAAGCTTCACGGCAGATTTGTATCGCCCCGAAGAAATAGTTGGTGTAAGCACGTTGTCTTTTTTTGGAAATCGATTTATTTGCGATAGTCCATTCTGACTTTCGACCAAAAGCCTGGAGCTGAGCCATAATAATCAAATCTTTATGATCCTCTTCGAGAGCCGCCATCTCAAAACGCCTTGTGTAAACTTCATCACGGTCCAATTTTGTGATACATGACCGCCGATTAAGAATGTCATTTTCTTTATCACCCTGGACGCATTTACAAGTAAATCGCAAAAGTCTTTCCATTTCGCGTTCGTGGCTCTCGTCAGATTCAACTTCCACAAAGCACATTACATGTTCTACCTTGTCTCCAAATCCGTTAGGTGTGTTGTCACCATCATCTGGCTCTACCTCGTCTTCAAATCCGTTAGTGTTGTCACCATCATCTGGCTCTTCAGCGTTGCTGTCAGTGATTATAGCCCGCATAACGTCTGCGTTGTCTTCTTCTTCTGAACCAGAATCTGAGTTTCTTTTTGGATTTTTATTCGGCTCAAAGAAATCCGCGATGAATGTTCCTAGGGCGCGTTCATCTTCAACACAGTGTGCTCCGAAGTGAGCAAACCGGTTTAATGCCTCGGCAACTGCCCTCGCTGTGGGTTCCATGGTGACTGTCAAGCATGCACTGCCTGCTCTCTGTTTAATACCCATCCATCAATGGCATCAACTTAATGACGTCACCGCCTGACCAATAAGCATTTAGATGTAAATACATGTAGTGTTGTAGTGAAAGACACAACAACTAGGTTAACCTTCTGTAGTGTGGTAGTGAAAGGTTAACCTTCTGTAGTGTGGTAGTGAAAGGTTAACCTTCTGTAGTGTGGTAGTGAAAGTGGTAGTCTTTTTTCATTACATTACAAATTATGAAATCTCGACGAAATACCTCTGAAGAATTAAAAAAAATTAAAGATTCGATGACTAATTCGGCCAGAAACGGCTTTGAGGCGAAGCGTTACTAAGCGCTTCTGTAGTGTGGCAGTGAAAGGGTTAACGCGCGCCTCATATCCCCTGCTCGACTCATCTCCCCTCGCGCTGCAGCACCAGCAGCCGCGCAATTGTACATTTGTAACGTCTACACAGCCCAGCTTTCAACAGTGTTAAAACATGCGTTTTATAACGGCGTCAAGGCCTCTTTTTTATCTTTTTTTTTTTACACTGCGTTACGTTGCTTATAACTTATAACATTAAGATAGTGTATTAATAGTGTGTTATTCTCTCTCTGAGATAGGAGAGCTAAATAATGTGTCTGTGTGTTAACGTTAGGTTATGGCTATAACCAAGTTCTGTTAGTTAGGGGTGACGCTTGGCATCACACTGCACTCCCTTGCGTACGTGCACGCGTACTGAATAAAATTCCACAAAATATACCTTTAATACCAGTATTAGTCTGACCACACCCCTCATCAGCTTACCTTCATAAGCAGGTGTGTGGTCACCTGCTCTCCTCCTACCCAAGCTTTCACCACAAGGTGAGGTCAAGGGCTGCAGCGGCCGTCTGATGCCAAGCGTCACCCCTAACTAACAGAACTTGGTTATAGCCATAACCTAACGTTCTGTTCCGTTAGGGGCTCTGCTTGGCATCACACTGCACAAAGGGAGGCCAAGCGGAGCCGCTGGCTGACAAATACACCCCGCTGACAGCCCCCCACAACCATCAGAACAGGGAGGGCCGAGCCCCCCCGACCCCCCCTAATGGAGGGCATCCCCCCTATTAGGGGCTTCACGGGAGGGCGACGGACCCGACCGTGCGAAGAGGCACTCAAGCAACTCAACGCACAGGGTGAGCAGACCGTGGCTTGACCCCACGACTACACCCACGCACAACCCGCATGCCACCCGGGAACGAACGTAGGAAACAACCTCGTTACTGCCCCCAGAATCACAGGATCAAGGGCAAACCCAACCCCGTGGCAAGGCCGTAGCAGCGGAGCGCGAAGGAAGACCCAGACCCACCAAAAGGACTGGACTCCCTGGAATGGGGGCCCGGAGAAGTCCATGATGCCAGCATCAAGACCCCACCAGGTGGGCACCTAGTGACCCCGCCCCCCACATCGCCAGCGTATTCGGACAAAGGCCCCTCAGCCGAGCGGGCCCTGTCCTCCCCAACAGTACACCGCCTGGAACACAGGCCCTGCAACAGGCAGACAGCATGGTCATAACACACAAGAGTTAACCAACGGAAGCAGGCAGTGCACCGGGAAAAAAGACCAGGCAACAGGCTGTCAACCCAAGCCTGGAAACTGCGGACGAGGCAGGCGCCAGAAAGGACAGCTGAAAACAGCCGCCCCGGCGGAAGGGGCGTATGCTGGCGTTGTCGCATAACCAAGCCTTTAAACAGCATGTCAGAAGTGGGATCCTTAGACCACTCGGCCCCTGACAGCTGCCCACAGAAAAGGCCCATACGATCGGCAGACGTCATGAACGTGCAGGGGCACCCTCAACCGGAGAACCGGGAGTTGACACTGCAGCAACACACCAGAGAACCAACCACCCAGGCATTACCCCATGCAATGGTTGGTCCCATAACCCCTCAGGAAAGAAACCCCAAAACACACCTGCGGCACCGCCGCAGCCCGCGTTCCGGTTTCCAACAGGGCTATCCCGGGCCTACGGGTCAACGAGCATTACCCCGGACCGGGCCCGGTGATACGGGGGGCACAGGGTCCCCCGAGGAGGTTAAAACCACCCCAACAGGCCCCTCAGCGCCAAGCGCAAGAGAAGAGCGTAAAAATGGAAGACCAGCCCCAGCACCCCGCACTCGGTATTCCCAGGAGGTCACCCAACCAAGTACCAACCAAGACCAACCCGCACAGCGGCCGAGATCGGGCGCGTACAGGTCGGCACGGCCGTAAGCCATTACGACAGTGCAGAATACAACGCACCTAACAAGGGTCCCATAACGCTCAACCCTGTGACACCCGGACCGACCTAGCATTTTTCCCCCTGAAAAAACCCCAAGTCCCTCAGGGTACCAGAACAGCAGATCTGCATCCCCAGCGGACAACGGGTGCAACTGATCTGGACCAGCGCGACCAGAACCAGTCCCGTGCCCTAATCACGCCGACCTGCCAACCCCAGGAGAAGGGGCAGATATGCGTGTTGATCCCAACATAAAAAGAAGGCGCCACCCAGACGTGTCGGTATGAACCGCGCCCGGTGGCCCACCCCTAGGGCGTGAGACCCTTCCCCATATGTCCAGACCCATTCCGTCATCATCCCCTGACATGAACGGGAACCCATCGACAACCACACAGGGTGTCGGAAGAGGAAAAACCCCCATCCCAATTGCTCCATAAAAACGCTGTTTCACCCAAGCAATCAAGGCGCGCCAGTCAGCCAATGGCCCAAAAAGCACATCCTGAGCTAGCACTATGTGTGCGTTTGGACATACCCACATCAACAATAGGCCGTTTAGACCACCATATTGAATCCCCAAGACGCCCAGGGAAACGACAAGAGGGGCGAGATGCAATCAACTCCATGAATGAATGAATGAAAAAATGTACCCAACAGACTGCAGAAAGGGTACAACCCAGTACGGCAATACACACAATAGGTTAAGGGGAGGCAGACCTGAGAAAGACGTTAGTCTTGTTTCCATCAGGGACCCTCATTTCCAATCCATCAAAGACACATTCAACTCTTTATAAAAATAAAGAAAAGGCATCACCCGTATGACCCAACTGGGAGTAAAAACCCTGTTTTTCACATGATTTCAATCCAGTCACTCTTTTTAATCAGAGTGTAAGACCAGACCCTCCCAGAAACACCTTCCCACATGAGACTATGGTCAAGAAAAAGATATGTAAACTGTGAGACACGTGACCAATTGACTCAAGTTTGACACATAAACCAGGCGCAGCAGGACTGTGAGCCCTGCGCCCAACCTCGACATCTTTAAGACACCAGCTCATGGAAGGCGTCGCCATAGCAACAACGCTACAACGGGCGGGGAAAACCTACCGGATCCTGTCATGTAACAGGAGTCGGTAGAATACCCCTTCCCCCCCCCCCCCCCCCCCCTGCCAAGCACTGGCTTGGCCCTGACTGGCTCAGCAGAAGAGATCAAAAATCCCCTAAACCAATCAAGTGGGAAAGGAGGGGTTTATTCGACACCCCCTCCCGAAAACACACCCTTTATCCCTACACACAGAAAAAACAACCGTAGCCATCTTGAAAAACCTCCGGTAGAAAGCAAAGCATAGCGAAGCTAATACAATGCCCGCTACCCACAAAATGTGTAAAAGGTTGCCTATGTCATACATGAAATGTGTGCGTACGAGTATTACTGCAACTAAACAACACAGCATTGTGAAAACACATATACTTAGTTAAAGCAATGGAATAACACCAGTTCTAACTGCATGTGGAGCATCAAGCTAAATAGAACCTATTACCGAGTGTACGTTGCAGACCTTGCTTAACCTCGTAACACAACACAACTCACCCCACAACGTAAAAAAGGGCAGATTCATATATACACAACCCCACCATATGATTTGTTTGAAGAAACACACAGTTTGTTCGGCCAAAACACAGTCCCCCTCCATCGGGGAACTTTTTTATTTAATAACTAAATAGTGTCAAGGCACAAAACCATAGAGGGCCGGGGAGGGTGTAGGAGAGGGGACACAGAGGGGAAAAAGTCACTCTTAACGGCGTCTGCCACCTCGCGCCACTCGAGTCTTGCCACCCCGGGGAGCCCCGGAGGGACGGTAGGTTACAGTCTGCTGGACACGACGTTCCCTACCGTCTCCTCCGGTCTGGGATGGGCCGGCGGTGGCAGAAGCGCCGTTTCGTCCCCTGGCCCTCTTGGCAGGGCCAGCAGCGGCGGCGGAGGCAGTGGTAGCGGCGACGGAGACAGCTCGACGTCGCGGAAGCCTTCTGCCTCCACCGGCAAGGACGGGAGGCGGAAAATGGGGTTGGAGAATGGACCTCTCCTCTGCCATCTCTCTGCATGTTGAGGTCATCAACCGCAGGGCCTTCCCGAACAGGCCAGCGTCGGAGAGGGCGGCCGTCAGAAGAGGAGCTCTCTTCTTCTCTGGCACACGGGCCTGCTCCAGCCAAAGGTGACGCTGGCCCAGGGTGGCCAGGGCGTGCACTTTCCCCATGGCTATGGCCAGCACCTGGGAAAGGTGCAGGACAGCTCCCGCAGCCTGGGTGATCTGATCGCATTTCACCTCGGTCAGATCCGTGCCACCCGTCATTATCCCCGATACAAATCTAGCCAGGTGGGCGATGTTAGACGCCGCAGCCAGCGATTGTGTACCAGCGATAAATGACTGGTCACCCCAATAAGCCAATCGCCTAGCCGATTTCCCCTGGAGGACCGGCTTGCATAGTGGTTCCCACACCATATCCGGACAGAGGAGCGCGGCCATCGGACTGTCAAGCCGAGGCACGCCCTCCCCCATACCTTTGACCAACCCCGCTACCCGCGTAACTGGTACGTAGGTAGGAGTTAGTCCCATGATGTTGGTCACCGCCTGACCCCGACGAACATAGGCCCCCATCGATGGGAAAAATGGGTAGACAACGTCCACCCCTCTCACTGGGGGACGCTGCCAGGGATGGCCTATGAGGTCATCAGGGACAGGTGCAGGCAATGGCAGCGGCAGCGGCACACCGTTTGCGGTGGCGGCTACCGCCATGAGCTCGGGAAACAAGGCCCGCAGTTCCCCCTGCGAACCTTCCTCCACCGACCCCGCATCCCTCACATACAGCAGGCTGCGACTGGTCAAGGAGCCACAATCCGATGTGGCCGACAGTAGGGCATCCTGCCGATGAGGCCAAGGTGGTTCCTCGACATCCTCGAACAGGGCGCCCCATGGAGCCATTTCCCCCCCCTCCGGGGTCTCCTGAGGAGGGATACTCTCCTCCACGGGGCCCTCATACAAAAATCCGTCCGCCTCGTCCATGAAGTCCTCAGTCTCCATTGGAAATCCCGAGCCGGACGCATCTTCGCTGGTCTCCAGCAGCTCCCCAAACCCAGGCCGTTCGCGTCTGCACGACACCATCTTGCGACGCGAGCGAGCAGACGCAAAAAGTTTGCGTCGCAAATCCTCTGGCTCCAAAACAACCCCCCGTTCACCAACGGGCGATTCCCCAGAACCAGAGGAACCAGAGTCGAGATCAGGCCATCGCCGGAGCGACGGCACCGAACCCTCGGCTCTTCGGTGAGGAAAACTATCCACCGGCAGTCTCCCGGGCTGGGTCGGCAACCACGAGAGTGGCAACAGCCCAGCACCGAGGAGGCGGGAATGGAGAACCGGTGGTGAAGAGTAGGTCTAGCGGGTCTACTCTCCGCGGAATACATTATGACCCAACCTTTTCTTGTACAACAGATGTGAGAGAAGAAAAGATTAAGCACAATGTAAACCAGTCACAACTCTTTTCAACTAACAACACGTCAAGTGGGGTACTACCGAGGCACTTCCTTGTGGTGAAAGCGAGAAGGAGGAGAGGTATGAAGGTAAGCTGATGAGGGGTGTGGTCAGACTAATACTGGTATTAAAGGTATATTTTGTGGAATTTTATTCAGTACGCGTGCACGTACGCGAGGGAGTGCAGTGTGATGCCAAGCAGAGCCCCTAACGGAACAGAACACCTATTAAGTACCAGTACTTGCTACCTGGACAGGCCTGCACAGCCCGCGCGTGTAGTTTTTCTCCTCACTTGAAAGAAAATTTGTGGAACTATTATAACAATAATTACCTCATTTACAAGTTGTATTTAAGTTTGCAACTAAGGGCAAACAAGGGAACACATTAATGACAATTCAAATATGTAAAAAAAAAAAATCAAGATTTCGATTTTTAGGATTTTCTGAACAGCAAGACATTTTCTTCATTTCAGAGCACCTCCCCCTTGCGAATCAAATCGGGTTTGGTCACGGCAGGTCACATATTAAGAATATAAGCCTGGCGACCAAAGTGTTAAATAGCCTCAGTACCACTTCTTTGGATAGGTCACTCAATTTCTCCATCATAGAGTAACAAATACTGTCTCTACCTGGTGTTGTTTTCCCTACTTTCCTTAGAGCTCTATTCATTGCATGCACTGTAAACGCTGTATTTAATACCCTATCCTCTCCATCTTCACCAAAGTCTATATTTCCTCCAAACCTATCCACTGCTAACTCTCTCCCTTCCCTTTCTTCTTGAGTTAAATTATCAGAACTATACACTTTAACTAGCGCCTTTGCTATTGCTTCTGCTTTTTCCACGCTATTAGTAATAACTCTTTGTTCTACAACCATAGTAGGTGAATCAAGCTCCCTCCCAACCCCTCTCATCTTTTTAATCATACCCCACACCCTCTGGATTGACATAGTCCTTCCTAGAATCACAGAACTTCTTCCAGTACTCCTTCTTCACTTTCTTAATTACTTTCCTCACTATCGCCATCGCTCTTTTATATTCTATAAATTTTCCAAAGTTATGGGTCCTCTTTAGTTCTCTAAATGCTCTATTCCTTGCTTTAATTGCTTCATAACATTCCTTAGACCAGGGGTTCCCAAACTTTTCAGGCCGGGGCCCAGAAAATAAGGCGTCGGAGAGCCGCGGCCCAATGCACATCGTCTGGCTTTTTTTTTTTTTTTTTTTGCCAGGTGACCGATTTTTTAAGCCAAATATCACTTCAATCCTATTGAACGTGCAGGGGCACCCTCAACCGGAGAACCGGGAGTTGACACTGCAGTAAATAAGTAGATTTTTCGTTTTTGTTTATTTATTAAGTTAATATAAAACCATATAGTCACATTTTAGAATACAATAGAATAGAATTTTTGAATACAACTAGAAACACTGTCCTGGCCTGCTTCTAAGTTCAGTGGCCTGACAAAAAAAATTAAATAAAAAAATAAAAATTTTTTTTTTTTTTTTTGTCAGGCCACTGAACTTAGAAGCAGGCCAGGACAGTGTTTCTAGTTGTATTCAAAAATTCTATTCTATTGTATTCTAAAATGTGACTATATGGTTTTATATTAACTTAATAAATAAACAAAAACGAAAAATCTACTTATTTCAACGAACATTTCAAACTAAATAAAAGATTATGCACATAAAACGCTGAAAACAACCGAAGCAACAATGGTATTTTAATGAGGCTATTATTATTATCATTATTATTTTGCAACAAGTTAGCCCTCTCATAAATAGCACATATAAATGAATAACTAACTTGAACTAACTTAATAGGATTGAAGTGATATTTGGCTTAAAAAATCGGTCGCCTGGCAAAAAAAAAAAAAAAAAAAGCCAGACGATGTGCATTGGGCCGCGGCTCTCCGACGCCTTATTTTCTGGGCCCCGGCCTGAAAAGTTTGGGAACCCCTTGTCTAAGGAATGTTATGAAGCAATTAAAGCAAGGAATAGAGCATTTAGAGAACTAAAGAGGACCCATAACTTTGGAAAATTTATAGAATATAAAAGAGCGATGGCGATAGTGAGGAAAGTAATTAAGAAAGTGAAGAAGGAGTACTGGAAGAAGTTCTGTGATTCTAGGAAGGACTATGTCAATCCAGAGGGTGTGGGGTATGATTAAAAAGATGAGAGGGGTTGGGAGGGAGCTTGATTCACCTACTATGGTTGTAGAACAAAGAGTTATTACTAATAGCGTGGAAAAAGCAGAAGCAATAGCAAAGGCGCTAGTTAAAGTGTATAGTTCTGATAATTTAACTCAAGAAGAAAGGGAAGGGAGAGAGTTAGCAGTGGATAGGTTTGGAGGAAATATAGACTTTGGTGAAGATGGAGAGGATAGGGTATTAAATACAGCGTTTACAGTGCATGCAATGAATAGAGCTCTAAGGAAAGTAGGGAAAACAACACCAGGTAGAGACAGTATTTGTTACTCTATGATGGAGAAATTGAGTGACCTATCCAAAGAAGTGGTACTGAGGCTATTTAACACTTTGGTCGCCAGGCTTATATTCTTAATATGTGACCTGCCGTGACCAAACCCGATTTGATTCGCAAGGGGGAGGTGCTCTGAAATGAAGAAAATGTCTTGCTGTTCAGAAAATCCTAAAAATCGAAATCTTGATTTTTTTTTTTTACATATTTGAATTGTCATTAATGTGTTCCCTTGTTTGCCCTTAGTTGCAAACTTAAATACAACTTGTAAATGAGGTAATTATTGTTATAATAGTTCCACAAATTTCCTTTCAAGTGAGGAGAAAAACTACACGCGCGGGCTGTGCAGGCCTGTCCAGGTAGCAAGTACTGGTACTTAATAGGTGTTCTGTTCCGTTAGTTGATACCGATTGACGTCATAATAAAACGTTCAATTGCACAAGGTCCTAAACGTCTTGCCTCATCATCTGCTGGTGACCGGAGGGGGGGGGGGGGGGGGGGTTATAAGTCCGTGGCCGACGTTAAATCATTTATGTAGTATGGGCGATACATAGATCACAGCAGTTTATATGGATCATAATAAGCAAACACGCTGAAACTTACCGTATCTTCCTCTGACCGTTGGGTGGTCAGCGTGGAGCAGAAAGTGCGCGATTATGGGATGTTGATATATGCGATCCATTTCCAGGTTGTATAATAGTATATACGTCCAAATCATGTTGTTTATCGAGTTATTGGCAACTGATCGCTGTCCAGTGTGTCGAGCTAGAGTCCCGCTAACGATAGCGAGTGCCCGGACCGAATATGGATGAGCACCACTTCCGGCGCGTCACTTCCTGTTTGGGCGATCCGCCGATCTTGAACCGTTGGAGAGTTGAGAGGAGATCAACAGGAGATCCCAAGTCTCCGTGGGTAAAATATGATTGCCATCACAGATTTTTGAAATATTGATCTCAAAGTTAAGTATCCTCCCTTTGCTTACGTTTAGACCCAGCCACCAGCCCCCGAAAATTAACACCGGAGTGCTAGTTCTAAAGTGACAGAGGAGTGGCAGTAGGGACCTGAATCTGAAGGGCTTCATCTGTACAATAATATTATTAGTGACATCACTACACATGGAATCAATATCTAGGCTCTCACTATTCATACCCATATGCCCACACTCACTCAATAAGGAATAAGACTCCCAGTCAGCGTCTCCCAATTTCCATCTCCCTCCTCTCAAAACATTCTCCCCGATAGGGTTCATCTACATCTGTAACATAATAGGATCGCTGCCAACTGTACTGTCAGCCAATACCTCCCACTTACACCCATCAGCCAATACGTAGACGTAACTATTGTTAAGTCTATAGCAGACTCCTTCCCTCTTGTGGTATCCACCCTTGTGCTTGCTCCATCATTCAAACATACCAGGGCCCTCATTTATCAACGTTGCGTACGCACAGATATGTGCGTAACCCGTGCGTACGATCATTTCTAAGCAAAGTGTGGGACTTATCAATTTGAACGTGAACTTGACTTTGTGCGTATATCTACGCACAGCTCGGAGCATGCGTAGCTGATGCCCGGTGGTAGAATATCGTTACTGCAGACGGACGGCATATGCGCTCCTCAGTTTCATGCATTAGTTTCAATGTGGAAATAAGCTTTCGTGCATTACTCCCGACACTGGCGCGTATTCTGTATGAACCGTAATTCATTATAGTTCATTGTGAAATAGCGATAGTAGTGTAATTATTGTCAAACCCTAAATAGCATTCATTTCCGAATGAATGCAGGATGGTTAACATTGCATTTGGCCGATAA
Source organism: Notolepis coatsorum (assembly GCF_963971535.1). Taxonomy (NCBI): domain Eukaryota; kingdom Metazoa; phylum Chordata; class Actinopteri; order Aulopiformes; family Paralepididae; genus Notolepis; species Notolepis coatsorum. Next base: position 120,174,961 of record NC_140170.1, read on the forward strand.
GTTGTTGGCTGATAAGGAACTCATGACTCAGGCCTAATCTTATTTAATTAAATTGTAATGTTATTATATCTGTCATCAAAATATCACTTAACACTTTCAGTGCCACTCACGAGTTTTCTCGGATTTATTAATATCTCGTTGAAAGCCACTCACGAGATTTCTCTGAGTTTTATTTTATTTATTTTTTAGCGATCTGAAATCATATTGCATCACGCGAGCCTACCCTAGTCTACCCGAGCGTCCTGTACTCCACATTTTCCAGTCCACTGATACAGCCGGGGTTATCAGAGTTCATTCTGGAGCCTCTGAGCCCCGTGGAATCATGTGTTCTACTGTATCACGTTGGATCTATACACTTATCGATTTTTTCGAATGGTGATCAGGAATTGGAATATACCAGTTGGATACCATCTGATGTCAGGTAAGGAATCTATGTTATCAGTGTTAGGATAATCAGACTCATTTTGATGAAGATATAAGCTGTTTTGTGAAATGGGCTCTATCGGTTTCACTGTAAAAATCCAAGAGGAAATGAACACGGCGATTATCCGTGCACGGCTCGAATGGGCGTGCGTGTACGTATAATATTTATCATCTAGCGTTTATTTGAAAACGATTCATAAATAGGCAGACAAATATCAACGTTCTGGAATATTCCAGTAAAAGACGATTATCATAGAATGGCCCAGAATGGACTGTTTTTTACCTCAAAACAGGTGCTTTTCTAAATGCTCTCAAACGGAAATGAAGCGATAAAAAACCAATCTGCCTTGACAGCACTGACTGGAAAAGGATTCTTTGATAAGCGACGGGCAGATTAGACACATAGCCATAATTTAAAACATAGATTAGGCGATATTAACGATAACATTGGCGCCGATGGTGGCATTCAAGTGCTAACTCTGGTGCCACCTTGTGGCACTGAAAGTGTTAAATGCAGGTGATCACGGTTATCCACTGAAGTCATGCATGGCTAGAATCGTCCCTGACCAACAACGACCCAATTGGAGCGCAGATTGAAAGAAAATCAATCAAGAGTTTCAATATACCCAGGTGTTCTGTATGACCCGTAATTAAATTAGCGACATGAGTGTAATCGTCAGCAAACCCTATAAATTACATTTGGAATATGGATTTCAGAATGTATGCAGCATGGATTACGCGGTCCTTGCATTATTGGATGATTTGGCAGTGGGACATGGTGCGCTCCGCAGGGAGCGCGTCTTCAGGGACAGGGCAGACCTGTTTGCCGAGAGCACAGAGTGGCTCATGAGCAGATTCCGCTTCCCCAGGGAAATCCTGCTCGACCTGTGCCAGAATCTGGGACCCGTTTTGGAGCGCCAAACAAGGCGCACACATGCCATCCATCCCCGTCCACCTCCAAGTCCTCTCCACCCTGGGATTCTTGGCCACCGGGACGTTTCAGCGGGAGATCGCAGATTGCTCGAGCATCTCCCAACCCTCACTCAGCAGGATCATGCCCACAGTGTTGGATGCCATCATGTCCCTAATCCCGACTACATCAAATTCCCATACGCACACGCACAGCAGGTCGAGGTCAAGAGGGCTTTCCACGCCATCGCCGGTTTCCCCAACATAATTGGAGCAATAGACTGCACACACATACTGTAGCCATCAAAACACCATCACAAAACGAATTAAATTATGTAAACAGGAAGGGGTTCCACTCGGTAAATGTCCAAGTGATCTGCGATGCCCGTTTGGCACTCCTAAATGTCGTTGCCCGGTGGCCAGGAGGAATGCACGACTCGTTTGTGGTGCAGAATAGCTCTGTGGGCATTCGTCTCCAGGGTGGGGCTGTTGAAGACGGGTGGCTTATTGGTGAGTGTTACACATTTAGGCCTATATTTAATTAAATTGTAATGTTATTACTGGTATCTGTAATTAAATTATATCTCTTTAATGCAGGGGATCGTGGCTATCCACTGAAGCCATGGCTAATGACTCCGCTGACCAACCCCACCACCCAACAGGAGCGCACCTATAACCGGGCGCACGCACGCACAAGAGTCACCGTGGAGCGTGCAATTGGTCTCCTGAAGGGTCGATGGCTCTGCCTGTCTGGCACGGGGGGCACACTGCAGTACCGGCCTGAAAAGGTTTGCAACATCATCGTGGCCTGCAGTGTGCTCCATAACATGGCCATCAGGCATGGCATCCCGCTGCTAGACCCAGAAATACCTGACGACCCCATGCCAGACATGGAACAGCCACCTCCAAACGCCACTGGAATGCAGACAAGAGCTAGGATCATCGAGCAGTTTTAAGTAAGTCTACCCCATGCACTGTAAGAACTGAGATTGGGGTTAATTCATATTCATTAAATAATCATTAGTAACCTATACATAATAAAAAAAATACTGCCATTTGAAATCGAATTGAGCTGATTAACACTTTAATCGCCAAAAACATCTGGTGGCCGATCGGCGGATCGCCCAAACAGGAAGTGATGCGGATGAAGTGGTGCTCGCCCATATTTCGTCCGGGCACTCGCTATCGTTAGCGGGACTCCATCTTGATACACTGGATGTCGATCGGTTGCAAATAACTCGATAAACAACATGATTTGGACGTATACTACTATATTTCTACATCCCATAATAGGAATATTTCAGTTCCACGCTCATCGTCCAACGGCGCAAGGAAGATACGGTAAGATCCAGCGTTATTTTTCAACGTGTTCTTTACTAACTGCTCTAATGATCATATTACCCACACTAGATGAATGATATAACGTTGCCCACGGAATTATAAACGACCCCCCGCACATCCGGTCAACATCAGATCATACTTAGTAACTCCTAGAAGCACGTCCAGTTGATTTTTTTTTTATCTCGCACAGATTCCTATCAAACTGTATTTCATCATCAATATAATGCATTTGGGGCTATACATCAAGTTCTGGAGAAAGCTGCAGAAAACGATAAAAACATACTTATACTTTAGACCGTATTTTAGTATGAATATGTGAATGAAAAAGTATAACGTTGCTACACCCTGAACAATAGATATAGGACGTTGAATGGGCCATAGTAATGTCAATTTAGCAATACAATTTAAAAAGTTATAGCCCTGCAAAGAAGGGGAACTTCTCCATGTTAAATAGGGCTGGCGAGGGATGGTAAATAATGAATTTAACCCCGGCGATCAAAGTGTTAATTACAAAGTCTAATGTGCTCTTAACCTGTTAATCTGTAGACCGTTTTCGCCTAAAGGTACATGCCTAAGTAAATGGAAGATTGCTCCACTTCTGCAAGGTCAATTTGCATGTTCTTGGTATCTAGGAACATCTAGGGACCTGGGGTTATGTATTTCCAGTGTCAGAAATATTGTGTCTGTTACTAGTAATATTGTGTCTGTAATGAATACATTTATTATGATTAATTATGATTTATGATTTTGATGATGATGAGCAGAAATTGATACAGGTAGGAGAAAATGCTCACTGAGCTCATTCACCACCTTATTGAGATCATGTGTACAAAAAATCTAAGCAAATGAACCGCGGGAAGATGATTAAACAGAAGGATTTATAGATACAGTAATTAATGATAATCTACTTTAATTATAAATTCATATTTGACCTTGAACTTGACCTTGATCTTATTATGGCCAAATCATACATCTATGGATAGGGAAAATGCTCCTCTTTCCAATGGCAGGGTTGAATCTGGATTTAGTAATTTTTTGCGGTTTTTACGGTAATTAGCATTTTCCGATAAATGTGTATTTCCGATAAATCGTATAAAACATCGGTAAAAATGAAAATATACACTTTGACTACTGTTTTTGATAGGGTTATGGTCTTTACTCTTGGCTACAAAAAAATATTTAAAAACATTGACCTCATCCAAGGGCCCACATGTGGTAGATTCTTTGCCGACCTCTAGTGGCTCGGGTGTGCATTTCTTTTAATACAATATATAGAATTAAAGCCCTATTTGTTGCCTGTCGATTGCCCTTTCAGGTGACAAAATCCGTTCAGCGTTTCTCGAGTTACATGCCGATATGTGAGGCGTGCCCCAAAGTACGCAAAAGTACACATTACCACCCCGACTCCCGGGGCTCTAGCTCCGTCAATCATTTGGCGATCTCGAAAATCTTTGCACAGGGTTGTAGCCAATGAGTGTGGCTTTCCAATGATACCCCATGATATGATAATTGGGAATCTAATACGGCTTAACAGCCAGGATTCCTGGATGCAAATCACATCTGGTTTGATACTTAGATCTTGAATGAACCCTTTAAGCTCCTGACCATTTGCAATTAGACTTCTTGCATTCCATTGCAAAACCACTAGGGTTGACTTAGACCTATCGATGATGGCAGAGAGGTAGACTCTGGAGTTTCTATTGAGGTCATTATTTATCGTTTCCCAAGACAGGTTACTCATGTTTAGGAATTTACCAGCAGCTTTCACAATGATTTTGATTGTCTCAGTTCTATTCTTAGAAAAAATAAATAACGCACATCCTCCGTTTCTTGGTGCTGAGCCAAACTGTAAAAACAGTAATACAAAAAACAAAGCGGGGCTCGCAACTCACTTTATGCTCCAAGGTGTTTTAATTGACAAAATAATAGCAGTAGATACAACGTTTCGACCGATCCTTCCGGTCTTTTTCAAGTATGATACTTGAATAGGCCTTCTTCATACTTCATACAAGGATCGGTCGAAACGTTGTATCTACTGCGGTTATTTTGTCAATTAAAACACCTTGTTAGGGCAGCAGTGGCGGAGCCCAATAGCAGAACACAGGAAGAGAGAGAATGGAGCGTTTTAGGTTGGTTTTAATAAAGGCACTAGGCAGACAGGCATGAATGTACAGGAATGTACAACAGGTGCGAGCAGGTGCACTCCTCGTGCAGCACAGGAACGTCCAGGTGGGTGGTGTCTCGGGAGACAGTGTAGCTCTGGAGCTGTGGTCCTGGGTACAGGGAGAACAAAGGTTAGGACAAGGCAGGCAATAGGGAAAGAGCAGCAAGGCTAGTGTGCGTCGTCGTACCTAGGTTGTTAGGATAACACTGCGACGAGGGACGACAGGATCCGTGGGTTGATGTAGGGGCTGTTGATGAGGAAATCCCTCACTGCCGCGCTGATTGATGTCCCTCTGCCAGCGTGGGAATGCTGGGGTCGGATGCTGCCCATATAAGGGTGTGGAAGCAGGAGGGAAGAGGAAGGCTCTCGCCGTGATTATGACAGGACCCCCCCCCCCTCTACGGGCGCCGCCTGGCGACCCTCCAGGCTTGCCAGGGTTGGCCCGATGGAAGTCCCGGACGAGGTCAGGACACAGGATCATCTGGCGGGAGACCTTGCTGCGCTCCTCCGGGCCGTAGCCCTCCCAGTCCACCCGGTACTGGAAGCCGCGACCGCGACAACGCACCCCCAGTAACTGCCGGACGGTGTAGGCAGGATGGTCGTCAATGATCAGCGGAGGGGGATGTTCCGGAGCTGGAGGGGACAGAGGACTGGAGGCCACCGGCTTCAACTGGGACACATGGAAAGAGGGATGAATGCGCATATGGGATGGCAGCTTGAGTCTGACGACTGAGGGGTTAATGACAGACAGAATTTCGTAGGGACCAACAAAACGGGGGGTGAGTTTCCGGGAAACTGATTTTAGAGGAAGGTCCCGAGACGAGAGCCAAACCATCTGAGCTGGTTGATAGTCGGGGCCGGGGTCCGGTGGCGGTCTGCAAAGCGGCAATTCCGGTCAGCAGAGTGGAGCAGCGCGGCCCACTGTCCTCCCATATCCTCCTTCAGCGGTGAAGGTGCGCCTGCACCGAGGGAACTGAGATCTCCTCCTCCTGGGTAGGGAACAGTGGAGGCTGGTAGCCCAGAGAAGACTCGAAGGGAGACTGACCTGTGGCCGCGGAGGACAAGGAGTTGTGGGCGTACTCAATCCATGGCAGGAAGGCGCTCCAGAGGGGTCCCGGGTCGTGAAGCAGTGGAGGGCGGACCCCAGGTCCTGGTTGGCCCGCTCCGACTGGCCATTGGTCTGCGGGTGGTATCCGGAGAAGAGGCTGACCGTGGCCCCCAGGGCTCGGCAGAAGGCCTTCCAGACCTGGTAGATGAACTGAGGCCCTCTGTCGGAGACTATGTCCACCGGGATCCCGTGGAGGCGGAAGACGTGAAGCACCATCAGGTCCGCAGTCTCTGAAGCAGAGGGAAGTTTGGGGAGAGCGACAAAGTGAACGGCCTTCGAGAACCGATTGACAATGGTGAGAATGACTGTGTTACCGCGTGAGGGAGGCAGACCGGTGACGAAGTCCAGGGCGACGTGTGACCAGGGCCGGCCAGGAACAGGCAGCGGACGGAGGAGCCCGGCAGGTGGTCGGTGGGAAGCCTTCCCACAAGCACAGACGGTGCAGGCAAGGACGAAGGCGCGGGTGTCTTCCCTCATGGAGACCCACCAGAAGTGCCGCTTCAGCAGGGACAGGGTGCGGTCGACCCCAGGATGACAGGCGAACTGGGAGGCGTGGATCCACTGGAGCACCTGGGAGTGGACAAGGTCGGGGACAAAAAGGGAGTTCAGGCACTTGGCCGTCTGGATGTAGGCGAGGTTCTTATGGTCCGTCCAGACCAGGAAGGGAATCTCTGAACCCTCCAGCCAGTGCCTCCATTCCTCCAAGGCCAGCTTGACTGCCAGGAGCTCCAGGTTCCCAATATCATAGTTGACCTCCGCCGGGGTCAGGAGGCGAGAGAAGAAGGCGCAGGGGTGTAGTCTCTGGTCGAGAGCGGAGCGCTGGGAGAGGACCGCCCCCACCCTGGTACTCGAGGCGAGGATGATGGGCGCGGAGGTGGAGCGCCTACGCAGCTCGGAGAAGGCGGAGTCCACCTTAGCGGACCAGACGAAGGGCACGGAGGGCAAAGTGAGTTGGGTGAGGGGTGCAGCGTCCCGGCTGTAGTCCCTGATGAAACGCTGATAGAAGTTAGCAAATCCCAGGAAGCGTTGGAGCTGCTTGACGTTGGTGGGTCTGGGCCAGTCCGACACTGCCTTGATTTTCTCGTGGTCCGCCCGGATCTGGCCGCCCTCTATTATGTAGCCGAGGAACCCAATGGAGGAGACGTGTAACTCACACTTCTCCGCCTTGACGAACAACTTGTTCTCCAGCAGGCGTTGGAGGACCCGGCGGACATGCTGGACGTGCTCTTCCATAGAGCGGGAACATTTTTTAATGTCATCCAAATAAACAAAAACTGAGCGGTTAAGAACATCACAGAGAACGTCATTGACAAGGGCCTGGAAGACAGCAGGAGCGTTGGTCAACCCAAAGGGCATTACCTTGTACTCGAAGTGACCGACCGGTGTCTTAAAGGCTGTCTTCCATTCGTCCCCCTCCCGGACACGGACGAGGTGATAGGCATTCCTGAGGTCCAGCTTCGTAAAAATGGTGGCACCTTGCAGGGGTTCAAAAGCAGAGTTAATTAACGGCAGGGGGTACTTGTTATTGACCGTGATGTTGTTGAGGCCACGGTAGTCAATACAGGGGCGAAGGGAACCATTCTTCTTGGAAACGAAAAAGAAACCAGCGCCGACAGGAGAGGAGGAGGGGGTGATAATGCCCGAGGCCAGGGACTCGTGGATGTATTTCTCCATGGACTCCCTCTCCGGGCGTGAGAGATTGGACAGGCGCAGTCTGGCACAGTCGTACAGGCGATGGGGTGGCAAGGAGAGACAGGGTTCCCACGCTTGCCTTGAAAACATTTTCCATGCTACCTCCTGATTTTCCAGGTACCATATTAAGTGATGATATATAGGCCCCTGAAGCTTTCCGCCCCCCTCCGCGCCCCCCTCCCCTCACACACACAACCCCCTAGGACACCTGACTACTTACTTGATTTAAAAGATGTGCCAGTCAAGTCTACATTGTAAATGCTTAGAGATTATGTCTTATTGATAATATCAATGCATGAAATAATGCAACAAGCTGTAGATCAGTGGTCCCCAAACTACGGCCTGCAGGCCTGATCCGGCCCGCCTCCACATTTGGCCCGGCCCCCTAGAGCCCCGGAGCTTTAAAAAAATAATAATAATAATAAAGATTTTTTTTGTTTAACACTGTCGCCAAAATCGCTTTCCAGCGTTATTGGCCGCCATTCGTTGACCGCCAGGATCGCTGTACAGTGTTTTTGAGATCAATATTTAATTCATTCATTCATAATTCATATATACACCCGCGGTGCTGCAGCTGGACCTTAGATGTGACTGCAACGACGGCTCAATACCGCCGCCTGGTGGATGGTCGGGCGAGTTACACTCGCCAACAGGATTCAGTGCATCGATGAAACTCATCCGGCATCATCCGGCAACTCATCCGGCAACACAATCAGTGCATCGATGAAACTCATCCGGCAGTCACATCTCATTGCGGGACTCCCGACAGACACTATGTACATTCTAAACTTAATAATCGATTTGATTTCTGCGTTTATTGCGACATACAAACCGGAAATGGGCCTAGGCGATTGGCGTCGTATACTTGGAATCTTTCACCGCCAGTCTCATTGGCCCACGGTAAGAGCAATATAACGTTATTTTCAACCCGATTGTGCGTTTCCTTGTTTGCAAACCATCTGATCAATATATCCACCCAACCTACATAAAGCATTTACTGATGATCGGGGAATTATAAACGACCCCCCCCCTTTCCTCCGCGCATGATGAGGCATAATGTATACCAATTTTTTTTTTTTTTTTATCCACTTTTTCTCCCATTTTCTATATTTTCTCCCATCCCAATTTCGTATCATCCAATTCAACCCTCCCCTGTCACGGACGCTGTTTCTTGCCTCCCACAAGCCGGCTGCAATGTGGACTAAGTCATACATAGCACAAGTCCCCTCCGGTACTTGAGGTAACAGCAGTCGCATCTTTTCACCTGCGCAGCTCGATCTCTCAGTGGCGAGGAGTAACGCGTGGGAGGCTCACGCTGCCCCCGACACTTCCTGATTCTACTGCGCAGGCGCACCAACCGACCTGTAGGAGTCGCTGTCCACAACGCCCGATCCCCACCCATCAGTTTCCCACCCCCTAATACGGCCAATGTGTATTAGTACGGACGACCAGCTAAACTGAAAGCAAATGTGGAGCGCTGGGCTCGAACCGACGAGCCCAGCGTCTCCAGCATTTCGTGGCGAGCGCCTTGCCCACTACGCCACGTAGCCGCCCAATGTATACCAATCATATACATTTTAGTTTTTTGGTGTAGCGTGTATGGGGGGGGGGGGGGGGACGGCAATCGATAATATAATGCGTTTGGGCCTATAACTAGCATTTTTTGAATTACAGCAGAAAAGATTAAAAACATACTTATATTCTAGAAGGTATTAACACAACAATGTATGAATGAAAAAGTATAACGTTCCCACATCCTGAACGATAGATAATCGATGTTGAATGGGCCATAGTAATGTCAATATAGAAATAAAATAAAAAAAAGTTATAGCCCTGCAAAGAAGGTAAACATCTCCATAGACTTACAGCGCTGGCAGAGAGGGGTATGAGATGGGCATAACCCCCGGCGGGCAATGTGTTAAGATGGCAGCATCCCCATTGTCGGTGCTGAATGTTTGTTAGTGTTTGATATTTTTTTTTGGTTTTTAGTACTTTTAAACATCCATTTTTAGTAAGTAGTAGTTTTCATTTGATCCTATACATTTTTCATTCACCGATTTGTGGACGTTTTTTTTTAGTGTCCTGAAAGGCGCCTTATAAATAAAATGCATTATTATTATTATTATTATTATTATTATCATCCAGGAGGAAAAGACACTTTGGATAGTAGGGACTGCATCTCTGCCTGTCCTGGCCAGGAAACACTTTGCAACTGTGATCTCCTCTGGCAGTAGTTGGATATTGTAATGTGTGGCGAGGGGTTGCAGCAATTCCACTGAGAGAAACTGGTCTGAGGCTGCCTGTATGCCTCTCATAAGTTGTTCTCCAACTCATGAGAACCTGCTCTCAAGCTCTTGCAGCATTCTGTCAAGGACTGGATAGAACCGTCTCTGTCTCAGCTGATCTCCTGAGCTGAGGTCTGAGCTTGTGCCACAAGATGACTCAACTACATACTCGTCCATCCTTTTCTGCTTCCTTCTTTGGCTGGTAGTATGTTCCTCAATCCCAAGGCCATTACATATGGCCTTTGTCCTGTCATACATGTCCACTGCCATCTCTGAGGTGCGATAACCTTTGAGTGTGTCCTGCACTGTGCTTTTAAATCATCATCATCATCATCATCATTTTATTTATCCGTACATGGAATCACCACAGTCCAACAGTACATATTCACATAATTCACAAAAAATACCATGGCCGAAAGGAACAGGAAGAAGAAAAAATCTTATATATACCTGCCCCTACACACACCGATAGACATATTGTGTAAAACCAAACAGAATATACCCATTTTGCAAAAAATAAATATTATTTATTTCCTGGCTCTTTTTTTTCTGTGAAGATCCCGGAAAGGGTTATTAATATTTGGTTATGTGTGGCTTTCTGGAAAACAATAAATGTTTACGTTTAGGCACCCCTGCGATCGTCACACTTTTTCTGTTACAAACTGACCCCGGCCCCCACCAGAGAAGGGAAAAGTTATGTGGCCCTCACAGGAAAAAGTTTGGGGACCCCTGCTGTAGATGAACAACAATTTATTGAACTGGAACTTTGAGACACATGAGCACTGGGATTGATATATGTTCTCTCTTCCACTCCTCTCCTATTTCATCCTGTCCTCTTTTCTCCACACCTCCCCTCTCTCGTGTCTGCTCCTGTCTTCTCTTCCTACTCTTCTCAACTCCTCTCCACTCTTCTCCCTTTTCCTCCGTCATCCTCTACTCTCTTATCCTCCTCTTTCATCTTCGCCCCTCTTCTCTTCCTCCTCCCTCTTTCCTTCTGTGCCTTCCTGGCTCCTCCCCCTCTCCACTCCTCTTCCTCCTCTCTACAGTCTGAAGATCTGAATGGTCATGATCAAAGATTTTTCAAAAATGTCTCACCCCAAATGTTCCTATTATTAGTATCATTTATTTAACGAAAAAAATTTAAAATCACAAAATAGTTCAAAGTAGAACAAGACAACTAGTATAGAAGTAATGTCACAGCCTAATGTGAAAATGTATTGGTAGTTAGCTAGCAATGCAAGCTAGTTAGTTAGCAAGCTGAATGTTGGCTAGCAAGTTTGTACTGCATGTGCTTGCTATTAATGAATCCAAATTCAAAACAAACTCCCCTAAATGTGGTGAATAACACGGTTTTAGGAAAAGTCAATGAGTGAAATAGTAGTAGTACATATGGGGATCAAACATAGTTCTAGTATTTTAAAAGCAAGGTAAAAATTACCTCAACAATTCTAGTGTAAACTGATAGCTAGCAAGATTGCACTGCTTACTAACTAACGTTGATACACCCAGGTTTACCACACGGTTAAAACACAGCTACTTGCATAAGAAGTTTCACTGTAGATGTCAAGGCTCCTGTGTTGGCTGGGAAATGCATGTATTTGACCGTTCTATTGAGATCGCGAGTAACGGTTCTCGGTTATTATTCCGGAAGTCCACCAATCCTAAACTATACTTTTAAAGTCCATATCACCAGGTTGCTTGCATCAATTCCAACATCCAATATACCAGATATAATGCCAAGAGCATGCTCTACAACACGAGATCATCCATTTCTATCTACACTAAAAGCTGTTCACATGTAAAAGGGTTTTTATAAACTCATCTTAACACTTTGACGACCACGGTTTGCAGTGTAATATGGTTCTAGACGACCAGGGTTTGTCAACAAACCGATGTGTCTTTGTAGCGTTATATCTATACTTTATAGTATTGCTATCTGTCCATTCTCATTGTCACTTGAGTGCATAAACCGTGCATTCATAATGGCTTAAAGAAAATAAAAATCCATTGGTTGGTTGTCATTTTATAGCGCCGTGAATATAAGCTTTATTGCAGTTTTCGTCTCGGTTTTTTTCTGGAAAGCTATTTATAGGGCTAAAGGCTAGTCACGTTATATCGAACGGCATTTCTGTTGTATATATACGAATGAAATAAATCAAACTGCTTAGCATCCGGACTATTACAGAGCATCTATGGATGAAATGGGGGCGGCAGGGGACGCCGATTAGTATTATTGATTAGCAATACAGTGCGTTCAAGTAGCCACATTCACTGATCGATCACTTGCGTTTTACAACAAGCTCCAATCCGGCTATAATTTAGGTTAATAATGTCTTACCGTCAGCCCATGTGATAGTCGGCAGAATTTCCCCATTATTCATCGGCATCTGGTAGATCGATATGTCCATTGGCTGATCATAAATCCCATTATTCCAGGCTGAAATCTGCTAATCGACACGTGATCAACGGTGGAGGATGGTCGCTTGGGATCCAGGCTCATATGAAACGACCATAGACAGTAAAAAAATTATTCCCATTCGCCCTTAATGATACTGCAGTGGAGCGATGGCGCCCCTAAGAGGATCTGGCCGGTATTGCATGTTGCGGAAATCAGATATGCGGGTAGATCTGCAGAGTCGATCGGGGACGTTGATACGGTGATTAATATGGAATAAAACAATAACAACTTGCCACGAGTTTGGTCCACAACGCATGGCACCGAAACCCGAGTTAACTCGTGGCTGGTCCCCATTGTGTTAATTATGTGCTCAATAGTTTCATTTGGTTACTATTTTACACATCATCCAATAACATTTTCCAGGACAACTGTTTAAATTTCCATGTAAGTGTTCACTTTTGCTCAGTTTCCATGACTTTTCCATACCTGGAAAATGAAAAAATAAATTCCATGTTTTCCAGGTACCGTGGGAACCCTGAGAGAGCGTGCTGTTTACTAAAAACAGCCTCAGTCTAGATCAGGGGTCAGCAACCTTTTTGACATGGAGTGCCTGTTTGAAATATAGTTGTAACTAGTGTGCCTCAACAATATTCCATGCATCGTAATTTTTTTTTCTCATAATCAGGTCTTTTTAATGATCATTTTTACATTATTACATCATTATTGTTATTGTTATTATTAACAATATTATTATGATGGTTGTATCAACCCTAAATCTGAGTTTGGGGGGGGGATGCAATGCAGACAAACAGCTGCATACAGTGCGACCATTTCACTCACATTTGCCCATTCATTTTTGGACACATCACACACCATTGGTGTGTGCACTGTACGTGTGCTGTCATAGCTCCACCTACAGGCCTAATGGAGAACACCATGATGTGAATGGAGGGTGAATGTGAGGTATATCGTGCAAATAAGTTTTGATTGATCGCAAGACTACACTGTAAAAAGAAATATAATAATAAGTTACCAGAACTTAAAAATATTGAGTTCAGTTACTGTGCATTAAGGTTTTCAGTTTTCAATCCATAATAAGTTAACAGAAAAATAAGTACACAACCACATTATTTCAACCTAATAAAACTATGTTTATTGTCATTGTTTTAAGAACACAAGTTGACTTGGTAATACTCACATTTTGAGTAAAAAAAGTGGCTTTTAACATGTGCAATGTTCAATGAAATAGAAAAATAAATAATACAATTTGTTGATTAATCCCACTGGTCACAATGGTGACCGTAATAATGTTTTTGTTATAAGGCTCTGCAAATGTTACTGAATGATGTAGCAATGTATTTCCAGCTAAATTGAAATAATAAACAAATAAAGGGTCTCAATTAAATGTGTGGTAGTAGAAAGAACCTGTGGGAGGATTTCAACAAGATAAATGTGACACCAGTGCAAAATATTTCACTATAATATTTAAAAAAAAAAAATCATTTTTTTTTTTTTTTTTTAAATGCTGCCCCCTGTGCCTATGCAAATGCCCCCGCGTACCTATGCAGGCACGCGTGCCTAGGGTTGCCTACCCCTGGTCTAGATCATGATAAATGGGAGGGATAGTGGAAAGGTCAATGGGTTCGTTGGGAACGTGAGAACCAGCAACCTCCAGTGGTGGCCGGGCAGACTGTAGGCAGGTAGCATGGCAGTGCGCGCTCCAGCTCACGACCGAACCAGTTGGCCAGTTTATCACTGGGTTGTGTAACTTCAACCAGGGCATGTAGAGTACAATAGGATTATGGGGGGAACTAGTGACATGAAAACGAATAACCTCGTTGTGATTCCCTGACAGCAGCAGGCGGAGTGGCCTGGTGTGGCGAGTTATCCGTGAGAGTAGCCTCCCATTTAGACCGTAGGCATCGCGGGGGATAGGCAACGTGTCGGTAGGGATGCGGAAGCGGGACACGACGCCAGTGTCAATGAGGTTTTCGTCAGCGCCTGAATCAAACAGCGCGGACAGGGGAAGCGACTGGCCATTCCAACACAGCGTGGCACTGAATTGCATATTGGGACCGGAGCTGGGTACATAATTTAGGCTTGAACATGCGCCCAGCATTACTGTAGAGCCCCGCTGTTTGGGCGAAGCGGACATGAATCGAGGAAGTGACCGAGCTGACCGCAGTAAATACATGCCCCCGTTTTGAGCCTGTGGAGGCGTTCGTTGGGATGAAGGTGAGACCAGTCAAGTTCCATTGGCTCAAAGGGGTTGTGCTCGATGCGAGCAGCACGCCTGGGGGGGGGGAGAGCGAGATGAATTGGACAAGGGAGGGTGGGTGCAGCTAGCCTTTTCACGGCGGCGCTCGCGAAGATGCGTTTCCAGTTCTCTGGCTAAATCAATTAGCTCGTCCAGCGAGTTCGGTCTTTCTTTTGACGCCAACTCATCTTTTAGAACGTCGTTGAGGCCTTGACGGAATGCCCCTCTTAACACTTTCAGTGCCACGGACGACATATCTCATTTTATTAGCCCCCCCACTGAGTGCCGATGACGACAAATATCGTTTTATTGTTTTATTAGCGATCTGAAATCATATTTCATCAACCGAGTCTCCCGTTGGTACAGCAGCCCCTACAGGAGCTCAGAATGGAAAAAAGCGCCCCCTATCGTCTATCCCTGTGTAACTGCAGGCAGGTCAGTCGCTTAGACCTGGGATCTGTAGATATGTAGGGGCGGAGCCAGCTGGTTCCTTGTGCTCAACATAGAAGTCATCGCGAGATGGGAATCAGCCTGGAATATATATTTACAGCAGCCAATACTCAATCAATAAGCGTGATCGATATTTGGAATGGCGATCAGGAATTGGAATGATCTTTTTGGAGAACATCTGATCTAATAATAATAATAATAATTAATTTAATTTATATAGCGCTTCTCAATAACCCGAAGTCGCTGACAGTAGTCGGGAGCAAGAGTACAAACAAAGAAATGAAAGCA
Organism: Notolepis coatsorum; assembly: GCF_963971535.1. Taxonomy (NCBI): domain Eukaryota; kingdom Metazoa; phylum Chordata; class Actinopteri; order Aulopiformes; family Paralepididae; genus Notolepis; species Notolepis coatsorum. Next base: position 120,190,276 of record NC_140170.1, read on the forward strand.
AATAAACAAAAACAACAAAGAAACAAAAACAAAAGGAACATGAGACCATGAGATCTGAGGTAAGGAATCTATTTTACCAGTCTTGGGATAATCAGAGTTGTATTCGCAAATTATTATATTATATTATATATTAAATAATATTTTTAAAACATCCCCCACTGTGTGTCAGTGGTCAGTGGACACAGATGAAAACATATTAACATTAGGTGACAGCGGACCTGACCAGATGAAAACATATTAGGTGACAGCGCACCTGACCAGATGAAATCATATGTGACCCAGTCTGGTGATGATGCCTACAAGTCGCCAGGGTGAAATGACAGATAGACACAATACATTTTTTTATTTTTATTTTTTTTTATAATATAACTACAGTTCGAGAGTTGAAGAACATATTTAGTACAACAGCGAACAGATATAATAACTCTAATTGCAAGAATTCTGTGTTTAAAAAAGGCTGTTTTGAAACACAGTTTGTGCTCTCCACAGAGGAGAGGTGGGGGCTGGGTTAATTTTTGCATCTGAATAGAGTTGCGTGTTGGGATTCAGATTCACTGAGCCAGGTAAAGGCATTCACACAGAGAGAGTCATTAACGTTAACGATGGACGCATTCAGGTGAGGGTAGTTGTCCACGCCCCCCCCCCCCCCCCCCAAACTAGCTGAAGCGTGAACATCTTTGAGAGGCATTTCCTCCCCTTGAGTATTCTAGACAACAGACTGTTTTACAAGATTTAAATGAATATATGATATTCAAAACATTCTCATATTTCAAAGTATGACGCATCATTTGAAAGCTTACATTCTGTACTTTCACAATCTGGAAAAATCTGGAAAATGAAAATGGAGACATGTAGGCACAAACCCTGGACTCGGTCACATATTAGGTGACAGCGCACCTGACCAGATGAAATCATATTAGGCGACAGCGCACCTGACCAGATCAAAACATATTAGGTGACAGCGCACCTGATCAGATCAAAATATTTTAGGTGACAGCGCACCTGACCAGATCAAAACATATTAGGTGAAGGTGACAAGGAAGCCACAGACTCATACCCCCCAGACACTCAACTAACCGCCTCGGACAGTCCTTCATACCAGTGGCCATCAGGCTCCACAACAGTGGGCAGCGACTGCTGCCAGACATCGACCTAGAACTAATAGGAACCCAAGTAGGACAATAACACTACCTTATGCATACTGCACCTTATGCAGGGGTGTACAGTGCGACATATATCTCGCACGTGCTACAGCAACAGCTGTCTGTGCGATGGATGGATTTACTTCAGTAGCACTGGTGCGATAGGGATTCGGTTCATATAGATACTCTTATTTTGAAAATCCTGTAGCGGGTCTCATTTCTGCCCACGCGCAGCTCCAGCTAGGCTCCGAAAGCTAGCAACGTTCAGGTGCATATGATACTCTTATTTTGAAAAAACTCTTGTGACAACTCGACGAGTCGTATCCGCCCTATCCGTGCCACTGCTTCTGCAAGCAGAGCAGCGCGTTGGTCGGTTGGTGCACGTTAACACAGCAGTGCGCCTACACGTCCCGAAATAAGTCCGTGGTGTTTTTTCTTTCTCGCAACGGGTCAAATGCATCTACATGCTTTGCACCGTCGCCATTCCTTTATGCGCACATCGCCCGAAATTAACGTTTATGTACCATTACAATCACTACAACGTTAGCAAGCTAACAAGCTAATCCTGATCACAGGCAGAGCCAGCAGACACAGTGTGGAAAGGGAAATGGGGGGGCACTCTCCCCTTCCCTGTGTGTGTGTGCGTGCGTGCGTTTGGAAAGACGATGAAGTCACTAGTCAAGACTCAGGACAGGAGTATATTATAGTAAACTGAGGATGGACAGATAATGATGATATTCAAATACAAGTTTCGAGAGGAGTGGAAGTTTGAAGACAGACTAGACTACAATATGATGCGGGGGTGGTGAGTTGAAACAGTGTGTGTGAATGAATGAAAACTTTATTTAACAGATTGCAGAATGGGTACAGTACGGCTCAATACACACAATTGTTAAGGGGATGCAGACCAGAGAAAGACGTTTGTCTTGTTTACATCAGGGTCCCCCATTGTGTGTGTGTGTGTGTGTCCCAACCGACCCCACTTCTATGTTTCAATAAATTATTTGCATTTAAAACTATTAACACTGACTCATTCCTTCAGTCCACTAAAAATTATGCTAATATTCCTTATGTTGTTTATGATATTAATTTAAAATAGCATATGAGAGTATCATAGTAATAATAACACATGGCGATATACTAAATGACAGCCAAACATGGCACTGCAACTAAATAACACAAATACAATAGGCACATTTGTGACTGTTACAAATATAACACGTTTTATACTTGTGCTACAAGATTTTGGCCTGTGCTACAAAACTATCAACCTCTGTAGCACCAGTGCTATGTGCAAAAAAAGTTAACGTACAGCCCTGCCTTATGTGGATACTGTGATACTGTGAATAATGAATAATGTATATTTCAGTTAGTTAGATAGTAAATTATATTGACCTATTTGTTTACACTGCTTGTGTTGTTTTCACTACCTGTACCCCCCCCCCCTTCCCCCATGCTGCTATGATGCCTGAATTTCCCCAAGGGGATCAATAAAGGAATATCTTATCTTATCTTAAAAGGAAAGATGAAATTACCTACCTGGGTTCCATCCTATAGAGGCAAATCTTTCCTGTGACAAAATGGGATCCAATGTAATAAAACTAAGTCAACCAACGAACTAGATTCCTGTACCGGATCTCCTCTCTGGTAAACAAGAATACCTTGAAGACTCTTAACAGGAGCACTCATTCAAGGGTACTACGACTATGCTTGCACCTCATGGTACCAAAGCACCTCAAAGGCACTAAAAACAAGATTACAAACATCACAAAACAAACTGGTCAGACTACTGCTTGACCTTACTCCTAAAACCCACCTCACCCCTGTCCACTTTGACAACCTAGGATGGCTTAGAGTAGACGACAGAGTACAGCAACTTGCAATGGGCCTGGTCTACAAGATACACTACACCACTAAGATACCCATGTGCATGTCGAAATACTTCCCAAAGGTCAGTGAATACCACGACCACAACACCAGAGGGAGTTCCACTAATCATGTTCAACCCAGATAAAATAATTTAAAAAGTAAAAAAAAAAAAAAAATTTAATAAAAGAAAATAGTCATAACTTTGAAATGAGATTGCATAGGTCTATGAATCGATATCGCGATTCTGTTTAGATTAATTGCCCAGCCCTACAGTGTGTACAGTAAGTTAGCTTGGTGATTATCATTGTGATGTAGGCTAAGCTGGCTAGCTACTGTTAGCATACAAGCCAGGGTTTCCGTTAGAAAAAATTGTTGCCGGTCTCCGTGACCTGCAAGATTTCAATCTACCGGACAAATGAGATTAATTCAAGTTCAAGTTCAAGTTATTTAATAGTTGTCATACAGAAGTACAGAATACTTTCATACAAAATGCTTCTTACTGTTACGCTCCAGAGACTGTGCTAGACAAGATAGTATCAAATAACATAATAACATAATATAGCATGAATTTAGAAGAAGAAAATGAGGTCACAGTGTTCGGTATAGACATATGTACAATGTTCCGAGTTACCATATAATATACAATACACAATACTATGCAGTGTACTAATGTACAGTACTATCTAGTGCAAAGCAGAAATGGGATGAGGTACAATTTTAGGTACAATTTACAGTAAGGTGTACGAGTTGTAGTGCAATCCTTCATCCATAAATATAAAGTGTGGGGAGTGGGTGCTACAGTGTGTTTGTTTAAAGTGGGTGTGTGCTATAAGTGTGTGGAGTGGGTGCTACAGTGTGTTTGTTTAAAGTGAGTGTGTGCGTGTGGATGTGTGTGCTATGTGCGTTTGGTGGTTGTTGTTGTGTAGTGTTCATTCATTGTTCGTTTAGCAGCCTGATGGCCTGGGGATAGAAGCTTCTTCGGAGTCTTTCTGTGCTCGCCTTGAGACTCCTGTATCGCTTGCCTGACCGCAGCAGTTCAAAGAGGCAGTTGTTCGGGTGACTGGAGTCTTTAATGATTCTCTTAGCCTTGCCCTTGCAACGCTTGTAGTAAATGTTCTGGAGGGTGGGGAGCCCCCCTCCAATTGTGCAATTCCGGTCATAGTTTATTGAGCTTTAAAACAATTGATAGGCAGGCTATATAAAGAATGTCATCCTCAAGGCATGTCGATTTATTTATTTACTAGGCTACTTTTGCGTATACAGTCATTAATATATTCCAAATAAAATAAGTCCCTCGATACTCCGTGCTGCTGCTGACTTGAAATAAAATAGACCGCGTATGTGGGCAGTCGGTCTGACACTAAACAGCAGTCTGTTATAATCACATTTTTATGAGCTAACGAATTCCGTTATATTGGACATTTGTATTAATTATATCAAGCGAAGAACTGAGACATTTTGCAGAGAGAGACGGCAACATTATCGTGGGTTTGCGTGATGTATATCTCCACCTCCCAACGACTTGGTGCTGGTCATAATGTCCGGTGAAAACAACTCCCTCCAAGCACAACTTGACCACCCGAACCGTACCAAAACAGGCCAAAATTAAATAGCCCATGCGACGAACGATTCATTACATTCGTTTCATCGTTGCTCCACCAAGCAGCCGGTCCAACAATGAAAGCTGTTATCAGCGCGAGCCGGCCGCAGTTAGTTTGCAAGAAGCATCCAGCTGCAGACCCGCAGAGCAGCTTTCCAGGTCTGGGGACCGCACTGTGCCAGCAAAGCTGGTGGGTTCTGTGGGTCTGCAGCTGCATGCCTTCTGCAAATCCAGCAGCAAGCTCTCGCTGAGCGAAGCAACGACAACAAACGCAATGATTGTTTCGTTCATCGCATAGGCCACCCAACTCCAGCCCATCCAAATACAATTCAAATAATCAAACTGTGCCCAGAGGGAACTATTTTCACCGGACACTATGACCGGAGAGATTAAATATGTCGGACTTCAACAGATTTTGCCGGTCAAATACCGGTAATTACCGGCTAACGGAAACGCTGATACAAGCACTGTAGCCTACTTACTTTTTCATCCACAACGTTTTTTCTGATCCAGATGCATAAGTCCACTTCTTCATGTTGCTCAGTTGCTGGTTTATACTTCAGTCCTAATGTTGGCGCAACGTTTAATTTAGCCTGACTTGACTTGTTATAGATGTACAGCTTACTAACTACTAAACAACAACTTTCTCATAGTCTCAACTTTCACATAGTCAAAACGGGGCCAGCTGCATGTCCGGAGGATAGGTTTAGCTCGGGCCAATCTCAAGTTTCTCAAGTTTCTTTATTAGTTGTCATACAGAAGTACAGAATACTTTTATACAAAATGCTTCTTTATGTTACATTTTGTATAAAAGTATTCTGTACTTCTGTATGACAACTAATAAAGAAACTTGAGAAACTTGAGATTGGCCCGAGCTAAACCTATCCTCCGGACATGCAGCTGGACCCATTTTGACTTTGCAATGCAGCAATCTCTGATTGGATTTGCAAGGCTGCCAATCATATTCAACCTCCGTGTATTGGATGTCAAGGGCTGTCAATCAATCAATCCTCCATTCAATGGCAAGAGTTTAACTGCACAGACCGTGCTTAGATGAAGTTAATAGCCTATTTTGATTCGCTGTTATTTATTATTTATTTAACAATGGGTCACACCTGTGAAGTTTTCTTCACGAATAATTACTGCAGGCAATACTGCAGTGCAGGCCTGCTCAGAGCTGTCAATTTTGGCCATTTAAAAAAAAATAATAATAATCACTGGCATTTTTTTTTACAGAGGACAACATTTATAATAAAATAATAATAATAATAATAATTTTTTTTTGTAATATATATAGGTATATGTAAATTAATAATAATTATGAATTATGAGTGAATTTGTGTTTCACGTGTTGTCATAGAGAAACCTCCACTGGTGTGATGTGTCTGTGTGTGCGCGATCGCTGATGAGGAAATAAGATAATCGACGGGTTCGGGCTGGGTAGGGCTTTGTTTTTAAATAAATAATTCGGGCTCGGCCGGGCAGCGCCCTCTTTTTTTATTTTTATTTTTATTCCGCGCTCGCTATACTCATATAACTAGGGTTATAGGATAACCTTAAGTTTCTGTTTCAGTTTTGCGCCAGCTGTCATCACAGATCAGAGAGTCAGAATTAGGGAAAGGGAGAGCTTTTGAAAGTTCCCAATGCGTCTCGGAAAGCTGCATTTTTGGAAACATTTGGATGTAATTACCACAGCCCGCAGGGAGAACTCGAGGGGAGTAGAACAGTGATGAAGCCCTCAGGTGGATGATGAACAAATGAACCGGACCGAAGTGGCATTGGTTGTTTGAAGTTGGAATATAGCCAGTTGGCGAACGTTTTAATTTGTTCTTGGATGTATGTAGCCGGTTGGCGAAGTTTTGTTAACGTTGTTCAACGAGTTGCTGACATCAACAGCGAAGTGGTGAGTCTGATGTATTATTATTTGCTGGTGTGGGTCGCCGCTGCCCTGTTCTGTTGTGCTTTCATTATATAATATAAATGTTGCTCTGCTCGAAATCTGATTTCTGCCTTCTGTTTGTTTGTATAGTGACTGAGTAGGCTATTGTGTCGTGTGTGTGTCAAAGAAGATTCCATATAGCCTTCAATACGTTTTACGAGGCTGCCGTGTGAGTCAGTCTAAGCGAGCACTGCGACGGCATTCTAATAAGAGCGAAACAGGCTATGTAAATGCTTATTCGTTTTCAGCGTGATATGCGTTATTTAGGCAGACCTATTGGATATTTTCGTTTTTGTTTATTTATTAGGTTCATATATTTTTCGAATATCTAAATTTTTTTTTTTAATATTTGGCTATAATATAATGCTTGTTAGTTTTCAGCGCGATATGCGCCTATCTGTTATTTTAGGCAGACCTATTGGACATTTTTGTTTTTGTTTATTTATTAAATTCATATAAAACCGTGTTTCGAATATTTAAAACAAATACAAAAAATAAAAAAAATTTAAGTCTAAATCAAATAAAAAAAATTGGGTTTTCATTCGGGCTAGGGCGTCAAATGTTGCATTACAGTCGGGCTTATTGTCGGGCAGGGCCTGAACGTCATGGGCTCGGGCTGGGCACGGGCTTAATTTCAAGGCCCTTGCAGACCACTAAGTCATTCTACAGAAACGCACACTTTTGGAATAGCAACATGTCTTAAAATGTAGTTAATTTTCCTACATTTAAACTTAAGTTACAATATTGGTTAACCCTTTGACTTTATGAATCCACATAAATGAGAGCTTAACACTTTCAGTGCCACCAGGGGGAGCACGACTTAGTGCTTGAATGCCACCATCGGCGCCAATGTTAACGTTAATATCGCCTAATCTATGTTTTAAATTATGGCTATGTGTCTAATCTGCCCGTCGCTTATCAAAGAATCATTTTCCAGTCAGTGTTGTCAAGGCAGATTGGTTTTTTATCGCTTCATTTCCGTTTGAGAGCATTTTGAAAAGCACTCGTTTTCAGGTGAAAAACAGCCCATTCTGTGATAATCGTCTTTTACTGGAATATTCTAGAACGTTGTCATTTGTCGGCCTATTTATGAATCGTTTTCAAATAAACGCTAGATGATCAATAGTATACGTGCACGCACGCACGTTCGAGACGCGCGCTGATAATAGCTGATTTCAATTCCTCATGGATTTTACAGTGAAACAGATGGAGCACATATCACAAAAAAGCTTATCTCCTCAAAAACGAGTCTGATTATCCTAATACTGATAACATAGATTCCTTATCTGACATCAGATGGTATCCAAATGGTATATTCCAATTCCTGATCACCATTCGAAAAAATCGATAAGTGTATAGATCTAACGTGTATACAGTAGAACTCATGATCCGCGGAGCTCAGAGGATCCAGAATGAACTCTGGTAACCCCGGCTGCATCAGTGGACTGGAAAATGTGGACTGGAATATTTTTTTTCCCCCATCCATTTTCATTGAGTCCATTCCAAAAGGGTGATTTACCATCTGGGAGACGATAGGGGGCGCTTTTTTCACATCTGATCGCCGGCGGCCCTTGGGTAGGCTAGGGTAGGCTCGCGTGATGCAATATGATTTCAGATCGCTAAAAAAAAAAAAAAAATAATAATAATTCCGAGAAATCTCGTGATTGGCTTTCAACGTAACTATCGTAAACACGAGATTAGCTGTGAGTGGCTCTCAAAGTGTTAATGATTAAAAAATAAATATTTACTTTGACTTAAAGAATGCTTGTGCCATCTTTTTGTCACTGGTGTTACCTCATACCTTTAACAATATTAAAGTCTTTTTAGAAATGTTTTTTTCACAATCTATTCTGCACATATAGTCAGAGGCACAGTAGGATAATGATAATGCAAAAAACTTGGAGATGATGTATTTATTTATTTTAATCAGGTTTGTGAAAAGTGTGATTGTGTGACGTTTGCTTATTAACACCATCATATATTTGCTATAATAATAACAATATTTGAAGGACAGTCATACACATTTAATGATGGTATCCTTAAAGCCCAACTTGCAGGTTAAACCCTACTCTGCAATTATGGGTAGTTTACATCATTGGTATCTAATTTAATTATTTTTTTTTTTCCATTTGACGCCGGACATTTCACTCAGAAATGGTTAAAAAGGTCCACGCACGAATAACATGCACGAGCAAATCTAAAAGCTTATCAGACGCTAGCACAGCCGTGACGTCACTTCAGGAAACGTATGCCTTATGCCCGTCCGGGTCATAGTACTACTGGATAATTGGCGCTGGCTAACGTTAGCATTATGTCTACTGTCGTGAACCATTTTAGATCGGGGCATGTAGAGGAGTTTGGGGAACGAGTAAAATCATGTGCAGGTCCTCTTCTCAGACCTGTGTGGCAAAGCACTGCACACGCATCATTTTAAACACAGAAATACGCAATTTTAGAGTAATTAGAGATGAATACTGAATAACTAGAATCATTAGAGGTTCTCAAAGTGAGGTCCAGGTCCATGAGAGGGATCTGGGCAATCCCCATAGAAAATTCAAAGTTAACAGGACCAAATCATCAGTTTATTATTTATTTATTTAGCCAGATAAAACATTGATCTGGTCCAAGAAGCCCCAACAGGAGTACAAATATACATATATACACATATATATACATATATATATATATATAATATATATACATATACTGTACATACATACACATATACACCAATAACAAAATAAAAACACAGTTAAGAATCATACACATAAGCAAATAAACAAACAAACATATGCACAGCCTATGTACAAAATAAATAAACAGTTCATCTCTAGTCTTTACAGTTTTCTTCAATTGCATAAACACTCAAATCAAAAGTATTAAACAATTATCAAAACCTTACACTCAAGGAGCAAAATATAGGCCCAGATTTGCACCCCTACAATGTCAGCCTCACTTTTTGCAAAACAATACACACAGTGATTTGCAAAACACTAAACACACTTGCATTACATTAAACACAGAATGTCAAATTACCACACATATGAGCCAATTGGTTAAACACAGCCATCAGATGCACAAACACACCATTGCTTAATTGTAGATACACAATCAGGTTTAAGCACTATAAAAATGCAGCAGGTGAGTTCACCTGTCTTCAACCAAAATGGAAGGAGAGTGAAGTACTGTACACAGAGAACGTGAAAATATACAATACATTCACCAAACACTACACAAGACAACCAATGATGCAGACTGATGAAAATATACATTTTCTCCCATTTTCCCAAATCAGTCAACATGTCAACATGGAGAATCACAACAAAAAAATATCTTGCCAGATCCAGCTAGGCAAAGAGATAATGTCTAGTAGGGCTGCAATGATTAGTCGACATAATCGACGATGTCGATTATAAAAAATCGTCGACGAGAAATTGTTGCGTCGATTAGTCATAAAAAAAAAAAAAAAATTTTTTTTTTTTTGTGCACTACCTATCTTTGTGAGAGTGGCTTCTCAGAGTTCCAGACAACATCATAACATGATGATCCCATAGCAAATTTTGGACATTGAAAACATTGTTCCCCTGCAGGAGATGATGATCAGACTAGACACACAATACATTACACACGCACTCCTCTCACTCACACACAGCGATCAGAGTAAGACACACACATACACACTCCTCTCACTCACACACAGCGATCAGAGTAAGACACACACACATACACACTCCTCTCACTCACACACAGCGATCAGAGTAAGACACACACACATTCACACTCCTCTCTCTCACACACAGCGATCAGAGTAAGACACACACACATTCACACTCCTCTCACTCACACACAGCGATCAGAGTAAGACACACACACATACACAAATTACACAGTACACACCTCTCACTCACACAGCGATCAGAGTAAGACACACACACAAATTACACAGTACACACACTCCTCTCACTCACACAGCGATCAGAGTAAGACACACACACAAATTACACAGTACACACACTCCTCTCACTCACACAGCGATCAGAGTAAGACACACACACATACACACACACACGGACTCCTCTCACACACAGCAAACAAAAGTTATTTAAAGTACACTTCCACTTTAATTTGTATTTAATTTATTTATCTTGTTATGAGTGATTGCTGTATTGTTCTTCAAATACATTTTCATTTAAAGTGGCTTAAAGATCCAAATTCAAATGTTTCATGAGTCATTATTTTAATTTGCTATGGGATCATCATGTTATGATCAGGGGAGGAAATTAGGCCACTTTACTGGCCAAATGCTAGTATTTTTTACGTTTGGCTGGTAAAAAAATTCAGATACCCGCCAGTTGGCTGGTAAACCAAAAAGTTAGTTTCCTCCCCTGCTGGCGAGTATACAAAAAAATAAAACATTCTGCAATCACTGCACTGGCAAACGGTGCGCGTCTTCTGAGTGTTCGCTTTAGTTGACAGTGCCACGAGAGCACTGCACAAGACCACCCGCGGACATATAATGTTTAATAAACGTTTGCGCAGTACTGGCCAACCCGCGGACATATAATAATAAAAGTCCCGCGGTACTAGGCTAGCCATCAGGAGCACTCGCAAACAGATAACGTTAAACACAGCAGAAGATGGAAAACAGACAGACTGACCAACGGGGAACTGCATCCAACCCTAGAACAACCCTCGAGTATAAGTTACTAAGGACACATTTAAATCACAGAGGTGTAATGTTAGTCTACTGGAACTGTATACAGTGGTTAGCTTCTAGTTAGCGTTTTAGCTATAGCTGCTTGCTAGCTAACGTTAGCCCCGTGTGCTCAAAGCAGCCAGCTAGGTGTATCTGTTATGACTATAATGTTTCCAAAAAAGCACCGGACTACGACGTAAGGTTAGACATTTTATTTCATGCTCAAAAGCCCCTGGCTTGCACATCGCAGTCACGAAAGGGGCTAGCTCAACCAGTGCACTGTGCACAACAGCACACCAACCCAACTGACGTTACCACAACACTTGACGGTACTTCACAGCACTACCGTGCTGTCTTAAAGGCACAGTGTGCCTACCCAGATGCATTGACGCGGCTTGACATACAAAGAAGTAATTATCACAATTAGCGATTTTTTTTGTCTGGTAAAAAATCTGTTTGGCTGGTAAAAAAAATCAGATACTCGCCAGTTGGCTGGTAAGCCAAAAAGTTAGTTTCCTCCCCTGGTTATGATGTTGTAGTTTGGTCCTGACAAGAGTCTCAAAGTCTGGGGTGATGGTAGACAAGCAACTCTGAGGTCATGCTCAATGTCCAATCTGTTCCTCTGCTCTGTCTTCAGCTGGACCAGAGCTGAGAAGCCACTTTCACAAAGATAGGTAATTATAATTTTTTTTTTTTTTTTTTTTTTTTTTTACATTGGTTTTCGATTAGTCGACTAATCGAAAAAATTATCGGCAGATTAGTCGACTACCAAATTAGTCATTAGTTGCAGCCCTAATGTCTAGTATTTTCTGTTTACATTTTTTCAAAAAAAAATTGTGTTACTGTCATTTTAACCTGTACTGGATACAGTATTTTATGTTTGTCTGATATTTGCTGAGCTTACAGTGTTATGCACATAGTAGCATGAAAACTGGGACATGTATTGTTGTGATTCTCCATGTTGAAATGTTGACTGATTTGGTTATATGGAGAGAACATTTATATTTTCATCAGTCTGCATCATTGATTTGGGTATATGGAGAGAAATAAATTATATTTTCATCAGTCTACAGCATTGGTCTTGTGTAGTGTTTGGTGAATTTATTGTATATTTGCACATTCTCTGCGTACTTCACTTACAGTACTCTAATCACTGAGAAGTAGAATTGCTAAATGTGTTTTAGGTTAAGCACAGCAGTGTGTGTAACTGGTTCAAACAGAATTAAGTCATATGAAACGTGTGTCTCATATGGTAACACAATTAGTGTATGGTTTTGACAAGTGTTTAATTTAGCAAAGGATCTGAGGTGTTCTGATAATTGTGTGTGTGGTTGTGCTAATTGTGTGTTTTGAAACACCGGGCCCCGTTTTCAAAATCATGCTTAGGCAATCGAAAAAAAACTGTATTGTGTGTTTCATTATATACATATGTTTCAGTCTTCTCATAAAAAAAATATTAGATTTTTGGGTCTTTTCCTGCCTTTGGTCCGCTTTGCATTCACATCTCAAATGAACCGCAGCAGGGTTCACTTGCAAGAGTGAATGAGCTTTCACACCACCCCAAACCAACCGGACTATCCGAGGTTCGATTAAAGCTTATTATAGGACACTGGACATGGGTATGGATGGCTCCAGGTGCTGCTGCGTTAAAGTGCACATCTTCAATATCTGTACTATTTAAAAGCACAGTGCAGGACACACTCAAAGGTTATCGCACCTCAGAGATGGCAGTGGACATGTATGACAGGACAAAGGCCATATGTAATGGCCTTTGGATTGAGGAACATACTACCAGCCAAAGGAGGAAGCAGAAAAGGATGGACGAGTATGTAGTTGAGTCATCTTGTGGCACAAGCTCAGACCTCAGCTCAGGAGATCAGCTGAGACAGAGACTGTTCTATCCAGTCGTCGACAGAATGCTGCAAGAGCTTGAGAGCAGGTTCTCATGAGTTGGATAACAACTTATGAGAGGCATACAGGCATGTTATCCAGCCTCAGACCAGTTTCTATCAGTGGAATTGCTGCAACCCCTCGCCACACATTACAATATCCAACTATTGCCAGAGGAGATCACAGTTGCAAAGTGTTTCCTGGTCAGGACAGGCAGAGATGCAGTCCCTACTATCCAAAGTGTCTTTTCCCTCCTGGATGATAATAATAATAATAATAATAATAATAATAATAATAATAATAATAATAATAATAATAATAATAATAATAATAATAATAATAATAATAATAATTGTAACTGAGGGGTACAATTCCCTGACTGTATTGAATAAGTATGGTATCATTAAACCACTACTGCGTTATGTACATTACTACTGGCCATACAGTAGTGATGAACACTCCCACAATAACACGGCTTAACAAGAAATACTCTTTAGAAGAATATTTATTAGCAGCACGAAGATTATCTTACATTACTTATCAAGATTGAGAGTTGCGCTTGTAAGGCGAAGAATGTGCATGAATAGGTCAAGAGCGTAAGTCCATGAGAATATTACACAGGAGATAATTAATACCACCTGTATCATAAGAATTATATATGGTACACTAGTAGGGCAGCTGGAGATACTAAGAGGGTCCCTCCGGTTGTAAGCCAGCAGGGGAGAGGATTTGTCGGTAGCAAAAGTCTGGGTCAACGGGGAATCAATAAGCTCCAGCTACGGGAGGCGGTACATTACTCCCTTGATCGGCAGACGAAAGCAGCAGCTATAATCCAAGTATGCGCGACAGCATAGGTGAAAGCCAGCCAGCCTCTCCTAGAGACGGGCTCGAGTGATGCTCCTCACGGGTAAATCCCACACAGTAGTGGGTGTAGCCGATTCTCCGCTCCAACAGCCACAGGACCAAAGCAATAATCCAGCCGGAAAAGGCTCTGCATTCTAGGGCTGACCTTCGAAGCTTTTTTTGGCAATCGAAGCTTCGGGGCCGAGCTTCGATTTTAATTCGAAGCTTCGATTTTTTTAAATTTCTTTAATTTTTTTAATTTTTTTAATTTTTTATTTTTTTTTATCTTATGTTGTGGGACTTGTACAGCACTTTCGTAAACGTTGTTGTTTTTAAATGTGCTCTATAAATAAAGTGGGTTGGATTAATTAATTAAGTAGCCCCTTTCGTGACTGACGCATCCAACAAGGTTTCACTCGGCTGTGTGATTTAATTCAAGGTGGATCGCTGTTTGAACAACTTCAGATTTCATGGGAACTACCAATCCCCCAAATCAAGAATGTTTAAGATAAATGAAGTAAGATTTTGATTATTTGAAATATGGCCTGTGTAGACTAAACTATGCACAGAATTATGTCAGTCTACAAGGTCCGGATTCTACATGGTCCGGCAATGTAGACCTTGTAGACTCCACTACAGACCAATTATCAGTGAATGTTCATGCATTTTTAAGAAGGGCAACTTCCACAAAAAAACAAAGAACTCACCAAAACATCTCAGTAGCACCTTATCTAAATGTTATATTTCATATATGGAGATTCATATTTATTTATGTATTGCATGCATTTCTACATTTTATTTCCTATTTTGTTTATTCATCCCAGTATCTTTCTTTCTTATGTGTGGAATTCTACAAGGTGCGCGCACACACACACACACACACACCAGCGTTTCCGTTAGCCGGTAATTACCGGTATTTGACCGGCAAAATATGTTGAAGTCCGAATATTTAAATATCTCCGGTCATAATGTCCGGTGGAAATAATTCCTCTAAGCACAATTTTATTATTTGAATTGTATTAAAATAGGCTAAAATTAAATAGCCTATGCGATGAACGAAACAATCATTACATTTGTTTCATTGTGCTTCGCTCTAATAAAGCGCGGATGGCGCCGCTCGGATGTGATGCTCCGATGCTCCCGCAGAAAATAAACAAATGTCAAGCGTTCAGGCGGCGGCCCGAGTGGAAAGTTAAATTCTCCTGGCTGAGGTACGACATTATAGTCTAGTAGTCTAGCGTCTATGATGTACGAGAGATAACATTGATTGAACGTACACAAAGTACACTTTATTGATTGAACCACAAAGAGCATCCCCAGTCTGCTGCTACCGTTGCGAGCCTCGCAGAAGTCCACCTGTTCCAATGCAATGGGGATCTAGTCGCAGGTACAAAACGGATAGGCAGAACGAGACGGGGTGAGTAAGTGTTGACATTTTTTAATCATAATGCAACTGTTGGTTGACTGCCGTGTCACATAGTAATGCATATAATTGATTATAACTAAATGTAGGCTATAATGAAATCAACAAACGCATTACGAGCATGTGGCTCGTCCTCTCGCTCTCTGCATGCAAACGAGGCAATGTGATGATCAACTACAGTTTGCTGTGTGTGAAGTTGAACATTATGATATGTGTGACGTGTCTGATACAACGAGGTGAAGCGATGTCGACTCGAGATTCATTTGGGGGTGCGTGTGACAGCTGCTGCAGTGCGAGCCTGCGGCGCGGGAGCTTGATGCTGGATCAGCGTATCGCACTAACTTGGGAGGCGAGAGATAGTAATTTGATTCTGCAAATCAATTTCTCATTCTTCGCTTGATGTAATTAATACAAATGTCCAATATAACGGAATTCGTTAGCTCATAAAAATGTGATTATAACAGACTGCTGTTTAAAACTCTGACCGGAATTTCAGGAATATGTCCGGGGATAGAAATCTTGCAGGACATCCAGACCGGCACGAATATGTTCTAACGGAAACGCTGACACACACACACACACACACACACACACACACACACACACACACACACACACACACACACACACACACTTACATTTAGTCATTTAGCTGACGCTTCTATCCAAATCGACTTACAAGTTCTGTACGACAAGACAGCAAGAAGGGTACAACTCTATCAGCTGAGTAACAATGTTCATCAAAGTGTTGCGTGTTACAGTGTAGGTTAGTTTATTAGGACAAGTGCATGACAGTAAGGTTAGTCACGGTTAGATTTATTTTTTTATTTTTTTTATCATTCCAGATAATGGTTGAAGAAGTGAGTCTTTAGTCGACGGCGAAAGATTGGACGGGATTCGGCTGTCCTAACTGGGATGGGTAGTTCACACACACACACACACACACACACACACACACACACACACACACACACACACACACACACACACACACACACACACACACCTACACACACACACAAATCGAAGTAAAAAAAAAAAAATTGAAATTTTTTTTTGGAGAATTTTCTTTTTTTTTTAACTTCGATTTTTTTTTAATGTTCGAAGCTTGTGCCATCGAATCGAACGTTCGAAGCTTCGAAGCATTTAAGACAGCCCTACTGCATTCACCGGTGTAGATTCTCCGGTGCACGGTACTTCACATTAACTAGGTCGAACTTGACGTTATTACACTAAGCTCTGACACTTTTACTATCCTATTCGCACGCGGTTATAAGTGCTCTATTTAGACGCAAGGTTGCTCACTTCACTTGGTCGTTGACTCGTGATGAAGGCTTCAACTTGTTGGGTTAACTCGTTTGAGGGTAACTTGACTTTTGGCTAAGTGCTGCTGTATCCACCTGCGACGTATTTATACGTACGGTGAATAATCTAGTGCCAACCTCATTTCTGTCTCGTATTCCTGCGCAAAACTGGGCATGTTGAGACAAGCCTTGGCGGTGGCTTTGAACTCGGCATTGGGGGGTATGGCCGTGGCGCCTAGGGGATCGCTTCCAATAGGAGAACGAATATTATGGTCTGTCCTGTACCAGGTAAAGGGATATTCCGTGTATATGTACAAAGAATATACAAGGGATATCAAACGATATACAAATATTATACATGGGATCTCAGGCAATAAATATATATATTCGGTTTAATCTGACCCTTTGTAACAATAATAGTGCATTTGATTTATAAGGTGCCTTTCAGGACACTAAAAAAAAGTCCACAAATCGGTGAATGAAAAAATTATAGGATCAAATGAAAACTACTTACAAATTTTTTTTAAAAGTACTAAAAACCAACAAAAAATACCAAACACTAACAAACATTCAGCACAGATAATGGGGATGCTGACATCTTAAAAAAAAAAAAAAAAAAAAAAAAGTAACAAGCCCAGGGCTAACGACGCCACTGTTGTGGACGCGACAACAGCGGCGGCCGTAGGGTGTTTGAGCCTGTATCGCCACTAGCCTTTACGGGCTCGAGCACCCAACGGCTGCCGCCGTTGTCGTGTCCATGGGCTCCCCGGCAGGGTACCCGTGGGGACGGGGGGTGTACAGAGAGGAGAGAACCATTTTGGGGCGGGCGTTCATGCCGGCCAGCGAGCCGGACGTCGGGATATGTTGTTAGCACAATAGCTACCAAGCTAAGCTATGTTAGCTTCTAACGGTGTATACACAATATGTACAACGACACAATGATTTACATTATTACAAATATGGTAACGTGGTTGTGGCTTTTACAAATAGTGGTTAGCTTTAGAGATGGATGGCTATGATCACGGAGCAATAGTATTGTTGGGTGAAACAGATACATTTTCATTCGGCTAGTAGTAGCAAGGCTCTCTGCCTGCAGTGCCTGCCACTAGCTGTTTGTGACTCTCAGAGCCCCCTGGTGAGCCCCCTGGTGCCCTGCACCTCTTGTGACGACATCATTTCGATTACACGCACACGTTAATATCCACGTGCGTGGTGATTGTGTTGGGCAGACAAAATGTTTGATAAAAACGCTAAAACTGGGTCAATTTCAATAAAAAAAAATTCCTTCTTCATGAAAGTCACCGTTGGCCTAGTCCACATTGTTTATTGAACAAAGATACAACATGCAAGTTGGCCGTTAACATCCTAACTCTTGAATGAAGCAAAGGTCAATTGAAAAAAAAAAGCAAAAGTCAAATGTGACACTTTTGATTTCATATGACCCAAAAAAACACTAACACCAGTGACACAAAGAACACTAAAGATTGTTTTATTCAATATCAATTACTTATTTGAGATAGAAAATGGTGTATTTAGTACAAAACCATTATCACTGACATTAAGTCAAATAACTTTAGTTATTTATAAATATTTATATATTTATTTTATATATATATATTATATATATTTATTTATATAATTTATATTTATATTTAGTTGTGATCATGAAATGGGTACTAATGAGTTATATTGTATGCATAACAACTTCTTTAACACATTGACGACCAGCGTGTCGCGCCGATTTATAGGCCAGAGGACCGAGCGTTGTCAACAAACCGATGTACTTTCTAACAACTATATACTTTATAGTATTGCTATCTGTCCATTCTCATTGTCACTTGAGTGCATAAACCGTGCCTTCATAATGGCTTAAAGAAAATAAAAATCCATCAGTTGGTTGTCATTTTATAGCGCCGTGAATATAAGGTTTATCGCAGTTTTCGCCTAGTCTTTTTTCTGGGAAGCTAGATATGAGGCTAAAGGCTAGTCACGTTATATCAAACGCCATTTCTGCTGTATATATACGAATTAAATAAAACAAACTGCGTAGCATCCGGACTATTACAGAGCATCTATGGATGAAATGGGGGCGGCGGGGAACGCCGATTACTATTATTGATTAGCAATACAGTGTGCGTTCAATATACCATTTTCACTGATCGATCACGTTGCGTTTTAAAACAATGTCCAATCCAGCTGTAATTTGTGTGAATAGTATCCTACCGTCAGGCCATGTGATCGCCGGCAGCATTTCGTCATGTCCATTGGCTAATCATAAATCCCATTATTCCAGGCTGAAATATGCGTTCGGTAACGGGATCAAAGATGGAGGGTGTTCGTTTGGAACCGAGGCTCATATGAAACGCCCACAGACAGTAAAAAGAATATTTTTTTCAATCGCCCTCAATGATACTGTAGTGGAGCGATGGCGCCCCTAAGCGGATCTGGCCGGTATTGCATGTTTCGAAAATCAAATATGTGGGTAGGTCCTGCAAGTCGATTGCGGACGTTAATAGCGTTATTAATATGGAATAAAACAATAGCAACTGAGTTAACTCGTGGCTCTGGTCCTCAACGGGTGGAATCGAAACACGAGTTAACTCGTGGCTGGTCCCTATAGTGTTAAAAGCTTTTACTAAAGCTTATTTACACAAGATAGTCACTGGTGTTACTGGTCGTCACTGGTGTTACCATGAAGAGCAGTAACACCAGTGACGGTAACACCAGTGACCATTTTCATGAAATCTGTATTTTACAAAATGGCAGCTACAGTACCTCAAACCACATGTTGCTAATCATGCTAAACTCACTAAAATATGTAATTTAATCAATTTGTATTGATTATTGAGTATTGATATCTTCTTAAAAAATAGGCCACACCAGTGACTCTAGTTAAATGTCTCATATGAAATTATGAGATAAATGAGAACATTTCCAACATTTGAAAAAAGACAGCAGACTGACAATGTACCTTTCTTCACAGTTCTTCAGGAAGTAGGATGTGATGTCACAAGTCTTTGGATTTTTTCAGAATAGGGATTTTTGTTAAGCGGTAACACCAGTGACATGACACCAGGGGACAGCTATTTCCATTATATTATTTATAATATTTAGTTGGTATTTAATTTTTTATGTTAGCCACTTACATGTGATAGTGGTGTATACATTCTTGCATTTAAAATGGGAGAAATATATTTGTAAACTCTAAATATGCCCCTAAACCTCAATACATGACATTGGGGACAAGCACTTTTCTTGTACTTGGAATTTCATATAATTGATTAAAAACAAATATTGCCCAATTCTTGCCTCAAATAGGTATAATTGTTCAAAGAAAATTTTACATTATTCAAATATATAAATGAAATGTGACTACAAAGTCTGTTTAAAGTATGCTTTCTGCAAAGGCTGGGAACAGAAAAGTGTGCGTTTCTGTAGAATGACTCTATATACCAGGGGTAGGCAACCCTAGGCACGCGTGCCTGCATAGGCACGTGGGGGCATTTTCATAGGCACAGGGGGCAGCATTAAAAAAATAATAATAATAAAAAAAAAATATATATATATATATATATATATATTTTTTTATAAATATTATAGTGAAATATTTTGCACTGTTGACGCATTTATCTTGTTGAAATCCTCCCACAGGTTTTTTTTTACTACCACATATTTAATTGAGACCCTTTATTTGTTTATTATTCCAATTTAGCTGGTAATACATTGCTACATCATTCAGTAACATTTGCAGAGCCTTATAACAAAAACATTATTACGGTCACCATTGTGACCAGTGGGATTAATCAACACATTTTATTATTTATTTTTCTATTTCATTGAACATTGCACATGTTAAAAGCCATTTTTTTTACTCAAAATGTGAGTATTACTAAGTCAACTTGTGTTCTTAAAACAATGACAATAAACATAGTTTTATTAGGTTGAAATAATGTGGTTGTGTACTTATTTTTCTGTTAACTTATTATGGATTGAAAACTGAAAACCTTAATGCACAGTAACTGAACTCAATATTTTAAAGTTCTGGTAACTTATTATTATAATTTTTTTTTACAGTGTAGTCTTGCGATCAATCAAAACTTATTTACACGATATACCTCACATTCACCCTCCATTCACATCCTGGTGTTCTCCATTAGGCCTGTAGGTGGAGCTATGACAGCACACGTACAGTACACACACCGATGGTGTGTGATGTGTCCAAAAATGAATGGGCAAATGTGAGTGAAATGGTCGCACTGTATGCAGCCGTTTGTCTGCATTGCACCCCCCCCCCCCCCCCAACTCAGATTTAGGGTTGATACAACCATCATAATAATATTGTTAATAACAAACAATAATGATGTAATAATGTAAAAATAATCATTAAAAAGACCTGATTATGAGAAAATAAAATTACGATGCATGGAATATTGTTGAGGCACACTAGTTACAACTATATTTCAAACAGGCACTCCATGTCAAAAAGGTTGCTGACCCCTGCTATATACTATCGATAATCTAGCGTTTATTTGAAAACGATTCATAAATAGGCCGAAAAATTACAACGTTTTTGTGTATTCTAGAATATTCCAGTAAATGTCTTTTATCATGGAATCTTTATATTTTCCTTGAAAACAAGGGCTTTTTCAAAATGCTATAAAACGAAAATGAACCGATAAAAAAACAATCCGCTTCGACTATGTTGACTGGAAAACGAGTCATTGATAAGCGACGGGCAGATTAGACACATAGCCATAATTTAAAACATAGATTAGGCGTTTTTAATGCTAACATTGAAGTGGGTCGCGGCATTCAAGGAGGTTCCGGGGCACCGAGCTCCGGCACGGAAAGTGTTAACGGAATGTCATTCCACCCGGAGCCCGCTGCTAGGATACGGAATTCAATGGAATATTCGCTCACGCTGCGGTTTCCCTGGCGGATGGCGAACAAGCCAGCAGAACTATCCGAGCCCCCGGGAGGGTGGTCGAAGACCTTTTGCATGTCGGCGATGAATGCGGAGAACGAATTGCAGAGGGAGGACTGACGTGGAGAGCTGTTGCCCATTCTAACGCAGGACCCTTGAGCAGGGGGAGGAGGAAATGTCTTGTCTGTCTTGGTTTTTGTCTTGTCCTTCTTAACTTTGACTGGGGGGATTTTAGGGGGGGTTGATATTTAGCTATTCTGCGCTATATGTCAATTCACATGCCATCTCCCCAAGGGACTAATATTGGCAGACTGATTGACCTGTCAACCAACTTGGAGGAAGTTTTTCTTTCTTCTTACACTTTACCTTCTGCGAGTTTGGCAGTCTTGAACATGTGTAAGGGACCTAGGCTATCTACAGTAAATCTGCGGCAACACTCTCGTAAACAATCTTTTAAGTCACTCCACTTTGTAAAGGTGGGGAAAGGTTGCCATGTTTGAAGACCTTTTTGTTATTGAAGTAGCCATCTATATTTGATAGGTTGGACGCCGTTTCTTTTTCTTTTTGTCTTTATAATTTATTATTCTGTATTATTATTGTTTGTTATTCTCCTGTGAAGTTATGTTTTTTGTTACTGTGGTTATTGTGTTGTCTTGTTTCATGTAATTAATAATAAAAAAAATTTGATCAAAAAAAAAGAATGCAGAGAACGAATTGCAGAGGGAGGACTGACGTGGAGAGCTGTTGCCCATTCTAACGCAGGACCCTTGAGCAGACCCGACAAGTAAGCAATTTTAGATTTATCACTTTCGACGGTGTGCGGCTGTTGTCCGAATACTAGTGAACATTGAAAAATAAAGGCACGACATTTAGAGACGTCCCCATCGTAGCGTTCTGGTGCGGGGACATGGGGCTCCCTGTACGGGGGCGCGACAGGTGGGGTAGGCTGGGCTCAGATGTATGCATCAAAACTAGGGATGTCCGATATTATCGGCCGACCAATAATATCGGCCGATATCGGCAGTAAAATGTGATATCGGAAAATATCGGTATCGGTTTAAAAAAAGAAAAAAACAATAACAATATTTGTTATATATATATCCAGTGAAATTATTAGTTACCTGAAATTATTCAGTTTTTTGGGGGGGGGGGGGGGGGGAAACCCTGCATATATCGGTATCGGTTGATATCGGTATCGGAAATTAAGAGTTGGACAATATCGGAATATCGGTAAAAAAGCCAATATCGAGCATCCCTAATCAAAACGGTTACATTGTTTGTCTCGCTCCGCAGAGCTGAGCGTGAGAGCGCGGAGTTGGGCAGTGGTCTCCTCTAGTGAGTGAGAGTGTTGGTTTACCAGAGTGGCGTGTCCGTTGATGATGGTCCGGAACTCTCTCAATTCTCCGGAATCCTGTGGTGCTGGACTCGTCATTTGGTCGCAGTGTTCTGTTAGGGCAGCAGTGGCGGGGCCCAATAGCAGAACACAGGAAGAGAGAGAATGGAGCGTTTTAGGTTGGTTTTAATAAAGGCACCAGGCAGACAGGCATGAATGTACAGGAATGTACAACAGGTGCACTCCTCATGCAGCACAGTAACGTCCAGGTGGGTGGTGTCTCGGGAGACAGTGTAGCTCGGGAGCGGTGGTCCTGGGCACAGGGAGAACAAAGGTTAGGACAAGGCAGGCAATAGGGAAAGAGCAGCAAGGCTATTGTGCGTCGTCGTACTTAGGTTGTTAGGATAACACTGCGACGAGGGACGACAGGATCTGTGGGTTGATGTAGGGCAGGGGTGGCCAACCAGTCAGAGACTAAGAGCCACAAAAAAATGACTGTGGTACCACAAAGAGCCACACCATATACCAGCGTTTCTCAACCTTTTTTTTCAGTCACGGCACCCTTCATGTGTTTATAGGTCTCACCCTCTGGCCTCTGAAGTTGCTAATGTCTTTTTTATTTGGGCCTCACAGGGTTAAAAGTACCCTGTGAGACCCACGGTTGCAAAATTACAAAATCACTTTTAGCCATTTAAAAAAATAATGTTTATTTAAAAAATGTTAAAGGGGAACTATTTTACTATTTCTTTCACTATTTGGGCACTTTTACACAATTCCTGTGAGTCTATGGAACACCTAGGTTTTTTTTTTTTTAAATGCATTGTTTTGTATTTCTAATCAAGTACTAAAAACCGCATTTTTCTACCTCAAACCGTTTTGAGGCTGGGCTCCAACCACTGTGTGGCCTGGTGCCAACTGCCACATCAACTGCCACATTATTATGCAGCTGAGAAATCTCTGACATCACAGATATGCACATTTTCAGATGACTCAGTTCAGTGAGGGTGAATATTGTGAGAGGAGAATTGGAAGAATTCGCCAATATGAGAATTAGAGACATATATCCTATTAATATAAGTCCACATAGCTAAGAAACAATGGTAAACACTGAAAAAAGCCATTTATAAGATAGTTCCCCTTTAAGCACATGTATAGTCAATTGGTCCTGTTGTTCAGCCTCACAATGCTATTTGATAGTAAATGTGTTTATATGTCCCACCCTCTGGCCTCTGAAGTTGCTAATTTCTTTTTAATTTGGGCCTCACAGGGTTAACCTCTAAAGCCCGAGATATACAGTAAAAGTGTATATTTTCAGCATTATGTTTGTTTACCAATTATTTTAACTGTTATTAGTGAAATATAAGATTATAGAAATCTCAGGGCATTGAGTCGGAAACCGGTGCATATTGACAGGAGGAAGTGGCACAGCCAAAAGTGAGTGTAGTCTTTTGAAGGAAGAGACTCAGGGCTTTCAAATTTCGAAAAACTACCCTACCCAGCCCCTGTCAATCATCTGACTTCTGGATTTACTTTTTAATTTCTCTTATTTTTTGGGATTATCTCCCACAAACCTGAACGTTATTGCCATAAAACAGAACGCAGTTAGTTTCTCTACCTTTCTGTGAACGTCTTGCAAAAAACGGTGTTGCAATATGATGAATAATGGTGGAGAAATTTACATTATAAAAAAGATGGCAGAATTCAGTACTGTATCTACAAAACCTTCTGTTTAATCATCTTCCCTTTATTCATTTGCTTAGATTTTTCAGGTCTGGTCAATTTTAGCATGGTGTTATTTACAGTCAAAGATATATATTTTTTTTAAATAGAATTGATATTCTCCTTTGGTTCATTACAATTTACTCAAGCCTAGTAACAGACACACTATTTCTGACACTGATCCATATATGTCCCTAGATTCAGATACCAAGAACATGCAAATGGACCATTTAAAAAAAAAATTTAAATGTTTATTCTACGTCCTTATGGAATGAGTGACATAAAAAAAAAAGGTTAAAAAAAAAAGGTTAAAAAAAAAAATTTTTTTTTTTTTTTTTGTGGATGGAAGAGCCGCACATTGACGGGCAAAGAGCCGCATGCGGCTCGCGAGCCGCGGGTTGGCCACCCCTGATGTAGGGGCTGTTGATGAGGGAATCCCTCACAGCTGCGCTGATTGATGTCCCTCTGGCAGCGTGGGGATGCTGCCCATATAAGGGTGTGGAAGCAGGAGGGAAGAGGAAGGCTCTCGCCGTGATTATGACACACCTTGGAGTAGGGCTGGGCGATATAACTAAATAAATATCGCGATATATTTTAAAATAGTTTTTCTTTTTTTTTTTTACCTGCAACAGGGCAGTTTTAAAACCAGAGACAGTGGACAGACTTGTCTTTATTGCCTGCAACTTAAAGTAATGGCTTTGCTTGTCCAAATGACAATACTGACCAAATTGAGATTTATTTTGTTTGCTTTCTAATTTAAAATACAGTTTGAAACCGTCTGTACACAGTAGGCTATGTGTGCTAGCAGAACTAGACTCCAGTCACGAGTCACGGTGGTTTGTCCACCAAAAAAGCGCCAAAAGATCGAAAATAATCTAGCAGAGCCAGAACTGTTCAACTCCCCTGGAGCCACAGCCAGCAGAGAAGCCGGTTTACTTTCGCTTTTAAACCAGCTGCAGCCTGAGAACTGGGGTGTGAGGGTATGTAACACTAAAGATGGCGGCAATGACAAAGAATTGCTGCAAAATAAACATACATCTGTACTTCGATAATTATCGATATCGAGAAATATGATAACATTATCATATCGTTATCGCGCTATGATTTTTTTCCATATTGCCCAGCCCTACCTTGGAGCATAAAGTGAGTTGCGAGCCCCGCTTTGTTTTCAGTTCTATTCTTAGCCTGCTCAGCGCAATTGATTACATATGCTATGAAAAGCACCAAATTCTCAGAATGAATCACCACTTGATCCACCAGCCACTCTGAATGAATCACTTCTTGCCCCGTTGGTTTCCCAGATTACTGCTTTCCTTTTTATTATATAGATCCACTATTTGCACAGCCTCAGCATATGTCATGTTTTTAGCTGATCTCACCTGTTGTACTACCACCGCCTTTTTACTGACCGGACAGCCACCATAGCCAGCTGTATGGTCCCCACCACAATTACAACATTTCCTCAATGCACCCTCTCTCCACACTGTCCATATTCATTGTCCCCCCCACACTTTCCACATCTCTGTCTACCTTTACAAACTGCAGCCACGTGACCAAACCTCTGACATTTGAAGCATATAATAGGCTGAGGGATATATTCACGTACTGTGAAACTCATGAACCCTATCATTACTCTCTCTGGCCATGTTCTGTGAGTGTAATTTCACATTCTCTCTTTGTAAAGTCAGGCTTTCTGTTTAGACACTACACCCATTCATCAGGCTTGATAAGGCTGATAGTCAAGGTCAGCATCTGCGAGGGCCCCTTTTACACTTCTTGCATAAACCTGTCTTCCGTCTTCCGATGCCCATATAAGACTTGACCCAATCAGAGACGATCGAATGAGGCGTCTCTATTTTACTGTGTTATAACCCATTACACTATTGCTTTGTTTTCAGACTAAAACTCTGCCAGACTAAAAGTCCCTCCGTACGGAGGTACTGAATATTTTCAGACTAAAAGTCCCTCCGTACGGATGTACTGAATATTTTCTTCTCAAATAAACCTGTGTTCATTTAACGTGAGTATTCCGACTACCATTTATCTCCTGGCTTCATTATTCTGAATACCTGATTCGCAGTGTGACCCTGTTTTAGGCTGCCTTGATGCCCGTGGAGAACCTGTCGTGGTTTGACATTAATGCATTCCTGGAGACGTCAAAATCCACGACAGTTCTCTCTCTAAATTCCACCATCACGACTTACTTTCCACTCTCACCCCATCTCGCTTTGCCATTAGTCTTTTCATATCCACAACTGTTCCTCCTTCAATGACTATTTTTTTTATCTACTTTTTCTCCCATTTTCTATTTTTCACCCATCCCAATTTCGTATCATCCAATTCAACCCTCCCCTGTCTCGAACGCTGTTTCTTGCCTCCCACAAGCCGGCTGCAATGTGGACTAAGTCATACATAGCACGAGTCCCCTCCGATACTCGAGGTAACAGCAGTCGCATTTTTTCACCTGCGCGGTGCAATCTTTCAGCGTCAGGGGTCTGCGCTTTGGAGGGGCGCCGCCCCCATTGCTTCCTGATTCTACTGTGCAGGCGCACCAACCGACCTGTAGGAGTCGCTGTCCACAACGCCCGATCCCCACCCATCAGTTTCCCACCCCCTAATACTGCCAATGTGTATTAGTACGGACGACCAGCTAAACTGAAAGCAATGTGGAGCGCTGGGCTCGAACAGGCGAACCCAGCGTCTCCAGTATTCGTGGTGAGCGCCTTGCCCACTGCACCACGTAGCCGCCCTCTTCAATTACTCTTTTAACACATTGGCGGCCACTGGGATGCGTCTAATATCACTCTAGACGACCAGCATATGTAAACAGACTTGCACAGTCCGTGGGGCTGTTTGTAGAGCTAAATCTATACTTTATAGTATTGCTATCTGTCCATTCTCATTGTCAATTGAGACCATAAACCGTCCCTTCAAAATGGCTTAAAGAAAAAAAAAATCATCAGTACGTTCTCATTTTATAGCGCCGTGAATATAAGCGTTATAAGGGATTCCGGCTAGGATATTTCCTGGAAGGCTGGATAAAGGGCTAATAGCTACTAACGTTATATCCAATGGCATTTCCGTTATACAGAAGCTACAGTTAAAACTCAAACTGCATATGATTGGTATGATCCTCAAGCATGTATGCATGAAAGGGGGGGGCGGGGGACATCGTTTCTGATTATTGATTACCAATAACCGTGTTCATCTCAGTAGCCACATATGCTGATCGCCTGGTTGAGTATCATAACAAGCTCTGTTCAGCATGTAATTTACGTGAAAAAGATCTTACCATGAGCCGGTTGGATCCCCCCGAGCATTTCCCAGTTATCGATCGCCATCTGGTAGATCGATATGTCCATTGGCTGATGATATATTCCCTTACTGCATAGTGAAATCCGCGATCCAATTCCGTGCAACAGGCAATAGCGATCGTTTCAGGTGAGTAGAAAACTACATTGGAAATCCAGAAAAAAAAGACAACTTCTGCCACAGGGAACACTGCATTATCGATACAGCGCCCCTAAGAGGATCTGGCCGGTAATGCACTTATTCGAATTCAAAGAGTAGGGTACATCTGCAGTGCAGCTCGGCGACCTTGAATAGGTTATTAACACTTTGGGTGCCGGGAAACGCCTAAACACGTCATTCCCGGCCATGCTCAAGTTGCCTTACAGCGTCTTTAATATCAATATTTCAAAAATCTGGGATCGGATTCATATGTCCCCTCCGCTGGCCTGAGATCCACCAGGAGGACCCACTGAGCTCTCTGGCGGTTCAGGAGCGCCATCTGGTAACCGATCGGCGCAATTGCTTAACAGGAAGTGCCGTAGAGGTTGTGCTGGACGGCCGTATTACTTCCGGGCACTCGCTAATAGGTCCCGGGACTCGATCTCGACACACTACATAGCGATCGATTGCCAATAACTCGATAAACAACATGATTTGGACGTATATACCATTATACAAGCTGGAGATACCGGGTAAATCTACATCCCATAATGATACAATTTCTACTCTACGATGATCGCCCAACGGCGCGTGGAGACTGGGGTGAGTTTTAGCGTGTAAAGTTACCGTCTTCGATACTAACTGCTATTATCAACATTTGACCCACATTAGATGATTGGTATAATGCTGCCCACGGAATTATAAACGCCCCCCTAGCCCATCCGGTCAACATCAGATGACGTGTAGTAACTTCTAGAAGTACGTCTAGTTGGAATTTTTTATATCGCGCTGATTGCCATAAAACTGTATTGCATCATCAATATAATGTATTTGGGGCTATAGATCACGTTCTGGAGAAAGCTGCAGAAAGAGATGAAAACATACTTATTCATTAGACCAGTGGTCACCAACCCGTCGATCTTGATCGACTGGTCGATCTTTGAGACTGTCCCTGTAGATCTTTCCATGAAAATTAAAAATTCATTTATTTTTATTTTTTATAGATCTTACCCTGAGAGTCCACAATACATTACAGTTCTACTTTTGTTTTGATGTGAAAAGTGATGCTGCACTTAGCACTGACTGAGAAAGTACACATACAGTTCTACTTTTGTTTTGATGTGAAAATGATGCTGCACTTAGCACTGACTGCACTTAGCACTGACTGCACTTAGCACTGACTGAGAAAGTAAACATTACAGTTCTACTTTTGTTTTGATGTGAAAAGTGATGCTGCACTTAGCACTGACTGAGAAAGTACACATTACAGTTCTACTTTATAAAATGCTAATTGTAAATATGTTTGTCAATGTTAATAATATGAGAGTCCACATTACAGTTCTACTTTTGTTCTGATGTGAAAACTGATGCTGCACTTAGCACTGACTGCACTTAGCACTGACTGAGAAAGTACACATTACAGTTCTACTTTATAAAATGCTAATTGTAAATATGTTTGTCAATGTTAATAATATGAGAAAGTCCACATTACAGTTCTACTTTTGTTTTGATGTGAAAAGTGATGCTGCATAAGATGACTGCACTTAGCACTGACTGAGAAAGTACATAATAGTTCTACTTTGACGTTTTAATGTTGGACCAAAGCATTGCATGTAATTAGAATACAGGCAAATAAAAGTAATTTAGTTTAAAGTACAATCTTGGCTGTCTTTTTCTCTCAACGCTTCAATAGGTAGATCTTGCCTTCACCAAAAAAAAAAAAAAAGTGATCTTGGGCTTAAAAAGGTTGGTGACCACTGCATTAGACCATACTTTACTATGAATATGTGAATGAAAAAGTTTAACGTTGCTACACAATGAACAATACATATAGGACTTTGAATGGGCCCTAATAATGGCAATGTAGCAATAGAATTTAAAAAGTTATAGCCCTGCAAAGAAGGGGACTTTCTCTATAGACAAATAGAGCCGGCAACCTACGGTTGATAATGAATTTAACCCATGGCAGCCAAAGTGTTAAAATGGAATAAAAGCCAAAACAACCTTGCCACGGTCCCTTAACACTTTCAGTGCCACCAGGGGGCGCACAACTTAGTGCTTGAATGCCACCATCGGCGCCAATGTTAACCTTAATATCGCCTAATCTATGTTTTAAATTATGGCTATGTGTTTAATCTGCCCGTCGCTTATCAAAGAATTATTTTCCAGTCAGTGCTGTCAAGGCAGATTGGTTTTTTATCGCTTCATTTCCGTTTGAGAGCATTTTGAAAAGCACCCGTTTTGAGGTAAAAAACAGCCCATTCTGTGATAATCGTCTTTTACTGGAATATTCCAGAACGTTGATATTTGTCGGCCTATTTATGAATCGTTTTCAAATAAACGCTAGATGATCAATAGTATACGTGCCCGCACGCACATTCGAGGCGCACGCTGATAATAGTTTTCATTTCCTCATGGATTTTACAGTGAAACCGCTGGAGCACATATCAGAAAAAAGCTTATATCTTCATCAAAACGAGTCTGATTATCCTAACACTGATAACATAGATTCCATAGATCAGATGGTATCCAACTGGTATATTCCAATTCCTGATCACCATTCGAAAAAAATCGATAAGTGTATAGATCTAACATGTATACAGTAGAACTCATGCTTGCCGCGGCTCAGAGTCTCCAGAATGAACTCTGGTAACCCCGGCTGCATCAGTGGACTGGAAAATGTGGACTGGAATGTTTTTTTTCCCCATCCATTTTCATTGAGTCCATTCCAAAATCCCTGATGTCATCTGGGAGACGATAGGGGGCGCTTTTTTCACATCTGAACGCCGGCGGCCCTTGGGTAGGCTAGGGTAGGCTCGCGTGATGCAATATGATTTCAGATCGCTAAAAAAAAAGAAAAAAAATCTGAGAAATCTCGTGAGTGGCTTTCAACGTAACTATCGTAAATCCGAGAAAAGCCGTGAGTGGCATAGAAAGTGTTAAGCATGGATTCGAAACACAGATTTATCCGTGGTTCGTCCCCAATGTGTTAAGAAAATCCATGTCTTCTCCCAGGGCCACCCCTGAAATAACCCCTCTTGCGCCTCACTCTATCTCACTTCCTCTATCCCACGCCCGCAAATCTTTTTCTTTCATCATTTTATCCTTCTGTGTTTTGTTCTTACACTTTACAAACAGCCTTCCATCTCTTAACACTTTGAGTGCCAGCAGGGGGCGCCAGAAATAGCGCTTGAGTGCCAGCGCTGTAGTCAATGGGAGGGCGATCACATTTGCATAAACTATATCTTAAATTATGGCTATGTGTCTAATATGCCCGTCGCTTATCAATGACTTGTTTGCAGTCAACATTGTCGAAACGGATTGTTTTTTAATCGGTTAATTTCCGTTTTTTATACCATTTTGAAAAACGCTATTTTTTTTTACTTCCAGAAAAAAATTAAGATTCTGCAGGAATCACACTTTACTGGAATACACAAAACACGTTGTAATTTCTCTGCCTATTTATGAATAGTTTTCAAATAAACGCTAGATTATCGATAGTGATATAACCCTGGGCTGTCTCGTCTTAAAAGGGGCAACAGTGTCCATAGTAGTTTGACAGGCGTCAGTAAACCACAAGCTAAGGGTCTCAGCATCATCACAAACTGGAATGACATCATTTGAACAGAAAACAGCAGAGAAACGCTCAGCAGTGAATGGGTTAATAATACGGCAACAGCGAGCAGAAGCGCCAGGTTTAACGTAAGGTTATGAATATAACCGTAGTTCTATGAATACTAGCTTCCGCTCAGCGTCATCTGCACTAACCTCACTTTGTGCATTTGCACTGAATAAAAATTCACAATGTACCTTTACATACCAACATTCGTCTG
Organism: Notolepis coatsorum; assembly: GCF_963971535.1. Taxonomy (NCBI): domain Eukaryota; kingdom Metazoa; phylum Chordata; class Actinopteri; order Aulopiformes; family Paralepididae; genus Notolepis; species Notolepis coatsorum. The sequence continues at coordinate 120,222,241 of NC_140170.1, forward strand.
GCCACACCCCCATCCGCTACCTTCATAAGCAGGTGTGTGGCCACACACTCGCCTCCTTCCCAATCTTTCACCACAAGGCGAGATCAAAGGCCGCAGTGGCGTCCAGACGCTGAGCGTCACTAGTATTCATAGAACTACGGTTATATTCATAACCTTACGTTCTATATCATACTAGCTTCCGCTCAGCGTCATCTGCACTACGGGAGCTGAGCGGGAGCTTGAAGCTCGACAAATGTACCCCCTGAGGCCCCCCACAACCATCAGAACCGGGGAGGACCGAGCCCCCCCCGACCCTCCCTAATGGAGGATACCCCCCCTATTAGAGGACGGGAGGGAGACGGATCCGACCGTGCGAAGAGAAACTCGAGCAACTCAACGCACAGGGTGAGCAGACCGTGGCTTGACCCCACGACTACCCACACGCACAACCCGCATGCCACCAGGGAACGAACGGAAGGAACAAACCTCGTTACCGCCCCCAAAAACACGGGGTCGAGAGCAACTCAACCCCATGGCAAGGCCGTAGCAGCGGAGCGCGAAGGAAGACCCAGACCCACTGAAGGGACTGGATCCCCCGGAAAAAGGGGGCCCGGAGAGGACAACGATGCCACAGCATTAAGACCTCACCAGGCGGTCACTAGTGACACCGCCCCTCACATCGCCAGCGTATTCGGACAGGGCCCCTCCTCGAGCGGGCCCTTCCCCCCACTAGTACGCCGTCTGGCACACTGACCCTGGCAAACTCAGGCAGTCAGCATGGCCGTAACTCGAAGCACTCAAGAGGCTACACTACAGTGGGAGCAGGCAGTGCACCGGGGAGACGACCCCAGAAGGGGTCGATCCCTCAATCCAGGCATCAGGCGTTTGACCCGAGCCTGGAGCACTGCGGACGAGACAGGCGCCAAAGGGGTCAACTGAAAACAGCACCCCCGGCGGAAGGGGCGTATGCTGGCATTGTTGCGCACCATGACAAAGTCTCCACCAAAAAACCCCGACCCAGAGGGGCCGAGGCAGAGAAGGCTGACACGATTGGCAGACGTCATGAACGTGCAGGGGCACACTCAACCGGGTAACCCGGGAGTTGACTCTGCTCCAACACACCAGGGAATCAACCACCCTCTTGGTACCACATGTGGTGGTTGTTCCTATAACCCCTCAAGAAAAAACTCCAAAACACACCTGCGGGTATACACTGGCTATACCGCAGTACAAGTGTTTCAGTTTTCAAAAAGGGGTTATTCCAGGCCTACGGGTCGACGAAACACAACTTCGGTCCGGGCCCGGCGGCTCGGGAAGCACATAGGGATGACAGAGGAGGTCCATAAGACCACCCCAACAGCCCCCTCTTCGCCATGCGTAAGAGAGGAGCGAAAAGAATGGAAAACCAGCCCCTTTATGATAACGCAGGGTACAACCTGTACCCAACAAAGGGTCTCCATAACGCCCAACCCTGTGACACCCGGGCCGACCCGGCATTTTCCCCCCCGAAAAAAGCACAAGTCCCTCAGGGTACCAGAACAGCAGATCCGCGTCCCTGGCGGACAACGGGTTAACTGACCTGGACCAGCGTGACCAGAACCAGTCCTGTGCCCTAAGCACGCCGACATCCCCACTCCAAGAGAGGGGGTAGGTACGCGTGTCGATCTAAAACATGAAAAGAGGGCGCCACCCAGACGGTCCCATTCGTACCGCGCTCAGTGGCCCACCCCAAGGGCCTGAGACCCCTCTACCTATGTTTTTATCTATTCCGTTAACATCCCCCAGATATGAACGAGAATTCGTCGAGACCTAGTAACAGGCGCTCGGAAGAGAAAACCTCCATCCCAGTTGCCCTATAAAAACGCCGTTTTAATAAAAACGCCGTTTTAATAATGAGCAACCAAGGCGTACCAGCCTTATGCGTAATTCTTATCAGAAACACCCCGAGCCAGCACTATGTACGCGTCGAGACCCAAACACATCAATGGATAGTCTAACAAGACACCAGACATTGGTCCTCCAAGTCGCCTGGGAGAACGACAAGGAGCCATCGTGCTTCATATTCTTTCCTCTTTTTATTAAAAAAGAAAGAAACACAGACTGACATGAATCCCACGTGACGCGGCTGAGGGTAATTTTTTTTTCATTTTTACATCCCGCCACCCTCACCACAGAGAGGAGACGGGAATCCTCAGAGACTTCCCACGTGAGCCATGAATTGAAAAGTCACGGTAACATTGAGCCATGTGACCAACAGAATCAAGTTACACGTATATCGAGCGTAGCAGAACACTAAGTTCCTACACTCTGCCCCAACAACTTGACAATGACAGACCCTACATACGGGTCTGAAAAAACTCACGGAAGTCGTCGTCCAATAGAAAAGTGCCCAGTGACGTATTCTATGACGGGGGGAAACCCATGACTCAACTGCCCGTGATAGGTGCGGAGTCAGGGAAACCCTTCCCCCCCCCCGTGACCGAATGAAAAGAGAGTAAAAAAAAACGCCCAATCAGAAGAGGGAAGGAGGGGTTTATCCGGTACCCCCTCGCAAGCCCAACCCTTGAATACGACAACAATAGCCATATGATACCTTAACACTTTAAGTGCCGAAAATGTGTTTAGGCGTCCTTCCCCGCCATGCTCAAGTTGCCGAGGACGCCGTAACTCGTCTTTAATATCAATATTTCAAAAATCTGTGATCGAAATCATATTTTTCCTCCGCAGCCCTGAGACACAGTGCTGGCCTCCTCTCAACCCTCTAGCGGTTCAAGAGCGCCATCCGGTGGCCGATCGGCAGAAGCGCCAAACAGAAAGTCATGTGGATGAAGTGCTGATCGTCCATATTACTTCCGGGCACTCTCTATAGGTCCCGGGACTCGATCTCGACACAATACATAGCGATCCGTTGCCAATAACTCGATAAACAACATGATTTGGGCGTATATACTATTATACAACCTGCAAATAGATCGCATATTTCTACATCCCATAATAGGAATATTTCAGTTCCACGCTCATCGTCCAACGGCGCGAGGAAGATACGGTAAGATTCAGCGTTATTTTTGAACGTGTTCGATATAAACTGCTCTGATGATCATATCACCCACACTAGATGAATGATATAACGCTGCCCACGGAATTATAAACGATCCCCCGCCCATCCGGTCATCATCAGATGATACGTAGAAACTTCTAGAAGTACGTCCAATTGAAATTTTTGATCTCGCACAGATTCCTACCAAACTGTATTTCATCATCAATATAATGCATTTGGGGCTATAAATCACGTTCTGGAGAAAGCTGCAGAAAGAGATGAAAACATACTTATACTTTAGACCATATTTTACTATGACTATGTGAATGAAAAAGTTTAACGTTGCTACACAATGAAAAATACATATAGGACCTTGAATGGGCCCTAATAATGGCAATCTAGCAATAGAATTTAAAAAGTTATAGCCCTGCAAAGAAGGGGAACTTCTCCATAGTCAAATAGAGCTGGCAAGGGATGGTATATCATGAATTTAGCCTTAGGCAATCAAAGTGTTAAGTAGCCAGTATGCTAATGCAGTGGTTCCCAAAGTCGGGGTTGCGACCCAAAGGTGGGCCGCGAGCAGCCATGGGTGGGCCGCGAGATGATTTAAAAAAAACAAAAACATTATTTTTTATTTATTTTTTTTATTCTTTATTTTTTTTTATTTCTTAGGCCACTGAACTTAGAAGCAGGCCAGGACAGTGTTTCTAGTTGTATTCTAAAATTATATTCTATTGTATTCTAAAATGTGACTATATGGTTTTATATTAACTTAATAAATAAACAAAAAATGAAAAATCTACTTATTTCAACGAACATTTCAAACTAAATAACAGATTATGCACATAAAACGCTGAAAACAACCGAAGCAACAATAGTATTTTAATGAGACTATTATTATTATCATTATTATTTTGCAACAAGTTAGCCCTCTCATAAATAGCACATATAAATGAATAACTAACTTGAACTAACTTAATAGGATTGAAGTGATATTTGGCTTAAAAAATCGGTCACCTGGCAAAAAAAAAAAAAAAGCCTGACGATGTGCATTGGGCCGCGGCTCTCTGACGCCTTATTTTCTGGGTCCTGGCCTGAAAAGTTTGGGAACCCCTGTGCTAATGAACAGCGCAAAGCTAATTCAATAACAAGGCCAAAGTTATATGTGTGAACCCGACACCCGTGTTTATGTTGCAAGACACAGAAAATCTGATAGAGAGAGAGCGGCCTGAACCGTGGTACCTTTACACACACGAGCATTATTGCAGACCAACACAACAGTGTTGTGGCTCAATATCACTGTTTAAGCAACAGAGCACACAACTAACCTCTACCTTTATGTGAAGAACCTAACCTTCAGCTCGAGGCAGAAAAAACCCTTTTCAACCGAGTGTAAGCTGCAGGCCTTGCTTAAGCTCTAACATGAAATGTAGCGACCAACAAGACTTAAAAGTCTAGCCCTTCTATCAAACCCACACTAGCGAAAGGTTCACACATCGTCTCCCCATCATATGTAGTGAATAAACGCACAGTTTGTAACAAAAAATAGTCCCTCCCAGGAGGGACCCTTTATTTCTTAACAAAATCATACGATGGGCCGGGAAGGGAACAGGGGGGACCACAGAGGGAAAAAGTCACTTTAGCGATGCCTGCCATGAGCCGCTCGGGACTGAGCAGACCGTGGCTTGACCCCACGACTACCCACACGCACAACCCGCATGCCACCAGGGAACAAACGGAAGGAACAAACCTCGTTACCGCCCCCAAAAACACGGGGTCGAGAGCAACTCAACCCCGTGGCAAGGCCGTAGCAGCGGAGCGCGAAGGAAGACCCAGACCCACTGAAGGGACTGGATCCCCCGGAAAAAGGGGGCCCGGAGAGGACAACGATGCCACAGCATCAAGACCTCACCAGGCGGTCACTAGTGACACCGCCCCTCACATCGCCAGCGTATTCGGACAGGGCCCCTCCAAGAGCGGGCCCTTCCCCCCACTTCCCCCCACTAGTACGATGGGCCGGGAAGGGAACAGGGGGGACCACAGAGGGAAAAAGTCACTTTAGCGACGCCTGCCATGAGCCGCTCGGGACTTGCCACCCCGGGGAGCCCCGGAGGGACGGTAAAGGATAGGAGGCTGGTCACGATGATCCCTACAGTCACCTCCGAGCGTGGATGGGCCGGCTGCAGTGGCGGAGGCGCCCTCTCTCCTCCTGGCCTTCTTTGCTGAAGGTTCAGCAGTGGCGGTGGTAGCAGCGGCGGCTACGGCGGCGGAACCCCGACGACGAGCCTTCCGTCTGACTCCACCGGCGACATCGGGCGTGGGGAAATGAGGCTGGAGCACGGAACACTCCTCCTGCATTTCCCTGCAGGTTGAGGTCATCAGCTGCAACGCCGACCCGAAGAGCCCAGCATCGGAGAGGGGTGCCGTCAGAAGTGGAGTCCTCTTCCTTTCCGGCACACGCGCCTGCTCCAACCAAAGGTGGCGCTGGGCTAGAGTGGCCAGGGCGCGTACTTTCCCAGCGGCGACGGCCTGCAGCTGGATCAGATGCAGGATGGCTCCTGCCGACTGGGCGAGCTGATCATGTTGCAAATCGGTCAGCTCCGTACCGCCCGTCAGTATCCCGGACATGAATCTTGCCAGCTGCGCGATGTTAGAAGTGGCAGCCAGAGATTGAGTCGCGGAGATAAATGACTGGTCACTCCAGTAAGCCAACCGCCTCGCTGATTTCCCTTGGGGAACCGGCTTCCATAACGGCTCCCATCTTTTAAGAGGACGCGACCCTGGTCAGACGCCTCTGGTTTTAGCTCCGCAACGATGTACTCACTTTTAGCTATTATGTTTGTTTTTGCTACTTTTTTATTTAAAGCAACACTGGCGGGTACGTCATACGACCGTCAGACACTTATGGACTTGAACCCCGGGCTCAAAGAGGAGTTTGGAGACACTTTTGACCTAGAATGGCCAGCAGAAATCAGACGGGAGAATGGCGGCAAAGAAAAGAACAAAGGCGACGGCAGGAGGAGACACAGAGGGAGACGAGGAGGTATCAGATTGAGACTAAAAAGAGCTGCTTACCGCCCAGCAATTCCATCCATCTTTCTGGCGAATGCCCGTTCGTTGGAGGGTAGGATGGATGACCTGAGAGCGAGGGTTCGGTTCCAACGGGAGATGAGAGACATCAACATTATATGTCTCACAGAGACATGGCTCACGTCGACGACCCCAGACAAAAGCGTCTCTCCCTCGGATGCCTTCACAGTCTTACGTGCAGATCGCAACGCTGGCTCAGGAAAGACCATCGGCGGCGGAGTCTGCCTCATCACGAACAATTCCTGGGTTAATCCCGAGGGGGTGCAGGTCCTCTCAAACTCGTGTTCGCCGGACTTGGAACATCTTTCTATCCTATGTCGTCCGTTTCACCTCCCGAGGGAGTTCACAGCAGTCGTCATGACTGCCGTGTATATTCCCCCACACGCGAATACGGGCAAAGCGCTGGGCGAACTACACGATCATCTCAACAGACACCAGATCAAACACCCAGACGCAGCGATGGTAGTGGCCGGCGATTTCAACCAGGCCAACCTGAAGAAAGTGATGCCGTACTTTTTCCAGCACATCGCTTGCTCCACCAGAGGGAAGAACACACTCGACCACTGCTATTACCCGTTCAAAGCGGGTTACAAGGCAGTAGCCGCTCCGCCATTAACGGGGTCCACAAGCTCGAGCGATCATGACTCCATCTTGCTATTTCCGGCATATCAACAGAGATCACGTGACGCCGTCGTGTCACGTGAGACAAAGAAGTGGACCGACGAATCAGAGGCCACGCTCAAGGACGTGCTTGCAGACACGGATTGGGATATGTTCATAGGAAGCGCCAGTGACGTCAGTGAACTAGCAGACACAGTGGTGTGCTACATAACAACAATAGCTGATGGTATTGTCCTCAGGAAAACGGCGCGGATTTTCCCAAACCAGAAACCGTGGGTGGATAGCACTATTAGAGCAGCTCTGAACTCTCGTACCACCGCCTACAACCTGGGTAGAGAGTCAGGAAACATGGAGGAGTATAAGGCTTCAGTCTATACTCTACGCAAAGCTGTCAAACTTGCTAAGAGGACATATGCTGATAAACTGGAGACACAAATGGCACAAAACGACAAGAGGATTATGGCAGGGACTGAAGACAATAACTGACTATAAAGTCAGCGCCCCCTCAATGGGGAGCGACGACGCCTCCCTCGCGGACAAGCTCAACACCTTCTATGCTCGGTTTGGTGTAGACAGTGGCGCTGCTGGCTCTCCGGCTAGTGACGTCACTGGCGCGCCGGCTGTTGTGGAGGGGGGGGGGCAACCGCGAGGGGGGGGGGACGCTCTCTCGTTGTCGGAACACAGTGTGAGAAGAGCATTTATGCAGGTGAACACCAGGAAGGCTGCTGGCCCAGATGGCATAACAGGACGTATACTCAAGACCTGTGCCAACCAGCTGGCCCCTGTGTTCACCGCCATATTTAATCAATCACTGGCGGAGTCAGTGGTCCCTGCCTGCTTCAAGATGTCTACCATCATCCCTGTGCCGAAGAAACCCTCCCCAACATGTCCAAATGACTACAGACCGGTGGCACTCACCTCTGTGATCATGAAATGTTTCGAGAGGCTGGTCAAGGACCACATTTGTGCCTCCCTCCCCAGTGATATGGACCCTATGCAATTTGCATACAGGACAAACAGGTCCACCGACGACGCGGTCTCCCAGGTACTGCACAGCACCCTCTCGCACCTTGACCGTCAGAAGGGGGGCTATGTGAGACTGTTGTTCATTGACTACAGCTCAGCGTTCAACACCATAGTCCCCACCAGACTGGTGGACAAGCTGATCGAGCTAGGTCTGAGCTCCGCCCTGAGCGCCTGGGTACTGGACTTTCTGAGCGAAAGACCCCAGGCGGTCAGGGTGGGGGGTCAGACCTCCAACACCATCACCCTGAGCATCGGGTCCCCCCAGGGCTGTGTTCTGAGCCCCCTGCTGTACTCACTCTACACACACGACTGTGTGGCCAAGTTCAGCTCCAACTCCATAGTGAAGTTCGCAGATGACACGGTGGTGGTGGGGCTGATCTCGGACAACGACGAGAAGGCCTACCGGGAGGAGGTTGAGGTACTGGAACGCTGGTGCCAGGACAACAGCCTGCTCCTGAACATTGGCAAAACCAAGGAACTGATCGTGGATTATAGGAGAGGACAGCAGGAGACACACACACCACTGATGATAAACGGGGCTACCGTGGACAGGGTGAGCAGCTTCAAGTACCTGGGGGTCCACATCTCAGAGGACCTGACATGGTCAACACACATAGACACAGTAGTAAAGAAGGCGAAACAGCGTCTCTACCACCTGAGACAGTTAAGGAAGTTCAGAGTATCGGGGAAGATACTCCAGTCCTTCTACTCAGGAGCTGTAGAGAGCATCCTGACCGGAAACATCACTGCCTGGTATGGAAACAGCACGGCACAGGACAAGAAGGCCCTACAGAAAGTGGTGCGCTCAGCCGAGCGTACCACGGGTATTGCACTACCCCCCCTGCAGGTTCTATACAACAAGAGGTGCAAATCCAGAGCCTGCAGGATAAATGAAAGACCCTCACCACCCCAATAACAGCCTGTTTCAGCTGCTGAGGTCAGGCAGACGCCTGCGAACCCCAGCTACTAGGACAGAGCGGCTTAGGCTCAGCTTCTTCCCCCAGGCCATCAGAGCCATGAACAATGAACATTGAGTGCTCAGAACATTGAACTGTCCACACACAAGCACACATGAACACACACACGACACGCACACTGTGCACGCTCACACACGAGCAGCCACTTAACACTTTAACATGAGCGGGCACACACTCATGTCGCACACACGCACACTTATGGCCAAAGGAAAGGACACTTTAAATTAGAATAACAGGAACAGTGTATTGCACTACCAAAGCTAACTAGCATGTCACACATGCTCTGTAAATAACTATGTACAGATACCGAGATGTCACTCCATGTTACCTGCTACCTGTTACTGCACAATGTTGTTTTCTTCTTTTGATTCTATTATATGTACCACTGTATTGCACATCGTTGCGGGCAAGACCACCCGCATTTCATTGTATACCTGTATGCCGTGACAATTAAAACTCTTGACTCTCTCTTGACTTGACTTGACACCATCTCAGGACAAAGGAGAGCTGCCATCGGCCTATCAAGCCGAGCCACCCCCTCCTTTATACCGTCTACCAAACCCACCACCCTCGTGACTCGCACGTAGGCCCATGATGTGGGAGACCACCTGTCCCTGACGGACGTAGGCCTCCATCGAGGGGAAAAATGGACAGACAACGCCCATCTCTCTCACAGGACGGCGTTGCCATAGATGACCTATGAGATCATCAGGGACAGGAACAGGCAGTGGCAGCGGCACGCCATTTGCGACTGCCGCCGCTGCCATGAGCTCGGGGAACAAAGCATGTAGTTCCCCCTGCATACTTTCCCCCACCGAGCTCGTGTCCCTCACATGCAGCAGACTACTGGTTACAGAGCCACATTCTGATGTGGCTGATAGCAGGGCATCCCGCCGCCGAGTCGGAGATTCTAACCCAACATCCGCCTACGAGGGACCCCAAGGAGACCTATCACCCCCCTCCAGTGTTACCTGGACGGGCGGCGGACATGTCTCCACCGGGGCGTCAAATAAGAACCCGTCTGCCTCTACCATGTAGTCCTCTGTTTCCATCGGCCATGGAGAATCAGACGCATCCTCATCCGGCTCCAGCAACTCACCAAAACCAGGCCGTTCGCGTCTATAAGCCACCATCTTACGACGGGAGCGAGCCGACGCAAAAAGTTTGCGTCTCAAATCCTCCGCCACCAGAGGAGCCGGCTGCCCAACAGCGGACGACTCTCCGGCGGCAAAGGAACCAGAGCCGGAACCAGGCCATCGCACAGGAAACTACCTATCGGACGCCTAACGGGCGCGGCTGCCGACCACGAAAGTGGCCTCAACCCCGCTTCAAGACGCACGACAGAGGAGGAAATGGAGAACCGCTGGTGAAGGGTAACGTTGCTAGCGCGACCCTCCGAGGTAAACATTATGACTTAGCTTTTTTCTTTTTTAAAGTTTATGAGAGAAAGAAAAAAGCAAGAAAAAATGTAAACACGTAACTCAACTTTCTTCAGCTTAAACAACCTCGTCAAGTGATGTATATAACAGGCACTTCCTTGTGGTGAAAGTGAAGAAGGAGGCGAGTGTGTGGCCACACACCTGCTTATGAAGGTAGCGGATGGGGGTGTGGCCAGACGAATGTTGGTATGTAAAGGTACATTGTGAATTTTTATTCAGTGCAAATGCACAAAGTGAGGTTAGTGCAGATGACGCTGAGCGGAAGCTAGTATGATATAGAACTGTGTTACCGACAAGTGCAGTGTCAAACAGGACAGGCATATGATCAGAGAGAAATTATCCACATATCTCTAGATTAAAAACAGGTAAACCATATGATAAAACCAGAGATCTCCGTGTTTCGATTCCACCCGTTGTGGACAGAGTTGTTATTGCTTTTATTCCATATTAATAACCTATTCAAGGTCGCCGAGCTGCACTGCAGATTTACCCTACTCTTTGAATTCGACAAAGTGTTATACCGGCCATATCCTCTTAGGGGTGCTATCGCGATAATACAGGGTGCCCTGTGGCTGAACGGATCATTATTTTTTTTTACTTTCAATGGAGATTTCAGTTAGCAGGATTCTCGATGTGCAGCATGTAGCTTGGATTACATTTTGCATCGCAGATTTCACCATGCAATAAGGGGATTTATCATCAGCCAATGGACATATCGATCTACCAGGTGGCAATCGATAACAGGGAAATGCTCGGGGGGATCCCACCGGACCACGGTAAGATCTTTTTCACGGAAAGTACAGCCCAATCGGGAATTGTTATGATACTCAACCAGGCGTTCAGCCTATGAGGCTAGTTAGGCTAACGCGGTTATTGGTAATCAATAATCAGAAATGACGTCCCCCGCCCCCCCCTTTCATGCATACATGCTTGAGGATCGTGCCGATCATATGCAGTTTGAGTTTTAACTGTAGCATCTGTAAAACGGAAATGCCATTGGATATAACGTTAGCAGCTATTAGCCCTATATCTAGCCTTCCAGAAAATATACTAGACCAAATCCTGTATAACGCTTATATTCACTGCGCTATAAAATGAGAACGTATTGATGATTTTTTTTCTTTAAGCCATTTTGAACTCAATTGACAATGAGAATGGACAGATAGCAATACTATAAAGTATAGATTTAGCTCTACAAACAGCCCCACGTCTGTTTACATTTCCTGGACCTCTTGAGATTAGTTAGACTCATCCCAGTGGCCGTGATTGTGTTAAAAAGTCCTTTGCCAAAGGGTTGTTGGAACAACACACATGCACATTCAAATCCCCGACAATCAGGACATGATCATAATTTGGCATGATATCGGCCAGGAAGGCAGAAAAGTCATTAATAAAATCCTTATTGTACTTAGGGGGGCGGTAGATCACAGCACACAACACGGTTTGATTGATCTCAAACATGCTCAGCTCAAAGCTGCAGAACGGTGAAGGTAGCGATAGTGGTTTACACTAGGGATGTCCCGATCCGATCACGTGATCGGGATCAGGGCCGATCACGTGATTTTCCGAAGATCGGGATCGGCAAAAAAATGTAAATAAAAATCTGCCATTTTTTTTTATTCTTTTTTTTATTCAACAAACATGACCATGTTCACGTCTTAAACTCATACTGAGGCCTTAGTTTTGGTTTTAAATTGCATATCATCATTCATTTATTTATTGTCACACAGAGCAGAAGAATTTTGCCAAAACAAACCAATAGTATCCAGCTGCAGAACGGCAGACCAGCCACACTTTCAGACCCAAATTAAAAATGTTTTAATTTTTTTATTTTTTTTAATCCCAATTTCTCACATTACATTCACCCTCAATCAATCAATCAAATGTATTTGTATAGCACGTTTAAACACAAACCAAAGTGCTTCACATAGCTAAGAAAAGTATAAAATAAACAGAAAAATAAAATCAACGGATAGACAAAGGAAAAACAGAACAACACGTCAACAAGTACGGCAAGAGTCAAAGTGAGTCAGGGAAGGCCAGGCGATATATGTGGGTTTTGAGTTTTGATTTAAAAGACTCGATGGAGGGGGCAGATTTGATGGACATGGGGATGCTGTTCCAGAGGTCAGGGGCTGCGACCGCAAAAGCACGTCCCCCCCTAGACTTGAAGTTAGACCTACGAGGGTCCTGGGGTTTTGAGAGTTACGGATGAGGTCTGAGAAGTATGCGGCTCTTGCTGCTTTAACTGCTAACTGATATCTGATACGAGTGTCTCTAAGCATCTCGAGAGAGACATGGAGTCTATCATTTTTCCACTTACGCTCTGCTCTCCTGTACTCTCTCCTCTGGGCTCTGGTGGTGTCATTTAGCCACGGCTGGCCTTTAGACTTTGTTTGTTTTTTTAGTCTAAGGGGGGCTACTGAGTCCAGAATGGAGAGGCAGGTGGAATTAAACAGGGATGTGAGTTCATCTATGTTAAGGTGGGAGGGAGAGGCTTCAATAGTACAGATCTTAGGGGCAGCTAGGAAAGCGGAAGAAAACGTACTGGTTGTTAAGGGGTTAATGCTGCGGGAGGGACGCCCAGGGGAGGGGGGTTTGGCTGGGGGGAGAGAGAGAGAGGAGGTGAACATTACGGCATAGTGATCAGAGGAGCATGCATTTTCATCAATATTCATATTTGACACTGATAAATCATGGGTTAAAACTAAGTCAAGCATATGGCCTAGTTTGTGGGTGGCGGTGGTGGTAAGCAAAGTGAGTTCGAATGAGTCGATCAATTCCATGAAATCAGACACCATAGGCTTGGATGGGCAGCACACATGAATATTAAAGTCACCAAGAATCAGGATTCTGTCATGGATGGACATGGTATTTGACAGAAATTCTGAAAATTGGGAGATAAAGTCCTTGCTGCTAGGGGGCCGATAAACGAGGGTGATTAGGAGAGGTTTGTCCAAGTCAACCATGGTCAACTGCACTTCAAAGCTGGAAAATTGCGCACAGTTCACAACACGGCAGTTAAAGGAGTTTTTATATACCAAAGCTAGACCACTTCCTTTTCCTGATGATCTGGGTGTGCTAAAAAAGTTAGTCACTGGGACACATTTCCACGAGATGAGTGAACTCACCAGGGGTAGCCCATGTTTCAGTCACCATAAAAAAATGCAGTCCGTTTTTGGTCGCAAAGTCATTTAAGACGAAGGTTTTGTTGGAGATGTGATTCGCGTTGATCAGAGCCATTTTCACTTCAACTGGGTCGGGGGCAGCAGTGGTAGTATGATCCGATGACGGGGATATCCATACCAGCGTTTCGCGCGCGGCCTAGGGGGAATCCCCGCCGTCGGCAGCCCATCCAGGTTTACGTTTAGTGTAATCGTGGGAAGTGAGATGTATCTCGGCTCCAGGGAACGTCTGTGGATGTAGTAGGAGCGCTGACCGGGTCCATCGTCGTAGAGCTGGAGGAGATGGCTCGGTGGAGAAGGAGAACGGGAACCGGCAAGGCTTCTCAGCTTAACCGAGTTACCTGCACGTTTACCCCGCCTTCTGAATCGCTTCCTCCGGTAACAGGGGCAGCGCGGAGCCCATACTCCCTCAGGAAGACGTGAGAACAGGCAGCGGTGAGTATTCCCGCTGTTGGCGTCCGGGGTGCATATAGAGGGTCGAATGTTCAGTAGAGTTTGCCGATCATAGACAATAATGCTGTGTACAACACACACATACGACGGTACAAACAGAGCAAGGACAAACGAAAAAATTAGGAGCAACAGCAAGCGATGACAAGCAGCCAACAACACTGGCGCGGCCATTTGGAATGCTTGGAATGTGACAGCGTGGGAACCACCGTCACTTCCTCTGAATGTTGACGTTATCCAGGTGAAAAGTTAACTTCATAAATCATTTGATGTATAATTAAATCAAAGGAAATGCGTTTGGGTCTGAGTGTGTGGCTGGTCTGCCGTTCTGCAGCTGGATACTATTGGCTTGTTTTGGCAAAATTCTTCTGCTCTGTGTGACAATAAATAAATGAATGATGATATGCAATTTAAAACCAAAACTAAGGCCTCAGTATGAGTTTAAGACGTGAACATGGTCATGTTTGTTGAATAAAAAAAAATACTAAATAAATAAAACATTTGATCGGATCGGGAAATATCGGTATCAGTAGATACTCAAAATCACATGATCAGGATCGGATCGGGAGCAAAAAAATCGGGACATCCCTAGTTTACACTTTTGGTTAGCCACTTTTGTAAACAATCGCTAACCCCCCTCCTCGGCCTGACATCCGCAGGGTGTTAAAATAGCTGCAGTCTGGGGCGTGGCTAGGCTGGCAATGGGGTAGCACGAGGTTTGTTCTAGCTCTCGTCGAGTCTCTACTTTATTTTAATTTAACCCTCTAGAGGCCAAGGGCCTTTTTGCACCCGTGGGCGGAGAACAAAATAATTTAGAATGTCTTCCAAATGCTCAAAAAGTACATCTTTTCAGAAATCGGTAAAATGTTTAAAATTACAATTTTGAGTGCTTTGAGATGTAATCTATATGTCTCATTACTTGGTAAACGTAATACGACTTGTAAATATGTTTAATTCTTGCTAAATTGTATAGTTCAAAATTATCCCCGTATTCATTGAACTACAACGTGTCACGTACATGCACGCGCGCACACACAAACAGCGGCGTGTGCATTGATAGGTGTTAAATCACTGAGTGATCTAATATGCATATCATTCTTCAGAGCGAGAGGGGGGCGGGATTGTGTTTCGCACATTGTCGCTGTCTGCCGTTGAACTCACTGCTCTCAGCTGAAAAGCTCTCACTCGCGAGGAATCTATATACCCACGTCACGCTAAAACATTAACTACTGTATGGCAGAGTGCGTGTGTGTGTATACGAGTTATGAATTATCTCTCGCAGTTCATTCAAGCGGGCTACGTGAACTACAGTATCAGCCACTGGCTGCTGTGTGACGAGTTTGGTCACCCGCGCTGTCTAAACACGGACCGCTTTAGTTGACAGCTCTCTCTCTCTCTGTCTCTCTCTCTCTCGCTCATCTCCTCCTCAGTGAAAGGCACACACACACACACACAAGTGCTATCTTGTAATAAGAGCAAGAGAAAATATGATCCTCTCCAGAATATGACGTTACAGCTGTGTACTGCAGTGAAAGGGTTAAGTTTAAGTCCTCTCCACTCCTCTCCTCTCCGCTCATCTCCTCCTCAGTGAAAGGCACACACACACATACAGACCGCAAATAAGAACGAAAAAGGCTATACGCTTATACAACGATTTAATAGGCTAAACTTCGTTTTTAAATTCTTTAATTTACATTTGTTTATTTTATTTAATTTTTCTCGACATAATGCTACCTGGCCCGACCAGATCCGTGACTCCGTTGCGATACAGATGAATTATCTATAAAAGTGACTATCTTTGAAAACCACTGCTGTGGCGAGCCTTGCTACCGGGGAACATAGGACCATTTCGCTGGGGGGGCGAGCCTTTATCGCTACCGGGGAACATAGGACCCGGGGAACATAGGACCCGGGTAACATAGGACCATTTTGGGTTCGGGAGCGGGACCGGGGAACATGGAACCCTTTTCGGGAGCGGGGAACATAGGACCCTTTCTTCCCATGGCACCAGTGGACGCCTACCAAGGAACCATTCACCTGTGGCAATCACGCAACAGGCAGATAAATCCCAGAAGGCCACGGCTGGCCGCCTGTTTTGTGTCCACTGTAAGATGAAGACCCCCTGGAAGTGCTGTGAATGTGGTGTGGCCCTCTTGTCTCATTCCAGACAGGAACTGCTTTTTCGCATATCACTAAGTGTGATAGAGAACAGGCAGATACAACCATGAGGAGACACCTATTATTTTTTTTATACATGTGCATAATTACATTTTTAGCTTTTTTTGTACTAAATTCATCGTGGTTGCTCTCTGCCAAATATCATATGAGGCACCTTGTATTATTATTGTAATTCAAAAGTGATATATAGGGTTGTTCATTGTACAATACAATTAATACAGTTGATGTTTCTTGTTGATTACCGTATTATTCTCTATGTTTAACTTTTTTTTTTGTGATATTCTATTCCAGTTGTGTTTTTTTTATTTTTTTTATATAGTGATACACACAATGGCCGGTCTGAGAATACTTCTGTGTGTAACCAAATGCATACCTATAGTCCATGGGCCAGAGGCCAAAATTTCACTTGTCGGTGCCACTCAGGGTGAATAAACGTACATATAATTTTTTCAAAGATCTATGCCTGTAGATGATATTTTTGTATGATAGCCCTCCCAGAGTGGTAGCTTTATCATAATTATCAAGTCATGAAGTATACCTACCCCCTCAGGAAATTGCATTTCAGATGCTGGTGCATATCCTGCTTTAGACTCATGTAGAGGACATCTGTCAATGTTTCACAATATTGTGTTTGGTATCATTTTAAAAGGGGACTATGTAATCTTTCATTCAAGCTAAGATGTGAATCTTTCTGATCAATATAGAGGTCACTGGAGCTCTTTGAACAGTCAACAACACACATTTCTACCCAATTTTCGCCTAAATGATATACTATCGTTTAGCCTTGTTTCATCTAGGAGCAACAGAGACACAAAATACAATATCTGCAATACTCTCAGGACCATAAGGATTCAGGAAATGTATAATATGCCTATACTATTTCATTGTTACAGGTCATTGTGAGCCTTAAATTAGAAGAGCAGTATTAGGCTCCTATTAAACTATACAGAACAGCCACTATAGTCTAGAATGGAAACATAGGTCCACCTGCATAGGGTGAATTTTTTTTCACCACCTGTTTTTTTATTAATCCTTGGAGTGTCTATTTTAAGATTCTGACAGGTAACAGGTTGGAATAATGTCCCATGGGGTTTATTTTTAACCCTTTATTACACCTATCCTGAACCAAAACCTGAAAAAGAAGAAAAAGAAAACAGCATAACTTTTGAAGTTAACACCATATAGAGACAAATTAAAACATTTTCCCAAACTAGTTTGACCCAAGGAATTCAGTACAATTGTTATTTTTAAGATTCAAACACATCTTGATTAAATTTCAGGACAGAAAAAGCAAAAAACGCTCTATTTTCCCTTTTTACTGAAATGTAGTGCATTGGACGAGATCGATTTAGGTTAATATTGGAAATAGTATTGTAATAAAGATTGTCTCCATGCTGTTATGCCCTAAATATTATAGTTTTGCATAAACAATTATATAGAGACAAATTAACACATTTTCCCATGCGATTTTGATCAGTGATTTATTTATTGTTAAGGTTCAAAGTAACTATATGTTTTCATATGCACTGGATATCATGGACTGGATATCTTCTTTGTTGACTCAACATTCAAGTATTTTTTTCTATTTGTATTTTATACCCTAAACTACTAATCATCATCATCACTAAAACAATTGTCAAAGTCTATCTCTTCGATCTCCATCTCTTCCTCCGCCTCATGACACTCGTACTCCATCCTCCTCATCCATGTTATTTTTTGCGTAATCTGCCTCCTTATCAAGAGCTTCTTGCTCTTCTGACTCCACTTTCTGGGCCAGTACCTCAACAAGAGAAGGACGGAGGATGGGTCCAACCGTCCAGACAGGTTCTAACACCTCCTCATCCATTGTTTTTCCCAGTCGATACTTTGATCATAGGCTTTGGGCCTCTTGAATATGGGCTGTTCTGCTTTTTTGTAGCAGGTGACTATGAAGTTGGCTCGCTGTACATGTGGGATGAGACAGACCTTGGGGGGAGGCAGGTGTTCAATGTCTACTTTGGAGTTTGCATCCAGGACTTTATCAGCACCCATCATTTTCTGCAGCATCTTGGCTCACACAGCATCAACTGACTTCATCCGACCATGGCCATCCATAATGCATGTGAAGGACTCCATCTCCTGTTGGAGCTCATCTGTTACCAGCGACAATGCGCCAAGCTGACTAAAAGCCTTCTGGAATCTAGGGTTCTTCTGCAGATTATTCAACGGATTCACCTGTCTCTTTCCTTTGAAAGCGCTGGCACAGTCATCCCCAGAAAAGTCATAGTATCCCAGTAGAGTGCTGCAGTACTCTGAGTCCAGAGACTCAGCCAGTTCGGACACATGTATTAGCTTGCAGTGCCAAGGTGCCAGTGCCGTGGTCCAGGTATCTGGAGAGGTTGGTCAATGGTAGATGATGATCATCAGTATATAGAGGTTGGTCATGCTGACATGGTAGAGGAGGATCATCAGTATATAGAGAGGTTGGTCATGCTGACATGGTAGAGGAGGATCATCGGTATATAGAGGTTGGTCATGCTGGTAGAGGAGGATCATCAGTATATGGAGAGGTTGGTCATGCTGACATGGTAGAGGAGGATCATCAGTATATAGAGGTTGGTCATGCTGACATGGTAGAGGAGGATCATCAGTATATAGAGGTTGGTCATGCTGACATGGTAGAGGAGGATCATCAGTATATAGAGGTTGGTCATGCGGACATGGTAGAGGAGGATCATCAGTATATGGAGAGGTTGGTTATGCTGGTAGAGGAGGATCATCAGTATATAGAGAGGTTGGTCATGCTGACATGGTAGATGAGGATCATCAGTATATAGAGAGGTTGGTCATGCTGACATGGTAGAGGAGGATCATCAGTATATAGAGAGGTTGGTCATGCTGACATGGTAGAGGAGGATCATCAGTATATAGAGAGGTTGGCCATGCTGACATGGTAGAGGAGGATCATCAGTATATAGAGAGGTTGGTCATGCTGACATGGTAGAGGAGGATCATCGGTGTTGTGAAGGATCAGATTAAACCGAATATGTATATTTATTTATATATATATATATTTAATTGTATTTGTATATCGTTTGATATCCCCTGTATATTCCTTGTACAATATGCATTGAATATCCCTTTAGTCTACTAAACAGCCCATAATAGTTTCATTCTACCATTGGACGAGAACCTGGCGCCAGGTTGCCATACCCCTAGGTCCAAGTTCAATCGTGCCGCCTAACATGTCGTGGCAACCCCCGGTTCCGCGCAGTAATATGTCGGGCGAAATACGAATGGTACTATTTGTTCATAGCGCATATATATATGGCGCAAGTAAAGTAGAACTTTCTTTTAGTCCAGTTCTTTACCCTCCAACAGAGTGACAGACGCAAAGCCTCCCCACGACGCACGTGCGGTGTAGTAAGGCCTACTTGGCCCAGAATAGGCATTGAGATATCGTGTAGATTAATAGTTGAATAGTCATAGTTTGGCACTATACCGTCGAGTTGGACGTATTCTATTAAGCTAATAATAGTCTATTTATGTATGGTGCATCGTTCGGTTAGAGTTCTAAAGTTATCAGTACCCCCATCGTTCCTGACGTTATCTGGACGCTTAACCAGGCTGGTCAGACCCCTAGTGGTGATTGCATCCGAGGAGCTCCGGGCCAAGAGCGACTGGACCTGTATATTGGATTACTCTACCCGGACGACGGCGAGCCTTCCACGGCTTGGATTATGCTTTGTGTGCTTTGATTATTCCATGGATAAAGGCCAACACTGCGGAGTGTTGGAATTACCCCCCGGAGAGGACTCCAGGTGAGACGGCGCTCTACACGTGAGGTCGCCTCACGTCTCTCCGTTGTGGACCGGCAGATACCGTCCACAGAGGGTCCAGCTGTATTCGCCTGCGGTCCGAGGTTCTGTGGGCACCGTGTCCAAGACTTTGGATTCTCCCAAGACACCGTCGGCCAGATGGGATACCGCCAGCGGCTTCTCTAACCCCCCCCTCCTACTGTCTTACAACCAGCGGGACCCCCCCCCCCCCCTTAGTGTATCCAGCTATAATCATCTAAGTACCATCGCTATCGTTTCCTAAATATTCCAGGTTGTATACTTACTCCCTGCGCAACCAGAGATTGGACATTCAATGTTGATTTACCTACGAATACTCATTTGCCATAAAAGTGCATATTTCATATTTCAAATCATAAATGTAATTAAGTGATCGTTGTATACACCCTTTGCTGTATTAAACCTTCGATTTGGTACATTTGTGTGGATTCGTTTCATCAGGTGGGAAAGTGTTCATCATACTTATATCTTGTACTGGGTGGCCAGAAGTTAAAGTACATGAGGTAGTGGTATTAAATATCATATCTAACAATACAGTCAGGGAATTGTACCCCTCAGTTACAATTGGTCCTTCGAGCCGGAGGGTAACTAGTGTAATATTAATATAGTGTTATTAATATCGAAATGGCCTATGATGAACACTCCACGAAACGATCCTCCTAACCTAGAACGCCCGCGGCGCAGACGACAGACACCTCAGTACTTAGAGGCTTACACTGTCAGTCAACTACCTAGCCTTCGACAAACGGTAAACGCGGTAAAAGTAGAAAGTAAAATTATGTCTGACCTTAACGAGCAGGTTTCCCCGACCACAGAGGCCCTAGTAGGTCCTAATGTAACTGACCAAGCTCACGGTGGGGACCAGGAGGGAATTGACATGCCTTTACCCCCCGCCACTACTCAAGAAGTAGTCCCCGACCAGCCCCGGGAGGAGGACAGCCCTACAGAGAGAGAACTCTGCTCGGAGGAAGAGGAGGAGAGCGCCGAGGAACTAGAGCTCCAGGACTCCCCAACGAGTACCCCCAGGAGCGGCTCACGCAGGAGCGGCTCACCTCCACAACCGCCTCCCCCCAGCGAAGCGGAGAGGATACTACAACAGGCGTTCCTCGTCAGCCTGACAGCCTCTACCGAACGCGACCGACTCCAAGCGCAGCAACGGAGCGAAGAACAGCGCACACGTCTGGAGATGAGACGCTTCCAGATGGAAGAGAATATGGCAAGAGACCGGGCCGACGCCCAGCGCGCCGCTGCCGGTGCCCAAAGAGACGCAGAGCGCGACAGACTACAAGCGCAACTAATAGAGCAGCTGATCAAAAGGACAACACCCTCTCCCTCCGCTAGGGGTTCAAGGAACTCGTCGAGACAACAGTCAAGGGCAGCGTCACCACAACGAGCAAGCGACCCTGAACTTGACCAACAGACCGAGTCTAGACCCCCCGCAGACCCCCTTCCCATACCGGTCCAAGCGAGACCCAGCTACAAGGAAGGAGCGGCATACACTGCGGAGAAGCTAAATAAACGATTACAGGATCTGGAAGATCTGATAGAGGAAGAAGAGGGAGAAGAGGAGAACCAAGCCCGACGACCAGGGAACAAAATTAACTTTTTGACTTACCAGCCATTTGGCTGTAGATTTTAAAAACTACCAGCCAGGCAGATTTTTTACCAGCCAAAAATTTAAAATAGCTTTTTAGTATATCGCCATGTGTTATTATTAATAATCTCATATGCTATTTTCAATTAATATCATAAACAACATAAGGAATATTAGCATAATTTTGAGTGGACTGAAGGAATGAGTCAGCGTTAATAGTTTTAAATGCAAATAATTTATTGAAACATAGAAGTGGGGTCGGGGACACACACACTGTTTCAACTCACCACCCCTGCATCATATTGTAGTCTAGTCTGTCTTCAAACTTCCACTCCTCTCGAAACCTTTTTATATTTGAATATCAACATTATCTGTGCATCCTCAGTAATCCTCAGTTTACTACAATATACTCCTCTCCTGAGTCCTGACTAGTGACTTCATCGTCTTTCCAAACGCACGCACACACACAGAGAAAGGAAGAGTGCCCCCCCCCCCCCCCATTTCCCTTTCCCCAGTCCACACTGTCTGCTGTTCTCTATGGCTCTGCCGCTGATCAGGATTAACGTTCATTTCGGGCGATGTGGGCATAAAGGAATGGCGACGATGCAATGCATGTTAGATGCATTTGACCCGTTGTGAGAAGAAGAAAAAACCACAGACTTATTTCGGCTCGCAAAATAGGCGCACTGCTGTGTAGCTCTGCTCTCAGGGAACAAACTTAACTTTTTGACTTACCAGCCATTTGGCTGGTAGATTTTAAAAACTACCAGCCAGGCAGATTTTTTACCAGCCATTGGCGGTTGGCTGGTACTTATTTTGTTCCCTGCCGACGACAGCACAGTACTCCACCGGACCAGGAGGTCCCATACAGTCCAGGCTATACCCCCGCGGCGCTGCGCTACAGACCCCCGACTCTATTCACGGGTGAGCACGACGCACGACCAGCCCCGAGGAACAGTACCTGGACCAGCGGGCCATGGTACCCTGCCAGTACCAGCCCACAGCGAGGCGCAAGAGGGGACTCGCCCAGGAGGTCTCTCCCCCAACGCTCGCCGATGTACCAGCCATCCACGGCGTCATACAACGCCACGCCGTCATTCCCAGACTTCGCCTATGAGAGTCGAGCACAGTACACGGAGCTCCGGATGTGCTTAGAGACAATGATGGTGGATGTCGCTGATGAACGCCACAAGTATGCAATACTACTGAAGCACCTGAAAGTACCGCGAGCGCACAATATAGCTAGCCTATGCTACCTCTTCGACTCCATACACAGCGGCCCTTGCAGCGCTGGATCAGAGATATGGACGTATATGGGATTACGTAATCCAGGAGATAAGGCATATTGACCGCCTACCCCCAGCCACAGACAATCGCTCACTAGACGACCTGTCAATCAAAGTGCAGTCCCTGGTAGGGATGCTGGGAGCGCAGCGGGAGAAGGGCATGCATGAGCTATACGCCAACTCTAACGTCGAGAGGATTTTGGAGAAGCTGCCACCCGCAAGACAGGAGCGCTTTAGGCGGCAGAGGGATTACCGAGATCCCAACGGCCCCGAGCCATCCCTCCTTGATCTAGCCGACTTCCTGGCGAGAGAGGTCAGCAGCTTACGACTGGACACCTTCGGGCGGAGCACGCCAAGCTCCAGAGAGGGACCCAGGAGAATAAATGATGGAAGAAGATCGGTGACTGTCATGCACCAATCAGAGTCAATACCGAGCAGTAAGAGTCACAGCACCCCCTCGAGAAAAGAGAAGTGGAAGATAGCGTGTCCCTACTGTGAGAAAGAACACTGGCTGTCACAATGTGACTCATTCACAAAGATGAATGCAGAAGAAGTGAGTCAATGGATAAAGTCCAACCGGCGCTGTTATCGATGTGCGCGGCCCCACATGGCAGCCGAATGCCGCCTAAAGAAAAGGTGCAGCCGGTGCGATGGAGCCCATCTAGATATACTACACGATAGTAACAGAAGATGGCCTACACCTGCACCACGGAGAGGCACCAAGGCAAGTGTCATGTACATTGACCCCGCCAGCAGCAGCGGAGCCCAAGTGCTCTTAAAGGTAGTCCGTGTGACATTGAGCTACCAAGATAAAGTCATGGACACTTACGCCGTCCTTGATGACGGGTCAGAGAAGACCCTTCTGCTCGCGTCCGCTGCGACCCAGCTGGGACTGCGGGGGAGCAAGAACGAAATGACGATTCGGACAATAAGAAGAGATTTAAAGACGATAAAGGGCGAGAATGTCTCCTTCACCATCGCAGCAAACGGGCGGCCAGAGCGACGGTACAAGATTACAAATGCTTTCACCAGCCAAGAAATAGGACTATCGCAGTACACCTACCCTGTCACCAAGTTGATGGATAAATATGTGCACCTGCGCCAATTACCTATCCCGCTCATAGACGGCGCTACCCCGACCCTGCTGATAGGCTCCGACCATGCAGAACTCATAGTCCCGATTGACCGGGTCCATACAGGCCCCCGAGGCTGTCCTGCAGCAGTCGAGACCCGCCTAGGGTGGACCCTCCAAGGCCCCCTCGCTAAATCTCTCAACCGAACAGCAGCCACTAGCTGCTTCCACTCCAGAACGACAGAAGAAGACACCACTCTCCTGCAGCATGTCGAGAGGCTATGGACCCTAGAGACAATGCCCTTTAAGAACGAAAAGAAAGACATTCGCTCTAAAGAAGACATTTACGCCATCAACCTACTCGAGCAGGGGACAAAGAGAGTCACAGTCGGCGGAGTGATGAGATACGCAACTCCACTCCTGAGGCGAGAGGGAATGCCCACCTTTCACGCAAAGAAAGACGCCACGGAGCGCTATCTATTGAACACGGAGCGGCGCCTAGCCAAAGACCCCGCTCAAGAGAGTGTGTACCGCGCTGAGATTGAGAAGCTAATCACAGCGGGACACGTAACAAAGATTGACATTAAAGAGGCCGATCAGACGACCGAATCATGGTACGTGCCGCATCACAAGGTCCATCACAATGGCAAGGATCGCATTGTGTTTAACTGCAGCTACCAGATCGGATCCCAAAATCTGAATAAAGAGCTCTTGCCCGGCCCCACACTCGGCCCCTCCCTACTAGGCGTGCTACTGCGCTTCCGCCAGGACAAGGTGGCTATCAGCGGGGATATCAAAGGGATGTTCTTGCAGGTGAGACTAGTAGAGGAGGACAAGCCTCTGCTACGGTTCCTATGGAGAGAGAAGATCGGAGATGAGAACCCATCCATCTACCAGTGGGAAGTACTCCCCTTCGGAACCACATGCAGCCCGTGCTGTGCTACATTTGCACTACAGAAACACGTCACAGAGGACCCAGCAGCAGATGAAGAGGTCCAACACAGTGTGAAGAACAGTTTCTACGTGGACAACTGTTTACAAAGCGTTTCGACTCAAGAAGAAGCCGAGGCTCTCCTAATCAAGTTACGCGCCTCCCTGATCAAAGGCGGCTTTGATCTCAGGCAGTGGGCCAGCAGTGACCCGCACGTATTGCGCAGCCTCTCCTCCGCGGACAAGGCTGCCAGCAGCGAGACCTGGATGGCGACAATCCCAGGAGAAGCCCAAGAAATGACACTAGGACTAGTCTGGCGCTTCAAAACAGACTCGCTCCACTATAGACACAAACCCTTGGCTCCAGAGCAGGGAAGGTCGGCGGCGATACCGACCACCAGACGGAGTGTGTACAGAACACTCGCCAGACAATATGACCCGTTGGGATGTATTCTACCTTACACCACCAGGGCAAAGATGATTGTACGAGCACTATGGGACAAGGACCGGGGCTGGGACGATCCAATACCCGCACACCTTGCCTCAACATGGAGAGAGTGGGAGACGGAACTCCGCTCACTCCCAGGTGTCAATATACGCCGCAGCTACTTCCCATCCACAGTGAGGCCAGAGACATGCGAGATTGAGCTACACGTCTTCAGCGACGCCTCCGAAGTAGCCTACGGATCGGTGGCCTATTTGCGTGCCCAAGAGATGGGAGGAAAGATACACACGGCTTTCATCCTGGCCCGCTCAAGAATAGCCCCACGTAAGCAACAATCTATCCCACGTCTAGAGCTCTGCGCAGCCCTCGCAGGAGCGCATCTAGCCACGTTAATCCAACGTGAACTCACCATTCCGGTGCATAGAACAATCTTGTGGTCAGATTCCACGACAGTACTCACATGGATCAAGTCTGATTCATGCAGATACAAAGTCTTCGTGGGAGTCAGAGTCACCGAGATTCAAGAATTAACAGAAGAAGCAAGCTGGCGGTATGTGGACACCAAACACAACCCAGCTGACGTCATCACCCGGGGAATGTCTCTGGATGACCTAACGCGTCGCAACATCTACAGTGACGGACCAGCATTCCTCCAGCTCCCGGAAGGAGATTGGCCTACGCCCACCCCGAGGGAAGCAAGTAACGAGGAGGCTGAGAACAAGAAACCTATGTTCTGTGGACTGAGCACTGTCGCCTCCACAGACCCCAACATAGATGACTGCATTACCCTAGAGAGTGCGCAGCAAAGAACATTCCTGCGGCACCACCCAGAGATTCAGTCCACCACTGACATGTCAGCAGCTGACTACGAAGAAGCAGAACTTCTTCTACTACAGCGAGCCCAGAGAGACTCGTTCCCCGATGAGCTAGACTGTCTACAGGGAGGAAACCCCGTCCCATCAGACAGCAGACTGATTCACCTGGCACCAGAGAGTGACGCCCATAATCTCATCAGAGTGGGTGGTCGCCTGCGGAGAGCCCCCGATCTACCAGATGACATTAAGTACCCGATCGTCTTGAACAGCCGACACAAGGTCACAGAGCTGATCATAAAGAAATACGACGAGGATGTACACCACGCAGGAGCAGAGAGAGTCTTCACGGAGATCAGACGTCGTTATTGGATATTGCAAGGGAGAGAAGCAGTACGGCGCTTCCAGCGAACCTGTCTAGACTGCCGTAAGTGGCGCGCGCAGCCCAGCATACCACGGATGGCTGACCTACCCCCCTGTCGCCTCCGAATCGGCGACAAGCCATTCCACTCCACAGGCATGGACTGCTTTGGCCCGTTGTATATAAAGAGAGGAAGAGGCACCGAGAAGCGGTGGGGTATTGTATTCAAATGCATGACCACCAGAGCGATACATATCGAGCTCCTTCCGACCATGAGCACAGACTCATTCCTTATGGCCTTCCGGAGATTCACATCACGGAAAGGAAAACCGTCTACATTGTTGTCTGATCACGGGACCAACTTCAAAGGCGGAGAAAGAGAGCTGAGAGAGAGCTTCCAAGCTATGGGCCCAGAACTTAAGACCCACCTCGCTCCAGCCCAGATTGACTTCCAGTTTAATCCCCCTAACGCACCCCACTTCGGTGGAACCTGGGAACGAGAAGTACGTTCTATAAAGACAGCCCTGTACGCCGTACTCGGAGCCCAGACTGTGGCGGAGGAAGTCCTAATGACAGTCCTCACGGAGATCGAGGGAGTATTGAACTCAAAGCCCCTCGGTTACGTCTCCAGTGATGTAGCAGATGTCGACCCAGTCACCCCCAACACACTCCTAATGGGGCGGCTGGACCCCGCGCTACCCCAGACAATGTACAGGCCTGAAGAAGCGAACGGCCGAAGAATGTGGAGGTACAGCCAAGTACTAGCTGACAAGTTTTGGAGCAGCTTCCTACTTCACTACCTACCGTCTCTACAGACCCGCCAGAAGTGGGTAAAAGAGAGAGACAATTTGACAGAAGGAACAGTCGTCATGATTATTGACCAGTCACTACCCAGAGCTATGTGGCCGGCTGGCCGCGTAAGCAAAGTGATCACCGGTGCCGATGGCAAGGTCCGAGCAGCTGAAGTACTCGTCCAAGGGCGCACTTACACACGTCCCGTGGCGAGGCTCATAGAACTGCCCCGACTCCCAGATACTATCGATGATGACCATGACCCCATGACTTTGTGAGTTGACTGACCCTTACAGCGGACCTTGAGTGGTAGACAGTGCGGTTAATCTGTCTCTGCTTAGCTAATTAGGTGGGACTAATTAGGGGGCGGCTGTTGTGAAGGATCAGATTAAACCGAATATGTATATTTATTTATATATATATATATTTAATTGTATTTGTATATCGTTTGATATCCCCTGTATATTCCTTGTACAATATGCATTGAATATCCCTTTAGTCTACTAAACAGCCCATAATAGTTTCATTCTACCATTGGACGAGAACCTGGCGCCAGGTTGCCATACCCCTAGGTCCAAGTTCAATCGTGCCGCCTAACATGTCGTGGCAACCCCTGGTTCCGCGCAGTAATATGTCGGGCGAAATACGAATGGTACTATTTGTTCATAGCGCATATATATATGGCGCAAGTAAAGTAGAACTTTCTTTTAGTCCAGTTCTTTACCCTCCAACAGAGTGACAGACGCAAAGCCTCCCCACGACGCACGTGCGGTGTAGTAAGGCCTACTTGGCCCAGAATAGGCATTGAGATATCGTGTAGATTAATAGTTGAATAGTCATAGTTTGGCACTATACCGTCGAGTTGGACGTATTCTATTAAGCTAATAATAGTCTATTTATGTATGGTGCATCGTTCGGTTAGAGTTCTAAAGTTATCAGTACCCCCATCGTTCCTGACGTTATCTGGACGCTTAACCAGGCTGGTCAGACCCCTAGTGGTGATTGCATCCGAGGAGCTCCGGGCCAAGAGCGACTGGACCTGTATATTGGATTACTCTACCCGGACGACGGCGAGCCTTCCACGGCTTGGATTATGCTTTGTGTGCTTTGATTATTCCATGGATAAAGGCCAACACTGCGGAGTGTTGGAATTACCCCCCGGAGAGGACTCCAGGTGAGACGGCGCTCTACACGTGAGGTCGCCTCACGTCTCTCCGTTGTGGACCGGCAGATACCGTCCACAGAGGGTCCAGCTGTATTCGTCTGCGGTCCGAGGTTCTGTGGGCACCGTGTCCAAGACTTTGGATTCTCCCAAGACACCGTCGGCCAGATGGGATACCGCCAGCGGCTTCTCTAACCCCCCCCTCCTACTGTCTTACAACCAGCGGGACCCCCCCCCCCCCTTAGTGTATCCAGCTATAATCATCTAAGTACCATCGCTATCGTTTCCTAAATATTCCAGGTTGTATACTTACTCCCTGCGCAACCAGAGATTGGACATTCAATGTTGATTTACCTACGAATACTCATTTGCCATAAAAGTGCATATTTCATATTTCAAATCATAAATGTAATTAAGTGATCGTTGTATACACCCTTTGCTGTATTAAACCTTCGATTTGGTACATTTGTGTGGATTCGTTTCATCAGGTGGGAAAGTGTTCATCATACTTATATCTTGTACTGGGTGGCCAGAAGTTAAAGTACATGAGGTAGTGGTATTAAATATCATATCTAACAATACAGTCAGGGAATTGTACCCCTCAGTTACAATCGGTATATAGAGAGGTTGTTCATGCTGACATGGTAGAGGAGGATCATCAGTATATAGAGAGGTTGGTCATGCTGACATGGTAGAGGAGGATCATCAGTATATAGAGAGGTTGGTCATGCTGACATGGTAGAGGAGGATCATCAATATATATAGAGGTTGGTCATGCTGACATGGTAGAGGAGGATCATCAGTATATAGAGAGGTTGGTCATGCTGGTAGAGGAGGATCATCATTGTTTGTCTTGGCAAAAAGCCATCGGGAGAGCCAAGTGCATGAGGCGAGAGAGGGTAATGCATGAGTTCTTGGAGGTTGATGGGCATATCCAGATCCAAAGTAGACCTTGAACACCTGCCTCCTCCCAAGGTCTGTCTCATCCCACATGTACAGCAAGTCAACTACCATGTCAGCATGACCAACCTCTCTACTATATACTGATGATCCTCCTCTACCAGCATGACCAACCTCTCTACCATATACTGATGATCCTCCTCTACCATGTCAGCATGAGCAAACCTCTACATACTGATGATCCTCCTCTACCAGCATAACCAACATCTCCATACACTGATGATCCTCCTCTACCATGTCAGCATGACCAACCTCTATACCATATACTGATGATCCTCCTCTACCATGTCAGCATGAGCAAACCTCTACATACTGATGATCCTCCTCTACCAGCATGACCAACCTCTCCATACACTGATGATCCTCCTCTACCATGTCAGCATGACCAACCTCTCTATATACTGATGATCCTCCTCTACCATGTCAGCATGACCAACCTCTCTATACTGATGATCCTCCTCTACCATGTCAGCATGACCAACCTCTCTATACTGATGATCCTCCTCTACCATGTCAGCATGACCAACCTCTCTATACTGATGATCCTCCTCTACCATGTCAGCATGACCAACCTCTCTATACACTGGTGACCCTCCTCTACCATGTCAGCATGGCCAACCTCTCCATATACTGATGATCCTCCTCTACCATGTCAGCATGACCATTGACCAACTTCTCCAGATACCTGGACCACGGCACTGGCACCTTGGCACTGCAAGCTAATACATGTGTCCGAACAGGCTGAGTCTCTGGACTCAGAGTACTGCAGCACTCTGCTGGGATACTATGACTTTTCTGGGGATGACTGTGCCAGCGCTTTCAAAGGAAAGAGACAGGTGAATCCATTGAATAATCTGCAGAAGAACCCTAGATTCCAGAAGGCTTTTAGTCAGCTTGGCGCATTGTCGCTGGTAACAGATAAGCTCCAGCAGGAGATGGAGTCCTTCACATGCATTATGGATGGCCATGGTCGGATGAAGTCAGTTGATGCTGTGTGAGCCCAGATGCTGCAGAAAATGATGGGTGCTGATAAAGTCCTCCATGGATGCAAACTCCAAAGTAGACATTGAACGCCTGCCTCCCCCCAAGGTCTGTCTCATCCCACATGTACAGCGAGCCAACTTCATAGTCGCCTGCTACAAAAGAGCAGAACAGCCCATATTCAAGAGGCCCAAAGCCTATGATCAAAGTATGGACTGGGAAAAACAATGGATGAGGAGGTGTTAGAACCTGTCTGGACGGTTGGACCCATCCTCCATCCTCCTCTTGTTGAGGTACTGGCCCAGAAAGTGGAGTCAGAAGAGCAAGAAGCTCTTGATAAGGAGGCAGATTACGCAAAAAATAACATGGATGAGGAGGATGGAGAGTACGAGTGTGATGAGGCGGAGGAAGAGATGGAGATCGAAGAGATAGACTTTGACAATAGTTTTAGTGATGATGATGATTAGTAGTTTAGGGTATAAAATACAAATAGAAAAAAATACTTGAATGTTGTGTCAACAAAGAAGATATCCAGTCCATGATATCCAGTGCATATGAAAACATATAGTTTGAACCTTAACAATATATAAATCACTGATCAAAATCGCATCGGAAAATGTGTTAATTTGTCTCTATAAAATGTTTTATGCAAAACTATAATATTTAGGGCATAACAGCATGGAGACAATCTTTATTACAATATTATTTCCAATATTAACCTAAAACGATCTCGTCCAATGCACTACATTTCAGTAAAACGGGAAAATAGAGATGTGATATACGTTTTTTTTCAGCATTTTTTGCCTTTTCTGTCCTGCAATTTTATCAAGATGTGTTTGAATCTTAAAAATAACAATTGTACTGAATTCCTTGGGTCAAACTTGTTTGGGAAAATGTTTTAATTTGTCTCCATATGTTGTTAACTTCAAAAGTTAGGCTGTTTTCTTTTTCTTATTTTTCAGGTTTTGGTTCAGGATAGGTGTAATAAAGGGTTAAAAATAAACCCCATGGGACATTATTCCAACCGGTTACCTGTCAGAATCTTAAAATAGACACTTCAAGGATTAATAAAAAACAGGTGGTGAAAAAAAATCCACCCTATGCAGGTGGACCTATGTTTCCATTCTAGACTATAGTGGCTGTTCTGTAATAATAGGAGCCTAATACTGCTCTTCTAATTTAAGGCTCACAATGACCTGTAACAATGAAATAGTATAGGCATATTATACATTTCCTGAATCCTTATGGTCCTGGGAGTGTTGTAGATGTTGTATTTTGTGTCCCTGTTGCTCCTAGATGACACAAGGCTAAAAGATAGTATATCATTTAGCCGAAAATCGTGTAAAAACTTGTGTTGTTGACTGTTCAAAGAGCTCCAGTGACCTCTATATTGTTCAGAAAGATTCACATCTTAGCTTGAATGAAAGATTCCATAGTCCCCTTTAAAATGATACCAAACAAAATATTGTGGAACATTGACAGATGTCCTCTACATGAGTCTAAAGCAGGATATGCACCAGCATCTGAAATGCGATTTCCTGAGGGGGTGGGTATACTTCATGACTTGATTATTATGATAAAGCTACCACTCTGGAAGGGCTATCATA
Source organism: Notolepis coatsorum (assembly GCF_963971535.1). Classification (NCBI taxonomy): domain Eukaryota; kingdom Metazoa; phylum Chordata; class Actinopteri; order Aulopiformes; family Paralepididae; genus Notolepis; species Notolepis coatsorum. Next base: position 120,254,061 of record NC_140170.1, read on the forward strand.
CAAAAATATCATCTACAGACATAGATCTTTGAAAAAATTATATGTACGTTTATTCACCCTGAGTGGCACCGATATCTGGTCTGGCCCATGGACTACTACATGTATGACCTATATCTATCTAATACTTTTGGATATGAGCATTTTTTCAATAAGTATGGATGCCTGAACACAGAATGACACCAGTATCACTGACTACCACGGCAAGCCTATAGAAAATTATTCTATTTAATAATAATTATAATAATAATTATAAATGTCTCTCTCTCTGTCTATATCTCTGTATCTCTCTCTCTTTCTTTCTCTCTCTTTCTCTCTTATCTATATATTATATTACTATACTATTATATCTAATGTGTTCAGGTAAACCTTGATCTTAGTAATAAGCTTTCTACTTCACAAAACTTGGTGAATCTTACTCAGGGTACATTGTTTAAGCCAGGGGACAATGTTTTCACGGACAGATGGCGGCGATAAAAGGAACAGATGGCCGTGTGGCAATAAAAGGAACTTGAACTTGAACATGAACCTACGTAAATCAGCGTTTCCGTTAGAACATATTCGTGCCGGTCTGGGTGTCCTGCAAGATTTCTATCACCGGACATATTCGAGATATTCCGGTCAGAGTTTTAAACAGCAGTCTATTATAATCACATTTTTATGAGCTAACGAATTCCGTTATAATTGGACATGTGTATTAATTACATCAAGCGAAGAATGAGAAATTGATTTGCAGAATCAAATTACTATCTCTCGCCTCTCAAGTTAGTGCGATACGCTACCAGCATCAAGCTCCCACCCTGCAGGCTCCCGCTGCAGCAGCTGTCACACGCACCCCCAAATTAATCTCGAGTAGACATCGCTTCACCTCGTTGTATCAGACACGTCACACATATCATAATGTTCAACTTCACACACAGCAAACTGTAGTTGATCATCACATTGCCTCGTTTGCTAGCTCGTCGCCACATGCAGAGAGGACGAGCCAGTGGAGCCACATGCGTGTAACGCATTTGTTAATTTCATTATAGGTTATAGCCTACATTTAGTTATAATCAATAATATGCATTACTATGTGACACGGCAGTCAACCAACAGTTGCATATGATTAAAAATGTCAACACTCACTCACCCCGTCTCTCGTTGTTTGTGCCTATCCGTTTTGTACCTGCGACGGCTGCGAGAACAGCGACTTTAGTTGCTGGTTCGACTTTAATAGATCCCCATTGGAACAGGCGAGGCTCGCAACGGTAGCAGCAGACTGGGGATGCTCTTTGTGGTTCAATCAATAAATTAATAGTAAAAGTACGCTCGACATTTTTGTTTCTTTTCCGCGGGAGCCACCACGGAGCGTCAGCGGTCTCTGTGACTTCAAGTTCAGAAGACTCATCTTCGTTGTCATTATTAGACCTGCTTGTGCTTGGTTTCATGAAATATTTACTAAGCTTAGCTTGTTTCGCCATCTCTCTCTCTTCCTCGTATACCTGTTTGTCGTTATGGTGGCCAGAGCGCGCAGGCTCAAAAAAAAGAAAAATAAGTTTCACATCTGAGCGGCGCCATCCTATCAGAGTGAAGCAACAATTAAACTGAAAATGGAATTATTGTTTCGTTCATCGCATAGGCTATTTAATTTTAGCCGATTTTAATACAATTCAAATAATAAAATTGTGCTTAGAGGAATTATTTTCACCGGACATTAAGACCGGAAATATTTAAATATTCGGACTTCAACATATTTTGCCGGTCAAATACCGGTAATTACCGGCTAACGGAAACGCTGACATAAATACAAATGGCCTCGACTTCCAGTCCCATTTCCAAGCCACCGCTAACCACATCGCCAAAGATGCCCGGTGTGGACACCGCAGCCTTGAAGGCGGAGATTCTCGTCGCGCTAAAATCGGACTTTGCAGCGATAATAAAGTCAGAATTGAAAGGTGCACTTTCCAAAGAGTTCAACCTTATTAGAAACAATCTGAAAGAGATGAAAGCGGAAATGTGAAGTTGTATTGCGACACTCCACGAGGAGGTGGACAAAATGGGAGCCTCAATTAAGGACATGGAAGACGGCCTTTCGACATGGTCAGACGAGGTGGTAACGTTACAAACCGCAGTCAAAGACTTAAAGACAGAGGTGGCCGGTCTCAGGGGAAAGTGTGAGGACATGGAAGGAAGAATGAGGAGGTGTAACGTAAGGATACTAGGAGTAGCTGAGACGGAAGGCTCAAGCTCCACAGCGTCGGTCTCAAAACTACTGAAGGACATGCTACGAATGGATAATGAGGTGCTGGTCAACCGCTCGCACAGAACACTGGGGCCGAAGAGGACGGACGGGAAGCCACACGCCATTGTGGCTAAGCTTCACTACTACAAAGACTGTGTCGAGGTGCTGAGCCGGGCGCGCGCCCAGGCTCCATTAGAGGCCAACGGAGTGGCTATTGCAATCTTCCCGGACTATGCCACAAGCGTCGCCAAAGCCAGAGCCGCGTTCACGGAGGTGAGGAAGTTACTACGAGGCCGAGAGGACACCCGGTACGGCATTCTCTTTCCAGCCCGATTTCGCATCACGTACAAGGGAGAAGATAAAGAGTTCATCGATCCAAGTGAAGCGATGGACTACGTCAGAAAGAACATTGTGCATGCAGCAACGGGAGAGGTCGGGTAGGCTACCTTTGGTACACACAATGCTAGCATTCTTGAAAAGGAAAAATTAAGGATTCTCGAGATACTGTTTGCTCTGCACACCACTATAAACTTTTTCGATCAGAAAGGGGAGATATGTAGTATCCTTCCCTGCTCAAACTGTCCAAATATTATTGAAAAATGGGTATGTTTGTTGAATCTTGAGTCCCAAAGGTCAAACGGCTCCGGAAAGAGGTTGGACTTGGTAAAGGATAGGGGTGCACCGATATGAAAATTGGCCACCGATACCGATACAGATTGTTCAAGTAACACAATCGGCCGATACCGATATTTGTGTATTATTTGTATAGTATTTGTAATTTTTCTTTTATATATTCTTTTTTTTTTATACTTTTTTTTTGTAATATTTTTTTTTTAAATGAAACTACTGTATATTTGTATGTGTATGTTTGTATTTGTAGGCCTCTTTACTTACTTAAAAAAAGGAAACATCAAGAAATATGTTTATGGTATTAATTCTACCATGCCATGTAGCACTATCCCTCTCCCAGTAGCCTGTATCAGTTCAAGTATCGTCTGGCGGCCTGCAGATGGATACTGTTCTCTCAACCAGAGCTCTCAGCCAATGAAATATAACCATTTTGATTGACAGTCGATTCGGCCAATTACGCCACACCGCTAGCACCCACCTCCTGCTGTCCTTACCACCAATCGGCAAGCGTTTATTCATTTTCTACTTTCGGGCATGCTGCCATTGTTCTGTTTGCGAGAGCACAACAAACTTAACGTAGCTACGTTAGCTGCCCGGCCCGCCGACCAGCGCTCCACAGCATGACCAAATGAGACATAATGATTTTATTGCAACAAATGTTATAATAAAACAAAAGCATATTATTTACCCGAAGATAGCAGTAAACAAGGCATTACTCCGTTAGACTTCATAGCTCAGTTCCATTCCGTTGCTCATTCCGTACCCAACTACCCATTCTGCAATCTGTTAATAAAGTTTTCAACCAGACAAATGTATAGAAAGGCTGTTATTGAACGTGTAACACTAACTATATAACGTTAATGCCACAAAACGAATGTTTGTCAGATACCTTCTTAAATGCCATCTTCCCGAGAGAGGGTGTTGACGGGGAGTTGTGTTATTAATTGCATTGAACAGCTAACCGAAAGCTAGCGTTAACTATTGTTAAAGGTTTAGCCATAACGTTATCTTGGCTAAAGTTGGGGCTATTCATAGTCCAGCAATAATGGCTGCAGACCTGCAAGCAAAGTACAGCAAGTTGGCAAAGGAGTATTCCAACGCAAATCACATTTTCACCAGTAACGTTAGTCTTGCATCTCCCGGTAGCTAATGCTTGCTAACCTAGCTCATGTTAGCGTCGTCACTGAGCGACCACCTCACGTACACAATTAATGACATGTTGCGGACAGCCATATCGGTGACAATGTTTAGCTTTTAGTGCCAAATGATAAGAGTCTGAAGCGGAGTCTCAAAAGAGAATGTTGAATATTTAGTAGTAACTTTGATGCAGTAGCTTGTGTGTGTGTGTGGGGGACTGGGGCGGGGCCGGCGTTGTGCAGGATGCGACTGAATTTATCGGCTACTGCCATCGGCACATTCAAGCTTATTGGCCGACAGGCCGATTGCAGTCAACAAGGCACTTATCGGCCGATACCAATACCCGACCGATACATCGGTGCACCCCTAGTAAAGGACCAGTGCACACACATTTTAGAATAGTCTGTATGTTCTCCCTAACATAGATTATTAAAATACAGGTGCTCTAAACTAGGGATAAGTATAAAAATGGACTTCTAACGTTAGCACAGATAATAAAAGGGTTGGACAAAACTCACTATGAGACTGAAAGGTTAATGGCTAAATACTGTGCGGCCTGTTTTCTCTGGAGGACCACGACGGGGGGGAATGAAACACTTTAGATACATAGTCGTAAGATGACTAAACTTCCCCCTTTCCTGTAAACATTCAAACAATAGCCTTTTGGAGCCCCAGCCAACTGATTTGTAAAGAAAGGCCTTAGTTGGGGGTGGGGATGCGGAAAGCTTCCAAGCTTCTATTCAAACCAATAAATGTCACCTCTATGAGAACAGTTGTGGCTGTGTTGATCTTATCATCCCACACAATAGGCCTGTCAACAAACACCCAGGCCTGGTGACTGATAAGGCCAACTATAAAACAGAAAAATGCTCTAAAAACAGCCTCCAGACTAGGAGGTTTAGAAACACCCAGTTGTTATCTACTTCAAAGAGCCATCTGGTGTCATAGTGGGGACAGAATCTATTCTTAAAGTTCCTCCTGTTTGCCTGTAACAGAGGAACAACCATTTGGTCAAAGTTGGAAAACAACAACCAGAAAACTAATATTACTTAAGGATGAAACATAGAATCAATCTGTTTACAATATTGAACTGATCAAATCAAGACTAAACAGGACATTATTAACTATAGTTAAAGTTGAGTTAAGCAAGGTATATGGTTTAAAATAGGTTTAGAATTTGGTAAACAAGTGTAAATTATTTAGAAGCATCAAACTAACTTCAAAGATATTAACCTAGAATACAGAAAGTAAAACGGCTTGTCTTAAAACCAACAATAGGTATAAATCTATGTTCAGGACACTAAGAAATTCGGTGGAAAGACTAAATTAGATGTATAATCAAAATAAGCATTAATCTTTGATTGATAAATTGATAAATCTAATGCCAGATACATTTAAACGATAAACTAGAGAACTACAACTTGTAGCTCTAAACAAGGAACAGCCTGCCTTGTAAGATTTACATCTAGCCAAATAAAGTAATATCTGGCGTCAGACCTGGTTCAAAATGGCTGACGTGAAGCTTTAGCCAATCAGGAAGGAGAGCTCCGCCCCCTGACGAATCGGGTCGTCGTTCTCACAGGGGCGGGAGTTAAGGTTTAAAATAGAATGCAACATACAGAGAGAATAAGTCAAGATAGACTGCGCTCACAAAATATAACGGTAGGTTATGTAGATCAGTGGTTCCCAAAGTCGGGGTCGCGACCCAAAGGTGGGCCGCGAGCAGCCACGGGTGGGCCGCGAGATGATAAAAAAAAAAAAAAAAAAAAAAATCTTTTATTTTTTATTTTTTAATTTTTAATTTTTTTGGTCAGGCCACTGAACTTAGAAGCAGGCCAGGACAGTGTTTCTAGTTGTATTCTAAAATTCTATTCTATTGTATTCTAAAATGTGACTATATGGTTTTATATTAACTTAATAAATAAACAAAAACGAAAAATCTACTTATTTCAACCAACATTTCAAACTAAATAACAGATTATGCACATAAAACGCTGAAAACAACCGAAGCAACAATAGTATTTTAATGAGGCTATTATTATTATCATTATTATTTTGCAACAAGTTAGCCCTCTCATAAATAGCACATATAAATGAATAACTAACTTGAACTAACTTAATAGGATTGAAGTGATATTTGGCTTAAAAAATCGGTCGCCTGGCAAAAAAAAAAAAAAAAAAGCCCGACGATGTGCATTGGGCCGCGGCTCTCTGACGCCTTATTTTCTGGGCCCTGGCCTGAAAAGTTTGGGAACCCCTGATGTAGATAACCTAGTTATATTAGTATTGGCTGAGCGTTCCGCTCTGAGCCCTATGAGATATTCTATATTCTATGATACCTATTGTATCCCCTTACGAACAAAAATTACATGCACCACACCTGTATGGGGCTCCGCCCCCATGGTGGCACCGCCCATATAGCAGTGACGGTAGTCACCACACACCCTTCCTCGCCAAAAACCCGTCCCAGGAAAAAGATTCCTCAAGAGGGAACTCAGGGCCGCGCAGAGCGGAACGCTCAGCCAATACTAATATAACTAGGTTATCTACATAACCTACCGTTATATGCCGTATTTGCTATCGCGTTCCGCTCTGAGCCCTATGAGATATGGGGAAGAGCGGACGCAAAGCCCGACAAATGTACCCCCTGAGGACCCGTAAGCCCACATCAAGGGGTGCGGGGAGCCCTGTCACCCCACCCTCCCTACTGAAGAGGGGGCGCAGTCAACTCCACCTGAATGCGAACAAGAGGGAAACTAGAACCCCTTGAACACACCGTACAGGCGGAACCACGTGTGACTCAACACACTGTGGCCCATACCCATACACTCCCGCTACCCGACCAAAGGACGGGAAGCAGGCAAGGCCACAGACCCCAGAACCGCCTGGGAGACAGAACCCCCGGTCATGTCCATGAGGTAAAACCTAACAAAGGGGCCCGGGGAGGACCAAGAAGCCGCAGCACAAATGTCCTCCACCGAGGCCCCACCCAGGAGGGCGGCAGAGGCAGCCACCCCACGAGTGGAGTGCGCCCTGACGCCCCCAGGGGGATCCTGCCCAGCCAACGTGTAGCAGAGGGCAATACCCGCGCACAACCAACAAGCCAGACGCCGCGTCGACAGCGCTTTACCAGCATGAGCCCCACCGTAACAGACAAAAAGCTGATCGGTAACCCTGAAGCCCTGAGTACGGCTGAGGTAAAACCCCAAAGCACGGACCGGACATGACAGGTGAAGGCCCGCATCCAACTCACTAGCGTGAGGAGGAGGACGGAAAGCCTGAACCACAATATCCCGGGAGCGGAAAGAACTCCGGATATTCTTAGGCACGAAAGCAGGATTAGGTCGCAGAGTGGCACCGCAATCGGTCCGAAAAGACAGGCACTCTGGACGTACCGAGAGAGCACAGAGCTCACCTACGCGTTTAGCGGAAGTGACAGCCAGTAGGAACGCGGTCTTGAAGGAAAGCCGGCCCAAAGACGCCTGCTCGAGCGGCTCAAACGGAGCCAAGGACAACCGACCGAGGACCAACTGAAGATCCCAACTCGGAGCCAAGGAGCGTTGCACCGGCTTAACGCGTCGAGCGCCAAGCAGGAAACGCTTCACAAGAGGGTGGCTGAACAAAACAGTCCCCTCAAAACCCTCATGATAAGAGGATATAGCTGCCGCATAGACCCTCACTGTCGAAGCCGACAGCCCATCAAGAAGAGACTGGAGATAACTCAGAACAGCATCCAGGGGACAGGAGACTGGGTCCCAGCCCCCCCCCTTACACCACTCTTTGAACGCACGCCACCTGCCCGCGTAAACCGCGACAGTGGAGGGAGCAAACGCACGCCGAATGGTATCAACCACAGAAGGCTCCATCCCCTCCAGACTCACCCCCCCACCAGCCACACCATCAGGGGCTGACCCAACACCGGAGGGCGGACAAACACCCCGTTGTGCTGAGAGAGGGCCGTCTCCGACCACGGAATGACCCAAGGCGGAGCGATCAGAAGCTGGATCAAGGCCGGGAACCATACCGCCATGCCCCGGTCCGGCGCGACCAGGATCACCGTCCCGAGACATCACATCCGCCCCCACATTCTCCGTACCAGGAACGTGGAGCGCCCTCAGAATGCGCAGCCTGCGGGATGCCCATAGCAGCAGTTCGCGCGCCGCCCGGAGCAGGCGGGCGGAACGAGTCCCACCCTGCCTGTTGATATACGCCGCCGCCGTCACATTGTCCGTCCTGACCAAAACGTGCCTGCTTCGTTGCGACTGAGTCAAGATCTCTATAACACCACAAACATGAATCATGTTTACAATGTCGGTCTGACCCAAAGACCCACAACCCGACGCCATCTTGGATAGGAAAGTAGCCAGCTGAGCCACAACACTGGCCGCCGCTAAATGCCATCCTGCAGCAGTATACCACTCATCCGTCCATACTGCCACCCTCCGAGCCGACATGCTATCAAGCATCGGCCGGGCGGAACACCGTTCATCCCCGCCTGGGCACAGGAAAAAAGCTACCTGACTGCTTAGCCAAGGTACCCCCGGCCTGCACCCCGTTGTCAACCCCTTCACCCGTAAAAAAGGTAAATAAAGCTCAGCAAACCCCCCCACATCCACCACCGACTGACCTTCATCAATGAAGCTGGTAAGAGGAGGGAAGAGCGGAAACCCGCGGCGTGGATTACTAGACATTCCAGCGTCAACATCAGTGTTAGCAGAAAAAACAGTAGTAGCATTAGTGTTAACAGCATGTTCCAGGATCGCCAAGACATCGCCCACGACAGTGGAACGATCGCCAAGCCGCCCCGGCCCCGGTGCTGAAACATACTCCACAGCATGACTAACACCGACATCGATGCCTACTGACACAGACCTCACCTTTGTACAAGCCGACCCGTTAGCCAAACCTTGTACGCTGCCCCCCGGTCCGTCGCCGTCAGCCGAGGAACCACCAGCACAGGTCTGCGTCGTCAAAACAAGCTCCGGAGAATCCAGGGAAACACAATCCTCCGGTAAGCCCTCAATATTACGAATCTTCTTTAATCTTTTCATCCTACTAGTTTATCGTACGGTGCACGCATCCGAGTACGCTGGGACGAAAATAGAGGAAGGGTGTGTGGTGACTACCGTCACTGCTATATGGGCGGTGCCACCATGGGGGCGGAGCCCCATACAGGTGTGGTGCATGTAATTTTTGTTCGTAAGGGGATACAATAGGTATCATAGAATATAGAATATCTCATAGGGCTCAGAGCGGAACGCGATAGCAAATACGGCATATAACACTGGGTGCTGAAATCCCGTGGAGTATATTAGAAAAAGAAAGCAATACGCTTGGACCAGCACTCACAGATTTTGATTATTTAATGGCAGCCTGAAACAAACATGTTTCGGAACAATTTATGTTCCTTCCTCAGTGTTAATGGCTAGCAAATGTTCTCACCGACAATAATGTTTATATACCAAGCAAAGCAGGAAGTGACATCATCCACAGGTGTGTTGAGAGTTGCTATAAGGTCGAATTTGACCCAGGAAGTACTTTGATACCAAGAGTCCATTCTTAAGTCAAAATTACCACAATATAGAAATAATAAATGTAGATATAAAATATATAAACATAAAATTGTTGTTATACTAGAAGCACAAATAAAACAAAAATAACATCTAGTATGTATGGCTAGATAGATGCACTCTAATGCCTTATTCATTTTAAAGGGGAACAAACAGGAAAAAACAGGAAAAAACATCACCACTTCGGTGTACTTGAGGTTGTTGGTCAACTCTCCTCTAAACAGGTTGTTGGTCAACTCACCTCTAAACAGACCTTTAAATATACCTGAGACGTCTGTTCGAGAATATCTCTGTGTGAATGTCCAACAAAATTAAATATATACTTAAGTACATTCAAACTTATTACATAAGTATACCCGAAACTAAATTGCATATCTCTTACCCCTATTTTTTATGGGCTAAAAATAGATATTTACTGACTTACTAATTTAAAAAAAATCCCTTGAGTGCCTCTGTTGACAGCCTTGCATCATTACATCAGACAATTGTATTTCGACTTGAAATATTCAAAATGGGGAAGGTCCTAAAATAAAAACGGGTAAACACTTTTTTTTCCTTCGTGTAAATATAAAATATAAAAAAATATAATTATTAAACAAGAAACCCTTGGGTAAATAAGTCCGCCCTTTGGCGTAAAGTCAAACTCTTTTTTTGAGCCTCATAATAAAGAGGAAAAAACTACACCTGTTCGGTGTGTCTAAGGTTATTAGTCTTACGAATGGCTCTTTAAAATAGATCTATAGTCTAATCATTAATACTCCCTTGTATACTTAGATACTGTTGCTTAAATAACCAGATGCCCTTATTTGTTGGGCTAAATGGATCTTACTCATATTTACTGAACCAGGCTCACCCTCCATACATCATTCTAAAGATACTAAAACCTGAACTAATAATCGGCCTTAATGGGAAAGGTATTTAAAGGAAGCAGGTCAAAACGTTCTCTTCATTCATCCCTCTTGGTTCTATACAGTTAAAGAGGTGAATATAATAACACTCCCTTTGCAATAGTAGCTTATGCCTGTCACCTCCCCTGGCGGGCCTATGAACTAACTCTAGACCCATATAACGGAGATCTTTGACAGCATGCTTGCAAGTCATGAAGTGTCTAGCTACCGCAGATTTGACGTCTGAATTTCTGATTGAACACTTATGTTCACTGATTCTTAATTTGAATGGTCTCGTTGTTTTGCCTACATATGAAAAATCACAAGGACATTTCAGCAGGTATACTATGTTGAAGGAATTGCAGGTAATACGTCCTTTAACCGGTATCCGTTTGCCCGTTTTTGGGTGTGTATAACTTTTGTCTTTGATCATCCCATGGCAATGTACACAAGATTGACAGGGAAAATTCCCATCTGGGATGTTAGACATAAAGTGAGTCGGTTTTATTATGGGAAAATCCGTTTTCACAAGCAGATTTGAGAGATTCGCTTGTCTTTTGTAGTAGTAATTGGGCGAATGTTGAAACGCCGTTCCGATTAGAGGATCAGACTGTAAAATATGCCAGTATTTATTAACAATGGTACGTATGTCTCTTGTAATCGGGCTGTAAGTAGACACAAAGGCTACTTTATCAGAGTGTACCTTATTCTTCTTAGGGGCCAGTAACGAGGATCTGTCAATCTGCTGAGTTTTGTGCAGGGCCTTAGATGTTAAAATATCACTGTATCCTCTGTCGTGAAAATTCTCCTGTAAGGTTTCGGCTTGGGCCTTGAATCTGACCTCCGTGTCGCAGATTCTCTTGTAACGGAGTATTTGGCTGAAAGGTAGACTATTTTTTAAAGCCGGGGTATGGTAGCTAGAAAAATGGAGAAACGAATTTCTGTCTGTCTCTTTTTTGAAGACCTCTGTATGTAATGAAGTCCCACTTGGGGCTTTGTTGATTAAGACGTCCAAAAAGGGTAGCGATTGCAAATCGAACTTCAAAGTACATTTTATCGTTAATCTACAAGAGTTGAGATATTCAAGGAAGTCAAGAAGCTCAGACGATGTACCTGACCAAATAAAAAATAGGTCATCTATATAGCGCATGTAGGATTTGACGTGTTTCTCAAACGGGTTATTTTTAAAAACATGTTCTAGTTCAAATTTGGACATAAAAAGATTAGCTAGGTTCACTGCGGCTGGCGAGCCCATGCTGAGTCCTCTGTTCTGCAAATAATATGTATCTTGAAATCTAAAGTAATTCCTCGTAAGCACTAGATCGGCTAGTCTAACTAGCGCGTCTGTGGAGGGGAGTGATTCTGCTCTCGAGTTTAAATAAAAACTCAGTGCGTCTAACGCATCAGCATGTGGAATGCTAGGGTACAGGCTGACTACATCCATGGTAACAAGAAAGTCTGTGGGACTAATATTACAGGCCAGAAGCCCACTCAGGAAGGAAGTAGTGTCTTTTAAATACACGCGTTGTGAAGAGGCCAGATCCTTAATATGTGCGTCTATATATTGCGAAATTTTCTCTGTGGCAGAGCCTATGCCGGAGACTATCGGTCGACCTGGAGGGTTAACTAGATCCTTGTGGATCTTGGGTAAGGTGTAAATGATAGGCGTAATTGGGTGCTCTACAAACATAAATTTAAATTCATTTTCAGTGATTACTTCAGCTAATCTGAGGCTTTTTAGGACTGTTTTAATTTCCGTAGAAAATCGGAACACTGGATCTGAATTTAACTGGGTATACACCTCAATGTCATTCAATTGTCTCATAATCTCAGTCACGTACGTACTCTTATTTTGGAGAACAATTCCTGCACCTTTGTCAGCTTTTCTAAAAATTAAATCGTCTTTTTCCATGAGTTCCTTGAGCGCTCTCGACTCTGATACCAGTAAATTAGGGTAAAGCTGGGCCTTGTGGCTGGTATCACATAAATTCATGACCTCATTCTGTACCAGTCTACAAAAAGTATCCACTGAAGGTGGGTTAAGATGGGGTACAAACAAGCTACCTGGCTTAAATACTTTACTAGTAGGCAAAGAGTGGGTATCAGGCTCTGTTTCTGCATCCACAACCACATTTTCAGGCACGTTTATGTTAGTAACATATTGGGTTCTGTTAACTATCCCTCTGGCATAAAAGGCTTTCAACTTAATATTGCGAAAAAACTTAAAAAGCTCTACCTTGGTAGTAAAAGAGTTCACCCTCCGTGCCGGGACAAATGATAACCCTTTCGACAGTACTGTATGATGCAAGTCGCTCAATTGTGCGTTAGAAATATTCACTAGGTTGGATGTGGACGTGGTGCTCATCTCCGAAACCGTTGGCCTCTTTCTCTGGCTCCTCTGCGTCTTCTGGTGGCCTCTCGCGGCGGTCGGGGTGGGAGAGGGCCGTCCCGCGCGTCCTGAAAAATCGATTGGCTGCGGAGGGAATACCTTTCTTGAGAGGGCGTCTCGTCTGAGCTGACAGCTGTGGAAGAAGAGTCCGAGTGCCTCTGTCGATCTCTGGGCTGCCAGTTCTGCCTACGGCTCCGGGCTTGTGGTTGGTGCAGCCATGGGTAGACCATGTGAGCCGCGTAATCCTGCTCGTCTCTGCGTCTCTTCGCTCTCTTATGTAGCACGGTGTCAAGTTTGTATTTTTCTAGTTTCTGATTCACAGACTCTAGCATTTCGGTCAGCTGATCAGGAGTTAAAATGTTCTTCATTTCTTCCTCTAACGAGGTCAGTTCAGCTTTAACCGTGGCTAATTTAGAGCCTTCATTGTCAATAATCAGAAGTAGAAGGTCTAAGGAGCATTTATCCAGGATGGCACACCATTTATCACAAAATTCCGGTGAATCTCGTCCCAGAGTAGGTTCTTTGGTCACTCTCAAACCTCTCGGGATGATGGCATCCTGCCAGTACTTGGTCAGCGTCTCTCCGTGGAGCAGGGACGTGCACAGGACTTTAGAGGGGCAGGTGCTCAAAGGCTGAAAAGGGCACTACACTTGTGCGTATATATTAGCCGAGCGCGCGTAGCCCTTTTCGGGCGGGGGGCCCCCTTTTTATGCTTTTTGGGGGGTTTTGGTGATCAAATATTGAATATTGAACTATAATAATCAGTGCAGGAGCTCACTTATCCTTGAAAGACACTTTTATCACTGACTTAAAAGGCCCATACATCTCCATAAATGTTCAGGGGGGAGGGAATAAGTGCTTACCCTACAGACCCCAAGAAGTGCTGTATATTCTGTATTGTTTAATATAAATGCATTTTTTATTCCAATCCCGATTTGTATTTGAGATTCCCAAATCCCATCGGATTTGACTTCTTCGTGTCCCTCAGCCAGCATTCAACAGCGGTTTCTATCATCATCATCACCACCCACGCTATATGCATAAAATATATAGGTCTGCGGAGAGGCACGCTGAGGAGGCCGTGCAAACTGCAATGGAATATGGGGCATCTCTCTCTCTTTACCTAATATTTTGATTCTATCCTGAAATTTTTCAGTTGGAAGGGCAGTCTATATGCGTAATGGTAAAAAAAAAAAAAAAAAAAATTTTTTTTTTTTTTTTCAAAAATGGCACTTTTTTGATGAGGCTCAAAAAGGCAGGTGCTCAGGCACCCCTTGGCCTCTATGTGTGCACGTGCCTGCCGTGGAGTAGGGTACGGGTCTCTCTCTGTCTCAGCCGAGTGAGAGACTAATGCTTCCCTTCCTTTGACGGGAGGTGCCGAGATCTCCGGCGAGGGGAACAAACGACATATTCTGTCACTTTCACCTTTGGTGTAAGCATAGCCCCTCCTCTCCATATCTTGTAGCAGCGTGGGTTGCTGAAGTCCTTTTGGGCACTGGATGCGCTATAAAAAGCCTGGAGCTGCGTGTCTCTAAGATGCCTATAGGCAGCTTTAAATCGATAAGTCAAGATAGACTGCGCTCACAAAATATAACACTGGGTGCTGAAATCCCGTGGAGTATATTAGAAAAAGAAAGCAATACGCTTGGACCAGCACTCACAGATTTTGATTATTTAATGGCAGCCTGAAACAAACATGTTTCCGAACAATTTATGTTCCTTCCCATTAAGGCCGATTATTAGTTCAGGTTTTAGTATCTTTAGAATGATGTATGGAGGGTGAGCCTGGTTCAGTAAATATGAGTAAGATCCATTTAGCCCAACAAATAAGGGCATCTGGTTATTTAAGCAACAAGTATCTAAGTATACAAGGGAGTATTAATGATTAGACTATAGATCTATTTTAAAGAGCCATTCGTAAGACTAATAACCTTAGACACACCGAACAGGTGTAGTTTTTTCCTCTTTATTATGAGGCTCAAAAAAAGAGTTTGACTTTACGCCAAAGGGCGGACTTATTTACCCAAGGGTTTCTTGTTTAATAATTTTATTTTTTTATATTTTATATTTACACGAAGGAAAAAAAGTGTACCCGTTTTTATTTTAGGACCTTCCCCATTTTGAATATTTCAAGTCCAAATACAATTGTCTGATGTAATGATGCAAGGCTGTCAACAGAGGCACTCAAGGGACATTTTTTAAATTAGTAAGTCAGTAAATATCTATTTTTACGTCCGCCCACTCTAATACCTGAGATCTCGGCTGACTGCCTTACGGCCTGTGCGAGCGGTTCTATGGCCATGTCGAATAGTAAAGGGCTAAGAGGATCCCCCTGGGGGTTCCCCCGCTGCAGAGGAAAGTTGCTAGACCTAAGTCCATTAGTCAGGACCGCCGACATCCGCGAGTTGTAAAGAACCTTGACCCAGTCAATAAAGGTGTCACCTAAGCCAAATTCAGCGAGGGTTAAAAATAGATACGGCCATTCTACACGGTCAAACGCCTTCTCCGCGTCGAGAGACAGAACCACCGCGGGGTGGTCTGTCTCACGAGTCATTTGGATGATATTGAGGAGCCGTCTCATGTTGTCGGTAGAGTTCCTACCCTTAATAAAACCGGTCTGATCTTCATTAATAATAAAAGGGAGTACTTTTTCCAGGCGCATGGACAGGATCTTGGAAAGCAACTTTTGGTCCGAATTGAGTAGGGCTATAGGCCTATAGGAGGCGCACTCCTCAGGGCATTTACCCTTCTTAAGGAGAAGGCAGATATTAGCCTCCCGTAGAGACTGGGGCAGTATCCCCACTTCAGCGGAGTGATTAAGCATTGCCAGCAGGGGATCTAATAGAATATGACAAACTCTTTATAAAACTCGCATCCGAAACCGTCCGGGCCCGGAGCCTTACCAGATGGCATAGCCTTAAGGGTGCCCAGAGCTTCTTCCTTCGTAATTGGGGCGTTAAGGAGCAAGTTCTGATCCTTCGATACCTTAGGGAGGTGTAATTCAGCGAAGAAGGCCTGCATGTCAGAGAGAGCACCATCGGGTCGCTCGGTCCTATAGAGTTGGGCATAGAAAGAGGCAAACTCTTTGTTAATAGTTTTGGTGTCAAAGGACCTGACCCCGTTGGAGTCGGAGATTGAGGGTGTCAGCCCTTTTTTTTGCCAAGTTAGCCAGGCACCTACCCGGCTTGTCACCGTGTTCATACATTCTCTGTTTGGCAAATTTAAGAGAATATTCGGCGTCCTGGATCAGAAGAGTGTTTAGCGCCGCTCTGGTGGCCGTAAGCTCCATAAGCACAGCCGGGGCTGGGTTCGAAACATGCTGATTTTCAAGGTCGGCTAGTTTGGATTCAAGAAGTTTACATTGTTCATTTTTCTTGCGCTTCTTGGATGATACATAAGATATAATCAGTCCACGAGAAAAGACCTTAGATGTTTCCCAGAGTAGAGACGGGTTATCCGTAGAGCGAAAGTTAATTGAGTAGAACATTTTAAATTCCGATTCGAAATAGGAGACAAATATATCATCTTTGAGGAGGTATGGGTTGAGGCGCCAACGCCTCGACAGCGCTCTCTCTTCTGACAGGGAGTAGACCAGGTATATAGGGGTGTGATCCGATAGAACGATGCTTCCGATTGTGCAGGACGATACTAGAAAGAGCTTAGAGGAAGGGATGAAGAAATAGTCTATTCTACTGTTGCTCTTGTGTGGGCCGCTAAAAAAGGTGAACTTCAGTTCTGATGGGCAAAGGGTTCTCCAGACATCTGAGTATCCAGTGTCTTCGCACAGGGAGGTGAGCGTCTTTGCTTGCCTAGAGGGGGGAGCCAGACTGGGTGGGAGTTTGTCAAGAGACGGTATGAGGTGACAATTAAAGTCTCCGCCCACAAAGGCGTTCTCAGAGGCCAGGCCATTAAACTCAGCAAATATCTTGGATAGAAAGTCAGGGGAATAGCCTGGGGGACAGTATACAATCATAAATGTCATTTCTTTACCCTTAAGAACCCCTTTGATAATCACATAGCGACCTTGGCTATCCACAGAGGAAGTTATAAGTCTAAAGGGGAGATTTTTATTGATCAATATGGCCACGCCCCTACTAAACGTAGAATAGTTTGTAGCAAAGACCTGTCCTACCCAGCTCTTTTGGAGTTTAGCAGTGTCGTTGGGCCCCATATGAGTTTCTTGTAAAAAAGCAATCGACACATTCTCCCTCCTTAAAAAGGTCAGAATCGCCTTCCTCTTAGCCAACTTCTGCAGGCCTCGTACATTCCAGGAGCAGAGCTTGAAGCTCTCAGAGTTAGCCGTAGCCATAGAACATTGAAGGGCGTGTAGGTGGGGCAGACCTGGGCAAGCCTGCGGGCATGTAGAATTAACTTAACCTAAACACTATGCACACGTATTTCGAGCCATACATAAAACATATATTGACATAAAAAACATATAAATGTGTGGGACCGGTGGGTCTTTCCCCAACATCACAGGGACTCACCAACATTTCCAGAGACTTCAAACCTACCACTCGTAGAACCATCTCCGTGGCCAACTGCCACATTTCCCTGTATACAAAAGTGCCTCAGAGTGTAAAGCAAACAAGAAAAAACAAAAAAAATCAAATTGAACCATAAGCCAATAGTAAGGTCAACGGCTGGAACCCAGAACTGTCTGTAAAAAAGGGGGGGGGGGGGTGTATCTGCCAGGCATGCTGCGACAAAACAGGCGCGCAGTACCTCCACCAGGCCGGGAGGGGGCGATACCCTGTCCGCGAGACTGTTATCTCCCCTGACGCTGGTTCGACCCTACACAGTTATGCCTCCCCACCAGAGGAGGGCGCTGTGCCGGGGGCCGCCCGCCACTCCCGCGAGCACATTGTCAGCAGCAAACATTAATGGGAGCCATGCGGGTTGCATGAACCGGTCGAGAGTCAAACAGGTGGCGCAGCCACGAGACCCCATCTCGCTCGACGTGTAATCAACAGTAAATGCATCCCGGTGGCCATGATCAAAAACATGGCCGGGAGCTGGTATATCGCGCAAAAGTCATAGGCGTGGCAGAAATATCCGAAACGGAATATCCGAAACGTTAACAGTTAGCAACCTAGCCCGTGGCTATGGTCGTGCATCAGTACAACAGTCATATACAACCTACTTATCCCCCCCCTCCCCTTATGTCAGACAGCGAGAGAAAAATAAAAAGATAACTTTCCAGGCGAGGCCTAATGTCAAGTATTCATCCATACTCACATATGTAATAAGATACCAAATGCGACCCCTTTCTGTGTGATAGCCGTAGCAGTATGCTAACGCTCCATCGCTACTACCCCGTCAGGATCTGATGAGGCCGGTGTCGGGTCCGCGTTCAGCTCCGGTGGAGCCAGCGTCGGGTCCGCGTCTCGCCCCGGTGAAGCTGGTGTCGGGTCCGCGTCTCGCCCCGGTGGAGCCAGCATCAAGCCCACGTCTCGCCCTGGTGAAGCCGGTGTCGGGTCCGCGTCTCGCCCCGGTGGAGCCAGCGTCATGCCCGCGTCTCGCCCTGGTGAAGCCGGTGTCGGGTCTGCGTCTCGCCCTGGCGAAGCCGGTGTCGAGGTCCCTCTGGGTCAGGCCCTCAGGAAGTCCACCGCGTCCTTGGGCGACGGTAGATGCAGCCTGCCCTCCTTGGTTCGGATGATTAGCTTCGCAGGGAACTGGAGCGATGGTTTAAATCCGCGCTTGTACAGGGGCCCCATGACATCACGGTATTGTGAACGTTGCTCGACCACCTCGGGGGGATAATCTTCGAAGATAGCGACTGGTTTCCCTCTGTATGTCAGATTCCCTTTCCTCTTGCGAGCCTCCAGGATAATAGTCTCTTTGATCTTGTAGTGATGTAAGCGGGCAATTACGGCCCTAGGCCTGGAGCCTGGTGCTGGTCTGGGTGTTAGCGTCCTGTGGCATCGGTCAAGCTCCGGTGGTGTAGCGAGGACATCTTTCCCCATGATTTCCACCAGGACCTCCGCGAAAAAGACACTGGGACGGTTGCTGTGCAGGGATTCGTCCAGGCCCAGGATACGTATGTTAGAACGCCGACTACGTGACTCAACATCAATTAGCTTGTTTCTTAGCTTGTCGATGACTATATCCTGAGCTGTGCATCTCACTTCTAGCTCCACCATCCTATCCGACCACCTATCCATGCCGTCCTCCACGGAGGTCAGGCGCTGGGTATGGTCTGCGACCTCCTGCTGGAAGCCGTCGAGTCTAGTCTCGAGCGAGGCAGCAAACGTTCTGAACTCCGTGGTGAAGGCCTGTTTGAGCTCATCCATTAGCTTAGCCATGGTAGCCCCATCCACAGGGGCGGTCTCGCTTCTCAAGACTCGTGCAGTCATCATGCTCGTTATTCTTTTTCCTTTTTGGGTCGAATAGTACAGTCTTAGATACGGATGTCGTATATCAGTGGTTCAATCACCTTGAAAATGAAAAAAAATAGGCTTTTTAAAGTAAAATATATATATTGTGGTAATTTTGACTTAAGAATGGACTCTTGATATCAAAGTACTTCCTGGGTCAAATTCGACCTTATAGCAACTCTCAACACACCTGTGGATGATGTCACTTCCTGCTTTGCTTGGTATATAAACATATATATAAATATTGTGTTGGCGGGGGTTGTGTTCGGACATTTACAGGGGCCAGTTTCGAGTTGCAGTCTCCCTTAGGTGTTTTTTGAGAGTGTTTTTGAAAGTGGGTAGTGATTCACATTCCTTTACAGCTTTGGGTAGGGCGTTCCACATTGATGTGGCATAATTGCGAAACGTGTTTAGTCCCTTGTTTGAGCCGAATCTGGGTTTAACATGATTTGTGGAGCTCCCTCTGGTGTTGTGATCGTGGTATTCACTGACCTTTGGGAAGTATTTAGTCATGTACATGGGTACCTTGGTCGTGTAGTGTATCTTGTAGACCAGGCCCATTGCAAGTTGCTGTACTCTGTCGTCTACTCTAAGCCATCCTAGGTTGTCAAAGTGGGCAGGGGTGAGGTGGGTTCTAGGAGTAAGGTCAAGCAGTAGTCTGACCAGTTTGTTTTGAGATGTTTGTAATTTTGTTTTTAGCGCCTTTGAGGTGCTTTGGTACCATGAGGTGCAAGCATAGTCGTAGTACCCTTGAATGAGTGCTCCTGCTAGAGTCTTCAGGGTATTCTTGTTTACCAGTGAGGAGATCCGGTACAAGAAACGAGTTCGTTGGTTGACTTTTTTTATTACATTGGATGCCATTTTGTCACAGGAAAGATTTGCCTCTAGGATGGAACCCAGGTAGGTAATATCTTCTTTCCTTGTGACAATATTGTCACCCACTGTAACTGAGAAGCCGTCGGTCTTGCTGAGTTTGTTATTTGAACCGAAGAGAATGGACTCTGTTTTGCCCATGTGTAATGATAGTTTGTTATCAGCGAGCCATATGCAGATTTTGCTTAGTTCTGAGCTGAGGGTTTTTTCAACCTGTAATTTGTTCTTGTCAGAGACCAGCAGGGCTGAGTCGTCCGCAAACAGGAACAAGTTGCAGTCACAAGCTGACGACATGTCATTTGCATAAATTAGGAACAGTAGCGGACCTAGTATGCTTCCTTGTGGAACACCACAGTTTACTGTGAGGGGGGGGGATAGGGTACCGTTTACCTCCACCATCTGCTCTCTCCCCTCCAGGTAGGATTGCATCCAGCTCACTGATAGACTATCAAAACCAATTGCTTTTAGCTTGTCAATCAGAATGGTGTGATTGACAGTGTCGAAGGCCTTTTGTAGGTCCAGCATGACCATGCCGCAGTATTTGCCCGCGTCCACCTCTTGTTTGATGTGGTCGTTTAAATAGAGAAGGCATGTGTCAGTGGAGTGGGATGTTCTGAAGCCAGATTGGAATTCGTAGATTAGATTTTTTTCCGCAAGGTATTTTTCGACCTGTTCGTATACAATTTTTTCCATGACTTTCGAGATGGAGGTAAGGATAGAAACAGGGCGGTAGTTGCCTGGGTCTAATTTACTGCCTTTTTTGTGCAGAGGGGTCACTCTCGCAATTTTGAAGTCCTTGGGGACGTGTCCCTGTTTTATAGAGAGGTTTATTATGTGTGTGATGACTGGGGTGATGGCGGCTGCTGAGTCTCTGAGGAATTTGGAGGGGATGTTGTCATGGCCAGTGGCCTTGTTAGGTTGGAGGGCGCTCAGTTTTTTGAGTACCTCATCTGTTGTTACCATTTCCAGTTTGAAGTCGTCTTTGTGGACCCCTAGGTTTTTGTAGTAAGCTACTATGTGTTCTACCCCATAATGCCCTGAGTGGGAGGGTAGTTTGTTTACCAGTGTTGTGGCTATGTTTGTGAAGAAACTATTTAAGTAATTGGCTACATCCAGCTTTTCTGTGATGAGCGTGTTGTCCGTCTTTATGTTTATGTTTGAGAATCTGGTTTTAAGTTTTTTACTGCAGCCTAGTTGGTTATTGAGTAATTTCCAAAGTTCACGCGGTTTGTTTTTGTTTTCCTCGGTTTTGTCATTGATGAATTTTTTCTTTGCTGTTTTGATCATGGAGTTTACATCATTTCTTAGTCTGTTTCTTTGCAGTTTGAGTTCAGTCACGTGGGCTTGGAGTTCACTGCTCGTGCTTATGTTAAGCTTTGACTGACTTTTACGAAACTCAGAGCATTTTTTGTCTCTGGTTTTCATAGCGGTCAGTATTTCAGCGTGCATCCACGGCTCAGCGCGATTTTTTACCCTGGTGGTTCTTAGGGGGGCCATGTTGTTTAGTATCGTTGAAAATTTGGTTTTGAAGCCAAGCCATGTTTCTTCAACCAGTGTACCATTGAGCTCATCTGACCAGTCCAGACCCTCCAGTTCAAGGTTAAAGGCCTCGCTAGAGTAGGTTTTTAGGTCTCTAGATGTGACTGTTTTGTGACAGCCAGCCTTTTGTTTTAGCTTTTTGCGGGTACAGAATATCATATAATGATCACTTAACCCGCATGCTATAACCCCTTTATTGGCGATCTTGGACTTGTCAGAGGTCAGGATGAGGTCAATGGTAGTCTGAGTTGACTCACACACACGTGTGGGTTGTGTGATTAGTTGGCTGAGGCCGTGCAGATCACAAAACCTATTGTAGGATTTGAAGACGGGTGCATCTTTTTGTTGCATATCCGTGTTCCAATCCCCAATAAGAATCATTTCTGTATCCTCAACTCCAGCTAAGCACTCATCCAACACGTCATAAAAGCCATTTTGGTCTGGCGGTCTGTAAATTGTGCCGACTAGAACAGATTTAGCCCTTTCAAATAGAATTTCGACAAAAACAGTTTCAATAGCCTCATGATCTAGGTCTGTACGGTTAATAAATTTGGTGTCTTGATGGATGTACATACAGACACCTCCTCCATGCCTGTTCCTGTCATTGCGGACTAAAGAATAGTTCTCTAATTCAATTTCCGGGTCTGTTACTGATGGGTCCAGTTTGGTTTCTGAGAAACATAGTATATTTACCTTTCCGCTACTGAAATGATTTCTTATTTCTGCCAGTTTGTGCCTGAGGCTATTTACATTAAGATGAAAGATATGTAGTCCGTTTTTATTTGCTGTGTCGTCTATATCATTGAGATATAGGTAGGATTCTTCTTCTGTGGGAAGGGGGGGGGGCTCTGTGATGTCCGGAGGGGGGGTGGGGGATCCTAGTCCGTGTGGTTGATCTTGTTCATTGATGTTAGGAGGGGGGGTGGGGATGATCCTTTGTCCTCTGCTGGTGAAAGGAGGGGGGGTGGGGGATCCTTTGATCAAGGTGGGTGTCCCGCGACGGGAGGGGGGTGGGGCTGTGTTGTTATTATTTGGACCGTGTGTGGGGGGGGGGGGGGGGTGTGAGATTCTTTGTCCTGTTCATCTGCTGGCGTCGCCTGGTGGTGGAATTCCGTGGGGAGGGGGCATGATCCAGGGGCTGTGTTGATTCCATCCCGCCGCCTCCCTGCTGTGGAGACGTCTCGTCCTCCCGTGTGTTCCTTTGCGGCGGCGCCGTGCGTGTTGATTGCTCCGGCCTCGGGTGGAAAGTAGGCATCCGAAGCCATCGTTGCATCCTGTAGTGCCAGACCCAGTCGTCGCGTCTGGGTTCGCGTCCTGACGGGGGTCCTGACTTGGCTGGGTCCGGGGTTGACAATGTTGTTGTTGTTGTTGAGAAGGATGTTGTTGTCGTTGTTGATCGCGACGGCAGTCATCACTGCTCCGGTGACGGGTGGAATGTATGCACCCGACGCCGGTGTTAGGATGTTGGTGTCGTTGAAAGGGATGTTGTTGTTATTATTGTTGATCGCGACGGTAGCCGTCACTATTTGTGGGAGCCTCTGATTCAACACTTTCTGTTGTAGTCGTGTAGTCGGGCCCGGGTTTAATTTAATATCTCCCGCAAGGAGTAGATAAAGGATGATTATCGTCCTTCGATCTAGTTTACCTGCTGGGGGCATTTTCTTCCGCTCCGGATTTGCCGTTAGGAACCCGTGGATAGCTGCGGTTCCGATGGCCAGATGTTTCTGCTCCGAGCCGTCGAGGAGGTAAAAGTCATTGTGACTACCGCTTTCTCTTCCGATTTCTCTTTTATCCGTTTGGTTCGGCTTTCTTGATGAATTAAAGTAATCTGTAATCCATAGTAGGAAGATGATGAAATGTATGAAAAACCTTGTTGGTTTTCCGTGTTGATTGTAGTTGTTGCTGGAGTTCTTGCTGGAGCTCAGAGATTTGCGACCGTCCATGGCGAGGGTGTGTTCTCTCTGATATCATTGCACAATCCATTTTTTTAATTGAACCAGATCATCTTTGTTCACTGTTGGAATTGAAATAAAGAACAGATCTGAATGGTACTAGAACCTTCTCTGCCTCCTCTTTTGAAGCTTCCTATTCTCGCCGCCGTTCATACAAGACCGTGAAGGTCTTTTTAAGTATCAGGGGTTTAACAGACGGACAAATCACAACGCAGGGTATTATATACATCAGGTTTTTAGAGACGGAACCATCGACCCCTGATACTATAGATACTCTGATATTTATGTTATATTTGTACCATACAGATATTGTGAATGATGTGCTATCTTGTCCTCAACAGGTTACTACTTGCTAAAAGGTCACTGTAAAATCTGCTAATTAACAATCTAGTGTAATGATCCACCTACTCTGTCTCAAGAATGTACCACTGGTTATTATTAAGCTAGATAACACACTCAACATCCAGCAAATCTCTGATCCTATATCAACAGACCACATAGAAAGAAGAGATGTATCGGTGTGTACGTGCTACTCATAATATGCAGGTGATATGCCAGCCAGAAATTATCCCCACAACGAAGCTAATAACTAATCTCTACCCAGGCGCCCATCTCTCTCTCTAGGAGTCACAAGCTGGCCATGTCCTTTTTCTCTCTTTTTTTCTTTTGTCAGTGACATGAGGTAGCAACTCACATGCACACTCCCTAGCACACACACATATACATTGACGCACAAGCACGGAGATTTGATCCTATATCAACAGACCACATAGACAGGAGAGATGTATCAATGTGTGCGTGCTGCTTGTGATATGCAGGTGATGTGAACAGTGTATCATTTTAACTTCAACAGGGCACTATGTATAGAGGCTACTGTAGTGTCTACTGTGTGATAATCTATGTGTGGCATCACCTGCCTAGCATTAAGTGGGCACCACTGGATACCATATATTAACTACGTAACTCACCCACCCAGCTTCGAGAGTTTACCACTTGTTATTATTAAGCTATACAATTCACTCAACATCCAGCGGATCTCTGATCCTATACTAACAGCCACATAGGATGTACAGGTGATATAAACAGTGTATCATTTTGGCTCCAATAGGACAATTATGTGTATACACATACAGACATATAAACATGTACACACACGCTCAAACCTACGCTGACGCACACGCTCGCACTCCTAATGGATACACTATCTAGACCAGGGGTCTCAAACTTGCGATATCAAGTAAAGTGGAAGGCAAATGCATCCTCGCTATCTCCTCTGACTGCGAGCAGTGCTCTGCATAAGCGGCTGGCTGCACTGCCACACTGTCTGTGTCTGTGTACGGGTCTGGTCCAATCACATTCAGCATCCCGTCAGCGTCCCCCCCCTCACCCACAGTCTGCGAATCAGATGCAGAGTAGGGGAGGGAGTAGGGCGGGTCTTCACGGAATGCAAGTCGTCTCTCTCTTTCAGTCCGAGTCAGTTGACAGCGCATCTACAGTAAACTCGCTCCCAGTTTTATCTCCGTGAGATAAATGTAGCTACTAGCCTAGTTTCTAGCCATTTTCAAAGAAGGTCAGTAAAAGAAAAGTAGACTGCAATTCAAAGGTGAATGGACTGAAAAATATGCATTCATCCTGAGTCCCAGCACCAAACCAATGTGACTATATGCCAAGAAACGGTAGCTCTTGTGAAGGGTGGCAATTTGAAAATAATGTATGACTGAGTGATGGAGACCATGTTTGAAGGCAAACAAAAGCAAAGCCCCCTCAGATCGCACAGCAACCAGAATAACTGAAATACTGGCTGGTGATTTGATTAAACAGCTTTGTGATATAATTTTAAAAAATGCACAGTGCATTTCCATAGCTGTGGATGAGTCCACTGACACTACTGAGAAGCCTATGTTCTGAAGAACCATTCATGTTCTGAAGAACTGTTCATGTTCTGAAATGTTATTGCTAAGGATTGAGAAGATTGGATCAGTTGTACTTTTTTTTTGAATGCTTGAAACCCTTTTTTTGTGGAATATTTGATGCGGCCCAGCCTCACCCAGACTCTACCTCCAGCGGCCCCCAGGTAAATTGAGTTTGAGACCCCTGATCTAGACATAACGCACACACGTAGGCGCATATTACGCACATGCACAGACACACATATAGACACACATACACGTTTACATACTACACAAACACATGGGCATATATGCCCAGGCACACACCCATTTATAGACACATGGACACACGCACGATCACACACACACACTCCCACGCCTCTTCCAATTTGTTCTAGATCACCCAACCAGGCACCCATTTCTGTGTTTAACGGGGCACGTTGGTTGCCCTTGTTTGGGAGTATGGTGTTCGGCCTTACTCCGGGGCCTGCTTAATGTGATGTTGTTAATGTTAATATATTACTGCTATGCTTACCGTTTAACGTTGCCACCATACTACCTTACCTGGTTGGGTGTATCTCACTGGGCAGCTGAAGATTTCATATAGTACAGTACCAAGATCTGGGTAAAAACTTTTACCTTTACTTTATTTTTATTATTTTTTATTATTATTATTATTATTATTATTATTATTAAGGGGCTCGACGAGGGCCTGAGCGGCTGGCTCTATAGAGAACCTCCAACACAAGCACTTTATGTGTGGATTAGTTTCTGAAGGGTATTTTGGGCACCTTGTTTTTTATAGGTGTCAGGGGGGGGGTTACCAGACTTGTACATTCAACATGCTTAATCGATCAGACGTCTGTTTTGCTTTTCACCTGCAGTTGTGCTGAGCTCTCTCTAGGTTCCAGATGCATGGCCTCTCTCGTCTACTATGATCAACACAGGTGATGCCGTAGGGTTGGATGGGTGCTCTGTCAATTTTGTGAGTTGGAATGTTAAATCACTCAACCACCCAGTAAAACGTAAGAAGGTACCTACACATCTAAAACAACTCAACGTGGATATAGCGTTTCTACAGGAGACACACTTAAGAACATCGGACCATGCCCGACTAGGGGGGGGGGGGGTCGGGTGGGACAGATGTATCACTCCAACTTCCACTCAAGGGCCAGAGGAGCAGCCATATTAATTGATAAAAACACACCATTTACTATGTCAAGTGTAGAGGCTGACTCCGCAGGGCGCTATATTATAGTGGTGGGGATTCTAGCTAATATCTACGCGCCAAACTGGGACAATCCTTCGTTCTTCACAAGCCTTTTTTCTCGCCTACCAGATATCATCCTAGGCGGCGACATTAATTGTGCACTCTCCCCGGTGCTGGACCGTAGCTCGCCCAGAAGGGCCCCCCTGTCTAAATCAGCCCACGCAATCCAGCTCTTTCTTAAATCGTATGGGGTAGCTGACGTGTGGCGGTTTTGTAATACTACATCGAGAGGATATTCCTTCTTCTCCCCGGTCCATAACACCTTTTCGCGCATAGACAACTTTTTCTTGGATAAAAGGCTCCTCTCCCTCGTAACCAAATGTGACTATGGAGCGATAGTTATTTCGGACCATGGTCCCTTGGTTATGAGAATGAGTATCCCCAATACACAGCTTGGCCACCGCCAGTGGAGACCCGCTGCTCCTGTCAGAGGAAGCCTTCACAAACTTCATCACCTCGGAAATCACACTATTTCTCGACATTAATCAGACCCCTGGAATGTCTTCTTTAACCGTATGGGAGTCACTGAAGGCGTACTTAAGGGGGCAGGTGATTTCATATTGCGCCAACCAAAGGAAGATAAACACAGCACGCCTTAAACAACTGACAAATGAGATTCTGGAGCTAGATAGATTACATAGCCACTCGCCATCAACTGACACGTTGAAAAAACGTATGGCACTACGAACTGAGTTTGATCTCCTGTCAACACGACAGACTGAATACCTCATCACTAAATCACGACATGGGTACTATGAACACGGGGAAAAGGCCGGACGGATACTTGCCCATCAGTTGCGACAAAGAACCGCCAACCAGACCATCCCCACTATCAATGACGAGCAGGGCTCAAAAGCCACTGACAACCTTGAAATTAATAAATGCTTTCAAACTTACTACCAATCGTTATACACCTCGGACTCGCAAGTGGGCCCCTCCACGCTGGACGATTTTTATAGGACCCTTCATGTCCCGACAGTCGACCCAGAGATGGCCGCAGATCTGGAGGAGGACCTTACGGTCGCGGAGATTGAATCAGCAATTAGATCTATGCAAAGTGACAAGTCCCCGGGGCCAGACGGCTACCCTACAGACTTTTACAAAAAATTCTCAGTCCAGCTATCCCCGCTGCTGCTATCCGTATTCGATGAATCATTCTCAACAAATTATCTTCCTCCAACCATGCACCAAGCAGTTATCTCCTTAATCCTTAAGAAAGACAAGAATCGGCGGCTAGGTGGTGTAGTGGGCAAGGCACTCGCCACCAGTGTGGAGACGCTAGGATTCGCGTGTTCGAATCCAGCTCTCCACATTGTTTTCAGTTTAGCTGGTCGTCCGCAGTAATACACATTGGCCGTATTACGGGGAGGGAAACTGAAGGGTGGGGATCGGGCGTTGTGAACAAGCGACTCCTACAAGCCGGTTGGTGCGCCTGCGCAGTAGAATCAGGAAGTGTCGGGGGCAGCGTGAGCCTCCCACGCGTTACTCCTCGACACTGAGAGATCGAGCTGCGCAGGTGAAAAGATGCGACTGCTGTTACCTCAAGTACCGGAGGGGACTTGTGCTATGTATGACTTAGTCCACATTGCAGCCGGCTTGTGGGAGGCAAGAAACAGCGTTCGTGACAGGGGAGGGTTGAATTGGATGATACGAAATTGGGATGGGAGAAAAATATAGAAAAATGGGAGAAAAAGTGGATAAAAAAAAAAGAAAGACAAGAATCCACTTGAATGCGGCTCGTTCCGTCCAATATCCCTCCTTAATGCTAAAGTACTGGCTCGCCGCCTGGAGGGGGTTCTCCCCTCCATTATCTCACCGGATCAAACAGGCTTTATCAAGAACCGGTACTCTTTCTTTAACATCAGACGACTCCTAAATATCCTTTATAGCCCCTCTCCACCCGGAACACCTGAGGTGGTTCTCTCCCACCTCCCACCACGCGCTGGAGGGGTTTGGATTTGGCCCTAAACTCATAGTTTGGATAAAAATTCTATATACATCTCCGATGGCTGCCGTTCGCACCAACAACAATCTATCCACCTACTTTGAACTCCATAGGGGTACGAGACAGGGATGTCCCTTATCTCCACTCCTTTTTGCGATCGCAATAGAGCCTCTTGCGCTGGCTCTGAGACAGAACACAGATATCAAAGGGATCATGCGTGCAGGCTCGGAGCATAAAGTCTCGCTTTACGCGGACGACATGTTGTTGTATATATCACAACCCCAAACGAGTCTCAGCTGGAAAGCAAAGCACAGGACAGAGGACCCTGGCGAACTGTTGTCGACGGCCTATGCTCCCCCAAAAGGAGCGATAGGCGTAAGTAAGTAAGTAAGTAAACGAGTCTCCCCCAGTTAATGTCCCTACTTGCAGACTTCGGCAAAATATCCGGCTACAAAATCAACATTCAAAAAAGCGAACTGATTCCTGTTGGAACCGTAACGGGTCGGACACCTCTGAGCTCATTTCCGTTTAAAATCAGCCCTAAAAAGTTCAAGTATCTCGGGATATGGATCACGCATGAACATAAAGACCTATATATGGCTAATTATCAACCTTTATTATCTAATCTGACGAAAGATATTGAACGTTGGGACCCCCTGTCACTCTCTTTGTGGGAGAATCAATACAATAAAGATGAACGTATTGCCAACATTTGTATATGTATTCCAGAGTCTCCCAGTCTTTCTGACTAAGACATTCTTCTCCAAGATAAATAACCAGATATCCTCCTTTATCTGGAACAAAAAAACGCCCTGGATAAAAAGAACTATGCTGCAGAGACCCCGCGCAATGGGTGGGATGGCGCTTCCCAACTTTATGTACTACTACTGGGCAGCGAATATAAGATCATTATTATACTGGGTAAAGGGCGAGGACACAGCTCCCTGGTGGACAGTACTGGAGAGAGCGTCGGTTAAATCCACATCCCTGTCTGCCTTGCTATGCGCTAAACTCCCGTTCACACAGCACATGTCTAGATTTACCTCTAACCCAGTTGTCATTCACTCGATAAAAGTATGGAACCAATTTAGAAGATCCTTCTCCCTTAACACATTCATGGCCATTTGGATCGGTCTAAAATCACTGTAGACGGCCAGCATTTCTAAACAGACTTGCATAGTCCGTGGGGCTGTTTGTAGAGCTAAATCTATACTTTATAGTATTGCTATCTGTCCATTCTCATTGTCAATTGAGACCATAAACCGTCCCTTCAAAATGGCTTAAAGAATTTTTTTTTTCATCAATACGTTCTCATTTTATAGCGTCTTGAATATAAGCATTATAAGGGATTTCGGCTGGGATATTTCCTGGAACGCGAGATACAGGGCTAATAGCTACTAACGTTAAATCCAATGGCATTTCGGATATACAGAAGCTACAGTTAAAACTCAAACTGCATATGACGATCCTCACGCATGTATGCATGAAAGGGGGGGGGGGGGGCGGGGGACGTCTTCTTCTTCTTCTTGTAAGTTTCCGGCGGACTACGCATCTAGGCGTATTGCCGCCCTCCACAGGACGGAGGGAGCACTGTAGATGTCCAGCTCTCCCTATATTCTGTTATACAGCCCCGTGGCAAGCAGAAACTGCACAACAGCACTAGCTCTCTCTTGGTGGTTCTCACCCAGGCCTAGAAATGAAAGCAAAGAAAGAATTAACTCCCAGAGAAGAAAGAACTCTAAGGAAGGAATTTCGTTGTTCTCTGTACTTAATACAGTCCATCAGGACATGCTGCACTGACTCCACCCCCCCCCCACATTCACACAACCCAGAAGGATGTTTCCCTACTGTACCCAACGTCTGATTAAGCCCACAGTGCCCCAACCGTAATCTACAGATTATAACAGAGTCTCTTCTCGCCCCTCCTGACAGAGGGCTGGATAGAATAAAAGTGCCTCACCTTGGTCTCCGAGTCCCACCTACACTGCCACTCCCTCAAAACCCCCTCCCTAATTTTCGTCCTCAGCTCGGCCCCCCCTTACTGTACAGACAGATCCGGGGCCATTCTACCTAATGAGCCTTTGGCTAAGCCATCCACTATTTCATTCTCTACAACTCCTGAGTGCCCTGGGACCCAGCAGAACTTAACCTCACAGCCAACCTTCTCCAGCCTAAACAACACCATCAAAATCTCCTGAATCAGGTCAGGCCGAGCCTTTGACTTGCCCTCTCTCAAGGCCACCAAAGCCGCCGCTGAGTCCGAGCACAGAAGTACCCTCTCCGGCTTGACATCCTCCACCCACCATAATGCCCAGAGGATAGCCAGCACTTCTGTCACAAAGACTGAGCTCCCATCTGAAATCCGAACCCCAGCCCGCAGATCCCACTGGGCCACATATACTCCAAACCCAGCCCTTCCAGAGACTGGGTCCCTGGACCCATCAGTGAAGACCCCCAGGTACACCTCCAATTCCAGTTTTAGGAAGGATTCCACATCCGCCTGAATCCCATCCCTATCCACCTCCTGAATCAGCCAGAACGGCACCGGAGTCCAGCTCCTACAAGGAGGCGGGTCCTCCTGAACCAGCCCCAATTTACCGGCCCATTGGTTCACCTCTTCAAAGAAAGGCCTGCGCTTGACCCTACCCCCCGACTCCCATGACCCCTGAAGCAGCCGCCTAGCAGGGAAGGCCAGGCCGGAGGCGCTCAATTTCACCCAGTACTGTAGCCCTAACTTAACCCGCCTCAATGCCAAGGGCATCTCACCCATTTCGACCAGCAGGCCAGGGACCGGAGAGGACCTAAAGGCTCCACAACAGAGCCTCAGAGCCCTCGCCTGGAGAACGTCCAGCCTACATAGAACCGTCACAGAGGCCGCACCATAAATAAAACACCCATAATCCATATAAGATCTTAACATCGCTTGATAGATTAGGGTCAAGGACCCCCTGTCCGCCCCCCAGTCACACCCTGCCAGGCACCTCATAGTGTTAACGACCTTCTCACCCTTATCCACTAATTTGCTGACATGGGAGGACCAGGTCAACCTCTCGTCTAGCCAGACACCCAAGAACTTAAACTCCTTCACCCTAGCCAGGGGCGCCCCATAAATCCTTAGCCCCCCCTCCGGGAGCTTCCTTTTAAAACCAAAAATCATATACCTGGGCCCTCATTCATCAACGTGTTCTACGCACAGATCTGTGCTTACCCTGTGCGTACGATCATTTCTAAGCAAAGAGTGGGATTCATCAATTTCGATTTGAACTTGACGCCGTGCTTACATCTACGCACAGGTCAGACCAGGCGTACCTGACGCCCAGTGGTAGAATGTCGTTACTACGCATAAGCACTCCTCAGTCCTGCATTAGTTTCAAGGCGGAAATAAGCTTCCGTGCATTAGTGTTCAACTTCTGTATGACCCGTAATTCATTATAGTTCATTGTAAAATAGCGACAGTAATGTAATTATAACGGGCTCACACGCGAACAAGAGGTTGGCCTGCTTGTTTGGCACGGGGGGCAGACGCAAAACACCAACCTCCAAACGCGATTAGATATTGTTTCAAATAAAAAGCAAATTATTTTGTGTGTCATGTTTCCAAATAAGATTGGTCATGAAATGCTTTCTACTTCAATTTGTTGGTTAGAATAGATGACCTCCGTTGAAACTTCACTGAGACTAACAGTCTATTTGTGAGCTCCCGCACAGATGTGATGATAATAATAATAATAACAATAATAATAATAATAGCTTCATTTTATATAGCGCCTTTCAAGAGACCCAAGGTCGCTTTACATAGATAGGGGGGGGGGGAATAACAAAGTAACAAACATAGTGGACAGACACACAACATATGATGATGGAATTCATTCAAGTCCTCTCCGCCCTCGGGTCTTTGCCACCGCGGCATCGTGATATTGGAGATGGATCGACCAATAGACTGTTACTGTAGCTGTCAAAGCTCCATCACAAATGCAGTTATGTGAATAGAAAGGGATTCCACTCAGTCAATGTTGCGATGCGCATTTGCCTGATACATGTTATTGCTGGATGCCGGGAGGAAGGCGATGCTGAATGTTTTCAATTCATTAAATAAAACGGATACTTTTTGCAAGGGTTTACTGACTGTCATACAAATGATCAACCAACTACATACTGTAACTTTTCAGTGCACGTTCTTATTTACATTGTGACAACAGCCTTGTGAGTTCCCGCAGTGACACGCACACAGACATGATGGAATTCAAGTTCATGTTTGTATTGATCACATATAGGCAGGCTACACATGGCGTATCGGCTACATCATACATGGCAGTAAGATTCATTGTTCTTGTATAGCTCGTATTATTGTTTATGTAGGCTACCCAATACTGACATCAAAATGGATTGTAGTATGCCTCTAGAAATCATATGCAGCAGCTAGAAAATTGACGGGAGATCCATCGCGATTTGGAATCAAATTGAGGAGAACTTTAATCCCTGGTATTAATCAAACAACACGGGGAAAGGCAGTCATATTCCAGCGCGGTCTTTATTAGCCGACAACAAAATAGATGCCTCTAAAAATCATATAGCCAATCGAACACAACTAATAAAGGCATTCATATTACAGCACGGTTATAATAACACACAACCAACGCCAAACAGTGGTCAACGAACGGTCTTTATTAGTATTTTGAGCTGTCCAGGCAGAATTGCAGCAATGGTCTTAGGGAGCCGTTGATATCTGACATCACCGTTTACAAATCCGCCTTTTATTTATCCCATAATACGCGATAGTGTCTTCTTGGTTCGACAGCAGTGAATTCTCCGTGGAGTTTCTCAGAGTCCCGCTCGGGTCGGTCCATTATTTCACATCCCATGGGGGGTGTTTCCTCATTTTCATGACCATATATGGATAATCATGCACGAGCATTGACGGTAGAACAAAGTGGTATTCATCAACACGGAGGAGCATAGAGCCTGCGTACGCACCGTGTGATGAATCCCGACTTCCCTGTGCGTACACTAGTTCTACATTCCGTGCTTACGTGTGGAAATAGAAATGTTCTACGCACACTATTGATGAATGAGGGCCCTGGACTTTGGGGCCGAAAGCCTAAAGCCCCACCTCTCCCCCCAGGCTTCCACTGAATCCAAGGCTTTTTGGACCTGCCTTATCACATACTCCACGTTCCTCCCTCTCTTCCACGAGGCCCCATCGTCCACAAACAAAGACTGCCCGAGCCCCCCCTGCACGCCACTGATCATTAACCATCACATTAAAAAGGACCGGGCTAATTACGCTCCCCTGCGGGGTGCCATTCTCCACCTCCACGGTATCCGAGCAGATGCCTGACCTGAATAGTCCTCCTTCCCAAAAAATCCTGAATCCAGTTCAGAATCCTGCCCCTGACTCCTAGGTCGAACAACTTAATCAGTAGCCCTTCCTTCCATAGGGAGTCATAGGCTTTCTCTATGTCAAGGAACACCCACACCACCACTTCCTTGTTCACAAAGGCCTTCTTAATATCCTCCTCAATGACTGCCACCGCCTCCATGGTGGACCTCCCCACCCTAAACCCATTCTGGAACTCTGACAATAGACCCTTGGTCTCTAAAAAGTACACCAACCTATTGGTCACCATCCTCTCCATAATTTTACAAAACACTGACGTCAGAGCAATAGGCCGATATGACGCCGGGTCAGATCCCCTCTTCCCTGGCTTCAGCACCGGCACTATGACCGCATGCTTCCAGTCAGTCGGAAGCCTCCCCTCCTCCCATACCTTACCCATCAGTGCCAGAACCTCCAAGAGAGCCCCCTCCTCCAGATGCTGAAAAAGCTTGTAGCCCAGACCATCCTTCCCAGGGGTAGTTCTGGCTCCTGCTGCAATTGAATCCTTCAGTTCCTTTAGAGAAAAAAAGACATTAACTGGATTAACATTATCTAAACTCCACTCCAACTTCCACTGATTGGCTGCCAGGAGCTCCCTCCTCCTCCTACCCCTCTCCTCCCCGAACTATGAACAGCCCTGAAAGCCTCCACCAACATACTAGCCTTCTCCAAATTGACACCGCCTCCACCCCCCCTGCGGTCATTACCGGAATAGACCTCTTTTTATATCTCCCTCCCATCCTATGCACCGCCGACCACAGGTCCCTCACAGGAGTTTCCGGCCCCAAAGTCCCACAGAACTTCCTCCAACTACTTCTCTTTGTGTCCTTAATAACCCTCTTAGCTATTCCTCTGAGCCTTTTATAAGCTATCGCGTTCTCCACCGTAGGGTGCTTCCTCAACCGCCTGTAAGCAAGATTACGGTTCCTCACCGCACCATCACAATCATTATTCCACCAAGGAACTATCACTCTAGGTTTTGGCCCCTGCTTCAAAGGAACCGCCTTCAGAGCTGCCCTGTGAATCATATCCCCCAGGGAGGAGTTCCATGAATCAACAGAGCCGCCACTGTCTACTTCCCCAACTAACTCTACGCATACCTGCTGAAACTCTTCCCAATTAGCACGGGAGAAGTTGTACCTTACTCTTACCTTGTCAACCTCAACTCTCATTCTCCTGCCAAACCTACTATAGATCGGGTAGTGATCACTCCCCATTGTATATATGTCCATCACGTCCCATTCCCCCACCCTAGCTAAATTAGGGGAGGAGAAAGTCAGATCGATATGACTACTAGAATTAGAGAGTATATGGAACCTGGTAGGTCTCCCATCATTGATCACAACCAGATTATTCCTATCCAGAAATTCCTCCACCACAGCTCCATTAAGTTCTTTTCTCCCACTGCCCCATAAAGGGTTGTGAGCATTAAAGTCTCCCACCCATATACATCCACCCTCACACTTCCCCATAATCCCATCCAACCCTGCTGCTTCCAAACGCTCGCAAGGATTATAACAATTTACCACTTTTATAGATCCAGATTCTGTCCATACCTCCGCCACCACACACTCAAGGCTAGTTCCCACGTCCACGCCCCGATAATGAATCCCATTCCTTATAAATGTTGCACACCCCCCTCCTGATCTTCCAGGTCTGTCCAGCCTCAAGCTGGACAGACAAAATCCTGGAATGACAAAATCCAAACAAGGCTTCAGCCAGGTTTCCTGAATACAAATTAACTCAGGCTTATCCCTAAAAGCAGCCACAAACCTTTTAAGCTCCTGACCATTAGCTGTCAGACTCCTAGCATTCCATTGAAGGATGCACAAGATTGTAACTAGTCAGATTCCCCACCCCCCACCGCCATATCAACCGGGACCTCTTTGCTCCCACGCCGCGGAGTCTGTGAGGGTCCCCTTTTTTCCCCAACTATCAAATCATGCAGCTTTTCTGGAATCAACTCCTTGACCCCCAAATACTTCTCTGCTGCTTCCACCACCATCCTAATTGTGTCTGACCGAGTCCCACTCACGTTTGCTCCCGCCAGCACTTCGACCACAAAGGCTAGAAAGACCAGAGAATCTAGGGGAATAACTAGCCCGGCCGGGGGAGAACCACGCTGACTCCCCCCGTCCACCATAGCCGCACTCACATTATTAGCCCCCTGAACTACTCTAATCGCATCAGCATAGGATGTCCCATCCCGCTCCCTCACCATCTCAACCTGCCGAGCCTTGCTGGAGAACACACACCCACGAAAGCTAGCAGGATGATCCCTGCTACAATTGCAGCATTTTGGAACATCCGCTTTACACTCCCTGATGTCATGACACTCCCCACACTTCATGCACCTCCGCTTACCCCTACAGGATCCAGCACTGTGGCCAAACCTTTGGCAATTATAGCACAGCAAGGGAGGCCTAATATATTCTCTGACCCTATAGGACATGTGGCCAATAGATACTCTCTCCGGCAGGGCACTGTCAGAAAAATTCAGCAGTACAGGGGAATCACCCCCCCCTCCCTGGGCTTAAATCGCACCACTTCAGTCACCTGCCCACCCCTCACATTTTCCAAAATCCCTTGGATAGAAAGGCCCTTATATACTCCAAATATCATTCCCTTTAACCCCTGAGCCTGCCTATGCATGACTGACACCTCCACCTTTACCTCTAACACCTTGACCACCTTAATAGCTAACTCAAACTGATTTTGATCAAAGCATACCAGCTTAAGCTGACCATCTGACCTCACTGTAGCCTGGAAGCCCTTTCTTACTTTATTCTCCAATGAGGCTGAGACCCGTATCGGGTGGAGATTTTTAAAACCTCCATCCCCTGGCCCCTGGCCTCTAACTTTGATCCCTTTCCTACTTTATTCTCCAATGAGGCTGAGACCCGTATCGGGTGGAGATTTTTAAAACCTCCATCCCCTGGCCCCTGGCCTCTAACTTTGATCAACACAGCTAGCTCCCCCTCCCCAACCTTCCTCACTTTACCGCTGTCCCCTGGAATAGGACTGGACGCTGAGCGCTTTCCCCCCTTGCTCCCCAGCGCTCCCCGACCCCCTCCTCCTCCTCCCTCATCCTCCATACCCTCACGCACTGACCTCATAACACTTCTGCAAGTTAACGTACTAAATGGCAAGTCCTAAAAATACTAGGATCAATAGCTGAAGAAGAAAAACAGACAGAAATTGAAAACACAGAGCAAGAAAAGTTAAGACAGAAAGACCTAGAGAGAACCACCGACTGACAGACCAACCTCAAACCTCCTGTTAGCTTATTGACAGCTGCCGTTCAAATCGCAACCAAACACACGGGCGCAGCTTCTCTCAAGACGTCACCAATGCAACGACAAAGTCTGTCGATTACAGACAAGTGAGCAAACTTTCCCTCTCCTGCTTCTCCGCGACAACCCAACACCCAACAGCTAAATCCAAGTAGAAAGCCCCCGATCAGTCAAATAGGACCGATTAGAAATACGAGACTACTGTCAACATTGTAAACAACGCCCGACCAGTCTCCTAGCAACTCTCCCCGCGCCAAAACCGCCTACCGCCATTAGATGAGTTCCACAACACAAACCTTTGATCAGGGTTTTGTAGCAGAGAAGCGAGTTAAAAGCTCCTCAATGTAAACACGGCGGGGGACGTCGTTTCTGATTATTGATCAGCAATAACCGTGTTAGCCTCATTAGCCTCCTAGGCCGAACGCCTAGATGGCTATCAAAACAAGGCCCGATCGGGATGTACTTTACGTGAAAAAGATCTTACCGTGGTCCGGTGGGATGTCCCCGAGCATTTCCCCGTTATCGATCGCCATCTGGTAGATCGATATGTCCATTGGCTGATGATAAATCCCCTTATTGCATGGTGAAATCTGCGATGCAAAACGTAATCCAAGCTACATGCTACACATCCACATGCTACTGGAAACAAAAAAAAATTGTCCACCGTTCGGCCACAGGGAACACTGCATTATCGCGATAGCGCCCCTAAGAGGATCTGGCCGGTATTGCACCTTCTCGAATTCATAGAGTAGGGTAGATCTGCAGTGCCGCTCAGCGACCTTGAATAGGTTATTAAAATGGAATAAAAGCAATAACAACTTGCCATAGATTTATCCGTGCCTCTGTCCACAACCGTTGGAATCGAAATACGGATAAATACGTCCTTGGGCGCCATTGTGTTAAACAAGTCAAGAAGAAACATAATAAATCAAGAACAAAACAAAAACACCATGAAGTCAACATTTTTTTAAATAAATCAAATAAATGAATGCAACACTACCAGACATACCCCACGCGAAGGTAAGGAAAAACTCGCTAAAACCTAGCAATAGGAAGAAATGCACCACAGGCAATGTGGAGGAGAGAAACCTTAGAAGGGCCGTTCAAGGGGGGGGATCTCCCTTCTTAGATGTCGGTGATAGTAGTGTTGCAATAAAACAGGCGAGACAGTTGGTAAGCATGCACACATATGTATAATGAAACACAGATAAGTGCATGCAATAGCAACTGAACATTTTGAAAGAGAGACACATCCATGTGTTTGGTGCCTGGGCCATGTTATTAACACATCCACCGCCAAAAACAGCTTACGACGGGTTTCAAGGTCATGCGAATTCCGCCATTCCACGGCGTACAACGTTATTGAGATCATATTTCATTTTTTCGCCATGGTATTCATAATTCCCTCACCCAGCCTCGGCTGAGACAGTGGGACTCGGCACAACCGTGCAACGCTTCAATACCGCCACCTGGTGGATGATCGGGCGAGTTACAACCGGAAATGGATCCCTGGTGATCTCCATGCATCTGGGAAATGCGTCCGGCAGTCACATATTGTTGCGGGACTCTAGACACACATCTGTGTATATGGATCGCTGCCATAACTCAATAATCGATATGATTTGGGCGTTTATTTCGCCATACAAACCGGAAATGGATCTAGTCGATCAACGTCAAATAAGTGGGATCTTTTTCCTCCAGTCTCATCGGCGAACGGTAAGAGGACAGTAACGTTACTTTCAGCGTGATTGTTTATTATTATTAATGCAAACTGCTCTGATCAATATATCACCCATACTACATAAAGCATTTACTGACGATCACAGAATTATAAACGACCCCCCCCCCCCCCCGTTCATCCGCGCATGATCGCTTAGGATCGTATTCAGTTGGATTTTTTTATATAGCGTGTATCACGAATAAACTGCAATCGATAATCTATATTATGCGTTTAGGCCTATAACTAGCGTTCTAGGAATTACTGCAGAAAACGATAAAAACATATTTATATTCTAGACGTATTTTCGTATGAATCTATGAATGAAAAAGTATAACGTTCCTACATCCTGAACGATAGATAATCGATGTTGAATGGGCCATAGTAATGTCAATTTAGCAATACAATTTTAAAAGTTATAGCCCTGCAAAGAAGGTGAACATCTCCATAGGCTTAGAGTGGTGGCAGAGAGTGGTATGAGAGGGGCAAACTGCGTGGCAGTTAATGTGTTAACTCATTCTGCGCCAATGACGAAAAAAGTCGGGTTAACTCGCCATCGCTTGAGCACCAATCACGAGAAAAGTCGGGGTTTAATCGTTATTTCTTTTATTCACTATATCCATACATTTTTCATCCATCCAGCCTGATGTTATCATTGGGAATGGGTCTGAGCTTGCAAAGGGCAAATACCGCCGCCTACGCCTTCCAGCCGGTATTGCACATCATTGAAATCCCTCCCCCTTGGCCTGTACGCTGATCTGAGAAGTCCGGGCGGGGTATTCCTACTCCGGCATGACTAACGTTATTACACAGAGTTTGGGGAGACTCGGAGCAGCGTGGATTATACCTTTTGAACATATAACGTTTGATCAATAAACGCGATCAATATTTGGAATGGCAATCAGGAATTGGAATTGGATTAATCTTTTTGTATTACATCAGAGACAAGGTAAGGACACTATATATCCAATCTTGCATTGATCTGATATTTTTTTCTCCTGCGATCGAAGCTGTCTGTGTATGTGCTGTTTACCGTTGGGGGGGGGGGGGGGGCACGCATGAGGAAGGATAATAACGATAATCTAGCGTTGATTTCAGGAAGATTCGATAATCAGGCAAAAAATTACAACGTGATAACTGGATTTCACTAAAGGGCTATTATCGCATCTTTACCTGGGTTTACTAAGAATCACCCAAACTATACTTATATTCAAAACGGTATAAAACGGAAATGTATGGATGAAAAAACAATCAGTTTTTTGCATGTTGACCAGAAGCAAGTCACTGACAATCGACGGTGTTATTAGATCCATAGCTATAACATTTCATATATTTTAAGCACTCGCAAGTTTCGCAGTCTCCCCATTGACTTACAGCGATGGCGTTCTACCCAGAAGGTAAACAGCGACCCCTGGCACTGAATGAGTTCATTGAAATGCATTCAGTTTTGCCTTTGCCTGCCAGGTGTATACAATTGGCTGGTTTTACACAATTGGGACAATCTGGTTGGTTCCACTCTGCCAGGCAAGACCAATCATAAAAGTTAATTATCTGGGCAAATTCTTGTATTTCACTCACCACTGAGCATGGCTGCATAAAAAGGATATGAATATGACAAATAATATGTTGAGTATTTCCATTCACTTTGTCAGCCGCTCCAAGCCTTTTGTAAAATAAAATTTCCTTTTTCTGTTCTGCCATGGCCTAGAGACCCTCTCAGACACAGAACATTAAGATACAAACAAGAAGATACCATCATAGTGTTGTTTATGGTGTAGATTGCCTGGTAGGGAGATACTATCTCCTTTGTATTTTACAGGGGGTGTATTACCTCCCACAGTCCCACTGGCTGTATTGATTGCAGAATCAGCTAAAAGGGAACACACACAAGTTTACTCATGGATAAAAGCATGTGCGTGCTTGTGCACACACACACAGCCAAAAGAAAAGAGGAGGAAGAAACAAGAGGGGAATCAGATTGATCTTATCAGACTAAAGTGGGTGGTGTGTGTGTGTGTGTGTATATTTGTTTGTTTGTTTGTATGTATGTGTGTGTGCTTGAGTGCATGTGTGTGTTCATGCACTTGTTTGTGTGTCTGTCTGAGTTGTTTGTGTGTCTGGGAAGTCTTACACCAGAGACACCGGAGGCTGAAGCGCCGGGAAGAGCAGCCAATTTCCTTTTGGCGCCCATGTTAACCGATTGGACCATTCATACCAGACGCACCGTAGCCGGCTTGTGTTCTTCAACGATAGATTCGGCGTCTGGTTTATTTTCTCCACGAGCTGTGAGCGCCTTTGCATGTGATTGGAGCAGAATATCTTGTTTACCAGCGTGGAGAAATGGCTTCAGCACGCTGTGTGTCCCGGGCGAGTGAATACTTTCCCCAAGGCAGTTGTCCTTCCGCGTTCGGTTTGCGCACCCTGATTGGCCTCTCAGCGCCCAATCGCGTTAGCCCTACTATCGCCTAACTACTCGCTCAATATACTACTATCACTCAACTCGCTACCGCCGTGCATCATATACTAAAACTAACTATCACTCAACTCACTATCACTCAACTCGCTACCGCCGTGCATCATATACTAAAACTAACTATCTCTCTATATAACACGTTGGGGACGAACCACGTATTTATACGTGCTTTGAATCCATGCGTTGTGGACATAATCACGTATAAAGCCGTGGCAAGTTGTTATTGCTTTTATTCCATTTTAATAACCTGTTCAAGGTCGCCGAGCGGCACTGCAGATTTTCAATACTCTATGAATTCTACAATATGCAATACCGGCCAGATCCTCTTAGGGGCAATATCGCGCTACTGCAATGTGTCCTGTGGGCGAACGGATAACTTTTTTTTCTTTTCTTTCAATGGAGATTTTTAGTAGCCGGATTCTGAATCAGCATCCTGTACCTTGGATTACGTTTCGAATCGCAGATTTCACCATGCAATAAGGGGATTTATCATCAGCCAATGGACATATCGATCTACCAGATGGCGATCGATAACGGGGAAATGCTCGGGGGTATCCCACCGGCTCATGGTAAGATCTTTTTCACGTAAATTACAGCCCGATCAGAGCTTGCTATGATACGATACGATCAGCGTATGTGGCTAGTTGTGAGGTTTTGTCCGCTGCTCACCAACTTTCTCTGTTTTCTTTAAGCCTACTGTTAGATATTCCCTTCTCACTCACTCTCTCTAGCCCCCACCCTCTCGTTCTTTACTCTCGTTTACTCTCAGTGGCCACACCTGGACTATTTATCAATTACCTCTCGCACCTGTGGTGGCAGGCTAATTAGTTCCCCTGTGGGCTTTAAATACCAGGGCTCTTCCCCTCGTTTCGGCGTGGGGTCGTGTTGTATATTTGCCGAGTCATATTCTCTAAACATCTAGACTCTTTCGGGAGATCCTCTGTCTGCCTATGCTGTTCCATTCTCCGGCGTCGAGATGTTTGCTCCAGCCTTCGCCAGCTGTCGCCGTTGCCTGTGGGGGAGACTGGTCTGCGCTCCCTGTACTTCCACGGGAGGCACCCCAGCGTTCCACTGCAGACCCCCGCGCAGCTGTTCGTCCTGACGCACATCCAGACCAGCGCAGACGCTCTCCAGTCCTCAGCGCGCAACGCGCATCTTCCAAGGACGCTCGAGCTTGGCACGCTCTCCCGACCAGCGCGCAGACGCGCATCTACTAGACCTTCGAGCTTGGCACGCTCTCCCGACCAGCGCGCAGACGCGCATCTCCTAGACCTTCGAGCTTGGCACGCTCTCCCGACCAGCGCGCAGACGCGCATCTACTAGACCTTCGAGCTTGGCACGCTCTCCCGACCAGCGCGCAGACGCGCATCTCCTAGACCTTCGAGCTTGGCACGCTCTCCAGACCAGCGCGCAGGTGCGCATCTTCCAGACCTTCGTGCTTGGCACACTCCAAGTTGTGGCGCACCACTCTGTCCTCGGCTCGGACAGCCGGCTTCCCGGTGGCGACACCCTCGCCGCCGCTGCTGTTCCTGCACCATTACGTATATGCCTGGGTGAGTTTTGATTGTTAAGTCACTCATCCAGCGTGTTGCCTCCTGGGTGAGTTTTGATTGTTAAGTCACTCACCCAGCGTTGTGCCTCCTGGGTGAGTTTGACTGTTAAGTCACTCACCCAG
Source organism: Notolepis coatsorum (assembly GCF_963971535.1). Lineage (NCBI taxonomy): Eukaryota > Metazoa > Chordata > Actinopteri > Aulopiformes > Paralepididae > Notolepis > Notolepis coatsorum. Next base: position 120,297,275 of record NC_140170.1, read on the forward strand.
CGTAATGCCTCTGTTTTGTTCTCTCGTGGATATTATCACTCCAAGTTGTGGCGCACCACTCTGTCCTCGGCTCGGACAGCCGGCTTCCCGGTGGCGACACCCTCGCCACCGCCGCCTGTTCCAGCACCACTCTGTCCTCGGCTCGGACAGTCGGCTACCCGGTGGCGACACCCTCGCCACCGCCGCCTGTTCCAGCACCACTCTGTTCTCGGCTCGGACAGCCAGCTACCCGGTGGCGACACCCTCGCCGCCGCTGCTGTTCCTGCACCATTACGCATACGTCTGGGTGAGTTTTGACTGTCTAGATCATCTCCGTTTTCGTGTGTTTCTAACACTGAAGAATTACCACCTTTTAATCTGACAGTCACTCACCCAGCGTTGTGCCTCTGTTTGTTTCACTTGGATATTATTTTGGACGTTACATCTCCCACTGTGTGTTTGTTCACACCAAAGATAGTATTCTCTTTGTATTTGTTTTGGTACTTTGCTCTTTGTGTATTTTTCACGAAGATAGTTTTACTTTGTTTAACTTTGGTATTTGGACTGGTCACCTCTCCTGCATCTGCTCTGTTTTTTCCCCTTTGTCCATTAACCCTCTCCTCTCTCCCTCTCGGCCGCCGTTACCTACCTCGGAGATCTGCCGAGAGAGTTCTGCAGAGCGGCCCAGGTGTTCCCACCAGTCCTCCCTGTCCCCAGCCCGCCTCCGCGGGCCTCAGTCCCCTCTGTCCCTAGTTCTCCCCTTTCTAGTTCCACCTAGTTCCTGGTCCCAAGTCCTCCCCTTCTTGTTCCACCTAGTTCCTTGTCCCTAGTTCTCCTAGTCCCCAGTTCTCCTGTTCCCTAGTTCTCCTTGTCCCGACCTCTCCTAGTCTCTAGTTCCTCTGTTCCTTTAAATTTTCCCCTAGCGTTCCTTTAACCTTCCCTTAGTGTTCCCTTTTCCTGCCCGCCTCTTAAAGGCACCTTTCCTTCCCCTCATATTATATTCCTGTATTTGTGATTCTCCCTTAAAGGGACAGTGCCCTTTTTCCCTGTTTTTCCCTGTTGTTCAATAAATATCTGTTTCTTGGCAAACCATCATACCTGTCTTGTGTTGTGCGATTGGGGTCGGTTACAAACCATAACACTAGTTAGACGAACACTTATTGGTAATCAATAATAATAAACAATGTCCCCCGCCCCCCCCCCCCCCCCTTTCATGCATACATGCTTTGGGACAGTCCCGATCATATGCAGTTTTAGTTATTTCTGTAGCATCTGTAAAACGGAAATACTTACTTACTTATCCTCTTCGTCCCAGTTGGGGCATAAGGCCGCAATCATACATCATAATCATAATCATAGTAGAAAAGACTCACGCACATCCCAAGTATAGTCACAGGTGCTAGACTCAAAATAGATCTGTAATGTAGTGGAAAAAAGTCTGCACACCGTACACTGCCACTGAATCCTGTCTCGTGGATTCTGTCTTCCTTGGCCTGCGCTTCGTCCCAGGAAAGACCCATCTCCTTCAGCTCCATCATCACTGTCCTTCCCCAGGTGTTCTTTGGTCTACCCCTCTTTCTCTTCCCAACTGGGGTCCATCTCAAGGCAACTTTGGGTAACCTTTCATTGGGCATCCTCAATACATGGCCGAGCCATCTTAACCTCCGTCTCCTTATCTCAAGGGACATATGCAAGCTGCCTGTCTTCTTATAAAGTTCCTCATTCGAGATTCTATTTGGCCAATAGATGTTGCAGATCCTACATAAGCAGCTATTGTGGAAGACGTCAACCTTTCTCATATCCTGTTTTGTTACTCTCCAGCACTCAGAGCCATATACAGATGTGGGACTGGAAAACGAGGCGTCTACCGCCGGTAGCAAGCTAGATGACGCTAGATGACGTCTTTTTACGCTGCTCTGCCTGGTTCAACCAGTAGGGGGAGTCGAGTTACACGGTGGAGAGAGGGAGCTATTCTACAATCTGTGTGTGTGTGTGCATGCGACACTAGTCTTGGACATATTATTTTGCAATGTAATGCTTTTCTGTAGATTATTTGACTGTCATTGGTACAGTAATGGTGTGGTATTTTCGATTAACGTGCGTTTTTTATGGATAATCATCTAGATACTCAGATACAGTGCAGTATTATTCTTTACGAGACAACCCAACGTGCTGGCACCGAAGACCCGCCCTACTCTGCCTCTGATTCGCAGAATGTGGCTCTAGTTAGGCTCTGGTTGGGGGAAATGTAACTGGCCCGTCGATTATTGTGATCACCAGGCTGTCCTGTGGATTTCAGCTGTCGCTGTATTGAATTTACTGGTAAATTAAATTAGGTTTAACGTTAGTTTGTTTACTACAGTTATGTAGTCAACTAAGGTAACGTTACAGTAGCAACTGCTCAAATAAAGCTGTATCCACATTGCTGTCAAGTTAATGTTATGGTCTCTCGAAAATTGAATGCGACCTCAAGGCTTTTCAACACTGGCCGCGTAATATTAGTTAACGTTCATTTAGCAGTATGTAATGTGTAACGTTTAATCAACGTGAAATGGCCCTGAATACATCATATAATGTGTTTCCCAGCTGCTTATATTGTAAGTGTATGCCCAAAAATATATATCACTGAATTGAAAATGGGGGACCCTGATGTAAACAAGACTAAAGTCTTTCTCTGGTCTGTGCATCCCCTTAACAATTGTGTGTATTGAGCTGTACTGTATTGTACTCATTCTGCAATCTGTTAATTACATTTACATATCTGTAGATACTATATCTATATCTGTACATCCCTTACCTACTCTTACTAGTTACGCTGCTGGCCAGTATGACTTACTACCATATAGTGTCTTTATACCTGTATCACTGTACATGTTAATACTATATCTCTTACCTACTCTTACTAGTTACACTGCTGGTCAGTATGACTTACTACCATAGTGTCTTTATACCTGTATCACTGTACATATGAATACTATATCTCTTACCTACTCTTACTAGTTACACTGCTGGTCAGTATGACTTACTAGTTACTACCATAGTGTCTTTATACCTGTATCACTGTACATATTAATACTATAACTATATCTGTACATATCTCTTACCTACTCTTACTAGTTACACTGCTGGCCAGTATGACTTACTACCATAGTGTCTTTATACCTGTATCACTGTACATATTAATACTATATCTATATCTGTACATATCTCTTACCTACTCTTACTAGTTACACTGCTGGTCAGTATGACTTACTACCATAGTGTCTTTATACCTGTATCACTGTACATATTAATACTATATCTATATCTGTACATATCTCTTACTAGGGACACTGTACATTGGAATACTGACATACATTTGCCATGGAAACTGTACATTGGAGGAGGTTGGGTAGGTGGGGTGGGGTTGGGTGGGGCTGTACATTGGAATACTGACAAAGCCATGCTTGGTCTTTATTGTACAACTGGGTTAGGACATTTGTAGGGGCCAGTTTTGAATTGCAGTCTCCCGTAGGTGTTCTTTGAGAGTGTTTTTGAAGGTGGGTAGTGATTTACATTCCTTTACAGCTTTGGGTAGGGCGTTCCACATTGTTGTGGCATAATTGCGAAACGTGTTTAGTCCCTTGTTTGAGCCGAATCTGGGTTTTACATGATTTGTGGAGCTCCCTCTGGTGTTGTGATCGTGGTATTCACTGACCTTTGGGAAGTATTTTGACATGTACATGGGTACCTTGGTCGTGTAGTGTATCTTGTAGACCAGGCCCATTGCAAGTTGCTGTACTCTGTTGTCTACTCTAAGCCATCCTAGGTTGGCAAAGTGTGCAGGGGTGAGGTGGGTTCTAGGAGTCAGGTCAAGCAGTAGTCTGACTAGTTTGTTTTGAGATGTTTGTAATTTGGTTTTTAGTGCCTTTGAGGTGCTTTGGTACCATGAGGTGCAAGCATAGTCGTACTGTAGTACCCTTGAATGAGTTCTCCTGCCAGAGTCTTCAGGGTATTCTTGTTTACCAGGGAGGAGATCCGGTACAAGAATCGAGTTCGTTGATTGACTTTTTTTTATTACATTGGATGCCATTTTGTCACATCTGGACATTAATAAATACAAAAGTGTATTGTTATTGTTGTCATGTATTGTTGTCATGAACTGAATAGATTCCAGAAGTCATAATCCACTTAGTCCTGCTCCCAAAACTATTTTGAATATGTTGTAAAATAAATGCAACTACTGCAGAAGTAGGAATATCATTAGAATACAGTACAGAATGAATGAATGAATGAAAACTTTATTTAACAGATTGCAGAATGGGTACAATACAGTACGGCTCAATACATACAATTGTTAAGGGGATGCAGACCTGAGAAAGACGTTTGTCTTGTTTCCATCAGGGTCCCCCATTTTCAATTCATATAGACATTTATGACATACACAACATACATGACATTTATGGCATAGGGACATATAGGTATTTAGTACTGATACAGTACTAAAAACTACAGTATGTATTACTATCTACTACTACAGTACTACCTATGCTGCTATGTCTATACTACTATGTATCACAAACAGTACTGTATTTGCAAATCTGGTATGTCATAAATGTATAGATGTAGCAGTACTGTCTATCTGTATGTCGTGTATGTCATATATGTTTTTTTTTTTTTGATCAAATTTTTTTATTATTAATTACATGAAACAGGACAACACAATAACCACAGTAACAAAAAACATAACTTTCACAGGAGAATAACAAACAATAATAATACAGAATAATAAATTATAAAGACAAAAAGAAAAAGAAACAGCGTCCAACCTATCAAATATAGATGGCTACTTCAATAACAAAAAGGGTCTTCAAAACATGGCAACCTTTCCCCACCTTTACAAAGTGGAGTGACTTAAAAGATTGTTTATGAGAGTGTTGCCGCAGATTTACTGTAGATAGCCTAGGTCCCTTACACATGTTCAAGACTGCCAAACTTGCAGAAGGTAAAGTGTAAGAAGAAAGAAATTCTTCCTCCAAGTTGGTTGACAGGTCAATCAGTCTGTCAATATTAGTCTCTTGGGGAGATGGCATGTGAGTTGACATATAGCGCAGAATAGCTAAATACCAACCCCCCCTAAAATCCCCCCAGTCAAAGTTAAGAAGGACAAGACAAAAACCAAGACAGACAAGACATTTCCTCCTCCCCCTCCCCAGAGACCGCCGGACCCCCCCGATCAAGCGCCCCAACCCCGCTCAGCCGCACACTGCGGTCTTTACCTTCTCAGCTGCTGCGAACCACAGGTCAATTCCAGCCTGCCCTACCCCGATCACCCGGGCCGTGGATATCTCAAGATAAATCACATCCAATAGAGTTAGGGACCAGTTAATCATTGTAAGCTTCTCAGGCTCCTTCCATCTCATTGCTATTAGCTTCTTCGCTGCTGTGACGCCCGCTAGGACAACCCTTTTCAGTTGTACGGACGCGGGTAGTGTCGTTATATCGTTCAGGAGTAGCGTAACAGCTGTGAATGGGATAGTTAAGCCACACAGATCTGAAAGTTTGTCCGTTATTGACCTCCAGAAGCGGGCCACTGGTGGGCAATCCCAATACATATGCATATAAGTGCCAGTGGCCTTTTGAGAGCACAAAGTGCACCGAGAGTCGGTTATCAGTCCCATAGCAAATAGCTTCCTAGGTGTAAGATAGGTCCTATGAATATAATTAAAATTAATTTGCTGGTGATTGGGGTTGCGGGAAGATAATGCCACATTTGCCCAAACATCATCCCAGTCAAACTCGGGGTCCAACTCCGGTATATCCACACGCCAGATTGTATCCAATGATAAATTTTTATACGTGGATTGAATTAAGAGCGTATAAAAGTCGGAGACAAACCCTCTGGATGTCGTCCTGTCCACTATGAGCCTGAGGAAGGGGTGTGGGTGCAAGGCTTGAGCCCACGGTACGCCATGCGCCCTCAGTGCTGACCTTAGTTGAAGGTAAAGAAAGAAGGACTCGCCGGGTAGATCATAAAATTCTCTTAAGTCCTGAAACGCACGGAGGCCGTTCTTATCATAAATATCCTCCAGAGTATGCACTCCCCTCCTTTGCCATTGAGGAATATTAACCGGCTTGTGTCCAACAAGTAATTGCTGGTTATTAAAAATTGGAGAGTCCAGGTGCCAAGGGCATTTAACCCCACACGACCTCTGTACATTACGCCACGTTTGGATCACGTGAGTTATGATCGGTCCATACCTCAGCCGGCATTTCGCAATAGAGACAGTGGAGTACACTACATCCTGTAATCTTAGCGGAGACACCGCCGCCGCTTCTAAGGAGCGCCACGATACAGCCTCTACAGGGTCTAGCCAGCACATCAAAGGTCTCAGTGAAAAGGACCAGAAATACAGTTTAAAATCAGGGATTGCGAGGCCCCCATCTTGTTTCCTACGTTGAGTAGTAGCCCTTTTGATTCTCGGGCGTTTGTTATTCCAGACAAACTTAGATACCATCGATTGTACCTTGCGCCAGTGGTCTATTGGAGGGGGCAGGGGGAGCATTGAGCTAATAAAATTTATCCTAGGCAGGATGTTCATTTTGATTATGGAAGCCCGGGCTTGTAAGGAGTTAGGAAGGGACGACCACCTGTCTAGATCCTGGCGTATTTTATCATAAGTACCCGTGAAGTTGTACTTAGTAGTTTGGTTCAGCGTGGGGAATATCTCTATGCCCAGGTATTTGAAATGTTCTACTATGGGGATATCAGCTGGTAGTCGTACCGCCTTGGCCAGTTCATTAAGAGGTAGGCAGGCTGATTTGTTCCAGTTAATCTTAAAACCTGACAATTTACCAAAGTCGTCGATTATCCTCAATAATTTTGTGGCCGACCGGGAGGGGTCGTCCATGAAAATCAGCAGGTCATCCGCATAGAGAGCAATTTTGTGTGGAGTATTGTTGACCATTATGGGGACGATGTCCTCCGATTGCCTAATAAATTGGGCCAAAGGTTCGAGGGAAAGCGCGAACAGTCCCGGGCTCAGAGGGCAACCCTGTCTAGAAGATCTGGAGACTGGAAAGAGTGTGGAACAGTTTTTGCCTGTCAGTATCATCGCAGACGGCGAGGCATACAGGACTTTAATCATATGAATAAAACTCTTTCCAAGACCCATGACCTCAAGTACCTTCCACAGATATGACCACTCAAGTCTGTCAAACGCCTTCATGGCATCCAAAGACAGAACTGTGGATGGAGTTGTATTGTCTTTACTGTTATCGATTACATGCAACAGCCTCCTAAGATTATCTGCAGCCAGACGCCCCGGGATAAAACCAGTTTGATCGCAGTGTACCAATACAGACATAAATCTCTGCAGGCGACGGGCCAGCACCTTGGCAAACACCTTTAAATCGGCCCCGAGAAGACTCAAGGGTCTATAGCTACCACAATCATTGGGATCTTTGTCCTTTTTGAGAAGTAAAGAAATCAACGCCATATTGACATCTCTTGAGAACTCCCCTTGTTCGATAGCGTAATTGATCATATCGAGCATCAATGGACCCAGTTGGTCCCAGAAAGCTAAATACACTTCGGGTGGAATACCATCCCAGCCTGGCGCCTTACCCCTCTGCATTTCAACAATAGTCTCCCTCAATTCTGCGAGAGTAATCGGTCTCCCCAGTTCCTTGGCCTCTTCCTCAGAAATGTGGGGTATCTCAAGCCCGCCAATGAACGATTCAAATCTAGAGTCATCCAGATTACCCTCTGAGCTATATAACTGTGAGTAAAACTCTTTAAAAGTGTCATTGATCTTTTTCGAATCAGTAGTGACTGCACCCTGGCTCGTCCTAATCGAGGGGATATCTGAGAAATGATCATTTGATCGTATTTTCATTGCCAATAGATGGCTAGGTCTGGAGCCGTGAAAATAGTAATTTTGTCTTGTCCTGTGTATCAAAAACTCAGACTGTTGTTTAAGTATGGAGTTTATTTCTTTTTTGACTATCTTACGTTGTGTGTTTATTCGTTCATTATAGTCAGTTTGCAAGGATGCGTATAGGTCCGCATATAATGATTCCAGTCCTTCTAGCTTTTTTGACCGGGATTTTCGCAAATTGGAGGCAAATAGTGTGACATGACCCCTGATGAATCCTTTCAATGCGTTCCACAGGACCCTAGGGTCTTCTACTGTGCCAACGTTGATCTGCAAAAATTCAGCTAGTTTACTCCTGAACTCAGAACAGAAGTCATCGTTCTTTAGCAAGGTCGAATTAAAACGCCATCTGGGAGCTCTTGCGGAGAGCCTGCCAAAGGTTGCCGTAAGGAAAATCCCCTTGTGGTCTGAGAGAGCCAAGGGAACCAATGAGACATCGAAACTATCAAACATATTAGGGGACGCGAATGCATAGTCAATTCGAGAGAAGCTTTTGTGTCTGGCTGACAGGTGAGAGTAATCTCTGAGGGTGGGGTTGCATAAGCGCCAGAGGTCTGAGAGCCCCGTGTCTTTGGCCCACATCCTGAGGGCCTTAGAGGCCCGTTTCTGGTCGCTCGTTTCAGAGGGCCCAGACCTATCCATCTCCGCATCCCAGCACGCATTAAAATCGCCACCCACAATGAGAGCGTATCCATTAAGTTCCAACATATTCTTCGTGATTGTATTATAGAACGCTGAATCAAATGTGTTAGGAGCATACAATGCTATTATAGCCATCTTCCTATGCAAAAATTCAACTTTTGCTATAGTAATCCTTCCCTCCGTGTCCGACCATACATCCAAGATTTTGATATCAAGGTTACGTCTTGTAACTATGACTACTCCTTTCGTCTTATCATCGGCTGAGGATGCGGAGATAACGTGATATTGCCGATTTGCCAGTCTTGACACGTCACCTACCATTAAATGCGTCTCACTAAGGAGAGCAAGGTCAATATTTCTCCTCTTCAATAGCCAAAGGACACTGGCACGCTTGTGTGGGGCGTTAAGCCCTCCTGCGTTCCAAATTAAAATATTCAATTTAGCCATGGTCGAGCTTGTATAAGTGCGTAGAGAACATACCCGTGCAGCCAGGCTGAGTACAGAGGTGCCGATCCCGGCGGGCCCGGACGGTCAATCCCAGGAGTTCAGAGGAGGAACGCTTACACATATATAAGACAACAGTACATAGAACACATAAAAATACCACCCCAGCTACAACCCCCCCTCCTTCTACTCTAAACCCTAACCCACCCGTCCTACTATAAGTTCCTCTATACCCACTCTCCAATCCCCACCCTATGCCCCACCCACTGAGGATGGTCATCTTCCTATCACTTCCCACTAGAGACATGGATCAATAAGACGCTTCCCACTCCCACCCCCCTCTAGATAAACCCCTGAGTAAACCCCCACTAGTCCAATAAACACAAATAATAATAAAATAAAATTCAATAAAGATATCGGTCGAAAACCACCTGAGCCCTGGCCCCAACATGAGAAAACCATAATGGTAAAAATAGCCATCATTAAATAATAACTCCGCATCAACCTGCAGCCCTCTATTTCGGGATCTGCGCTTCAACATCACATTGTTATAGCCCAAAAAGGTATAGGAAAATTCAATACAAAATTAAATTAAAGCATCCCAGCCGATAGTCTAAGGCAGGTTCGGGTCACAGGTTAATTGTGCAAAATTGTGTGAACAGTGTCAATTAAACAATGACAAAAAAAAAGGAGGAAGGGAAAAAAAAGGGGGTTATGGTCAAAGTGCACCCCTTTAGCCGTCCCTCTGATCAGGCACAACGGCTGAAATGACCCAACCTATGTAAGATTAGAATTAAACACAATCATTCATTAATCAATCCGGGGATGGTAATAGGCAACACCTGACACCACCTGTCATCATACATTGTTTCAATAAAGATATCGGTCGGAGCAGTTAGTCCAAGATAGGATCGAATCACATTTAAATTGCTCATTCAAATGCCATTAAAACATATAGGAAAATTCAATACAAAATTAAATTAAAGCATCCCAGCCGATAGTCCAAGGCAGGTTCGGGTCACAGGTTAATTGCTCATTCAATTGCCCTTAAAACAGCGACACTAATTATTATATAATTACTCAGCATCAACCTGTAACCATCTACCCTGGAGTCTGCATATTAATGTATCAACGTTATAGCATAAGTGCCTCACGGAAAATTCAAAACAAAATTAAGGCTTGTCAGTAGTTAGTCCAAGGTAGAACCGGATCACATTTAAATCGCGCATATAGATGACATAAAAACAGCGACAGTAGGAAAGAAAAAAGAAAGGAAGAGAGGGTAATGGCTCGAGTGCAAGCCATATAACCATATAGCCATTAAGTGCAAGCCATACCCGACCCAACCTGTTATCAAATATTGTTTATGCATATTCAACCGACCTTGGTATCTACTTTGGATCACCAAAGCTCAAAACAACCTGGATATAAAAATAAAAAGCATACCAGAAGTTAGTTAGGGACTCGGTCACTCTTGAACTGTGCAAACCAATGTCCCTTTGAACAGCAACAGCAACCAAAATACGTAACCATTAACGAATGTCTCAGCGCAGACCATAGTCGAAGCCCGCTGGCTAGCCCGAGGCTAGCGCGTAAGCTAGTGACGAATCCGGATAGCACGTTAGCCTACTATGTACATTGTTCAGCTAGCTCGTTAGCTTCCAAAGAGGCGATACACAAGTACGACCATGAGGTCAGCTTTAGCAAGTAACAGAAGTCATTGGGAAGCCCCGCTAGTTGGATGGGCAGAGGACAGTTAGCATGTCTGGGCATGACAGCAAGTGTTTGTGAATAGTCGACCTAATCAATGTATATAGGCCCAAACCGCCAAGTCACTCACCCTCCATAGATATCAAGCAACAGACTCGGGTGTCTTCGCGAGATATTCCTTCGCTTTAGCCAACGACCAAAACAAACGCTGACCACCGACCTTCTCCAACACAGATAGTTTCGCGGGAGCGAATAACGTGGGCCTCAGGCCTAGTCTCCATAGCTTAGTCAGGACCACCTTGTACTCGGCTCTCTGAGCTTGAACCTCCGGTGTAAAGTCCTCGAAAATGGCCACTTTGTGATCGCCAAACCTCAGAGTACCCCTTCTGGTACGAGCCGACCGCATGATGATTTCTCTCTGTTGGAGTCTGTTCAGCTTGACTATGATGGGCCTCGGTTCTTTGTTCACGCCGGGAGAAAACCTGCCCGCTCTGTAAGCCGACTCACAGATAGGAGGCGAGGGGAGGACGTCCGTCCCTAGTATCTTCTGCAGCAGTTCGGGCATGGTCTCAGAGAGACGGCCTTCACCGCTGGTCTCCGGTACTCCAACAATCCTGACGTTGTGGCGTCTATCCCGGGACTGCATCTCCTCCATCGCCGACTGTAGTTTGTTGACTTCAGCCTGCCTAGCCAGCAGGGCGGATTCAAGACCCGCCATCTTCTCACATTGTGATGATACCTCCGTCGTTAGCATGGCTAGTTCGTTAGCATTAGCCGATGAGGCAGCGTGAATCGTCTCCATCTTTTCTGTCAGCGGGACTACCGCCAGCCGTATTTCTTCTGATATCTCACGACGGAGGCTGATACAGAAATCCGCCAGCACTTGCTTCTGTGCTTCAGCGATGCGTGCCTCAGAGTCTGCGTGTACTTTCTTCTGTGCTTCAGCGATGCGTGTCTCAGATTCTGCGTGTAGCTTGGTCATGACCAAGAGCACAGCTTCGCTTAACTCCCCGACAGCGGGAGACGGTACGGCCATGCTCGGCGGTGTCGGTGTCGTGCCTAACTCTTTCATGGCTCTGGTTTCCACCCCCGCCATCGTAGAAAGTCGAAAAAAGTTGATGAATGTATACTAAACACGACAACCTAGCAAACAGATAAAAAACAAATAAAAATAAAATAAAGACTAATGGGGAGAAACGTATATTCAGCACGGTAGAAGGGAGCTCATGTGAAAACACGTCTACTCCATGATCGCTCAGCTCCGCCCCCCCTGTATGTCATATATGTTACGATGAATTGAAAATGGGGGACCCTGATGTAAACAACCAGTATGGCCACTAGTACAATACTGTAACAAAAATGAGCAGAAGTATTTCAATTATTAGACGGAATGCCTATTTTTTAACAGACACAGCTACTGTACCAAGCAAGTCATACAATCACTAGTTTTGTCACATCTGGACTACTGTCCAGCAATCTAAAAAATAGTAAGATAAAATAGACAGAGTAAAATAGTGCAGTGCAATAAAATAGTAGAATAGAATAGATACAACTTATTTTTTTACAATGAGAATTTTATTACCATTGCAGAATGGGTAAACTACAGTCAATACACACAATTGTTAAGGGGATGCAGACCAGAGAAAGACGTTTGTACATTGCAAAGTTCATCCTTCCTCTGCAGAGTTCAAATAAAGCTGACTTGACCTGACTTGAAAAAAACAGTGTTGAGACAACCCCCCCCCCACCATCAATGTACAGCCCCCCACCCCACCTACCCACCTATTAACACCTCATCAAGGAGAGGGGGCAGGGAGGTGTCAAATGCATCTGAGTACGGTCACAGTTCCATCCTAGAGGCTAATCTTTCCTGTGACAAAATGGCATCCAATGTAATATATTCCATAGTATATTCCACTACAATGGGTACAATACTGACCAGAGAAAGACTTTCGTCTTGTTTACATCTACTATTTTTATTATTGTCTATTTAAAACTTAAAAAAAGGGGTGAAACGATACAGCATTCACTTTACGGCCTATAGGGATATTTTATTTCAATTCTCTGTTAGAAAAGAGAAATATTAAGCCCTGTGCAAGGAATAATATGAAAATGTGCCATTGAATAGCCTGTAGCTAGATATGACATTTGTACATGACATGTTTGTCCTCCATAGATACAGTAATTGAATGGAAATTGTATTAACAGATTGCAAAATGGGTACAATACAGTACAGCTCAATACACACAATTGTTAAGGGGGTGCAGACCAGAGAAAGACTTTCGTCTTGTTTACATCAGGGTCCCCCATTTTCAATTCATAATGACAACAGTACCGATAGGAGATAAGATAAGATAAAAAACTGAAGAATATTGATCAGGCCAGAGTTACATTATTATTTCAGGTGTATTCTCATCAGAAGCCATGGAGAACTATAAGTCTTTAGAGGCATAGCGCTTCTTTGTGTTCCACCGGAAACTGACAAGGTGCACCTTGTTGCGGGCGGATGTCAGACCATCCTACAGAGTGAATGATGATCCACATCATCCTTGGGTGGCCTTAGATGGCACGGGAAAGGTGGTTGCAGGTCACTGTGACTGTATGGCAGGGTGAGTTAAATAAAAAATAAATAATAAAAAGAATGTTGCCACAAATGTACCAGTGTTACCCATCCAACAGGAGCAACAGGCGGCCAGCAGCACAAGCACTCCAGTCTACTGCTTGTGTAAAACAACAACAGAATCAGAGAGCATGGTTGGCTGTGACACCTGTGATGACTGGTTCCATCCCAGGTGTCTAAACCTCAAAAGGCTACCGAAAAGCAAGACATGGTATTGCCCGGAGTGCAGAAAAAAGAAAAAGAAGTCTAACCCTAACTAAGTTGCTGTACTCTGTCGTCTACTCTAAGCCATCCTATATTGTCAAAGTGGGCAGGGGTGAGGTGCGTTCTAGGAGTAAGGTCAAGCAGTAGTCTGACCAGTTTGTTTTGTGATGTTTGTAATTTAGTTTTTAGCCCTTTTGAAGTTTTATGTTATGGCTTCCTTCTTGGAGAAAATGTAGGTCTGCCAATGCTGCTGTTATGCATTGTTGTGCATGTTGAAACTTGAAATAGCACTTTTGTATTTTTGTATATAAAAAAAATAAGCATTTTTTACATGCATTGTTGTGCATGTTGAAATTGTAGGCCTGCCAATGCTGCTGTTATGCATATGTTATGCATGTTTAAACTTGAAATAGCACTTTTGTATTTTTGTATATAAAAAAAATAAGCATTTTTTACATGCATTGTTGTGCATGTTGAAATTGTAGGCCTGCCAATGCTGCTGTTATGCATATGTTATGCATGTTTAAACTTGAAATAGCACTTTTGTATTTCTGTATCTAAAAAAAATAACCATTTTTTACATGCATTGTTGTGAAATAGCACTCAGTCACAGAAAGTTAATGTGACAGGTGGTAAGAGCCGGCAACTGCACCTCCTCATCCATCACGCTCAACATAGGGGCCCCCCAGGGCTGTGTTCTGAGCCCCCTCCTCTACTCCCTGTACACACATGACTGCGTAGCACAGCGGAACAACAACACCATCATCAAATTTGCTGATGACACAGTAGTGGTGGGCCTGATCTCTGCCAACGACGAAAGGGCCTACCTGGAAGAGGTAGAGAACCTGTCACAGTGGTGTCAGGAGAACTGCCTCTCCCTGAACGTCAGCAAAACAAAAGAGATGATTGTGGACTTCAGGAGGTCGGGGGTCAAGGACTACAGCCCCCTCAGCATCGACGGGGCACCAGTTGAGAGAGTGAACAGTTTCAAGTACCTCGGAGCCCACATATCCGAGGACTTGACATGGACCACACACATTGACAGTGTTGTGAAGAAGGCACGACAACGCCTCTACTTCCTCAGGCGCCTAAGGAAGTTCCAAGTCAGTCAGAAGATCCTTAGGAACTTCTACTCATGTACAATAGAGAGCATCCTGACCGGCAACATCACCTCCTGGTTTGGGAATAGCACTGCACAAGACCGTAGCAGACTACAAAGAGTGACACGTTCAGCCGAACGCACAATTAGAGGGGGGCTTCCCACCCTCCAGAACATTTACAACAAGCGGTGCAAGGGGAAGGCTAAGAGAATTATTAAGGACTCGAGCCACCCGAACAACTGCCTCTTTGAACTGCTGCCGTCAGGCAAGCGATACCGGAGTCTTATGGCGAGCACAGAAAGACTCAGAAGGAGCTTCTATCCCCAGGCCATCAGGCTGCTAAACGAACAATAATCGCTAAACGAACAATAATCACTATGCAACAACCATCAAATGCACACAGCACACACACCCACACGCACACACACACTCACTCAAACAAACAACACACTGCAGCACCCACTCTCCACACTTTAGATCACACAAACACACTTACACTTTATATTTATTGATAAAGGATTTGCACTACAACTCGTACACCTACTGTGAATTGTACCTAAACTGCACCTCGTCCATTTATGCCTTGCACTATATAGTATTGTATATTAGTACACTGCACAGTATTGTATATTGTATGGTAACTACGTCTACGAACATTGTACATATGTCTAAACTGAACACTGTGACCTCTTTTTTTTTTTCTCTTCTAATTTTTACTATGTTTTTATTTCATACTTATCTTGTCATGCACAGTCTCTGGAGCGCAACAGTAAGAAGCATTTTGTACAAAAGTATTCTGTACTTCTGTATGACAACTATTAAAGAAACTTGAAACTTGAAACTTGAAACAATACATTTTTTGTATTTTTGTATCTAAAAAAAAGCAATAGCAGAAGTTAGTTTTGCATTTTCTTTACTTGCATTGTTGTGCATGCTGAAATAGCACTCACAGATAAAACTGCAATAGAAGAACAGAACATTTCATTCTTATTTGTATATTTGAACAATAAAGCAAGGTTATTCTTTCAAAATGATGTTTGCTATAGTTGTTGTGCCCCTGGTATGTGGTTGACAAACATTGACAAACATATTTACAATTAGCATTTTATAAAGTAGAACTGTAATGTGTACTTTCTCAGTCAGTGCTAAGTGCAGTCATCTTATGCAGCATCACTTTTCACATCAAAACAAAAGTAGAACTGTAATGTGAGACGGGGAAACTTTGTTTTGAATACTGGGGGGATGATTGAGAATATGTGGTCCCTGTCCTGCCATTTAATCAAGAAGTCAAGCTTGACGTACATCAGGTCTATCCAGGTCCAGAACACTTTGATGACTGTTGCCTTTGACACACCTCTGATGTGGGAAATGAGGTCAAAGGACATGTCGTGACGCAGTTTGACAAGGGTGATAAATAGCTGATCTATGGGTGAGATTATGATGCTCCTTGTCTTCTCTGTGTGACAGTAAGAAAACAAGTTCTGAAGCACTGGCCAGGTAACACCTGTCATCATTTTGCATTTGGTGTTGTTGCTGTCCGACTCGACCTTGGTTCTCTGTTGGTCACCATCCTCCTTGGCTGCATCCCTCTCCTCTCTGAGAGACTGCATCTCGTCAAACAGAGACTGCTCGGTGATGGGAGGTGTGGCTGCTTCCTCAACTTGGGCTGCTGCCTCAACTTGGATGTCTTGGCTGCAACGTTTAGTCCTCTTGTGGGGAGTCACTTTAAATGAAATAAAAACCATACTAATAAGAAACTGCAATTTAGGAACCCATTGATTTTGGCACATAACTGAAAACTAGATGATATCACTTACCATGGTATGAAGAGGAGTTCCTTTTTGCATGCCGCTCATGGCGACTGATGTTCGTTGACGTAGATGGTGTAGACTGTGATGTTGAAGGGAATACAGATGGAATGTAGTCTGGGTGTGTTTGGTCATTGACCTTTGCACCTGAATGAATGAATGAATGAATGAATGAAAACGTTATTAACAGATTGCAGAATGGATACAATACAGTACGGCACAATTGTTAAGGGGATGCAGACCAGAGAGACTTTCGTCTTGTTTACATCAGGGTCCCCCATTTTCAATTCATAGTGACATACATTTGTGACATACTCAACATACATGACATCATGACATTTATGGCATAGGGACATACATGACATACAGGTATATAGTACTGTTACATTTGTGACATAATATGATATGCAAATATACAGTACTGTTACCCCATAGATCCTGACAGAGAGTATATACATATGACATGTATATTACAAGCAATACGACTATTCAATAACAAGTCCTTAGAGCAAGGACAACAACACTGAATGTGATTGATAAATAGTATACTAGTAACATATAAAAATGAAAAAGGCATGTAGGCTACACTGAGAATGGACTATTATGGGGAAGTAGCTAGCAGAGACTGCTAGCTAATCAATCAATCAGCTAGCAGCTAACATCTGCTGTTTACAGCCTCACAGCCAATACAACTTAATTTACTATATAAATATGTGTTCCTTATTCTCACCTGTTATGAAATGGGTAGAGCAGACATACGTAGAATTTGACTTGGGGGACCAGGGTCTGCTTTGGTCGACTCTCCCGTCTGCTCTACCCAGTCAAAGGAAGTTGACTTCGAGAATATACAGTACTGTTTACAGTATGTGTACAAGGGAAGACTACTCGAAATGTGTTGTTTTCTTTGTGCATTAAGCCAGTCAATTTGCTCTTTGTATGGGATTATAACGGAGTTGTTCTTGTTTGTGTGCTCCCCTCGCATTTGACGATCAATTGGACTTGAAAACAGCAGTGACCACCACTCGTTAGATCATATGAAACAGTAGCCCCTGTCACGTCACGTAAGCGGCAGATAAAACAGTGAAGATCAGATCATTTGACTTACCACTTAATCCAACGTTCATTCCCCACAAGCGTCTCCGGTGACCGACCCCGAACACCAGCCAGTATTTACCCTGGTCGATTTGGTCGTCCACTCCTGCACTGTTCCCGGCACACGCTGCCGATTAAGGGCACGTACTTGGTCCTCAATAATGGACATTAGTGGACAAACCACTAAAACAATGGGGTTTACGTGCCATTTGGAATAGCCATAGGTCTTTGCTGTAGCCGGTATTTTTGTATTTCCGATTCACATTTAGGAGGCATAGCAAGTTCGGTTGTCTCGAAGGAAGGATATAATTCCAACTTGACTTTGACTTTGCGCCTCCTGGCGGCACAAAACAGAAACCGCACCCACCCTAATAAAACCATTTGACGAGAGCCGTTAACGGGCGGCAGAGGGCGTTGAAACGGCGGTAGGAGGGACCTCAATTTGCAATGCTGTAACTGTAGCAGGACAGACTTAACATTGCTGTTGTAGAGCCTGAGTTTGGTTTTAAGGCTATATTGTTTAGACTTCCAGATGTTGTGAAGTTGGCTGAAAGCACCTCTTGCTTTGTTGAGACGCGTCTTGATGTCTTTTTGCATTCCACTTTCACTGCTTATGAGGCTTCCGAGGTATGTAAAGTCTTCTACACATTCCAACGCCTCTCCATCGATGGTGATTGGAGGTGCTGTTGGGGCATTGATGCACATCACCTGGGTCTTTTTCTGGTTGATGTAGAGACCAGTTTGCTTTGCATAATTGCTTAGCCGGTCAGACTTCTCCTGGAGGTGGCTACGAGTGGATGACATGACTGCCAGATCGTCTGCAAAGTCAAGGTCTTCCGTAAAGGAGAAGAGGGTCCATTGGATTCCACAGGGACGGTCTGATGTAGTTTGACGCATAACCCAGTCGATGGTAATCAGGAACAGAATAGGGGAGAGGATGCAGCCTTGTCTTACTCCAGATTTAATGGGAAATGACTCTGTCAAGGTGTTATCAAGGATGACACTGCATTCAAAGTGTTCATAGAATTTTCCAATGATGTTGACCATTTTGGAAGGTATTCCATATGCCCTTAGGATCTTCCATAGGCTCTCGCGATGAATACTGTCAAATGCCTTCTTAAAATCGATAAAGTTAATATACAAGGGGGCGTTCCACTCAATACACTGTTCGATGATGTTGCGTAAGGTAAAGATCTGATCGATACAACCTCGACCTTTGCGAAATCCTGCCTGTTCCTCTCTTAGCTTGACATCTATGGCACTATCAAATCTCTTAAGAAGGATTCTGCAAAAGACTTTACTAGGGACGGAGAGAAGTGTTATGCCTCGCCAGTTATCCAATCCAATCCACTTTTTTATCACAGTATTTCAGGTCACCTTTCTTAGGAAGCTTGCATATGAGGCCCTTGCTCCATTCCCTTGGTATGGCATTGTGCTCCCATATCTTGGCGAAGAGGTCGGTCAGCACCCTGGAAGCTGTGGTGATATCTGCCATCAACATTTCTGCATGTAGCATGTCGATTCCAGGGGCTTTTCCCCGCTTCATATCCTTGATTGCCGTTTGTACTTCAGCTTGGGAGGGATGATCGGTGTTAATAGCGATGTCATCCAAAGGTTCTGGATCTGCAGGCTCTTCAGGTTCTGGTCCATTGAGCATTTCTTCAAAGTGTTGAGCCCATCTTTCAGCTTGTTCCCTTTCAGTTGTTATCAGTTTACCTTGTTTATCCTTAACTAGTTTAGTGTAGATGTTCCTTGGACCGCTTAGCTGTTTAGTGATCCTATACACTATACTGAGTTGGCCTTTAGCTGCAGCCGTCTCTGCTTCACTTGCCAGGTTCTCCACAAAGGCTCTCTTATCCCTTCGGGCACTCCTCTTGACCTCTAAGTCTTTCACCTTGTACTCTTTCTTTGCACGTTCAGTTAGCCTGGGTGACTTTGCACTCAGCAGTTTGTCTTTGGCTTTCTTCCTCTCATCGATTTTTGTCCATGTCTGAGGTGTTATCCATTGTTTGTCTCCTTTCTTTCTAAAGCCTATGACACTCTCTGCAGTTTCTTTGTATACTTTTGCGATGTTCCCCCATGTTTTCTCAACATCTCCATTTTCTTCTCCATCTTCATCTTCCAGTGCACTGAAGCGGTTTCTAAGCTCGATGGTGAACTCTTTTTGGACTTTTGGTGCAAGAAGCTTGTTGATGTCAAACACTTTGCGTCGCTGTTAGGTGTTGTTCTGAGTTTTAGCCTGATCTTGGCTATCACCAGGTGGTGGTCACTGCCAACATCCGCCCCCCCGGTGGACTTTGACATCCAGAAGAGATCGTTGCCATTTCTTGTTGACAATGACATGGTCAATCTGGTTGACCGTATGCCCATCTGGGGATCTCCAGCTTAGTTTGTGGATGTCTCTGTGGGGGAAGATGGTTCCACCTATTGTGCATCTGTTGTTAATGCAGAAGTCAACAAGCCTCTCTCCATTGTCATTGATAGTTCCGCAGCCATGCCGCACCATTGCATCTTCTCTCCCGATGTTATCATTTCCAACTTTGGCATTCAAATCTCCCATAATCAGTATCATGTCATGTTGTGGGACCTTGGAGACTGCACATTGCAGTTGCTCGTACCAGTCGTCCTTAGTCTCCTCCTCTGCCTCGTTTGTAGGGGCGTAACACTGTAAGATGGTCATTTTACAGTATCGGGAGTCAAATCTTGCTCTGAGCAGTCTATCACTGATGGGTTCCCATTCCGTGAGATATTTGGATGTCTCCTACACCGCTGGAGTGTGCATCATCTTTTCCAGAGAAAAGGATAGTTGAGCCCTCTTTTGTCACCTTGCGGCCTGAACCAGTCCATCTACACTCGCTCACACCAAGGATGTCCAACTTATAGTTCTGCATTTCTCTGATGACTTGTGCTGTCTTTGACGTTTCACACATAGTACGGACATTCCATGCTCCAAGACGTAAGACGGATCATGGTTCGGGGTCTTAGAAGACTCATCTTCGAGCAACAGACTTCCCGATTTGGGCTTTCATCTGCTGCCGTCATAGTGCCAGTGTTTTGGCTAGAGCTTCATAGACACCAGGTTTTGTGGGGTCCAAAAACGGAAATGCCATTGGATATAACGTTAGCAGCTATTAGCCATTTATCTAGCTTTCCAGAAAATATACTAGCCCAAATCCGCTATAAAGCTTATATTCACGGCGCTATAAAATGACAACCTATTGATGATTTTTTTTTTAGACATTTTGAAGGGACGGTTTATGAACTCAATTGACAATGAGAATGGACAGATAGCAATACTATAAAGTATAGATTTAGCTCTACAAAAAGCCACAGGTTTGTTTACAAAAGCTGGTCCTCAACCATTATATTAGACGGGCCCCAGTGGTCGCGAAAGTGTTAACGTAGCCCATTTCCTCATATTGTTTTCATCTCTCTATATTAACGTGATTGATTGATTGAAAACTGTATTAACAGATTGCAGAATGGGTACAGTACAGTACACAGTACAGTACAGCTCAATACATACAATTGTTAAGGGGATGCAGACCAGAGAAAGACTTTCGTCTTGTTTACATCAGGGTCCCCCATTTTCAATTCATCATAACATATATGACACACACGACATACAGATAGACAGTACTGCTACATCTACTGTACACTGTTTCTACTAGTACTGCTACGTAACTAGCTATTCATATCAATCGACATCACATCAATAGTTAGTATATTGATGCACGGCGGTAGCAGTATAGCGATGCACGGCGGTAGTAGTTAGTGCATTGATGTGATAGTTAGTATATTGATGCACGGCGGTAGCAGTATAGCGATGCACGGCGGTAGTAGTTAGTGCATTGATGTGTAGGGATGGGTACCTTTCACATTTGAACCGATACCGGTACCGGTACCGGTACCTGTGAATCGATACCGGTACCCAACGGTACCTTTTTTTGTATTAATTTTTTTTTTTTTTTTTTTTTTTTTACTTTTTTCTTTTCATGTCAACGTTCACACGCACAATATATGCTTACCTAGGATTTGACTTGATTCAACAACAAAGCAGTCGGAGCAATGACAAGCCGAAAACTGTCGAAATTTAATTTACCTACCTCAGTCGTAAAAAAAAATCCAAACTTCAAATAACTACAATTTCGACAGTTTTCGGCTTGTCATTGCTCCGACTGCTTTGTTGTTGAATCAAGTCAAATCCTAGGTAAGCATATATTGTGCGTGTGAACGTTGACATGAAAAGAAAAAAGGTACAAAAAAAAAAGGTAATTTTTTTTTTTTATAAAAAATATTTTTTTTTTTGTTTCTCACTTGATTCGATACTCGGTAGTACCGACGTGTTTCGGTTCGGTACATCAAAAGTACCGAATTCGGTACCCATCCCTATTGATGTGATAGTTAGTATATTGATGCACGGCGGTAGCAGTATAGCGATGCACAGCGGTAGTAGTTAGTGCATTGATGTGATAGTTAGTATATTGATGCACGGCGGTAGCAGTATAGCGATGCACGGCGGTAGTAGCGGTAGTAGTGCATTGATGTGCTAGTTAGTTAGTATATTGATGCACGGCGGTAGCGAGTTAGTTGATAGTTAGTAGTATATTGATGCAGGTAGGTAGCTGATGTGATGGACTTGTGGAACTGAGAAGTTCTGAAAGTTAGGAGCGAGCATTAGGAGTAACGCGTAGGTAGCTAATGTGATGGACTTGTGGAACTGAGAAGTTCTGAAAGTTAGGAGCGAGCGTTAGGAGTAACGCGATTGGGCGATGAGAGAAGCGTCAGTGGCCAATCAGGCCGCATAAACCGAACGTGGAAGGACAACTGCCTTGGGGAAAGTATTCACGCGTCCCGGGCCAGAGAAGATCTGACTGTGCAGAAAAGTTTTATCTCTGAAGTTCTGCAGCTATGCTATGCTTCTTGGATCGCCCCTAAAATAACCATTGATCTGGTTCAAGTAAAACTCCATGATCTGTTTGTTATTGTTCATTCTAGAAAATAACATTATGCCTTGGTGACCCTTAGTAATTTTAGGGGTGTCAAGAGCATGTCTGAAATTTGAAGTTCAAGTTTCTTTATTAGTTGTCATACAAAAATACAGAATACTTTTATATAAAATGCTTCTTTCTGTTTTGCTCCAGAGATTGTGCTAGATAAAAATAGATAAGTATAAAATAAGTATAATAAGTATAAAATAGAAGTCAAGTATGTAGACAAAAGTGTTCAATGTACATATATACAATATACAATGCAGAGTAGAAAAGTAACTGAGTTACAATACAATATACAGTACAATGCAGAAATGGGATGAGGTACAATTTAGGTACAATTTACAGTAAGGTGTGATGAGGTATGAGTTGTAGTACAAATTCTTTACCAATAAATATAGTGTGTTAACACTTTGATTGCCTAAGGCTAAATTCATGATATACCATCCCTTGCCAGCTCTATTTGTCTATGGAAAAGTTCCCCTTCTTTGCAGGGCTATACCTTTTTAAATTCTATTGCTAAATTGCCATTATTAGGGCCCATTCAAGGTCCTATATGTATTGTTCATTGTGTAGCAACGTTAAACTTTTTCATTCACATATTCATAGTAAAATATGGTCTAAAGTATAAGTATGTTTTCATCTCTTTCTGCAGCTTTCTCCAGAACGTGATTTATAGCCCCAAATGCATTATATTGATGATGAAATACAGTTTGGTAGGAATCTGTGCGAGATCAAAAATTTCAATTGGACGTACTTCTAGAAGTTTCTACGTATCATCTGATGATGACCGGATGGGCGGGGGATCGTTTATAATTCCGTGGGCAGTGTTATATCATTCATCTAGTGTGGGTGATATGATCATCAGAGCAGTTTATATCGAACACGTTCAAAAATAACGCTGAATCTTACCGTATCTTCCTC
Source organism: Notolepis coatsorum (assembly GCF_963971535.1). Taxonomy (NCBI): domain Eukaryota; kingdom Metazoa; phylum Chordata; class Actinopteri; order Aulopiformes; family Paralepididae; genus Notolepis; species Notolepis coatsorum. The sequence goes on from NC_140170.1 coordinate 120,320,705, forward strand.
GCGCCGTTGGACGATGAGCGTGGAACTGAAATATTCCTATTATGGGATGTAGAAATATGCGATCTATTTCCAGGTTGTATAATAGTATATACGTCCAAATCATGTTGTTTATCGAGTTATTGGCAACGGATCGCTATGTATTGTGTCGAGATCGAGTCCCGGGACCTATAGAGAGTGCCCGGAAGTAATATGGACGATCAGCACTTCAACCACATAACTTCCTGTTTGGCGCTTCTGCCGATCGGCCACCAGATGGCTCTCTTGAACCGCTAGAGGTTTGAGAGGAGCTCAGAACTGTGTGTGAAGGCTGCGGATGGAAAATATGATTCCGATCACAGATTTTTGAAATATTGATATTAAAGACGAGTTACGGCATCCTCTGCAACTTGAGCATGGCGGGGAAGGACGCCTAAACACGTTTTCGGCACTTAAAGTGTTAAGTGTCTAAAGTGGGTAAAGTGGGTGCTGCAGTGAGTTGTTTCTTTAAAGTGAGTGTGCGTGTGGATGTGTGTGCTGTGAGTGTATTTGATGGTTTGTTACATAGTGTTACAAAGGGTCAGATTAAACCGAATATATATATTTATTGCCTGAGATCCCATGTATACTATTTGTATATCGTTTGATATCCCTTGTATATTCCTTGTACAATATGCACGGAATATCCCTTTAGTCTAGCAGGACAGACCATAATATTCATTCCTCTATTGGAAGCGATCCCATGGCGCCAAGTACCGAGTAAAGCCTTGCCCACTCGAGCTGACTTGAAAGGTACCGACGAGATATGTCTGAACATGCCCGCTTTTCGCCCACGGCTACGAGACCAAGAGGCGACAGAAATGAGATAGGCACTATTTGTCCACCGTGGATATAAATATGGCGCAAGAATACAGAACCCCCCTTGCAGTTCCTTTTCAGTTCGCCTTCAGTTCAGTCTGGTTCAGTTACCAAGTAAAGCCTTACCCACTACGCTACGTGTGGTAAGTGGGCTCGCATGCCCCAAGATAGAGCCTCGTGGTATCCTAAATACGTCTGTTTGTCGTATCGTTCTCTATATATTAGTAAACCTTCATTACGAGTCAAAGACCACGTGAAGTGGGTAATTGTGTGTCTATAATAGAGCACTTATTGCCGCGTGCTAATAGTATATTAACGTCAGGACCAACCGTGCATTACCGCACCGGAGGATCTACACCGGAGCAGCAGCACCACGGAGGACTTACACCCCACCGGCAGTGCCACTCTCCGGGCAAGGATTACTCTTCTTCATTGCTTTGACCAAGCTGCTGGAACAGAGAACCGCCTACCCCACTGCTACTGTGGGATTTACACCTGCCCGTGAGACCATCACTCAAGCCTGTCTCTGTCGGAGCAGAGACTCCCCGGCTCTCACCTACACGGCGCGCATCCTGGGACCAGGTTGCCTATCCCCACTGCTCCAGGGGTGATATTGCCCCCCTGAACCCTGGACTTGCATAGAGCTTTGCCCCCCTCTGCTGGCTTACAACCGGTAGTACACCCTTTCCCAGAATAACCAGATCTACTCACTTAATATCCATTATTGATTTGACTGCACATTCTTTGCCTTATAAGCGCAATCTAAATACTGTAAACAAGCCCTTTTATGTAATAAATATTGTAAACTAGTATTTTGTGTGGAAAACCTGTTATTGTGCGAGTGTCGTCATCTAGAATACCTTTGTACGGTGTTGGCCAGCAATGTACAAGTCGGTAGTGATTCAATGATATCAGTACTTGATTAATACAGTCAGGGAATTGTACCCCTCAGTTATAATTGGTCCTTCGATAGCCGAGATAATAATTAGCGTAATATTAATATAATATTAATATGGAATTGGCCGATGACGAACACTCCACAAACGGTTCTCCTAAGCTAGATCGCCCGCAGCGCAGACGACAGCCACCTCCCTACCTAGAGGCATACTCTGTCAGTCCAATACCTAGCTTTAAAGGGAAGTTAAACGCGGAAAAAGTAGAAAGTAAAATTATGTCTGACCCTAACAACCAGGTTACCCCGACCACAGAGGCCCTAGTGGGTGCTAATGTAACTGACCAAGCTCACGGTGGGGACCAGGAGGGAACTGACACGACTTTACCCCCAGACACTACCCAAGAAGTAGTCCCCGACCACCCCCGGGAGGAAGACAACCCTAGAGAGACGCGCACCCAGGAGACGGATCTCCTCGGTACGCAACCGGAGAATGGATCTCCAACAAGTACTGCCGGGAGCCGATCGCCCCGAACGGCGTCTTCCCCCAGCGAGGCGGACAAGATGCTGGCGCAAGCACTCATCGCCACCCTGGCAGCCTCCACCGAACGCGATCGACTTCAAGCGCAACAGACGTGCGAGCGCGAACATTATGCAGGCGAGCGAGAGCGCTTCCAGGCGCAACAAAGGAGCGAGGACGACCGAATAAGACTGGAGACCAGACGCCTCCAGACAGAAGAGAACATCGAGAGAAGCCGCGCCGACGCCGCCCATGCCAGCGCCAATGCCCAGCGCGACGTCGAGAGAAGCCGCGCCGACGCCGCAAATGCACAGCTCCACGCCGCCCATGTCAGCGCAAATGCCCAGCGCGACGTCGCCAACGCACAGCGCGACGCTGCCCAGGCCAGCGCCAATGCGCAGCGCGACGCCGCCAATGCCCAGCGCGAAGCAGCGCGCGACGCAGCCCATGCCCGGCGCGAGGAAGAGCGCGACCGGCTGCAGGCGGAGCTGATGGACAAACTAGTTGCCATGGCGACACCCCCTCACTCCGCACGGAGCTCTCAGAGGTCGTCCAGACATGGGTCTAGGACACATTCCCCTACCCGACGAAGCGACCCGGGACCCCGCCTACAGGAGGATCCTGTCCACGTCTCCGAACCCCCTCCCCAGCCGGTCCATACGAGACCCAGCAACCGGGTAACGGAACCGGACCACGCCGAGAGACTGAACAGACGACTCCAGGTCCTAGCAGAGGGAGATGAGGAGGAAGAGGAGTGTCAAGCCGACCAGCAGCAACGTGCTCTGGCCCAGGAGGCCCAGTACAGCCCCGACCCGCAGCGACGTACTCAGGACCAGGAGGTCCAGTACAGCCCAGAAGTCAGCCCCGAGGCCCTGCGCTACAAACCCCCGACTCAACTCACGGGTGAGTTTGACGCACCGCCAGCCCCGAGGAACAGCACCTGGGTACCCGACCTTCGGTACCCACCAAGTACCAGCCCAAGACGACACGCCAGAGGAGACTCGCCTAGGAGGCCTCTCCCCCAACGCTCACCGATGTATCAGTCACCCACAGCGTCATACATTGCCACGCCGTCAATCCCAGACTTCGTCTATGAGAATCGAGCACAGTACACGGAGCTCCGGATGTGCCTAGAGACAATGATGGTGGATGTCGCTGATGAACGCCACAAGTATGCAATATTACTGAAGCACCTGAAAGTACCGCGAGCGCACAATATAGCGCTGGCCTACGCCTCCTCTTCGACACCATACACAGCGGCCCTTGCAGCGCTGGACCAGAGATATGGACGTATATGGGATTACGTGATAGAAGAGATAAGGCATATTGACCGCCTACCCCCAGCCACAGACAATCGAGCACTGGACGACCTGTCCATCAGAGTGCAGTCCCTGGTAGGGATGCTGGGAGCGCAGAGGGAAAAGGGTAGGCATGAACTATACGCCAACTCAAATGTAGAGAGGATCTTGGAGAAGCTACCGCCCGCCCGACAGGAGCGCTTTAGGCGGCAGAGAGACCACCGAGACCCTAATGGCCCCGAACCGAACCTCCTCGATCTAGCCGACTTCCTGGCGAGAGAAGTCAGCAGCTTACGGCTAGATACATTCGGACGGAGCACCCCTGGCTCCAGAGAGGGACCCAGGAGAATAAATGATGGAAGAAGATCGGTGACTGTCATGCACCAATCAGAGTCAGTACCGCAGCACTCCAACCACAACACCCCCTCGACGAAAGAGGACCAGTGGAAGATTGAGTGCCAGTACTGTGGGGGAGAACATCGGCTCCACCAGTGCGAGGATTTCAAGAAGCTGACCACGGATGATGTGAGCCAGTGGGTCAAGGACCACCGCCGCTGCTTCCGCTGCGCGCGCAGCCACCTAGCAGCTGAGTGCCACCTGAAGAAAAAGTGCAGCAGGTGCGGTGGCACCCACCTGGAGGTCCTGCACGACATCAACAAGCGTCACCCAGGACAACAGAGTGGGCCCGTCGCGGTCATGTACCACGCCGAGGCGGTGGCACCAGAACCAAAGTTCCACCAGACCGCTCCCTTCTGTCCCGACTGCTACGGCAGACACTGGCGGACAAGGTGCGACTCGTACCACATAGAGTCTACGTCACCACCCACAGGAGTGCTCCACATTGACCAGCACACCGAGACCCCCCGAGTGCTCCTCAAAGTGGTCAGAGTGCTCCTGAGCCACGGGGACAAAGTCATGGACACTTACGCCGTCCTTGATGACGGGTCAGAGAAGACCCTTCTGCTCGCGTCCGCTGCGGCCCAGCTGGGACTGCGGGGGAGCGAGAACCAAATGACGATTCGGACAATAAGAAGAGATTTAAAGACGATAAAGGGCGAGAATGTCTCCTTCACTATCGCAGCAAGCGGGCAGCCAGAGCGACGGTACAAGATCACAAATGCTTTCACCAGCCAAGAAATAGGACTCTCGCAGTACACCTACCCTGTCACCAAGTTGATGGATAAATATGTGCACCTGCGCCAATTACCTATCCCGCTCATGGACGGCGCTACCCCGACCCTGTTGATAGGCTCCGACCATGCAGAACTCATAGTCCCGATAGACCGGGTCCATACAGGACCCAGAGGTTGTCCTGCAGCAGTCGAGACCCGCCTAGGATGGACATTGCAAGGCCCCCTCGCTAAATCTCTCAACCGAACCGCAGCCACTAGCTGCTTCCACTCCAGAGCAACAGAAGAAGACACCGGCCTCTCCCCCATACAGCAGAGGCTATTGACATTAAGCGAGAGGCCCGTGAGAGAACCGTGGGTACCAGAGGGAGTTCGGAACTCCACCCCCCTCAGCTGCGCTCCAGACGTAGCTGACCTCGAACCCAGCACCCCAAGCGACTCCTTGACGGGGCGGCCGGGACCGGCCCCTCCTCACACGGGGTACAGAGCGAACAAGAGAAACAGACGGAGGAGGAGAAAGCACAGCCAAGCCAAGATCAAAGCAGTCTCAGGCCCGCTTCCTCCTAAGCCCCCCCTCATCCCGTCCAGTCGTCATGACCACAGACCAGTCACCACCCCGAGCTGCGTGGCCGGCCGGCCGTGTAAGCAAAGTGACCACTGGTGCCGACGGAAAGGTCAGAGTGGCAGAAGTGCTCGGCCAAGGGCGGATCTACAACCGACCCGTGGCGAGGCTGATCGAGTCGCCAAGGCTCCCCGACTTGCCTAATGACGACCATGACCCCCTGACTTTGTGAACTGACCGACCCCTCACAGACATTGAGTGGTGGACAGTGCGGTTAATCTGTCCCTGCTTAGCTAATTAGGTGGGACTAATTAGGGGGCGGCTGTTACAAAGGGTCAGATTAAACCGAATATATATATTTATTGCCTGAGATCCCATGTATACTATTTGTATATCGTTTGATATCCCTTGTATATTCCTTGTACAATATGCACGGAATATCCCTTTAGTCTAGCAGGACAGACCATAATATTCATTCCTCTATTGGAAGCGATCCCATGGCGCCAAGTACCGAGTAAAGCCTTGCCCACTCGAGCTGACTTGAAAGGTACCGACGAGATATGTCTGAACATGCCCGCTTTTCGCCCACGGCTACGAGACCAAGAGGCGACAGAAATGAGATAGGCACTATTTGTCCACCGTGGATATAAATATGGCGCAAGAATACAGAACCCCCCTTGCAGTTCCTTTTCAGTTCGCCTTCAGTTCAGTCTGGTTCAGTTACCAAGTAAAGCCTTACCCACTACGCTACGTGTGGTAAGTGGGCTCGCATGCCCCAAGATAGAGCCTCGTGGTATCCTAAATACGTCTGTTTGTCGTATCGTTCTCTATATATTAGTAAACCTTCATTACGAGTCAAAGACCACGTGAAGTGGGTAATTGTGTGTCTATAATAGAGCACTTATTGCCGCGTGCTAATAGTATATTAACGTCAGGACCAACCGTGCATTACCGCACCGGAGGATCTACACCGGAGCAGCAGCACCACGGAGGACTTACACCCCACCGGCAGTGCCACTCTCCGGGCAAGGATTACTCTTCTTCATTGCTTTGACCAAGCTGCTGGAACAGAGAACCGCCTACCCCACTGCTACTGTGGGATTTACACCTGCCCGTGAGACCATCACTCAAGCCTGTCTCTGTCGGAGCAGAGACTCCCCGGCTCTCACCTACACGGCGCGCATCCTGGGACCAGGTTGCCTATCCCCACTGCTCCAGGGGTGATATTGCCCCCCTGAACCCTGGACTTGCATAGAGCTTTGCCCCCCTCTGCTGGCTTACAACCGGTAGTACACCCTTTCCCAGAATAACCAGATCTACTCACTTAATATCCATTATTGATTTGACTGCACATTCTTTGCCTTATAAGCGCAATCTAAATACTGTAAACAAGCCCTTTTATGTAATAAATATTGTAAACTAGTATTTTGTGTGGAAAACCTGTTATTGTGCGAGTGTCGTCATCTAGAATACCTTTGTACGGTGTTGGCCAGCAATGTACAAGTCGGTAGTGATTCAATGATATCAGTACTTGATTAATACAGTCAGGGAATTGTACCCCTCAGTTACACATAGTGTTATTGTCATTTAGCATCCATGGGCTGGGAATAGAAGCTTCTTCTGAGTCTCTCTGTGCTTGCCATGAGACTCCGGTAACGCTTGCCTGACCGCAGCAGTTCAAAGAGGCAGTTGTTTGGGTGGCTGGAGTCTTTGATTATTCTCTTAGCCTTACCCATACAGTGCTTGTTGTAAATGTCTTGGAGAGTGGGAAGCCCACCTTCAATTGTGCGTTCGGCTGAACGGGCCACTCTCTGTAGTCTTTTGTAGAAATTTGTTTAAATTTCAAGAAAATGAAAGGATATGGCCAGTGTAATTTTTTTTCTTATTATCAATATAGCATACAAAAAGGAACAAAACCTACAATGCATTTCCTGTATGGTCCATCCAGCCAAAACCCATAAACCAGAACTCTGTCCAAAAAGAGCCGTATGTTTGCTTTTGTTTTTTACAATTACAATAGAAAAGATAGAAAAATAAATAATAAAAGAGTAGTTTCAATTGCATTGTACGTGTGGAACTACTTTATGAAGTGACAGTGATTGCTTTGTAAGTGGTTCCAGTTCAGGCAGACTCAAAGCAATCGCTGTCACTTCATATTGGTAGTTTCAGGAAAACGTACAATGCCTGTTTTGAAAAAAATCTATTTTCCAGCAGCTCTTTTTTGTGTAGTGCACACCACATTTCTTTTATAATTAGGGATGCACCGAAAATTCGGCCACCGAAAGTTTTCGGCCGAAAATGGCCAAAAATGGCCTTTCGGCTTTCGGCCGAAAGAGTTTTTTCACCGAAAAGATATCACCGAAACAGAAGCAACCTGTAACCTAACGCGTGTTGTTGTGATGATGTCATCAAAACGCGGATTCATTACATGCGCGCTGTGAGCTCTTCAGTCCTGCGTGATACTCCTCTTGGGACTCGGGAGCAATGCATCTCCTCGGGAGTCGCGCTGTTTCTATGTAAACTCCGCACGCAACGAGTCCAATAAATGCGTCTTTAACATACTTTATCCTTATTTACTATATGCCCGTTGCGGTTAATCACTGAGTGATCTAATATGCATATTATTCAGAGCGAGAGGGGGAGGGATTGTGTTTCTCACATTGACGCTGTCTGGAAGTGCTGTGTAACTTAAATATTCATTGATGTAAGTTTAATTTATGTAAGTTATGCTCCTATTGTGATGCACAGTGAGATGATACTTAACAAAGCAGTTTTTCTTGCATTATTAAAAGTTAAATAGTCACTTGGTCTTTGGGTAGTAGAAGTAATGTTGAGATGGTTTTAATTAATATTTTTTTAATGTTACTTGAAAATAAGTTCAGCACTACGTTGGTGAACAGCTCCTATTCCCTTTGCAGTGCTATGAGGTGGGGCTCAACCCGGGACGACCGCTTCGCAACTCAGCGTGCTATGTGGTGTGCTACTGGAGCGCCCAACTATGGTCTGTCTTAACACATTCCCGCCCGGCCACAGACATGTCCATGTTTCGAATCCAACTGTGAGGGACCAAACAGCTTAGACATGAGGAGTCATAGGTAGAGTGCTCAAAGGAAGGGTTATTTTTCCCAAAAATATAAATGCAGGGAACAAAAACCACAAAAAAGTGCAACAATAACAAATAAACAAAAAAGCTGTTCTTGGGCCCAGCAGAACTCGGGTCAACTTAAACAGAACAAACAAAAAAAAATACCTAACACAAATATCAACCGAACCAAACAAAACTGAACTACAGACTGAGACAAGAGGGAGGTATTTATACTGGTTGACCAAACCAATACAGACACATAGGGAAAGACAAATCATCAATAATAAATTACATTAACCTTAATCATCTATAATTTATAATGAACAGTTAGTTTGAAGAACACTATGTATTTATGTAGGCGACAATAACTGAGTCAAGCTAAAACATACATAAATCATAGTAGAACATCATTGTCTAATGGAGTTGGTATCTCCCGGCAAGCCTCTCCTGGTATTTAAATCCAGCCTCTTCCAATTACTGGTCCTTTGCCAGTTGCCACCAGGAAGAGCAGAGCACCGCCCGGAACACCAAACAAACATGTAAGACAAAGAAACAGCATGAGCAAACAATTATGATAAACAATGTAAACTAAGTGTGCACTAACTTAGGACCTTGTAATATATCATAATGCAAATAAAGATGGAAGTATGGTATATGAAACAATAATAATGTGTGGTGTCATTATTTGATTTGTGTATGGGTATTATGGATGTTAACAATGCATACAAGGACAAAATGAAAAGAAAGGGAGTGTAGTGAGGGAGTGTAGTGGTTACCGACATTAGTGCTGATGTGCGGCAAATGGTGTGGCCGTCACACACTCCCCCCCCCTTCAGGAATCTCGCTGGGACAGCGGGAGAGGTAATCGGCAGTTGCATTGTCCCGGCCTGGGATGTGATGAATGGTGAACCGGAAGGGCTGCATGGACAGGTACCAGCGCATTATCCTCCCATTGGTATCCTTCATCCTCTCCAGCCATTTCAGTGCCTTGTGGTCAGTTTCCACGGTGAACTCCCTTCCCAGGAGGTAGTACTTAAGAGAATCGAGTGCCCACTTCACCGCCAGGCACTCCTTCTCTATAGTGGAATAGCGGACCTCCCTAGGGAACAGCTTGCGGCTGATGAAGGCCACAGGATGGCGGTCCTCTGGCAGCCCTTGCAGGAGAACAGCACCAAGCCCACGATCTGAAGCATCAGTTTGCAAGATAAAATGTTCATCAAAATCAGGGCTATACAGTACTGGGTTCTTACTCAGAGCCTGCTGCATGTCCTGGAAAATTCGCCTCCGCCTCAGTTGTCCACTGGAGCTGGTTTGGGCCTTTCAGGCTAGTCATATCCGTTAGGATGGCAGCCCTAGCAGAGTAGTTAGGAATGAACCGGTGGTACCAACCTGACATTCCCATGAAGGACTTGAGCTGCTTTCTTGTTTGAGGCAGTGGACAGGACTCTAGGGCATGGACCTTCTGGACCTGGGGCTTTATCACACCATTTCCAATGACATAGCCAAGGTACTCTGTTGAGATATATGTTCTCATATGTTGAAAATGGGATCATATGTTATGGTTGTTATGTTTTGTAGTGAGTAGCCTAGACGTTCATATGCATGTGTTGTATTGGAAATGTGGTGCAACTCTATTCTAAGTATTGTGTTTTGTTCTTGTACTTGCAGTACGTAAAGACATGACGGTATGACGCAGTGGCGGGAAGCCGAGCACGTATATCTAGCTGTCAGCTGTCATCAGTCAGCTGTCAGTGCGCACAGGGGTGAAAGTGGTGTGTCACAGCTGGGAATGTTTGGGGTGTTTGTAATGGAGGAGAAGTTTGGTTCACTTATTGTAAATAAACTATTCACATAAAAGAAACAAAACGGATCAGGCGTTCTTTGTGTGGATAAATACATATGATAAGATATGAGTCATGATGACAAAGAAACAGAACCCTCTACATTGAACAACACTGATGACGAAGAAACAGAACCCTCTACATTGAACATGGAGAGCGAAGGAACACGGAACTCTACATACTCAGTCTCTGTTCTGGCAAAAGCACACTTTGAGGGGTTGATGATCAGACCTGCAGATCGCAGACGCTCAAAGACCAATCCCAGGTGTTCCAGGTGAGTTTCCCAGGTGGAGCTGTGAATGACAATGTCATCGAGATAGGCAGATGAAAAATCAGACAACCCGGACAGTACCTGATCCATGAGCCTCTGGAATGTAGCCGGGGCTCCATGTAATCCTGGGTCAGAGGGACTTGCCAATAGCCCTTGCACAGGTCGATGGTTGTCAAGTACTTTGCCTTACCCAAGCGCTCAATAAGATCATCAATGCGAGGGGTTGGATAAGAATCAAACTTAGAAACTGAATTCAAGTATCGGAAGTCAATACAGAACCTTATTGTGCCATCCTTCTTCGGTACCAGGACGATCGGATTGCACCACTCGCTCTTTGAGGCCTCAATGATCCCCAGGGACAACATCAGGTCCACTTCCTTCTTCAGGGAGATCAGGAATCTCTCTGGTATTCTGTAACTCATACGCCTCACAGGTGCATTCTCATTCAACACAATGTCATGGTGTACCAAATCAGTGAGGCCAGGATTCTCCTGAAACATTGCGGGATCACAAAGGGCTCTCACCTGCGATTGTTGATCCTCTGGAAGATGGCTCAAGTCAGGGAGGGAGGAGGTTGGTACAGGCAGATACTGTTCATTGACATCCTCTTCATCCTCCACCCTCCTGATCAGCAACACCCCTTTCACCGATCTTGGCATCCATTCCTTGAGGAGGTTCACATGTAAAACTCTAGTAGAGCGTCTCTTCCCAGGGGTAGAAACCTCGTAAGTGGTAGGTCCCAACCTCCTCTTCACTTTAAAGGGTCCTTGCCACCTAGCCAACAACTTGCTCTCTTAGCTCCTGGCCATCGATATCAACAAGGATCTCTCTCCTTTGCTCAACTTTATACTCGGGCCCCAAACTACGCCTCGGCACAAAACATGTCTGGGTGAGCTTGACTGAACTCCTCTGGCACCTTGGTTTGGTATGGCCTTCCTGCCCACATAGATAACAAATGATCCTTTTTCCATATGTTGAAATGGCGTATTCATTGGCTGGTTCTCTTTTACAGGAGGCTTACCCACAGCTGTGATTGACTTGGTGTTGTGCTGGAAAGACCAAGGTATTCTGTTGTCCTTGCCTGTCTTCCAGGAATCTTGACTCCATGGCTGGCCTTTCCCTTGGGCCGCCACAAACACATCAGCCAGTGCTGCAGCCTCGACCGCAGTTCTGGGGTCATGCTCCTTGACCCACACCTGAAGCTCAGGAGACAACATGTTCAGATATTGTTCAAGGATTATAAATTCACTAATCTCTTCGATACTCTTACCCTTAGGCTGGACCCACTTCCAATAAAGCTCTTTCAATCGCACATACAGCTCCTTGGGGGTCTCCTCCGGCTCAACTTCCAGTGAGCGGAATATTTGCCTGTAGGTCTCAGGGTTTATATCATACTTCCTAAGGATAGCTGTCTTAACCAGTTCATACTCAAGAGACTCATCCATATGCACATAAGCACTTCTGGCCTTTCCAGTCAGTAGGGGAATAAGGCGGAAAGCCCAATCAGCCATAGGCCACCGACATGCTACTGCAATACGTTCAAATGTTATAAGAAAATGCTCAACATCGTCAGACTCTGTCAATTTCTCCAACCTAGGTTCCTGTGTGAACCGAGACTGACCTGACCGGATGTCTTCTGAATGAGATGTCTGAGCAACATGTAAGGGAGGATGGAAGGAGTCCAGTTCTGGGCCTTCACTCCCCAGGGTCACGGGTGGTTCGGGGCCTGGGGACGTTTGGGCCTGCACCTCCATTTGAAGAAGACCAAACTGGTGTTGCAGTGCGTTGAACCTCTGATCCTGCCGTGCCGTGCCTGGTCCAGTCGAGCCTCTCGGGCTTGCTGCTGCTCCATGTGGGCTCGAATGATACCAGCAAAGTCTGCGATTGTTGGCTCCTTGCCCACAGTACCTGGGGCCCCTCCAGTAGCTCCATCCTCAACCTCCAAATCAGCTCCAGTGGGCTGATATGCCTTTCCTCCACGTCTCATGGCTTGAGGAAAAAGAAAATAGGAAAAAAATAATCATCTACCTACGCCCTTTACTGGTTGATCTCAAACAGCTTAGACATGAGGAGTCATAGGTAGAGTGCTCAAAGGAAGGTTTATTTTTCCCAAAAATATAAATACAGGGAACAAAAACCACAAAAAAGTGCAACAATAACAAATAAACAAAAAAGCTGTTCTTGGGCCCAGCAGAACTCGGGTCAACTTAAACAGAACAAACTAAAAATACCTAACACAAATATCAACCGAACCAAACAAAACTGAAGTACAAACTGAGACAAGAGGGAGGTATTTATACTGGTTGACCAAACCAATACAGACACATGGGGAAAGACAAATCATCAATAATAAATTACATTAACCTTAACCCTTTATTCGCCAATGACGACGTCATTCTCCGCCATGCGTAATCTGCCAATGACGCCGTAAGGCGTCTTTGAGATCAATATTTCAAAAATCTGTGATGGCAATCATATTTTACCCACAGAGTCTTGAGATCCCCTGTTGATCTCCTCTCAACTCTCCAACGGTTCAAGAGCGCCATCTGGTGGCCGATCGGCGGATCGCCCAAACAGGAAGTGACGCGCCGGAAGTGGTGCTCGCCCATATTTTGTCTGGGCACTCACTATCGTTAGCGGGACTCCATCTTGATACACTGGACATCGATCGGTTGCAAATAACTCGATAAACAACATGATTTGGACGTATATATTATTATACAACCTGGAAATGGATCGCATATATCAACATCCCATAATAGAGAACTTTCTGCTCGACGCTGATCGCCCAAAGCTACGAGGAAGCTGAGGTGAGTTTCAGCATGTTTGATTATATTTAAACGTATAATCTGCTCTGATATATATATCGCCCATACTACATAAATGATTTAACGTCGGCCACAGACTTATAAACCCCCCCCCCCCCCCCTCCGGTCACCAGCAGATGATGAGGCATGATGCTTAGGACCTTGCACAATTGAAAGTTTTAATATGACGTCAATCGGTATCAAACTACATTTGATGATGTAATATATGTATTTAGGGCTATAAATCACGTTCTGCAGAATGCTGCAGAAAACGATAAAAACATATTTATACTTTAGACCGTATTTTAGTATGAATATGTGAATGAAAAAGTAGAACGTTGCTACATCCTAAACGATAGATACTTGACGTTGAATGGGCCATAGTAATGTCAATGTACTGGAATATTCTAGAACGTTGTCATTTTTCGGCCTATTTATGAATCGTTTTCAAATAAACGCTAGATTATCGATAGTATATGTGTATGTATGCACGCTGGGGCCGCGAGCTGAAAATCGATTCTCTTAGTTCCTGATCGCTCGCACAGCCACACACACACATAGGGGAAAAGCTTATATCTCCATGAAAACAGGTCTCAAATAGATTCCTTAACTGAGATCAGATGTTATCCAAAAAGATCATTCCAATTCCTGATCGCCATTCCAAAAATCGATCGCTTTTATTGATCCAACGCTACATACTGTAAACACATATTCCACGCTGTTCTGATGGTCCACAATGAATCCGATCGGCTCGGGGTACATGCCTGAGAAGTAAAATGTGGATTCCGGATTTTTCTTTTCTCATCCATTTTCATTGAGTCCATTCCAAAAGGGTGCATTACCATCTGGGAGACGATAGGGGGCGGTTTTTTCACATCTGAGCTTCTGATGGGGCTGGTTTACCAACGGGAGACTCCGTTGATGAAATATGAATTCAGAGCGCTAATAAAAAAATCACACGCTAATTGTCATGGTGGGCATTCAGGGGCGGGCTGATAACACGTGTTATCACGTGGTGGGCTCTCAAAGTGTTAAGGGTGCTTTCACACCAGAGCTGTTTGGTCCGGACTATCGGACCAGAGTTCGTTTTGGGTGGTGTGAATGCTCAGTCGAACTCTGGTGCGGACCAAACACGCAAACTCTGGTCCGCCTGAAAACGTAGGTCTCGGTTCGCTTCATCGGACCAAACGCGGACCAAATATAGGAAGTGAGTCACCTCTCACGAGCAGAGCGCTAAATTACTACCTAACCAATCAGATCTGCGATATGAGGTAGCGTCACGAGCAGAGCAATGTGTGTGGACAAGAGGCGGGTTGCTACGTTTACTGTAGGGAGGGGCTTTTAGACCCATGTTTTTTTTTGCTTCGAAAAGAGGGACATCCTCTCAACAGTGGCGTCGCGTGGGTAAAATAACAGGGGATGCAAATTTTTTTTTTTTTTATATTTTTATTAATTTTTTTTTTATATATATTTAAGTCAAGCAGTCACCATGTACACTACAGTATGGCTCAGCGGCCAGTCAAATTTATTTTTATTTTTTTAACAGATTGCAGAATGGGTACAATACAGTACGGCTCAATACACATATATATAAGGGGATGCAGACCAGAGAAAGACGTTTGTCTTGTTTACATCAGGGTCCCCCATTTTCAATTCATAGTGACATTTATGACATACAAGACATCATGACATTTATGGCATAGGGACATACATGACATACAGGGGGGCCTGATGGGGGACCCTGATGTAAACAAGACGAAAGTCTTTCTCTGGTCTGCATCCCCTTAATAATTGTATGTATTGTACTGTACTGTACCCATTCTGCAATCTGTTAATAAAATGTTCAATCAATCAATCAGGTATTTAGTACTGTTACATTTGTGACATATACGATATTCAAATATACAGTACTGTTACCCATAGATCCTGACAGAGTATATACATATGATGGGGAGGGGAGGGACTGTAGAATCTTTTTCATATTTAAGCCAAATAATATATATAATATATTTCTCTCTCCCTCGCTCTCTCTCTCCCTCTCTTTCTGAATATTACACACACACAACACAAATATATATACACACACACACAGTGGTTGCCTGCAGGAGGTCTGGTTTGATTATGAATCAGAGAGAGAGATAACTTTGAATGTTATGAATTGAAAATGGGGGACCCTGATGTAAACAAGACGAAAGTCTTTCTCTGGTCTGCATCCCCTTAACAATTGTGTGTATTGAGCTGTACTGTATTGTACCCATTCTGCAATCTGTTAATAAAGTTTTCAATCAATCAATCACGTTAGTTAGCATCCAAGCTAGCCATAACGTTAGTATAGCATCCAAGCTTCTTACCTGGCCAATAATCCTCCTTGCTCCTTCTGGACAGATAGATTTGTTAAATCATTATATCCACAGTGTGCTGGTCCTCAGTAAATGTCCCGCCGGCGAAAAATAAGTGCCTAATAAAGTGCTAAATGTTTGATAATAGAATAGAGGCTTCTAACGTGCCTTACTGCCTGCTCTGTTAATAAAATGTTCAATCAATCAATCAATCCCGCGAGGGGATGCCGTTCAGATCTATGGTTGGTTCAGACATTGTCACGTGACTCACGTTAGCAAATGTGCAGAGGGGAGGCCAGACTACTTAGTCTGCTGACAGCCCCGTTTTAAGGTGTGGGCAGGGCTTTAGTCAGCTCAAATCTGATTGGCTAGTATTGGTTTTGGACTCCACATACATTAATCACATGGTGGGAGCAGTGGCGGCTCGCCACTAGGGGCGCTCGGGCGCCGCCCCCCCTCAGGCCCTGCCCTGGTTATATGAGAGAACAAGAAAAATAATTTTTTAGTTTTTTGTTTTATAGCCCTATAAATAATATAAACATGTTTAAAATTAATAATATTTACTCATTTTAAGTATGTTTGTGTTTCCAATGCACAATATAACGTTATTATATAAAATAAAAAATACTCGTTTTCTTGAACAGGAAGTGACTCACTTTTTTTTTTTTTTTTTTTGTGTGTTTCTCGGCCCGGGCTAGACGCGATAGCGCTCTGAGTGCGCGTCACGGTTTGATCGCTGTATCCGTCACAGCCAATCAGTGCGTAACGCATTGTGCGTTGAAATATGACTATTATGTTGGAATCCGGGCGCGATTTGAAGCGGTCTAGGCAGCAGCGTCAAGAATTTCTGTAGCCGCATTTCGCGGAGACGCTCTCTGATTGGCCGACGCCAGTATTTTTTTCCGTAGCAGAATTTCGCAGAGACGATCTCTGATTGGCCGAATCCAATTTCTAATGTTCCAATTCTAGCTTATTCCTAGGTTGGTGGTAGAGATACTAGTTGTGTTGTTGTGAGATGCAGCAGCAGCTGTTTGTCTTAGAGCGTGACTGCAAGTTCTTTAGACGGTTAAGCTTAGGCACTCTTTCAAAGTTGGTTATGGTTAGAGTTTGTCTTAGAGCATGGCGATAGAACGCCAGGTAGTTTGCAGTCTGTTCGACGCGGAAATGGACAAAGAAATGTACTTGTGTTGTGTGGTGCTAACAAGC
This sequence comes from Notolepis coatsorum, assembly GCF_963971535.1. Lineage (NCBI taxonomy): Eukaryota > Metazoa > Chordata > Actinopteri > Aulopiformes > Paralepididae > Notolepis > Notolepis coatsorum. The sequence goes on from NC_140170.1 coordinate 120,337,490, forward strand.
TAACACTTGGCTAACAAGCTATATGGCGGATGCAGTCTGGACACAGTGGACAGTGGTCTGGAATACATCAACAGTGGATTATACACTTTATCAAGCGAAGCCCTCCTGCCATGGACGTTACAACTAAACAGTGAGTCTCTCTCTCTCTCTCTCTCTCGCTATACACAGCTGTCTCCGCGAAATGCGGCTACGGAAAAAAGTATTGACTGTGCTTGCTGAGACGATAATAGGCTAGCGATTCAAAACGCGCTGCTGTGTTGTGAACTATAACATTAATTTAGCTGCTGCTGATGCATAATGAATGAATGGTGAGTTGTTTAAAATGACAACATACATGTGTTAATTATTTGATTTGATTGATCCGAGAGACAGAGAGAGAGATTGCTCCAGAGCATCTCAGAGCATTACATTTTCAACTCGACCTCCTAACGTGAACTGCGACCCACAAGGCACCAGCGGCACCAGCCGCTACTGGGTGGGAGGCTGGAGAAAGACACCTCCCCTCTGCCTCTCCTCTCCTCTGCTGCAGTGACTGCACTGTGTCTCATCAGTGTGTTAGAGAGAGTGAGAGGGAGACATTAAAAAAAGAAATTATAACACAGATGAAAAATAATGATTTTTTATTATTATTGTAAACTATATAAAAAAAAAATATATATATATATATTTTTAATTCTTTATTTTCATATTTCATATTAATTCATATTTTAATAATGGGAAAGCCTGGCTTCCGTTGGCTTCCAGGAGGATTCGCCACTGCCTCTCAATATGCGGGACGCGGTCAAATGGCTGTGCAGTACAACCAAAAGCGGGACACCTGGTCACCCTACCACCGACTGAAAATTATGACGCCTCCGCGCTGATCTGCAGTCACACACACACACACTGGCACGCGCACACACAGGGGCTCGCAGTCACACACACATTTCCACACTCTATTGTGTCCAATAGACGAGCGCCCTTTCCGACCGCGTGACATTGTTCAGAAAGTTTGGTGCGCTTGACAAATTGCAATGTGAACACAGACGAACCAAATGAAGAATGCAACAATGTTGCAACTTCACTCCCCGAACTGCACCGAGTCCACTAAAACTATATGTGAAAGTCCTTCAAAGAGTTATCTATCCATGGAGCACATTTAGCTTTAACACTTTTGCGGCCACTGGGATGAGTCTAATTAATCTCAAGAGGACCGTGAAATGTAAACAGACGTGGGGCTGTTTGTAGAGCTAAATCTATACTTTATAGTATTGCTATCTGTCCATTCTCATTGTGAATTGAGACCATAAACCGTCCCTTCAAAATGGCTTAAAGAAAAAAAAAATCATCAATACGTTCTCATTTTATAGCGCCGTGAATATAAGCATTATACCGGATTTGGTCTAGTATATTTCCTGGAAGCCGAGATAATGGGCTAATAGCTAATAACATTAAATCCAATGGCATTTCGGTTATAGATACGCTCCAGTTAAAACTCAAACTGCATATGATCTGCACGATCCTCACGCATGTATGCATGAAAGGGGGGGGGGCGGGGGACGTCGTTTCTGATTATTGATTACCAATAACCGCGTTTAGCCTCATAGGCCGAACGCCTGGATGGCTATCAAAACAAGGCCCGATCGGGATGTACTTTACGTGAAAAAGATCTTACCGTGGTCCGGTGGGATCCCCCCGAGCATTTCCCCGCTATCGATCGTCATCTGGTAGATCGATATGTCCATTGGCTGATGATAAATCCCCTTATTGCATGGTGAAATCTGCGATGCAAAACGTAATCCAAGCTACATGCTGCACATCTAGAATCCTGCTAACTGAAATATCCATTAAAAGTAAAAAAAATAAAAAACTGATCCATTCAGCCACAGGGCACACTGCATTATCGCGATAGCGCCCCTAAGAGGATCTGGCCGGTATTGCACCTTCTCGAATTCATAGAGTAGGGTAAATCTGCAGTGCCGCTCGGTGACCTTGAATAGGTTATTAATATGGAATAAAAGCAATAACAACTTGCCACATGTTTCTGTCCACAACGGGTGGAATCGAAACACGGAGATCTCGAATGGAGTTCGTCCCCATTGTGTTAACAGTGAACTTTTTTAAAGGGAAATGTTTGGTTAACAATTTTCATTAAAAATAATCCATAAATATATTTAGAGCTACCTCAGCGTCATCTACAGACCTCACATCCTTCCACTGAACTGAACCAAGATCATCAAGAAAAGCCTCCTCAATACATGTCGTATGGGATCTTGTAAGTACAATTTTAGCACTGCCCTTTGGTAGTTTGGTTCTCCTGGAAACAGCAATAATATGATCGCTGAAGCCAACTGGGATAGACACAGGTATAGACCACCGTAACACTTCCGGTATTCTGAAATCAGGGAGGAGATTGCGGGGGGGTCAAATGAATGAATGTGGACGAGAGCCGTGATGTAAGTGGTTGCCGATACGGCTGTGGGGGTGCTAGAGACATGATCGAATAGACGTTTATGCGCCTCGCTCTCCTGAACACGGCGTGACCCATAACTAATCGATCAGAACTAAATCGGCAGAGAAAAAGCCCATTTTAAAGCACCTATTCCGCATGGACATGCGCAGAGTGCCCATGGAGTCTGGACGACGCGAGATGACGCTCGAATGAATGTGGACTGTTCTATCAGAGGGGGGAGCTTCGATGGCCAGTGTCCTTTCAGCTGAACAGGATAATGAAAAAATGATCCCACTAAATGGCCAGACGCGTCTTATGGCGACATCTACAATTACCTCATTGAGTCTCCAGGTAGACTAATGTTTATATTTAAGTGCAGCGGTCTGTAGCCACTTACATGACCATCGAAGCTCCCCCCTCTGATAGAACAGTCCACATTCATTCGAGCGTCATCTCGCGTCGTCCAGACTCCATGGGCACTCTGCGCATGTCCATGCGGAATAGGTGCTTTAAAATGGGCTTTTTCTCTGCCGATTTAGTTCTGATCGATTAGTTATGGGTCACGCCGTGTTCAGGAGAGCGAGGCGCATAAACGTCTATTCGATCATGTCTCTAGCACCCCCACAGCCGTATCGGCAACCACTTACATCGCGGCTCTCGTCCACATTCATTCATTTGACCCCCCCGCAATCTCCTCCCTGATTTCAATGTAACGCGGAAGTGTAGTGGTCTATGGAACACATTTCAGGATTATTAGTATAGATATGCTCTATACATTTGGAGGTGGTGACTCCATGACAATTTACATATATCCTTGTAGGTAGAGACATCATTTAAAATAATCCACAGGTGTTAGTACTGGATTTGTTACTCAGATAACAATTATCTGATAGCCAATCAACATATCACCAAATAAATACAATTCAGTCTTCTTCTGTAACCCTATCCAATCACACAACCCTATCCAATCACACAATCTATTGAAGTACCGGCTATCCGCTGCAACAGCAGCCAACCAATATGGGCTTCAGGTGTGGCAGCTGTACCTGCAACCAGATGGCCTCAATATCATTGATGTCAATATAATTTTGTTGTTTTACCGGAAATAGGTCACATTATGTAGATTCCCACTCCTCCCCCAAATCTGCTCCTGTCCTTTCTATACAAAGTATAACCATCTATAGCCATATTAGAGTTACAGATAGTCATCCAAATGAGTTTCTGACACAGCAAGAATATTTATCCTATTAGCCTGCAAGAAGAGAGCCAGCTCATGTGTCTTATTTCTAAGACTACATATGTCAATGTGGTCAAAGACTAAGCCCTTCGGTAAATTTGTCATAGACATGAGGTAGAAAATACCACACGTATGTAAAAAAAAAAAAAAAAAAGTAACAAACATCACAATAACACAGGACACACATAAATGGTCATCAGACATCCTGGAACTGGATGTTACTGTCAATGAGGATAGTTACCATAGCAACCATGGTCGCATGAGAAACACGTTAGCGGCCAGACCCCACTGCCTGTGCTTTTTCATCACCGCCCGTCAGCCAATATGTGATACAAATGTCCATCAATGAAAAGTTTATCGATGAACAGACAGGTCTTTTTGTTGCTGTTCCTGGCGTCCGTCATAATTGGATGGAGTAGACGCCGCCTCATGATCTCCGGTGGATATTGATCTGTGATCGAGAAGTTAGAGCCTTTCAACTCTCCACGATAGCATGCTTCATGCTGGACTTGGTGACCCTCGCCACTATGGGACGAGACTTCTGGACCCCTGGCTTGGATTGCCCAAGACGATGCACTCTGCAAAAGCGGATTGCGTCTGACTTTTTTATCTTCAGACTGTCCACCAAGAAAGACTGATCGATCTGCTCCGACTTTTTTTTGGTCCACTTTTTCTCCCATTTTCTATATTTTCTCCCATCCCAATTTCGTATCATCCAATTCAACCCTCCCCTGTCACGGACGCTGTTTCTTGCCTCCCACAAGCCGGCTGCAATGTGGACTAAGTCATACATAGCACAAGTCCCCTCCGGTACTTGAGGTAACAACAGTCGCATCTTTTCACCTGCGCAGCTTGATCTCTCAGTGGCGAGGAGTAACGCGTGGGAGGCTCACGCTGCCCCCGACACTTCCTGATTCTACTGCGCAGACGCACCAACCGACCTGTAGGAGTCGCTGTCCACAACGCCCGATCCCCACCCATCAGTTTCCCACCCCCTAATACGGCCAATGTGTATTAGTACGGACGACCAGCTAAACTTAAAGCAAATGTGGAGCGCTGGGCTCGAACTGACAAGCCCAGCGTCTCCAGCATTTCGTGGCGAGTGCCTTGCCCACTACGCCACGTAGCCGCCCTGATCTGCTCCGACTTTAAGTACGCTTAATTAATTACCTTGCTTCACCATTTTGTTCAGGAAGCCCATGTACAGTATAATTATATTATCTCTCATGCTTCGGTTCTGTAGATCCAGCACATCATTCACCGTTTTAAAGTTGTCTTCTTGGAGCTTCTCTGTGACTTGCTGTAGTCTGATAACGTCAGCCCTGAGAGAAGCGTTGTCCTTCTTTAACACTATGGCGTCCGTCCACGTATATATACGGGTTTTGAAAAAGCGCGATGTGGACCAGAGCCACGAGTATATACGTGACGAGTTGTTATTGTTTTATTCCATATTTATAGCGCTTCTTAGGTACCTGATCCACTACCAGCCTCTTTTCAGATATTTGATTTTCGAAACATGCAGTACCGGCCAAACCCGCTTAGGGGCGCCATCGCTCCACTGCAGTATCATTGTGAATTTAAAAAAAAATATTTAAAGTACAATTCTGTGGGCGGATCATACTTCCCTGATCCCAGCCGAACATCCTCCATCTTGGATTAGTTTGGCGAGCGGTTTTTTCAGCGAGGAATAATGGGATTTATGATTAGCGATCTACCAGAATCCGATGAGTGGTGAGGAAATGCTGCCGGCGATCACATGGCCTGACGGTAGGATAATATTACCCCAAATTACAGCTGGATTGGACATTGTTTTATAACGTAATGTGATTGGTCAATGAAAATGCTATATTGAACGCACACTGTATTGCTAATCAATAATAGTAATCGGCGTTCCCTGCCGCCCCCATTTCATCCATAGATGCTCTGTAATAGTCCGGATGCTACGCAGTTTGTTTTATTTCATTCGTATATATACAGCAGAAATGGCGTTTGATATAACGGCGCCAACGTTTAGGCTATTATCTAGCTCCCGGGAAAAAAGCCTACACGAAAAGTGTGTTATACCTTATATTCACGACGCTATAAAATGACAACCAACCGATGGATTTTTATTTTCTTTAAGCCATTATGAAGGCACGGTTTATGCACTCAAGTGACAATGAGAATGGACAGATAGCAATAATATAAAGCATAGATATAGTTAAAACAAAACCAACACGTTTGTTTACATTCCGCGGTCCCCTGCACCATATTAGACGGGTCCAAGCCGGTCGTCAAAGTGTTAAGACTTCGATCAGGGAGTTGTTGATTGTTGATGATTGTGGACTTCAGGAGGTCGGGGGTCAGGGACTACAGCCCCCTCAGCATCGACAGGGCACCGGTTGAGAGAGTGAACAGTTTCAAGTACCTCAGAGTCCACATATCCGAGGACTTGACATGGACCACACACATTGACAGTGTTGTGAAGAAGGCACGGCAACGCCTCTACTTCCTCAGGCGCCTAAGGAAGTTCCAAGTCAGTCAGAAGATCCTTAACACTTTCAGTGCCCAGCAGGGGGCGCACATTTAGTGCTTGAATGCCCACCATCCACTTCAATGTTAACGTTAATATCGCCTAATCTATGTTTTAAATGATGTGTCTAATCTGCCCGTCGCTTATCAATGACTCATTTTCCAGTCAACATTGTCGAAGCGGATTGTTTTTTTATCGGTTCATTTCCGTTTTATAGCATTTTGAAAAGCCCTCATTTTCAAGGAAAAAAAAAGATTTTGTGATAAACGCCCTGGAACTGGAATATTCTAGAACGTTGTCATTTTTCGGCCTATTTATGAATCGTTTTCAAATAAACGCTAGATTATCGATAGTATAATGTGTACGTATGCACGCTGGTGCCGCAAGCTGAAAATCGATTATCTTAGTTCCTGATCGCTCGCACACGGGGCGAAACTAGAGCCCGCCAAGCGCCATTGGCGCTCAGTTTTTACGTTTGGCGCCTCCCATTGAGAGGTCTGCCCGCCGTGTGGCGTGTAATCAATCAATCAAGTTCATAACGATACTCTTATTTTGAAAATCTGTGCAGGTCTCATTTCCGCCGCAAGCGCATCTCCAGTCATAATATCGATGGCTCCGGCAGTTAGCAACATTCGGTTCGTATGATACTCTTATTTTGAAAAAAAACGTGGCAACGAGTCATATCCGCCCAGCCCTGCAGCGGGATACTATTGGCTTCTGCTCGTATCAACACAGAGGCAGTCTGCTCTAGTCTAGAGCGGACCTCCATGAGCTACCATTACTGTTTAACCCTTAGAAGTCTAACCTAAATAGCTCCTCCTGAGAATTTCCCCCTTTTTTTTTGTTACATAATATAAAATTACAGATTCATACCTTCAAAATAAGCCATCAATTGTCAAATTTGAGACGATAGTTTTCAATCAATGTCCTATCAAACATTCTGGTACAGTCATTACCAATTTGCAACAGGAGCCTCTGAAGGGAATTCAGTGAATTCAGCTAATGATAAGGGAACTACACTCCTTCCCAGAATTCAATGTGATGTCAATGTTAATTTCAATGACTAATTCACACCATGAAACAAAGGCCCAGCAGGGAACAATTACAGCTGAATGGGGGTATAGTGTGACTGATCAATACAGGCAACACACACTTTGATTTGATGCCATGCATATACACACACTAGATAGACAGAGGTTTAGATATTTAGATAGATATATAATAGTAATATAATAGAAAGAGAGAGAGAGAGATAGAAAGAAAGAAAGAAAGAAAGAAAGAAAGAAAGAAAGAAAGAAAGAAAGAAAGAAAGAAACAGAGAGAGAGACATTTATAATAATAATAATAATTATTATTATTATTATTATTATTATTATTATTATTAAATAGAATAATTTTCTATAGGCTTGCCGTGGTAGTCAGTGATACTGGTGTCATTCTGTGTTCAGGCTTCCATACTTATTGAAAAGAATGCTCATATCCAAAAGTATTAGATAGATATAGGTCATACATGTAGGTATGCATTTGGTTACACACACACACAGAAGTAGTCTCAGACCGGGAGTAGTCTCAGAGAGGGAGATACAGAGGAGAGATGGAGAGAGAGATTTGAACTTAGTGTCCACTTGGGTGTCTGAAAACAGGCTGAAGTTAAACATCTCAAAAACCAAGAGCCTAATATTGGGATCCAAGCATACTATAAGAAAAGACGTGAAGCTAAGTATATCTTTAGACGGAACAGCTATTGAGCAAGTTAGAGAGGCAAAGCTGTTGGGTGTCACACTTGATGGAACACTCTCATGGTCAACTCACACCAACAATGTGGTTGCCAAAATGAGCAGAGGTATTTCAATTATCAGAAGGTGTAGGTATTTTCTAGCCGATCTGATATTGAAGCAAGTGATACAGTCATTAGTTCTTTCTCACCTTGACTACTGTCCAGCTGTCTGGTCTAATGCCTCAAGACAAGAGCTCAATAAGATCCAGCTCACTCAGAACAGAGCGGCCCGTCTGGCCCTGAACTGCTCAATGAGAAACAGTGTGGCGGGGATGCATACCAAGCTGTTGTGGTTGAAGGTGGAAGACAGACTGGATTGCAGCCTGATCTTGTTCATGAGGAATATATATATCTCAAGAGAACCTGTTTGTATTCACAGCTAACATGTACACATGATCGACATAAGTATAATACTAGGCATGCCTGTAGGGAAACGTTCACACTGCTACTACCAAAAACCAATGCAGCAAAGAAAACTGTGTTATATAGAGCCATGTCATATTGGAATAAACTGCCAGTACATCTTACTCAGATAACCAGTAAGATAAGTTTTAAAAATAATTTGAAAAGAGCATTGAGAGAAAAAGAAATTAGTTTACATTAAAGAAAAACACAGATACTGTAGTTTACACTGTAAAGAAATGACTGTCTGAGAGTTTAATCCCTTTTATTGTATTTTCTGTGATCTGATACTCTGTTTGTGTACTGTAATGCTATTTGGAAATATTTTTATATTTTTATATGTAGGAATATTGGAATATATTTTTAAATGTATGCTACTATAATGTTATGTATGTATGTACTGTTTTTGTTGTGTGTGGACCCCAGGAAGACTAGTTGTTGCTGCGGTGATGACTAATGGGGATCCGTAATAAAGATAAAGATAAAGAGAGGGAGATAGGGAGATATAGATAGAGAGAGGGAGAGAGAGAGGGAGAGATAGAGGGAGAGAGATATATATAGGTTAGAAAGCAACCTGGGTTCTCAGACAGACAGACAGACAGACAGACAGACAGACAGACAGACAGACAGAGAGACAGACAGACAGACAGACAGACAGACAGACAGACAGACAGACAGACAGACAGACAGACAGACAGAGAGAGAGAGAGAGAGAGAGAGAGAGAGAGAGAGAGAGAGAGGCGACGTCATCTTTCCTTCACACCGTGTTTACTACAGCGCGGGTGACCAAAACACCAAACTCGTCACACAGTAGCCAGTGGCTGATCATATACACACACGCACTCTGCCATACTTAGTTAATGTTTTAGCGCGACGTGGGTATACAGGACTGTCGAAGCAGAAGAAGCAGACATACATAGAAGCAGACTCGACACAAGTTTCGTCTTGACGCTGCGTCTCAGCGCACACACACACATACACACACACCACATTATTCTGCGAAGCAGCTCAGTGTCCCGTGGATATTATTGCAAGAGATATTTCATACATATTATGAAAAGCCGATGCCGATCTGTTGTTTAGAATTTGGATGGGGGGTAGCGAGTCTCTGATACCTCTCACCTCTGCGCGGGGGTCCAACACCTATTCACAGCGCACACGCTTCTCTAGTGTGTGTGCGCGCGTGCGTGACGTGCGTTTCGTGACGCGCTGTAGTTCTCTGGCAAACGCAGATAATTACAAGCATAACATCTAGCAAGAATTAAACGTATTTACAAATCGTATTATGTTTAGCAAGTAAGGAGACATATATAGTAAATCTCAAAGCACTCGAAATTGTCATTTTTCTATTTTTACAGATTTCTGAAAAGCGCATTCCAGAGCATTTATGAGTCATTCTAAATCCCTTTGTTCTCCGCCCACGGGTCCAAACAAGTCCCGCGACCTAAAAGGGTTAAACAATGACCCAGTCAACTATTCACTTTTAGTTTAATACATGACGAGGCATTGTCTAACGGTATCTAGCTGGCTAGCTACTGATAGCTGCTGATATCAACAAATGCTCCAGCAATAGTCGACTCGAGTGCATAATACCTCCGTTCCCTCGTTAGCTAGCTCACGTTAGCTAGCTCACGTTAGCTAGCTCACGTTAGATTCTATATGTCCCAGTAAACTAAATTGTCTTAACGTTATCTAGCGGGCTAGCAGTAGCTACAGATAGCTCCTGATATCAATGTCTTATAACATTGATTCAATGCGTATTCTAGCTGAGGGCATGTTGAATGTGATTTGACCAAAGAACCGTAACATTATACCAATAGGGTCCAGCTGCAGCGCCGGAGAATCCTTGCATGCTGAATGTAGGGTCTAGCTGTAGCGCCGGAGAATCCTTGCTGGAGCTGGAGGCTACTCAAGTATACACAATTGGAGTATTGCACAGTGCAATACTCCAATTCAGCCATTGGCAATTCAGCCGTTGGGTGGGGGGGCGCTGTTGACCGGGCCTGTGACCAGACCTGAAAGCGCCCCTGGCTCTGCGGCTCTGCAGCTACATATGCTTCTAGCAAAATCCAGCATCCAGCCCCGCTGTTTGCAATGGGAGCAGCACGGAGTCTCGACTCGGGACTTATTTTATTTGGAATATAATGACTTTATACGCAAAAGTAGCCTAGTTTTAAGTTAAAATATTATAAATCTACATGCCTTGAGGATGTCATTCTTTATATAGCCTGCCTATCAGGCAAAAAAAATTATTCTAACAGAAACACTGATACCGTGATATATACCGTTCCCGTCTATGCTTCAAATTATACCGTGATATAAATTTTAGACCATACCGTCCACCCCTAATGTCTTCCACGTCTTCATCAGAACTCTCCACACTATCTGAGGTGGATGCCTGGTTCTCACAGTCTGCCAGTCTACACATGTCAGTGCACCTGAGGCCATTTTCAACACACATACATCTTGGGAGTGAACATTTCTTTGGACAGTTACAGGCCAGTAGATCCAGGACGGCATCGGGTGCTGGCTGGTTTTCCATCCAGTCCACCACCAACTGTTCAGCTTCCTCTTCTCTCTCCATCTTCCAGCCTCTGCCAACAGGGCTTGGCACTTGTGGGTCCTTCTCCAAACATCTTCTCCATATACCAGCCTGGTAGTTGGCTCTCTGTGCATGTTTTGTTAAGCAGTTCTTGCATGGTGGGAGTTGATGACTTTCAAGTTCACCTTTTTTGGCACAGAAAATGTGATATCTGAGCTCATTGACGTTGGTGGTTGATGCTTTTGGGGCATACAGGAGACATGTAAATGCCTCTAGTTTGTCCATCAGCTCTGGGGAGAGATCCCATTCCTGACCCAACTCTGAGAATGTGTCCTGATTTTGCCTGTTGCTGGTCAGAATTTTTAGGGCACTTGTCTTCCCTTTGCCTGCAAAAGCACTTACAGTGTCACATCCTGTATATGCATGCAACCCGATGAGAGCCCTACACACCTCTACGCCAACAGTGGCAGCAACCTTCCTGATGTCCACAAGCCTTGCACGGGATTTACTGCCACACATCTGGAACAATGGGGCCTCAATCTTGTCACAGAATGCTAAAGACATGATAAAGACATCTGTGTCTTCTGAGCAGATAACTACAGATGGGTATCCCTCTCTTGTGGCATGGGCAGCCTGGAGAAGTAGGCGGCCATCTGCTTCTTCTTGTTGGCATTGAAGAGCTGACACCTCCTCACTGTCCTGAGATGTGATTCTGTAACATTTGTCATTCACAGTTGCATACAGAATATTGTACTGTAGCTTTGCTCTGTACTCTGCCTTCCTCCATTCATCGACTATAAAGCTAATGAGACTAGTTTTGTTACTGACTTTGGTGAGGAAGCTCCACTGCCTCACCATCTGTGTGCCTGTGATACCTTGCAACTCATGACCAGTCTCTTCACCCCGTAGAGATCTTTCACTGTTCTTGATAGAGTTCTCCTTGTATGTGTCAAACATAACATCTATTCTGCTACTCTGACTGCCTTCCCTCAAAGCCATACCCAGAACTGTTGTGGCAACATCTCTGAAAGTAACTTGATCACCTTTCACTCTTTGGACCAAGTTCATTCCTTGGTCCAGAGTTCCCTGGGAGTTGCTCTGCTCTGCAAAATGTTTCTGCAAGGTCGTGGCCAAAGTTGCTTTATTGGTCTTTCTCAGCAATCCGTCTCGTGTGGACAGGGCCCAGGGCAATGGCCCAAGGGGATGAGAAAGGATATCCTCCATATGTAGACTGCGCCCTTGATGCGTCCAAACAAAGACCTGTCTGCTTTTAAGATGACTGCCCTCCCACTTGATTTAACTTCTTTCTTCTTACACATATCACTGAATGTTTTCATTGGGTCATGGAATTCTTTTGCTGGTGGGTCTTTCTCCAGTCTCTCATCCTTGAAGATTGTATTGCTCACCAATCTCATATGCATTCATCAGGTCGGAGGCAATCTCCTTGGGGGCTGTCTTTGCTGTAGAGATGCTAATGAGGTCCCGCTTCTCTGCAAATGGGTTGACCCATTCCTGTATGAGGCTAACCACTGCTGAAACTGCTTCCTCATCTTTCTGGATTCTTGGCCGCTGTAGCTCCGCATGACAAACCTCTGATTTGTTACCTTGCACCATCTCCCTTAACTGTCCCAGGAATGCACTGACGTGCTCAGCTGTTATGTAGTGGCGCTTGACAGCTCCGGCATTCAGGCTGAACCTTGTTGTGCCTCCAGGAGTCTGTGTGTCTTTGTTAACTGTGACTTCAGTAGCCTGGTCCACAGGGATCCGTCCAAAGGGGTTGTTACTTGACAGCTGCACTGATAATTGGCCTGTCTTGAAGGCCTCATACACAGAAGGATGCTTCTCTGGGAGGTTTGTCATCTGAGCAAAGTAAGGGGACAGGTACCTGGCATAATTTATCTTATCATAGGCAAAGCACCATGGGATCATGCTTCTTATAGCATGGAGGTGCAACTCCCAGTCCCCCTCCCGAGAGGCACGCAGAAGGCCAAGTATTACGTCCTCTACCATGTCAATGTATAACATCCAGAATGCAGAAAGCTCTCCTCTCCATTGTTGTGACGGAGGTGTTCCAGAAAGTCTGTCCACAGGGTTATCAGCTAAGAGAGGACTTTGCAGCAGATTGTTCGCCATCTGTTGGTTCAAGTCACTGGCCATGTCTTTCACATTGTCCAAGAGTGATTTGATCATCCCACTCTTCTCTGGAATGCTGTCCTCAACCCACGGTGTGAACTCTGCCCATGCGAGTCTCATCAGTGCTTCATAGATGTACTTGTGGACCCTGACAGCACGGTTATAGTGTTTACCATCAAGGTCTCCATTGACCGAACCCTCTGCGACAATTCCAGCCTCTATGCATATGTCTTTTAGACCAGCATCCCGAAATCGCTTCCCTAGGATGGCTAAGGCATTACATATGGTATGGAATGTCCCCATTGTTTGTTGTTGTTGTTGTTGTTGTTGTTGTTGTTGTTGTTGTTGTTGTTGTTTATTGTTTAAAAGGATCCTAAGTGGCAAGCTAGTCTTCCTGGGGTCCACACAGAAAGACAACAGAAAACACAAAACATAACAACATGAGATACATATGACAATCACAATTAACAATGATAATCTAAAAACAGTAAAACATTGTAGACATCATTATCAACATCAAAATATTTTGCTCACATATTTAAGTAGTGCATTCTCGGGTGGTATTTGAAAGACACTTTACTATTCAATTTACTTATGTTCAGTGGGCAGTTATTCCAATGATTAACTTGGGCGGCAAACATCCATAAATTGACATATTGGATGGCTGCATCACATGGGGGAGGCGGAATGGTGTGTGTTCTGAAGGATCAGATTAAACCGAATATATATATTTATTTATATATATATATTTAATTGTATTTGTATATCCCCTGATATCCCTTGTATATTCCTTGTACAATATGCATTGAATATCCCTTCTAGTCTACTGAACATCCCATAATAGTCTCCATTCTACCATTGGACGAGACCTTGGTGCCAGGTCGCCATACCCCTCAGACCAGGTTCAATCGTACCGCTCAACATGTATGGACAAGTCCTAGTTCCGCGTAGGAATATGTCTACCGCACCACTAATGGTACTATTTGTTCATAGTGCGTATATATACTGCGCTATTAAAGTAGAGCTTTCTTTTTAGTCCAGTTCCTTACCCTCCAACAGAGTGACAGACGCAAAAGCCTCCCCGCGAACCACGTGTGGGCAGTAAGGCCAATTCGGCCCAGTATCGGCATTGAGACATCGTGTATATTAATATTTGAATAGTCATATTTGGCACTATATCGTCGAGTTGGACGTATTCTATTAAGCTAATAATAGTCTATTCATATGTAGTGCCTCGTGCGGTAAGAGTTCTATAGTAATCAGCACCCCCATCGTTTCGGGCATCAGCTGGACGCTTATCCAGGGTGGTTGACCCCACGTGAAGCTGCACCCGAGGAGCTCCAGGCCAAAGAGCGAGTGGACCTGTATATTGGATTATTCTACCGACGACGGCTAGCCTTCCCCGGCTTGGATTATGCTTTGAGTACTTTGATTATTCTATGGATAAAGGCCAACACTGCGGTGTGTTGGAAATACCCCCCCCGGAGAGGACGACAGGTGAGAAGACGCTCTACACGACGAGGTCGCCTCACGTCTCTCCATCGTGGACCGGAGGACGCCGGCCACAGAGAGTCCAACTGCTTTCATCTGTGGATCGAGGATCGCTGGGCACCGGGTCGCACGACTGTGGGCTCTCCCAGGATACCCTCGGCCAGACGGGATACAGCCAGACTCTACCCCCCCCCCCTCCAGCTGTCCTACAAGCAGTCGGAACCTTCCCCTAGTGTATCCAGCTATATAATCATTCAAGTATCATTGCTATTGTTCCCTAAATATTCCAGGTCGTATATTTGCTTCCTGCGCAATCAGAGATTGGACATTCGATATTGATCTACCTACGAATACTCATTTGCCATAAAAGTGCATACTATTTCAAATCATAAATGTAATTAAGTGATCGTTGTACATACCTTTTGCTATGTATTATTAATAAACGCAGACTTTCGACTTGGTACATTTGTGTTGGATCCGTTTCATCAGGTGGGAGTGTTTATCATAATTATTCATACCTAGTACTGGGTGGCCAGAGTCTAAAGTACAAGAGGTAGTGGTAGTAAGTATCATATCTAACAATACAGTCAGGGAATTGTACCCCTCAGTTACAATTGGTCCTTCGAGCCGTAGGGTAATCAGTGTAATATTAATATAGTGTTATTAATATTAAAATGGCCTATGATGAACACTCCACGAAACGATCCTCCTAACCAACAACGCCCGCGGCGCAAACGACAGCTCCCTCAGTACCTAGAGGCTTACGCTGTCAGTCAACAACCTAGTCTTCTACCAACAGTAAACGCGGTAAAACTAGAAAGTAAAATTATGTCTAACCCTAACGACCAGGCTACCCCGACCATAGAGGCCCCTATGGGTTCTAACGTAACTGACCCAGCTCACGGTGGGGACCAGGGGGAACCAGACATGACTTTACACCCCGCCAATACCGAAGAAGTAGTCCCCGACGAGTCCCGGGAGGAAGACAACACTACCGAGAGAGAACTCGGCACGGAAGAAGATGAGGAGAGCACCGTGGAGATAGAGCTCCAAGACTCCGCACGGAGTACCCCAAGGGACGGCTCCCCTATACAACCGTCTTCTCCCAGCGAGGCAGAGAGGACACTACAGCAGGCATTCCTCGTCAGCCTGAAAGCCTCTACTGAACGCGATAGACTCCAGGGTGAACGCGATCGATTGCAGATACAGCAACGGAGCGAAGAAGAGCACATACGCCTGGAAATAAGACGCATTCAGATGGAAGAGAATATGGCAAGAGACCGGGCCGACGCCCAGCGCGCCGCCACCGGTGCCCAGAGAGAATCGGATCTCACCAAGCGCGAAGCCGAGCGCGACAGAGCACAAGCGCAACTAATAGAACAGCTGATCAGAAGGACAACACCCCCTCCCTCCACCAGAGGCTCCAGGAACTCGTCTAGACCAGTGGTTCCCAAAGTCGGGGTCGCGACCCAAAGGTGGGCCGCGAGCAGCCACGGATGGGCCGCGAGATGATTTAAAAAAAAAAAAAAAAAAAAAAAATTTTATTTTAATTTTTTTTGTCAGGCCACTAAACTTAGAAGCAGGCCAGGACAGTGTTTCTAGTTGTATTCTAAAATTCTATTCTATTGTATTCTAAAATGTGACTATATGGTTTTATATTAACTTAATAAATAAACAAAAACTAAAAATCTACTTATTTCAACGAACATTTCAAACTAAATAACAGATTATGCACATAAAACGCTGAAAACAACCGAAGCAACAATAGTATTTTAATGAGGCTATTATTATTATCATTATTATTTTGCAACAAGTTAGCCCTCTCATAAATAGCACATATAAATGAATAACTAACTTGAACTAACTTAATAGGATTGAAGTGATATTTGGCTTAAAAAA
The DNA here is from genome assembly GCF_963971535.1 of Notolepis coatsorum. Taxonomy (NCBI): domain Eukaryota; kingdom Metazoa; phylum Chordata; class Actinopteri; order Aulopiformes; family Paralepididae; genus Notolepis; species Notolepis coatsorum. The sequence continues at coordinate 120,353,914 of NC_140170.1, forward strand.
TCGGTCGCCTGACAAAAAAAAAAAGAAAAAAAAGCCAGACGATGTGCATTGGGCCGCGGCTCTCTGACGCCTTATTTTCTGGGCCCCGGCCTGAAAAGTTTGGGAACCCCTGGTCTAGACATCACTCCAGGGCGGCATCCCCTAGCCGAGTAAGCGACCCTGAACTTGACCAACAGACGAGGTCTATACCCCCCGCAGACCCCCTTCCCCAACCGGTCCAAGCGAGACCCAGCCACCAGGAAGGAGCAGCATACACTGCGGAGAGGCTAAATCAGAGACTACAAGCCCTGGATGACCTAACGGAAGACGAAGAGGAAGAGGAGGAGAACCACGCCCGACGACAGCACAGTACTCTACCGGACCAGGAGGTCCAGTACAGCCCAGGCTATACCCCCGCGGAGCTGCGCTACAGACCCCCGACGCTATTCACGGGTGAGCACGACGCACGACCCGCACCGAGGAACAGCACCTGGACCAGCGGGCCATGGTACACAGCCAGTACCAGCCCACGCCAAGGAGCAGGAGGAGACTCGCCTAGGAGGCCTCTCCCCCAACGCTCGCCGATGTATCAACAATCCGCGTCATACATTGGCACACCTATGGTACCAGACTTCACCCAGGAGAACCGGGCCCAGTATACGGAGCTCCGCATGTGTCTGGAGACAATGTTGGTGGATGTCATTGATGAACGCCATAAATACGCGATACTACTGAAGCATTTAAAGGTACCCCGCGCGCACAACATAGCGCTCGCCTACGCCACTTCCACGACCCCATACACCGCAGCGCTGGTAGCGTTGGACCAGAGATATGGACGTATATGGGATTACGTGATCCAGGAGATCAGGCACATCGACCGCCTACCCCCAGCAACAGACAATCGAGCACTGGACGACCTGTCCATCAGAGTGCAGTCCCTGGTAGGGATGCTGGGAGCGCAGAGGGAAAAGGGTAGGCATGAACTATACGCCAACTCAAATGTAGAGAGGATCTTGGAGAAGCTACCGCCCGCCCGACAGGAGCGCTTTAGGCGGCAGAGAGACCACCGAGACCCTAATGGCCCCGAACCGAACCTCCTCGATCTAGCCGACTTCCTGGCGAGAGAAGTCAGCAGCTTACGGCTAGATACATTCGGACGGAGCACCCCTGGCTCCAGAGAAGGAACCAGGAGACTAAATGATGGAAGAAGATCGGTGACTGTCATGCACCAATCGGAGTCAGTGCCAAGCAGTAGGAGCCACAGTACCCCCTCAAGAAAGGAGAAGTGGAAGATAGTGTGCCCCTACTGTGAGAAAGAACACTGGCTGTCACAATGTGACTCATTCCCCAAGATGAATGCGGAGGAAGCGAGTCAATGGATAAAGTCCAACAGACGCTGTTTTCGCTGTGCGCGATCACACATGGCAGCCGAATGCCGCTTAAAGAAAAAGTGCAGTCGGTGCGATGGAGCCCATCTGGACATACTCCACGACAGTAACAGACGGCGGCCTCCACCCGCACCATCAAGCAGCAAAGCAAGCGTCATGTACATCGACCCCGCCAGCAGCAGCGGAGCCAGAGTGCTCTTAAAGGTAGTCCGTGTGACATTGAGCTACCAGAATAAAGTCATGGACACTTACGCCGTCCTTGATGACGGGTCAGAGAAGACCCTTCTGCTCGCGTCCGCTGCGGCCCAGCTAGGGCTGCGGGGGAGCGAAAACCAAATGACAATTCGGACAATAAGAAGAGATTTGAAAACGATAAAGGGCGAGAATGTCTCATTCTCTATCGCAGCAAGCGGCCAGCCCGAGCGACGGTACAGGATTACAGACGCTTTCACCAGCCAAGAAATAGGACTCTCGCGGTACACATACCCCGTAGCCAAGCTGATGGAGAAATATGTACATCTACGCAAGCTACCGATCCCACTCATAGACGGTGCTACCCCGACACTGTTGATAGGCTCCGACCATGCAGACCTCATTGTCCCGATAGACCGGGTTCATACCGGACCCAGAGGCTGTCCTGCAGCAGTCGAGACCCGCCTAGGATGGACTCTCCAAAGCCCACTCGCCAAATCTCTCAACCGAACCACAGCCACTAGCTGTCTCCACTCCCGAGTCACAGAGGGAGACACCGCACTCCTGCAGCATGTAGAGAGGCTATGGACCCTAGAACAAATGCCCTTTAAGAACGAAAGGAAAGACATTCGCTCTAAAGACGACATCTACGCCATTAACCTCCTCGAGACGGGAACAAAGAGAGTCCCAGTCAGCGGCGTGTTGAGATACGCCACGCCACTCCTGCGGCGGGAAGGGATGCCTACCTTTCACGCAAAGAAAGACGCCACAGAGCGGTACCTACTAAACACAGAGCGGCGCTTAGCCAAGGACCCCGCCCAAGAAAGTGTATACCGCGCTGAGATTGAGAAGCTCATCACAGCGGGACACGTCACAAAGATTGACATTAAAGAGGCCGACCAGACGACTGAATCGTGGTACGTGCCCCACCACAAGGTTCATCACAACGGCAAAGACCGCATCGTGTTTAACTGCAGCTACCAGATCGGATCCCAAAATCTGAATAAAGAGCTATTGCCCGGTCCTACACTCGGCCCCTCCCTACTAGGCGTACTACTCCGCTTCCGCCAGGACAAGGTGGCTATCAGCGGGGATATCAAAGGGATGTTCCTGCAGGTGAGATTAGTAGAGGAGGACAAGCCCCTGTTGCGGTTCCTATGGAGAGAGAGGCCAGGAGATGAGCACCCAGCCATCTACCAATGGGAAGTCCTCCCTTTCGGAACTACATGCAGCCCATGCTGTGCTACATTTGCACTACAGAGACATGTCGCAGAGGACCCAGCAGCGGACGAAGAGGTCCGACACAGTGTGAAGAACAGCTTCTACGTAGATAACTGTCTACAAAGCGTTTCGACCCAGGAAGAAGCCGAGGCTCTCCTACATAAACTCCGCGCCTCTCTGATCAAAGGCGGCTTTGATCTCAGGCAGTGGGCCAGCAGCGATCCGCACGTACTGCGCAGCCTCTCCTCCGAGGACAAGGCAGCGAGCAGCGAGACCTGGATGGCCACAATCCCAGGAGAAGCCCAAGAGATGACACTAGGACTAGTGTGGCGCTTCAAAACAGATTCGCTCCACTATAGACACAAACCCCTGACCACGGAGCAGGGAAGGTCGACGGCAATACCGACCACCAGACGGAGTGTGTACAGAACACTTGCCCGACAATATGACCCGTTAGGATGTATACTACCGTACACCACCAGGGCAAAGATGATTGTACGAGCATTGTGTGACAAGGACCAGGGCTGGGACGACCCCATTCCCGCACACCTTGCATCCACCTGGAGAGAGTGGGAGATGGAACTCCACTCACTCCCAGGCGTTAATATACGCCGAAGCTACTTCCCACCCACGGTGAGGCCAGAGACATGTAAAATGGATTTACACGTCTTCAGTGACGCCTCCGAGGTCGCCTACGGATCAGTAGCCTACTTGCGGGCCCAAGAAGAGGGGGGAGAGATCTACACAGCATTCATCCTCGCCCGCTCGAGAATAGCCCCACGCAAGCAACAGTCTATCCCACGTCTAGTGCTCTGCGCAGCCCTCGCAGGAGCGCATCTAGCCACGCTCATCCAACGTGAGCTCACCATTCCGGTGCATAGAACAATCCTGTGGTCAGATTCCACGACAGTACTCGCCTGGATCAAATCGGATTCATGCAAATACAAAGTCTTCGTGGGAGTCAGAGTCACTGAGATTCAAGAGTTAACCGGAGAGTTAACCGGAGAAGCAAACTGGCGCTATGTTGATACAAAACACAACCCAGCTGACGTCATCACCCGGGGAATGTCCCTAGATGACTTAACCCGTCATAACATCTACAGTGACGGACCAGCATTCCTCAAGCTCCCGGAAGGAGATTGGCCCACGCCCACCCCGAGGGAAGCAAGTGACGAGGAGGCTGAGAATAAGAAACCCATGTTCTGTGGATTGAGCACTGTTGTCTCCGCAGACCCCAACATAGACGATTGCATTACCATAGAGAGTGCGCAGCAACGGACATTCCTGCGGCACCACCCAGAGATTAAGTCCCCCGCTGATATGTCAGCAGCTGACTACGAGGAAGCAGAACTGCTTCTACTGCAACGAGCCCAGAGAGACTCGTTCCCCGATGAACTAGACTGTCTACAGGGAGGAAAGCCCGTCCCATCAGACAGCAGATTGATTCATCTGGCCCCCGAGAGTGACACACATACCCTCATCAGAGTGGGTGGTCGCCTGCGGAGAGCCCCCAATTTACCGGATGACATTAAGTACCCGATCGTATTGAACAGCCGACACAAGGTCACAGAGCTGATTATAAAGAAATACGACGAGGATGTACACCACGCAGGAGCAGAGAGAGTCTTCGCGGAAATCAGACGTCGTTACTGGATACTTCAAGGAAGAGAGGCGGTGCGACGCTTCCAGCGAACCTGTCTAGACTGCCGAAAGTGGCGCGCGCAGCCCAGCATACCACGGATGGCTGACCTACCTCCATGTCGCCTCCGACTCGGCGACAAGCCATTCCACTCAACAGGCATGGACTGTTTTGGCCCGCTGCACATAAAGAAAGGAAGAGGCACCGAGAAGCGGTGGGGTATTGTATTCAAATGCATGACCACCAGAGCGATACATATCGAGCTCCTTCCGACCATGAGCGCAGACTCATTCCTTATGGCCTTCCGAAGATTCACATCACGGAAAGGAAAACCGTCTACATTATTGTCCGATCACGGGACAAACTTCAAAGGCGGAGAAAGAGAGCTGAGGGAGAGCTTCCAAGCTATGGGCCCAGAACTTAAGACCCACCTCGCTCCAGCCCAGATTGACTTCCAATTCAACCCCCCAAACGCACCCCACTTCGGTGGAACTTGGGAACGAGAAGTACGTTCTATAAAGACAGCCCTGTACGCAGTACTTGGGGCCCAGACTGTGGCGGAAGAAGTCCTAATGACAGTCCTCACGGAGATTGAGGGAGTATTGAACTCCAAGCCCCTCGGTTACGTCTCCAGTGATGTAGCAGATGTCGACCCAGTCACCCCCAACACCCTCCTGATGGGGCGGCTAGATCCTGCGTTACCCCAGACAATGTACCGGCCTGAAGAAGCGAACGGCCGACGAATGTGGAGGTACAGCCAAGTATTAGCCGACAAGTTTTGGAGCAGTTTCCTACTGCACTACCTACCGTCTCTACAGACCCGCCAGAAGTGGGTAAAAGAGAGAGACAATTTGACGGAAGGAACAGTCGTCATGATTATTGACCAGTCACTACCCAGAGCTATGTGGCCGGCTGGCCGCGTAAGCAAAGTGATCACCGGTGCCGATGGCAAGGTCCGAGCAGCTGAAGTACTCGTCCAGGGGCGCATTTACACCCGTCCTGTGGCGAGGCTCATAGAACTGCCCCGACTCCCAGACACAATCGATGATGACCATGACCCTATGACTTTGTGAGTTGACTGACCCTTACAGCGAACCCTTGAGTGGTAGACAGTGCGGTTAATCTGTCTCTGCTTAACTAATTGGGTTGGGACCAATTAGGGGGCGGCTGTTCTGAAGGATCAGATTAAACCGAATATATATATTTATTTATATATATATATTTAATTGTATTTGTATATCCCCTGATATCCCTTGTATATTCCTTGTACAATATGCATTGAATATCCCTTCTAGTCTACTGAACATCCCATAATAGTCTCCATTCTACCATTGGACGAGACCTTGGTGCCAGGTCGCCATACCCCTCAGACCAGGTTCAATCGTACCGCTCAACATGTATGGACAAGTCCTAGTTCCGCGTAGGAATATGTCTACCGCACCACTAATGGTACTATTTGTTCATAGTGCGTATATATACTGCGCTATTAAAGTAGAGCTTTCTTTTTAGTCCAGTTCCTTACCCTCCAACAGAGTGACAGACGCAAAAGCCTCCCCGCGAACCACGTGTGGGCAGTAAGGCCAATTCGGCCCAGTATCGGCATTGAGACATCGTGTATATTAATATTTGAATAGTCATATTTGGCACTATATCGTCGAGTTGGACGTATTCTATTAAGCTAATAATAGTCTATTCATATGTAGTGCCTCGTGCGGTAAGAGTTCTATAGTAATCAGCACCCCCATCGTTTCGGGCATCAGCTGGACGCTTATCCAGGGTGGTTGACCCCACGTGAAGCTGCACCCGAGGAGCTCCAGGCCAAAGAGCGAGTGGACCTGTATATTGGATTATTCTACCGACGACGGCTAGCCTTCCCCGGCTTGGATTATGCTTTGAGTACTTTGATTATTCTATGGATAAAGGCCAACACTGCGGTGTGTTGGAAATACCCCCCCCGGAGAGGACGACAGGTGAGAAGACGCTCTACACGACGAGGTCGCCTCACGTCTCTCCATCGTGGACCGGAGGACGCCGGCCACAGAGAGTCCAACTGCTTTCATCTGTGGATCGAGGATCGCTGGGCACCGGGTCGCACGACTGTGGGCTCTCCCAGGATACCCTCGGCCAGACGGGATACAGCCAGACTCTACCCCCCCCCCTCCAGCTGTCCTACAAGCAGTCGGAACCTTCCCCTAGTGTATCCAGCTATATAATCATTCAAGTATCATTGCTATTGTTCCCTAAATATTCCAGGTCGTATATTTGCTTCCTGCGCAATCAGAGATTGGACATTCGATATTGATCTACCTACGAATACTCATTTGCCATAAAAGTGCATACTATTTCAAATCATAAATGTAATTAAGTGATCGTTGTACATACCTTTTGCTATGTATTATTAATAAACGCAGACTTTCGACTTGGTACATTTGTGTTGGATCCGTTTCATCAGGTGGGAGTGTTTATCATAATTATTCATACCTAGTACTGGGTGGCCAGAGTCTAAAGTACAAGAGGTAGTGGTAGTAAGTATCATATCTAACAATACAGTCAGGGAATTGTACCCCTCAGTTACAGTGTGGGTTGATATGGAACAACACTCCGCCCACCCGGTATCGCTATCCTCACTAGTGTGTTCTCCACTGCCACTCAGTAAAAAGCGCCTCACAAATAACCCCATGGTGATTGGCTCACTCCGTATATGGGCACAGTTTAGGACTCACTTTAAATATAAACAAGCCTCACCCTATCTCCCAATTGCATCTAATGCACTTTTTACGCCCTCACTCATGGATGCCGGAAAGGGGCTAAAGAAGGTGAAGGACCTGTTTAAAGAAGGGCTTTTTATGTCCTTTGAACAGTTGGTAGGCGGGTATGACATCCCCCGCTCAATTTTTTTTAGATATTTACAGGTGCAGGGTTTTGTAAAGAAATATTTTGCTTCTTTTCCTGTACTTCAACCAGACAGGTGGCTGGAGGGAGACTCAAAACAAAAGAGGATAGTGAGTTCACTATACAGTGATATCCAAGAGATGGCATCCCCATCACTGGACCGTATCAGGGAGTCATGGGATAAGGATATGGGACTTGAAATCCCTGACGATTCTTGGCAATTAAAAGAATACATTCATCATCTGTCTGCATCAGACATGGATTACTCCAATTAAAGGTATTTCATAGACTACACCTCTCTAAGAGTAGACTCCGAGATCTACCCGGATGTGGATCCGACCTGCCCCAGGTGCCATCAGGCTCCAGCCACTCTCTGCCATATGTTCTGGTCATGCCCATCACTATTCCTATTCACTAAAGCCCGATTCTGGCTTTCTGTTTTTGAAACATTTTCCTTCATGTGTGACAGGGAGATCAGCCCCAACCACTTGGTTGCAGTTTTTGGAGTGCTTCCTGGCGAAATCAGGGTATCGCTCAAACAGATGCTGTGGCCTCTTTGTTGGCTAGACGCCTTATTTTGCTTAATTGGAAGTCAGCCATCCCTCCATCACATCGACGCTGGGTCGAAGATGTGATGACACACCTAAAACTTGAGAGACTTAAATACTCCACCAGGGGCTCTACCCAGAAATTCTTCCAAGTTTGGCAGCCATTTCTGGATTATTTCAATCTAAAATTCCCGGCTGAGGATGCTTAGGCATAGGACGGTGATTTATTAGATAGGCAATTTCTATATGGCAAGTGACAACCTGTATAGGAACAATGCAATTTTCTTTGATTATTATTACTATTTTTATTTTTGTCTACTTTATTTTTCATTTATTTTAGGTATTGTGCGGTTATATGTAGTCATTTGTTGTATGTATGTTTGTACGTATGTATATAATGTTGTTGAACCTTTAAAAAACCAATAAAAACTATTTAAATAACTTGAGGATTATTCTGAGAAGAATGTTGGAGAAGCTCTCTTTGTGCTTCCAGGATATTTCAGTGGCTTTCGCATAGAGTGCTTGATCCATGACTACCACAATTGTTTCTAGATGCAGTTCCTTCCTGATTATCTCTGATTGATTCAGGATTTCAAACACTGTGGTCAACTGTGTGGCTGGTGAATTGATGGTTGGCAGATACCCAACTATATCTTGTGAGATTGGTTCTTGGTCCCTGGTGTCTAAAGATCAAAGATGAATCTTGACTGACCCAAATTTGACCCAGAGTTACCCACAACATTTAAATGCACTGCTGGGTATTCCCAGACCTGAACACCAAATTATACACTTTTGTTTTAGAGAGACCTTCAGAATTAGCAAAACATTTTGAAAATCAATTGTGTAGTGTTTATATAGCTATCGTGAAGGATATCATGAAGCCTCGTTCCAATGAAAAAAAATAGAGGGTTGTTATTATATAATTTAAACTTGAAACGGGTCACAGGAGACTCGAACACAACATAAGGGTTAAACACAGATTATGTACTTTGACATCTTAATCTGCACAGTAACATGTTAACATCGTAACCTGCACAGTAACATGTTAACATCTTAAGCTCTTAACCTGCACAGTAACAGCTAACCTCTTAACCTGCACAGTAACATGTTAACACATCTTAACCTGCACAGTAACATGTTAACATCTTAACCTGCACAGTAACATGTTAACACATCTTAACCTGCACAGTAACATGTTAACATCTTAACTTCTTAACCTGCACAGTAACATGTTAACACATCTTAACCTCTTAACCTGCACAGTAACATGTTAACATCTTAACCTCTTAACCTGCACAGTAACATGTTAACACATCTTAACCTGCACAGTAACATGTTTAAAACATGATTAATTGATTAAAATGTTCCTTACGCTTTCTCCTAGGATCACGATCGCCCATGCTTGCTGAAAGAAGGGTGTGGCTCTAATGCAGTCCACTTTAGATGATGTTAGAACAGTGGTTGGCTTATAGACATCCAATCAAATGTTTGTTCATATGGGTGGGTGGAGTCAGATGACAATAATTATAGATCTAGACAGCCTTGAAGTCATGTCCATGGATCGAATGGGATATCTTTATGAATTGTATCATAAATGTTGTATTTTGTGTATTTTCATCACATCCAGAGTTAGATTTGTAGTCAAGGAGTAGGAGAACACATTCAGTTGCATTATTATCCATGGGATATTGGTTATAATGGTCATATTGCCTTTTAAATTAAGATTATGTACCAGGCAAGGGTACAAATATGATGTTTTCCTTCATTGTATCGCCATTTACTCTGGAATGGTAATAGATGTGGGTTTACTTACACTGGATTCATATGTCCTAGCTTGTTACCTATCAAAGGAGACCAGAAACATGCATATAGGCTTTATGGTTCAGGAGCTATCATGATTCATTTGGGGCATGTAATTTCGGACAGGAGGCCTGAAAAATATGCTTGGTAGTGTTATAAAAGATGTGATAGCACACATTTGGAGGCAACTGCTGCATTGCTATCACATCTTTTCTAGAAGCAGGGGTGTATACCTTCCCAAAAATCACTATGAAAGTTAGTCCCCCAAGATGGTAGTCGCGGCCCAAATTTGGGGCCCTGGCTCACGGCCTATGTCTCCTCTTGGCCCAGACTGGGGCTCCTCTCCTGCTGCTCAGGGGGAACCTCCTCTTTGCAGACAGAGAGCTGTGGGGGTCTGTTTTCATGCAGGCCAAACAGCTCTTCTCCTGGTCCAGCTGTGACTGTTTCATGCAGTCCACCAAACAGACAGACGGTTCTCTCAAACCAAGGTGTGAGAGGCGGTCATATTCAGACCAATCTCCACACCGCTTGGTAATTATAATAATGCAGGACCTCTTTAGAGAGGTCTTTATTCAGCATGCAACGACACAACGACATGCAATGGGAGGCACACACAGAGGAATACACACACACATGCAATTGTTTTTCTCAGGGTCGCCAATGCGATTGAGCTCTGCTCTTACGTAGCGGCTGGGCCAGGCGTGGGAGCCGGGCCAGGCGTGGGAGCCAGACCAGGCGTAGAGACCGGGCTGGGCGCAGAAGCCGGACCAGACCGGGCATAGAGGCAGGGCCAGGCATAGAAGCCGGACCAGGTGTAGAACCAGACTCAAGCGTAGAGCCGGAAGCAGGTTACTCCCCGGGGTCAGGAGCAGAAGCAGAGCCCGGACCAGAAGTCGAGGTCTCCCCGGAGCTACAGCTGGCTAGCTGTGGAAGGGACTGTACTAGCAATAGCTACACTAGCAGTAGAGGCTAGGTTAGCTGCAGAGGCTAAGCTAGCTGTCGGGGCTACACTAGCAGCTGAGGTCATGCTAGCTGTAGAGTTTCTGCTAGCTGCAGAGGCTACGCTAGCAGTAGGAACTGTACTAGCAGTAGAGGCTGTGCTAGCCGTGGAGGCCGTGCTAGCTGTAGAGGTTCTGCTAGCTGCAGAGGCTACGCTAGCAGTAGCTACGCTAACCACTGATGCCATGCTGGCAGTAGAGGCCTTACCAGCAGTCGGGACCATGCTGGCAGTTGAGGCCTTGCCAGCAGTAGAGGCTTGGCTGGAGGCTGGAATAGGCACTCTATCCAGGTCTTCAGGTACTTGTTCAGCTGTGGGGTCGGCTCAGGGTTCCACTCTCTGACAGAGTAGACCAGATGCAGGGCGGCCCTCTTCTTCTCCAAGGAGAAGGAATCAGCCAGGGTGCTCAAGGCTTCCCTCGTCCTGTTCGCTGGGTCCAATTCTGGTCGGTTCATAGTGTTAGGGATAGTGTTGGTGGAGGACCCAATCGCAGAACAGGACGAGGAGAAAAGGCAATAGGCAGAACGAGACGAGGAGCCAGGGGTGAAGTATATACAAATTTGCTTTTACTTGGTGCAACAAGACGGGGGTAGCACAGCAATGGCTGGTAGAGGACAAAACATAAACCAAATAACTAAGAACCACAGCAGAGCTGGTAGGGAAAACAAACAAACTAATCTACAAACAAAGCACTAACCAAAAACTGTAACACGAAAACAAAGATGGACAACAAAGAACACTAACACTGGAAACACGTACTACACAAAACAGAGTCACAGAAACAGAGTAACTGACAGAACATGGACATCGACAGGAACAGCAAAACAGACCATGAACACAAACAATGAACCGACACTGGAGGGCAGGGAAGGCACAACAGGAACAATTAACACACATGAGACACATCAGGGCAATCACCAAAATGAGACACACATGGGAACAATTAACACACATGAGACACATCAGGGCAATCAGCAAAATGAGACACACATGGGGAGAGACAACCAGGAAGGAAACGGACACAAGAAAAGACTGAACACTAGACAGAGTAAACATAACAACAACCATACAACCAGGGGCATAATTAACACATTCGGGGCCATTGGGCTGAGTCTAATTAATGTCAAGAGGACTGGGGAATGTAAACAAATGTGGGGCTGTTTGTACAGCTAAGTCTATACTTTATAGTATTGCTATCTGTCCATTCTCATTGTCAATTGAGTCCATAAACCGTCCCTTCAAAATGGCTTAAAGAAAAAAAAATCATCAATAAGTTCTCATTTTATAGTGCCGTGAATATAAGCGTTATACGGGATTTGGGACTAGTATATTTTCTGGAAGGCTAGATATAGGGCTAATAGCTGCTAACGTTATATCCAATGGCATTTCCGTTTTACAGATGCTACAGAAATAACTCAAACTGCATATGATCGGGACGATCCCAAAGCATGTATGCATGAAAGGGGGGGGGGGGGGGGCGGGGGACGTTGTTTATTATTATTGATTACCAATAACCGTGTTCGTCTAACTAGCCACATAGGCCGATCGCCTGGATGCTATCAAAACAATGCCCGATCGGGCTGTAATTTACGTGAAAAAGATCTTACCGTGGTCCGGGCTGATCCCCCCGAGCATTTCCCCGTTATCGATCACCATCTGGTAGATCGATATGTCCATTGGCTGATGATAAATTCCCTTATTGCATGGTGAAATCTGCGATCCAAAATGTAATCCAAGCTACATGCTGCACATCCAGAATCCTGCTACTGAAATCTCCAATGAAAGTAAAAAAAAATAATTACTGATCCGTTCAGCCACTGCATTAGCGCGATAGCGCCCCTAAGAGGATCTGGCCGGTATTGCACCTTCTCGAATTCATAGAGTAGGGTAAATCTGCAGTGCCGCTCGGCGACCTTGAATAGGTTATTAAAATGGAATAAAAGCAATAACAACTTCTGTCCACAACCGGTGGAATCGAAACACGGAGATCTCCGTGGCCCGTCCCGAATGTGTTAAGGGGGGGGGACACGGGGGACATGTCCCCCACACTTTTTTAACGTCCAAAACAATGTTACACGATAATAAACGGAGATGCGTCAGGCAGTAGGACCACACGGAAAGTGGCTGCTAGTTCCCTCTCTGAGCTCAAGTCTCTGACGACCTGAGCTATTGTTATGCAAAGGCAGTAGCCAGGTGGGTATTTGGCACACGGCTACTTGTCTTTGCATAACAATAGGCGTGTTTGAGATTAATTTCGGCTCGCCTCGAAAACAAGCTAGAGTAGACTATTGCAGCCGAAGGAGGAGTCAGAAAGTTGAACACTTCAGAGATGACAACAAGCCTCGCCTAGTCTCGCATAGCAGATATTGCGTTCATGTTCCCACACACACACGCACCTGTCCAGCTCATTATATAATGCGAGGGCCAAAAAGTTTTTGCGACAGATCAAAATTAGATAAGATTCAAATGTATTGTCATCACACAGCACACTACCTATAGTGGAATAGACTGTATTCGTATTCCATTATACCATCTTATTCTTGTTAGTTGTGCGCTCCTGCCCACAACACACACACACTACTGAACTTGAGCCATACTCTGTATTGTACCCATTCTGCAATCAGTTAATTAAAACACAGTGCAACTAGGTATAAAATCGCCAACGCACCACGGCCCCAAATGTGTCCCCTTCGCGTCTATTCGAAAGGCAACCGGTTCATGCTTCCGCGTTCGCGTTTTTGCGCTCTGATTGGCCACTGACCTACGCTAGTTTGCCCCCCCCCCCCCCCCCCCCCGCGCGGTATGAGCGTAGAAATAATGCGTGGACACTTTGAAATGGGTATCACAGTAGTAAGTCCTACTGTAGAACATATTATTAGCATGCCATCTGAATGCGTGGACACTTTGAAATGGGTATCACAGTAGTAAGTCCTACTGTAGAACATGACATATTAGCATGACATCTGATTTATGAATGCCAATACTAAAGATTAGGGACAAACACAATTGGCACAAGTGTAAATCATGGATTAGTCAGTCAGTTTAAACATCAGATGTAGCTCACCTCGTTCGTCTGCTGCCTGTGGATTCTATGGTCACAAGTTTTTTTTGCTGTATAATGACAATATATTTGAATCGAATCTCATTTTGAAATCGCTACCTGTTGAGTGGATCACCATGGTGCAATGCACCTCCGAAGCTGGCTGCCACTGTCGTGTCCATAGGCAGCGTAGCGATTTCAAAATGAGATTAGATTCAAATGTATTGTCATTATACAGCACAATACATACATATACATACACACCATCCAACCAGAGTGGATCAATTAATTAAACGTAAAAAAAAAAAAAAATTGAACCAAGAGTGATTTGAACTTGTGACCATAGGATCCACAGGCAGCAGACGAACGAGGTGAGCTACGTCTGATGTTTAAACTGACTGACTAATCCATGATTTACACTTGTGCCAATTGCGTTTGTCCCTAATCTTTAGTATTGGCATTAATAAATCAGATGTCATGCTAATATGTCATGTTCTACAGTAGGACTTACTACTGTGATACCCATTTCAAAGTGTCCACGCATTCAGATGTCATGCTAATAATATGTTCTACAGTAGGACTTACTACTGTGATACCCATTTCAAAGTGTTTCTACGCTCATACTGCAGACTTAATACTGTGATACCCATTTCAAAGTGTCCACGCATTCAGATGTCATGCTAATAATATGTTCTACAGTAGGACTTACTACTGTGATACCCATTTCAAAGTGTTTTTACACTCATACCGCGGGGGGCAAAACTAGCGTAGGTCAGTGGCCAATCAGAGCGCAAAACGTGAACGCGGAAGCATGAACCGGTTGCCTTTCGAATAGACACGTCCCCTCCACCATTGAAAACAAAATTACACCCTTGCATATACAACAACACAAGGAACTAACAACTAGGAACATAACACTTAACAAAAGCACGGGAGCACAGAGGGTAACAGACATACAGGGAGCGACAGCAAAATGGGGCGAAAACACTGACACTTTAACAACACATAAATGGAGGAGGAGGACGAGCAATGGCAGCATCTGTCCAGTAGGTGGCAAAGATGGGGGTGAGTGTGGAGCAGGGGAAAGTGTGCAAAGGTGGGGGCGAGTGAAGGGCAGGGGAAAACCTCACAATAACAACACTACACAACTGATTTGGAAATGTTTAGCTAATTCTGAAGGTCTCTCTAAAAGAAACAGTGTATAATTTGGTGTTTCGGGTCTGGGAAGACCCAGCAGTGCATTTAAATGTTGTGGGTTGTGGGTAATGAGGTAATGAACTTTTAAGCCAAACGGTTTGACCAGAGTAGCCTCCCCACACATTACTTGAACTGTGAATTCTAAAGACACCTGAACAAGGCCCCTCCCCCACATTGACTATTTGAACTGCATGCAAACGCTACACAGACACTTCAACAAGCCCCCTCCCCCCACTTCATTGACTGATTGAACTGTGAATGCTGGGACACTCTGACTGCTGCTGTGACTTCACTGTCACCTCCACTACCATTAATTTGCAATATTCGCAACAATGCATAGTACTTTATATCGTTCTACAACTACACTGTGCTGCAGGGCTGGTGAAGGCTAGCTGCTGTAGGGTGTAAGGTATTACATCTATGGTATATTGACTTGAGCAGACTGTTAGATCAACCCTGAAACTGAACATATCTGTTATAATAGTTCATTCAAAAGAATGCTTTAATATTGAACTGTAGCATTACATGGAGGCTACTGGAATGATTGGCAGTGTTGTGTGACATTCTGGGGAGCTTTCAGGCAACCCCCTCTCATGTTAAGCCTGTTTACTCAACTGTATTTAGGAGAACAGTTGGAGACACAGGGGACAGGTCATAAAAGCCCCCGCATGCTAAAACTGTTTGGGACAAAACCAAGGAACTATTAATTCAGTATACTTTATATAGGAAATCTGGTATTAAAATATAAGACAACGCCACATTGGTTTAATGCTGAATATATATGTAACTTATTACATTAACCATACAAATATAGAAAAGGTTTTAGAGTTAAGCCTCTGTGCTCATCAAGAGGCCACACCGACGGGGGCCCATGGGCCCCCCCTCTGTTTACTGAAGGAAGACACCGACAAGGAGATCGAGGAGGGGGGGGGGGGGCAGCTAGCCCCCACAGAGGAAACCAGGGGGAGGGGGGACCGCCCCCAGAAGACCACCAATTGGAACAAACTCCTTATTTAGAGATAATTGTGATTGGTTAAAAGGCAGTCTAAAAATTATGTCATTTAACCTATAAATATTGGATCAGTAAAGTTAGTTGAGAGGCCAGCCACACACCCATCCCCAGGGGGTCATGCTGAGCCTCCATCGCCCACCAGAGAATGTGCCTGGCAAAATACATGTGAGTGAATCATGGAACCCACTGTTGGGTGTTGTTTAGTGTAAACTGTAAAGATCCCTATCTTAGACCAGGTTTAACCATGTGTATTGCTCAGTACATTCTCTTTTCATTGACATAACATGACTACTATTTATGTGCAAAACTGTCTTGATGTGAAGAGCCACCGTGACTGGGCTATTTGATTATGTAAACCTCATCAATCCTTTTGTACAATCATGTCTTATGAAAAATGATGAATAATTCCTGTATGTACCTGATGCTTATCCACCTTTGGCCTCTCGGCAAATAAATTAGTTTGGACCATAGTTCCTCTTTTGTCTGGCTGCACAAGCTTATTTCTCATCTGACTAAGTCAGGTGAGGAGACCATTGAATCATTGGTGATCTTTCCTCCTTCCAGATAACAACCTCATTATGCTGTAAATAACCTTAGGTATTGTGATTAGAATATACCACACATCCTAATTGTGAAATAATCCTCACTTATAAATGATCAAATAATCCAGTCGGGCCTTCACCCAAATTGACTCGTATATCTGACTATATTCAATATACAAATTGTCATAGTTATCATAATCAATAAAGAAAGGTAGAACATATTTCAATGGTTTTATTCCAATACGGTGAAATGTGGTCATTTCAACGGGCAGACATTCTAGATTCTGCCAGGAGCAGAAAGTAACAAGTGACTTTTATGTCGTCCATTAGCCAATGGAAATGCATTTTCAGAAATAGGATCAGAGAAACAAGACTGACACAAGACCAAATAAAGAAATAGGTATTGGTCAACTAGGTAGGATTGGATTACAACTATGGATGTTCGATAATGCTTTTTTACCGATATACCGATATTGTCCAACTCTTAATTTCCGATACCGATATCAACCGATACCAATATATATGCAGAGTTCCCCCCAAAAACACAACATTATGCAAAACTAAGAATTTGTTCTTACTTGCTTGCCTGTGTAAATAAAGGTTAAATAAATGTTAAAAAAATCTTTATTTTTTATTTTTTTTAAACCGATACCGATAATTTCCGATATTACATTTTAACACATCCACCGCCGGAAACGCTTTAAAGCGCTATTGCCCGCCATGCTTTGACCGCCAGATCTCGCTGTACAGCGTTATTGAGATCAATATTTCATTTTTTCGCCATGGCATTCATAATTCATATATACACCTCCGACAAATTCATCCGGCCGTCAGACATTGTTGCATGACTCCCGACAGACACTATGTACATAATGGATCGCTTTATAAACTTAATAATCTATATGATTTCGGCGTTTATTGCGACATACAAACCGGAAATGGACCTAGGCGATCGACGTCCTATACTTGGGATATTTCACCGCCAGTCTCTTTGACGCACGGTAAGAGGACACTAACGTTATTTTCAACCCAATTGTTTATTCATTTCATTGCAAACCATCTGATCAATATATCACCCATACTACATAAAGCCGTTACTGATGATCGGGGAATTATAAACGCCCCCCCCCCCCCCCCCTTTCCTCCATGCATGATGAAGCATAACGTATACGATCATATACAGTTGAATTTTTTAATATAGCGTGTATAGGGAATAAACGGCAATCGATAATCTATATATGGGTGATTATTTGATTTTGGGCATTTTCATGTCCCTGGGATATATTTGAAAGAAAAAAAATATTTCCAGATTCTTTATGCTATCATTGATTAGTATAATTAATTACTTACCTAGACTTAATTATTCAATTTAAAACATAATTTTTTTATCTTATTTTTTGTTGTTTAATGTTGGAATTTTACCATTTTCACCTTGTCCCAATCCAGAGTTTTAACGTTTGGTCTTGTATTTCTCTAGAAAAAACTATTAAAAAACAATACTTTTAGGTATATATTACTATAACTACATTTGAATCAATGATTCTCTGCCAAATATTTAACTTAAGTACAATATGTGAAAAAAAAAATCAAAATAGGTTTGTCCCTTAATATCTGTGTCATTACCATCACGTTGAACTATTTGCAATACAATGAAGTGTTGGCTACGCCCCTTGCTTTGGTACCCATTACAACCTGTAGTGACAGTGGAGCACATGGCTGTCAGAGTGGAAGACTGACATTTTGATCACCAGGAATGTAAGATATTTTCACATTTACTTACTCATACTACAGAATATGTTTATTGTGTGTCATTACCAAACACACTATAATTTGATAATGCTTTTGAATCTTAGTCAAACTTCTTCATATTTGTAGGTACATTGAGTACATTGCTAGCTAGCTAAGAATTGAATATAAGCAAGTTTGATGTTATGCTAGCTGTTAGCTTAAAAGTAAGAAAATGTCATTACCATCACTGTCATTACCACCACACAATGAAGTGTGGTGGTAATGACAACGTGTGGTGGTAATGACAAAGATATCTGTTTATAGCTTTTTTTTTTGGATAACATTACTTGTATGTATATGTATATGTGTATATGTTGTGTCTCATTTATAACTGATATTTATTGTTATTTATTTATTTATTGGTTTTTGTATTTGTTTATGCTAGTGTCTTTACCATGGCACCTAAATCAACAGGCCAAAGGTCAAAATCATACAGAGACAGACTTAAAGATGATCCAGAACAATATCAAAGATACGTTCAAAAAGAAAAAGAGCGGTATAAAAAGAGAAAAAGAGACTGGTAAGCTGCAATGCATATCTCAGCTGCCCAAATGCACACAAATATATAAAAGGCATCAATGGCGAATCAATCAAAGAAACAAAAGAACAAACGATAAGCAAATATGAAATATGGATGACTACCTAACAGTGAATAGGCCACCAGTGTCACCAACACAACAACCTGAGCAACACAATGCTGTCCCTGTCCCTATTGCCAGATGTGAAAGTCCCAATCAGCCTACACCACAAGAAACCCCACAACAAAGAGGACGAAAAAAGGTGAACAGAAACAGAAGTAAAGTCTACAGAGATCTGTGTGAAGCCAACCTGATGTTGGAGAGAGCAAAACGAAATATGGAGAAATATAAAAAACGATATGAAAGACTGTCAAATAAGCTCAAACCACAACAATCGCCACAATCAAAATCAAAACAACAAATGAAGTCAAAGAAATGTGATCTCAGGAAGACACTATATTGTTCCACAATACTCTAGTGTCAGAGCTGCGAGACACCAACACTAAAGAGAAGCAAGTAATTTCAAAGATTCTAAGGGGGGGAATTCTGAAAAAGTACAAGTTGGTGTATCTGGCTCAAAAGGAACTTGGATTCTCTGCAAAGATGATGCGGAAATACAGAAGAGGAACTGGACTTCAGAAGAAACATGCAAATGCATTGCCTCTCTCTACCAGGACAAAAGTCAAAGAGTTTCTGGAACGTGATGATAACTCACAGGCAACAACAGGGAAGAGAGACACATTGACGCGGAAGAAAGTGAAAATGCAAAAGCGCTTTCTGAATGAAACGTACAGTCTTTGGCGGAAATTCAAGAATGAACATCCACAGCTCAAGATTTCCTATAGTAAGTTATGGAAAACCTGCCCATTTTGGATAGTGAGGCCAACCGTGATAGGGACACATGCTTGTGTAAAACACATGCAAACACTCAACTGATGGCTGACAAACTGCTCCATCACAAAGTGCTAAAGACTAGCAACATTAAGGGCTAGATCCACAAAGAATGGATTGCACGGTGCTAGTTGCACCCTACTTACAATTCATTATAAATAGAAAATGGGGGACCTGGTGTAAACAAGACGAAAGTATTTCTCTGGTCTGCATCCCCTTAACAATTGTGTGTATTGAGCCTTACTGTATTGTACCCATTCTGCAATCTGTTAATAACATTTTCAATCAGTTAAGACTGAGGAGATGGTGTTTGACCCCAGAGGTGTTGGGGACCACAGGCCTGTGGTCATCCACACACAGTCCATCTCGCCGGTCTCTTCATATAAATATCTTGTGATTTTTGTCGATAACACACTAACCTGGAACACCCATGTAGATAGCCTGTGTAGCAGACTACAACAACGACTGCACTTTCTACGTCGCCTTAGAGTTCATGGTGTAGATAAAAAATGTGTGTTACTTTTCTACAAATCTGTATTAGAGACTCTCATCAGATACGGTATTACAGCTTGGTTTGGTAACCTGTCTGTACAATTAAAGTCCAAACTGGTCCGTCTGATGCAGACTGCATGGAAGATCATAGGGGTGAAAGGTCACCCATCCCTGCAGTCTATTTTTTAACAGGCTACTCAAGGCAAGCCAATAGAATAGTCTCGGACCCCTCCCATGTCTTACATGCCGAGTATGAGCTACTGCCCTATGGGAGGAGGTTTAGAGTTCCACGCTCTAGACTAAATAGGTTTAAAAACTCCTTTATTCCGATCTCAGTTAAACTTTTAAATAGGGCCAGATAAAGGGCAACTATCGAATAACTGATATTTGGTTGTTATATTATCGATATTCAATAACCAATATTTGGGTTTTTTGGGTATACTATTATATTATACTAGTATATTTGTGTATACTATTCTAATGTGGTGTTGCCAGACATCCTGCTGTGCAGGTACTTTACTAGACATGTTGTGTAGGCTATTATTGTTAGGCCGATTTATTGTGTTCTTATTTTGTTATATAGGATGGCCTAAAGATGTGTTTCCTGTTTATGTTCATTAAGATGCATTAAGTTATGTATTTGTCAACTTGTCAATGCAATTAAACTTTCAAATTTAGTTCTGCCTTCTTGTTTATTCTCAGTCCTTGCCCCACAATGGTGGAATGAACTACCCACCCCAGTTAGGACAGCCGAAACCCATCCAATCTTTCGCCGTCGACTAAAGACACACTTCTTCAATCATTATCTGAAATCTAAATCTTGTCTTCTTTTTAAGATTTTCCCATTAAAAGTTTTAAAACACATGGTGACAACCAACCCCATAGTGTGTGACAACCATCCCCATGATGGGGTTGGTTGTCACAATGTGTCAGAGTGTCTTTGATAGGTGATTAACTCTTTGTTACAATACGTTGGAAAATTTCAAGCCAATATCTTAAGCTTCAATTTAATGTAGGAATGACTATTGAAAGATGATTATGAGCAATTCACACTAGAGTAAAAAGTGTGACAACGTCCCCCGTTCTCCCCTAATATGGTATAGAATGGAAAATGTGCTGGGCCTTGTCCCAGAGCCCCAACCGATTACTAAAAGACATATGATGCTCAATGCCTCTGTCTGGAAACAAGTATGCTCCCTCATGGAGAAGAAGATGTAGGCATGTTAAAAGAACAAACCTCTTACTGTTAAAGTATGTTGTTTGAAACCATAAAGGTTGTCAGTGTTTTTTTAGATGGTTTCTTAGATGTTCCTATCCTGTTGTAACAGTTGTTGATAATACCTATGATTCTGAATCTGATGTTGTGTTACTGTATCCATGAATGAATTCAATAAATCGATCTAAATGTCATTGCCATCACATTTCGTCATTACCACAACAGTACGTCATTACCAACACATGACATATTTCTTAACAAATTTGTAACAAATAGTTTAAATCTGACATTTTCCTACATGTTTTCCTATATTACAAGCCCTCCCTTAACATTTTATGTATGAAAAACAAGAGTCATGGACCTGTTGTTGTAGTAATTGTATCTTTCTTGACAGGATCTAGCAATATATTTAAAAGGCTGCATATCTAAAGATCAAAAGCATGTTTCAATTCAAGTAAAATATTTCAAACCACTAATACATCAGAAGTAAGGTATAATGTTACACACATTTTTTACTTTTTTTTTTTTTTACATTTTAAAGAGTTATTTGGTAACGTGATGGTAATGACAATGTTCTCTGACATTCTAGGAAAAGTGTTAAATGTATTAAATTCCATAAAGTGATGTTTACAACAATTATACATTAACATTAACATGTTAATTATACATTAACATATTATGATTCCTGACAAAATGACTATAAAGCTTAATTGATCATTTAAGGTTTTATGCAATTTTATTTTTGATAAATAGATTTTCCCAAAAGTGCCCAAAATCAAATAAACGCCCATATGCGTTTAGGCCTATAACTCACGTTCTAGGAATTACTGCAGAAAACGATAAAAACATACTTATATTCTAGAAGGTATTTTTGTATGAATGTATGAATGAAAAAGTATAACGTTCCTACATCCTGAACGATAGATAATCGATGTTGAATGGGCCATAGTAATGTCAATTTAGCAATACAATTAAAAAAGTTATAGCCCTGCAAAGAAGGTAAACATCTCCATAGGCTTACAGTGGTGGCAGACTAGGTATATTGATGGGTATAACCAATGGCAGGGAATGTGTTAATGCCAATATCGGCCGATAATATCGGACATCCCTAATTACAACTGAGCTCAACATTATTAGAATACAACAGGTGCCTGTTGTATAGGTCCACAGGAATGTATGGCATTCCTGCATAGGCACACATAGTCATATATTCAATTCAGTGTACAGTGTCCCCCACCCACCGCCTACCCAACCCCCCCCCCACCCACCCAACCACCTCCAATGTACAGTTCCCACCACCCACCCCCACCCCACCTACACAACCTCCTCCAATGTACAGTTTCTACGTCAAATGTATATACTCTCTTTTCTGGACTCTTTTTGTATCACAAACTGTACTGTATTTGCAAATCTGGTATGTCATAAATGTATAGATGTAGCAGTACTGTCTATCTGTATGTCGTGTGTGTCATATATGTTATGATGTATGTCATATATGACCCTGATGTAAACAAGACGAAAGTCTTTCTCTGGTCTGCATCCCCTTAACACATTGACCGCCAATAACGTTGTACGACGGGTTTGCTGGTCATGCGAATTCCGCCAAGCCACGGCGTACGACGTTATTGAGATCATATTTCATTTTTTCGCCATGGTATTCATAATTCCGCCACCCAGCCTCTGCTGAGACAGTGGGACTCTGCACAACCGTGCAACGCTTCAATACCGCCGCCTGGTGGATGATCGGGCGAGTTACAACCGGAAATAATAATAATAACTTTATTTGTATAGCACTTTTCATACAGGGGTTGCAGTTCAAAGTGCTTCACAACAGTAAAAAATACAGGCATAAGCGAGCATACAAAGATAGACAGGTAGCAAGGTATGGCAAATCACAGTGTTTCACATTAGGATCTAGCATCCCAATAGGCTCTCCGCTTACAGTTTTCAGTAACACAAATAGTAAAAATAGTTTAAAATGATTCAGTTTAGGGGCGGAGCTGAGCGATCATGGAGTAGATGTGTTTCACATGAGCTCCCTTCTACCGTGCTGAATATACGTTTCTCCCCATTAGTCTTTATTTTATTTTTATTTGTTTTTTATCTGTTTGCTAGGTCGTCGTGTTTAGTATACTGTCATCGCCTTTTTTCGACTTTCTACGATGACGGGGGTGGAAACCAGAGCCATGAGCGCCCCAACCAGCAAACCACCACCACCGGGCCTGGCCGCATCGTCGTCCGGTGTCGGGGAAATAAGCGAAGCTGTGCTCTTGGTCATGCTCTTGTGTCAACCTCCATCGTGAGATATCAGAAGAAATACGGCTGGCGGTGGTCCCGCTGACAGACAAGATGGAGTCGATTCACGCTGCCTCATCGGCTAATGCTAACGAACTAGCCATGCTAACGACGGAGGTATCATTACAGTGCGAGAAGATGGCGGGTCTCGAATCCGCCCTGCTGGCTAGGCAGGCTGAAGTCAACAAACTACAGTCGGCAATGGAGGAGATGCAGTCCCGGGATAGACGCCACAACGTCAGGATTGTTGGAGTACCGGAGGCCAGCGGTGAAGGCCGTCTCTCTGAGACCATGCCCGAACTGCTGCAGAAAATACTAGGGACGGACGTCCTCCCTTCGCCTCCTGTCTGTGAGTCGGCCTACAGAGCGGGCAGGTTTTCTCCCGGCGTGAACAAAGAGCCGAGGCCCATCATAGTCAAGCTGAACAGGCTTCAGCAGAGAGAACTCATCATGCGGTCGGCTCGTACCAGAAGGGGTAATCTGAGGCTTGGCGATCACAAAGTGGCCATTTTCGAAGACTTTACGCCGGAGGTTCAAGCACAGAGAGGCGAATACAAGGTGGTCCTGACTAAGCTATGGAAACTAGGCCTGAGGCCCACGTTATTCGCTCCCGCGAAATGATCTGTATTGGAGAAGGTCGATGGTCAGCGTTCATTTTGGTCGTTGGCTAAAGCGAAGGAATATCTCGCGGGGATACCCGAGACTGTTGCTTGATATCTATGTCGGGTGAGTGACTTGGCGGTGTGGGCCTATATACATTGATTAGGCCGACTATTCACAAATACTTGCTGTCATGCCCAGACATGCTAACTGCCCACTGCCCATCCAACTAGCGGGGCTTCCCAATGACTTCTGTTACTTGCTAAAGCTGACCTCATGGTCGTACTTGTGTATCGCCTCTTTGGAAGCTAACGAGCTAGCTGAACAATGTACATAATAGGCTAACGTGCTATCCGGATTCATCACTAGCTTACGCGCTAGCCTCGGGCTAGCTAAGCGGGCTTCGTCTATCGTCTGCGCTGAGACATTCGAGACCCGTTAATGGTTACGTATTTTGGTTGCTGTTGCTGTTCAAAGTGACATTGGTTTGCACAATTCAAGAGTGATCGGGTCCTTAACTAACTTCTGGTATGCTTTTATTTTTATATCCAGGTTGTTTTGAGCTTTGGGATCCAATAGTAGAAGCCAAGGTCGGTTGAATATGCATATACAATATATGATAACAGGTTTGGTCCGGTATGGCTTGCACTTTATGGCTATATGGTTATATGGCTTGCACTTTAGCCATAACCCTCTTTTCCTTTTTTTTTCTTATTGTCGCTGTTTTTATGTCATCTGTATGCGCGATTTAAATGTGATCCGATTCTACCTTGGACTAACTGCTGATATGCCTTAATTTTGTTTTGAATTTTCCGTGATCCATTTGTGCTATAACGTTGCGACATTAATATGCAGACTCCAAGGTAGATGGTTACAGGGTTGATGTTGAGTAATTATATAATAATGGCAAATTTTTCCATTATAGCTGTCATGTTAGGGCCAAGGCTCACGTTGGCTCTCGACCGAATATACATACAATATGTGATAACAGGCTGGCTTAGGTTTAGCTTTGCTTGCACTTTAGCCATAACCCTCTTTTTCCTTTTCCTATTATTGTCGCTGTTTTAATGGCATTTGAATGAGCAATTTAACTGTGATTCGATCCTACCTTAGACTAACTGCTGATATGCTTTGATTTTGTTTTGAATTTTCCTTTATCCATTTATACTATAACGTTGCAACATTAATATGCAGACTACGAGGTAGATGGTCACAGGGTTGATGTTGAGTAATTATATAATAATGGCTAATTTTTCCATTATAGCTGTCATGTTAGGGCCAAGGTTCACGTTGGCTCTCGAACGAATATACATAAATATGTGATAACAGGCTGGGTCAGGTTTAACTTTGCTTGCACTTTAGCCATAACCCTCTTTTTCCTTTTCCTATTATTGTCGATTCTTACATAGGTTATGTCATTTCAGCCGTTGTGCCTGATCAGAGGGACTGCTTCAGGGGTGCACTTTAACCATAACCCCTTTTTTCCCTTTCTTATTATTGTCATTGTTTAATTGACATTGTTCACACAATTTTGCACAATTAACCTGTGACCCGATCCTGCCTTAGACTATCGGCTGGGATGCTTTAATTTAATTTTGTTTTGAATTTTCCTGTACCCATTTGGGCTATAACATTGCAACGTTGAAGCGCAGATTCGGAAATAGATGGTTGCAGGTTGATGTGGAGTTATTATTTAATAATGGCTATTTTTACCATTATGGTTGTCTTATGTTGGGGCCAAGGCTCAGGTGGTTTTCGACCGATATCTTTATTGAATTATATTTTTATTATTATTTGTGTTATTGGACTAGTGGGGGTTTACTCAGGGGTTTATCTAGAGGGGGGTTGGAGTGGGGAGCGTCTTATTGGATCCATGTCTCTAGTGGGAAGTGATAGGAAGATGACCATCCTCAGTGGATGGGGCATAGGGTGGGGATTGGAGAGTGGGTATAGGGGGGCTTATAATAGGACGGGTGGGTTAGGGTTTAGAGTAGAAGGAGGGGGGGTTGTAGCTGGGGTGGTATTTTTATGTGTTTTATGTACTGTTGTCTTATATGTGTGTAATTGTTCCTCCTCTGAACTCCTGGGATTGACCGTCTGGGCCCGCCTGGATCAGCGCCTCTGTACTCAGCCTGGCTGCACTGGTATGTTCTCTACGCATTTAGACGAGCTCGACCATGGCTAAATTGAATATTTTAATTTGGAACGCAGGAGGGCTTAACGCCCCACACAAGCGTGCCAGTGTCCTTTGGCTATTGAAGAGGAGAAATATTGACCTTGCTCTCCTTAGTGAGACGCATTTATTGGTAGGTGACGTGTCAAGACTGGCAAATCGGCAATATCACGTTATCTCCTCATCCTCAGCCGATGATAAGACGAAAGGAGTAGTCATAGTTACAAGACGTAACCTTGATATCAAAGTCTTGGATGTATGGTCGGACACGGAGGGAAGGATTACTATAGCAAAAGTTGAATTCTTGCATAGGAAGATGGCTATAATAGCATTGTATGCTCCTAACACATTTGATTCAGCGTTCTATAATACAATCACGAAGAATATGTTGGAACTTAATGGATACGCTCTCATTGTGGGTGGCGATTTTAATGCGTGCTGGGATGCGGAGATGGATAGGTCCGGGCCCTCTGAAACGAGCGACCAAAAACGGGCCTCTAAGGCCCTTAGGATGTGGGCCAAGGACACGGGGCTCACAGACCTTTGGCGCTTATCCAACCCCACCCTCAAAGATTACTCTCACCTGTCAGCCAGACACAAAAGCTTCTCTCGAATTGACTATGCATTCGCGTCCCCTAATATGTTTGATAGTTTCGATGTCTCATTGGTTCCCTTGGCTCTCTCAGACCACAAGGGGATTTTCCTTACGGCAACCTTTGGCAGGCTCTCCGCAAGAGCTCCCAGATGGCGTTTTAATTCGACCTTGCTAAAGAACGATGACTTCTGTTCTGAGTTCAGGAGTAAACTAGCTGAATTTTTGCAGATCAACGTTGGCACAGTAGATGACCCTAGGGTCCTGTGGAACGCATTGAAAGGATTTATCAGGGGTCATGTCACACTATTTGCCTCCAATTTGCGAAAATCCTGGTCAAAAAAGCTAGAAGGACTGGAATCATTATATGCGGACCTATACGCATCCTTGCAAACTAACTATAATGAACGACTAAACACACAACGTAAGATAGTCAAAAAAGAAATAAACTCCATACTTAAACAACAGTCTGAGTTCTTGATACATAGGACAAGACAAAATTACTATTTTCACGGCTCCAGACCTAGCCATCTATTGGCAATGAAAATACGCTCAAATGATCATTTCTCGGATATCCCCTCGATTAGGACGAGCCAGGGTGCAGTCACTACTGATTCGAAAAAGATCAATGACACTTTTAAAGAGTTTTACTCACAGTTATATAGCTCAGAGGGTAATCTTGATGACTCTAAATTTGAATCGTTCATTGGCGGGCTTGAGATACCCCACATTTCTGAGGAAGAGGCCAAGGAACTGGGGAGACCGATTACTCTCGTGGAATTGAGGGAGACGATTGTTGAAATGCAGAGGGGTAAGGCACCAGGCTGGGATGGTATTCCACCCGAAGTGTATTTAGCTTTCTGGGACCAACTGGGTCCATTGATGCTCGATATGATCAATTACGCTATCGAACAAGGGGAGTTCTCAAGAGATGTCAATATGGCGTTGATTTCTTTACTTCTCAAGAAGGACAAAGATCCCAATGATTGTGGTAGCTATAGACCCTTGAGTCTTCTCAGGGCCGATTTAAAAGTGTTTGCCAAGGTGCTGGCCCGTCGCCTGCAGAGATTTATGTCTGTATTGGTACACTGCGATCAAACTGGTTTTATCCCGGGGCGTCTGGCTGCAGATAATCTTAGGAGGCTGTTGCATGTAATCGATAACAGTAAAGACAATACAACTCCATCCACAGTTCTGTCTTTGGATGCCATGAAGGCGTTTGACAGACTTGAGTGGTCATACCTGTGGAAGGTACTTGAGGTCATGGGTCTTGGGAAGAGTTTTATTCATATGATTAAAGTCCTGTATGCCTCGCCGTCTGCGATGATACTGACAGGCAAAAACTGTTCCACACTCTTTCCAGTCTCCAGATCTTCTAGACAGGGTTGTCCTCTGAGCCCAGGACTGTTCGCGCTTTCCCTTGAACCTTTGGCCCAATTTATTAGGCAATCGGAGGACATCGTCCCCATAATGGTCAATAATACTCCACACAAAATTGCTCTCTATGCGGATGACCTGCTGATTTTCATGGACGACCCCTCCCTGTCGGCCACAAAATTATTGAGGATAATCGACGACTTTGGTAAATTGTCAGGCTTTAAGATTAACTGGAACAAATCAGCCTGCCTACCTCTTAACGAACGGGCCAAGGCGGTACGACTACCAGCTGATATCCCCATAGTAGAACATTTTAAATACTTGGGCATAGAGATATTCCCCACGCTGAACCAAACTACTAAGTACAACTTCACGGGTACTTATGATAAAATACGCCAGGATCTAGACAGGTGGTCGTCCCTTCCTAACTCCTTACAAGCCCGGGCTTCCATAATCAAAATGAACATCCTGCCTAGGATACATTTTATTAGCTCAATGCTCCCCCTGCCCCCTCCAATAGACCACTGGCGCAAGGTACAATCGATGGTATCTAAGTTTATCTGGAATAACAAACGCCAGAGAATCAAAAGGGCTACTACTCAACGTAGAAAACAAGATGGGGGCCTCGCAATCCCTGATTTTAAACTTTATTTCTGGTCCTTTTCACTGAGACCTCTGATGTGCTGGCTAGACCCTGTAGAGGCTGTATCGTGGCGCTCCTTAGAAGCGGCGGCGGTCTCACCGCTAAGATTGCAGGATGTGGTGTACTCCACTGTCTCTATTTCGAAATGCCGGCTGAGGTATGGACCGATCATAACTCACGTGATCCAAACGTGGCGTAATGTACAGAGGTCGTGTGGGGTTAAATGCCCATGGCACCTGGACTCTCCAATTTTTAATAACCAGCAATTACTTGTTGGACACAAGCCGGTTAATATTCCTCAATGGCAAAGGAGGGGAGTGCATACTCTGGAGGATATTTATGATAAGAACGGCCTCCGTGCGTTTCAGGACTTAAGAGAATTTTATGATCTTCCCGGCGAGTCCTTCTTTCTTTACCTTCAACTAAGGTCAGCACTGAGGGCGCATGGCGTACCGTGGGCTCAAGCCTTGCACCCACATCCCTTCCTCAGGCTCATAGTGGACAGGACGACATCCAGAGGGTTTGTCTCCGACTTTTATACGCTCTTAATTCAATCCACGTATAAAAATGTATCATTGGATACAATCTGGCGTGTGGATATCCCGGAGTTGGACCCCGAGTTTGACTGGGATGATGTTTGGGCAAATGTGGCATTATCTTCCCGCAACCCCAATCACCAGCAAATTAATTTTAATTATATTCATAGGACCTATCTTACACCTAGGAAGCTATATGCTATGGGACTGATAACCGACTCTCTGTGCACTTTGTGCTCTCAAAAGGCCACTGGCACTTATATGCATATGTATTGGGATTGCCCACCAGTGGCCCGCTTCTGGAGGTCAATAACGGACAAACTTTCAGATCTGTGTGGCTTAACTATCCCATTCACAGCTGTTACGCTACTCCTGAACGATATAACGACACTACCCGCGTCCGTAGAACTGAAAAGGGTTGTCCTAGCGGGCGTCACAGCAGCGAAGAAGCTAATAGCAATGAGATGGAAGGAGCCTGAGAAGCTTACAATGATTAACTGGTCCCTAACTCTATTGGATGTGATTTATCTTGAGATATCCACGGCCCGGGTGATCGGGGTAGGGCAGGCTGGAATTGACCTGTGGTTCGCAGCAGCTGAGAAGGTAAAGACCGCAGTGTGCGGCTGAGCGGGGTTGGGGCGCTTGATCGGGGGGGTCCGGCGGTCTCTGGGGAGGGGGAGGAGGAAATGTCTTGTCTGTCTTGGTTTTTGTCTTGTCCTTCTTAACTTTGACTGGGGGGATTTTAGGGGGGGTTGGTATTTAGCTATTCTGCGCTATATGTCAATTCACATGCCATCTCCCCAAGGGACTAATATTGGCAGACTGATTGACCTGTCAACCAACTTGGAGGAAGAATTTCTTTCTTCTTACACTTTACCTTCTGCGAGTTTGGCAGTCTTGAACATGTGTAAGGGACCTAGGCTATCTACAGTAAATCTGCGGCAACATTCTCATAAACAATCTTTTAAGTCACTCCACTTTGTAAAGGTGGGGAAAGGTTGCCATGTTTTGAAGACCCTTTTTGTTATTGAAGTAGCCATCTATATTTGATAGGTTGGACGCTGTTTCTTTTTCTTTTTGTCTTTATAATTTATTATTCTGTATTATTATTGTTTGTTATTCTCCTGTGAAGTTATGTTTTTTGTTACTGTGGTTATTGTGTTGTCCTGTTTCATGTAATTAATAATAAAAAAATGTGATCAAAAAAAATGATTCAGTTTAAAAATAGTCAAAAAATTATAAAATATAACGGACATAAAAAATATAGGCATGAGCGAGCATAGCAAGGTATGGCAAATCACAGTGTTTCACATTAGGATCTAGCATCCTAATAGGCTCTCTATTCAGTAATACAAATAATCACAGTGTTTCACATTTGGATCTAGCAAATAATAAAAATAGTTTAAAATGATTCAGTTTAAAAATAGTCATCAGTAAGAAGTAAAAAGTGCAATAACCGACACATGAATTTGATAGGCAGTGTACAAGAGTAGGCAGGGTAAGAATAGTGCAGGTAAATACAAGTTGTGTCAGGATATCCCTGATGTTTCCTCTTGCCACTAGGTGGTAGCAGATATCTATCAGTGAAATGCCTGAGCAAAGAGATAGGTTTTAAGCTGTCTTTTAAAGATGTCTAGCGAGTTGGCTTCCCTGATGTTTTGGGGTAGTTTGTTCCATAGTTTTGGGGCATAGTTGATAAAGGCTGCATTACCGATCCTCTTTTGACTGCTTCTGGGAGCCTCTAGTAGTCCAGCAGCTGATGATCGCAGTGTTCTTGCTGTTGTGTAATTTATTAGAGTGTTGGCGATGTAGCAGGTCCCTGTCCAATTAGAGCTTTGTATGTAAGGAGAAGGACCTTAAAGTCAATTCTAAATGTTACAGGAAGCCAGTGTAAAGCAGCTAAGACTGGACTAATGTGCTCTCTCCTTTTGGTTCTAGTTAGCAGTCGGGCTGCAGAGTTTTGGATTAGCTGAAGTCTCTCTGTGGTTTTCTTAGGGAGACCTGTGAAAAGTGCATTACAGTAGTCTAACCGGCTAGATATGAATGCATGAATTAGCTTCTCAGCATCGTTCTGATTAATAAATGGTCGTACTTTTGCTATATTTCTGAGATGGAAGAACGATGTTTTCGTCACTTTGCTAATATGAGAATTGAAGTTCAGTTCTGAATCTATGATAACCCCAAGACTAGTGACCTCAGATTTGATCCAAGGGGTTAGTCCCCCCAGGTTCTTTATTAATGTTTCTTTTTTAGTTTTGGAGCCGATAATTAGAATTTCAGTTTTGTTCTCGTTTAGTTTCAGGAAGTTCTTACTCATCCATTTATTTATTGCCAGTAAGCAGTCTGTAATGGAGCTAATCGCTGTATCATTTGGTTCAGCAGATATGTACAGTTGTGTATCATCCGCATAGCTATGGAAATCTACATTATGTTCTCTGATGATATCACCCAGCGGTAACATGTAAAGGGAGAAGAGTAAAGGACCTAAGCAACTCCCTTGTGCAACTCCATAGTTGTTGTCGTATATATCAGACATGTGATCTCCTAGTTTAACATACAGTAGAATTTCCTCCCTCTGATGTATGTTTTAAACCAGCCCAGCACATGTTCTGAGATGGTTTTCAAGACGATCGATTAGAATATCGTGATCGATTGTATCAAATGCTGCACTGAGATCTAACAGGATAAGGATGGAGATCTTATTCTCGTCAGTTTAGTCTGAGGTCACTGATTATTTTGGTGAGGGCAGTTTCAGTGCTATGATATTTTCTGAATCCTGACTGAAATTCTTCTAAGATGTTGTTTTCTTCAAGAAAGGAATTTATTTGAACTGAAACTATCTTTTCAAGTACTTTACTAATGAATGGTAGGTTGGATATTGGACGATAATTTGCCATTTCATTACTATCCAAGTTAGGTTTTTTTAGTAATGGCTTTACAACTGCTGTTTTAAAGGCATCTGGGAAAATACCAGTCCTAAGGGAAGTGTTTATGATATCTAGCACAGGGCTTGAAACACTATTAAATACCCGTTTGAAGAAAGCTGTAGGTATAGGGTCAATGTCTGAGGTGGAGGAGTTACATTCTGAGACAGTTTTGCAGAGTACATCTAATGTGATGCATGTGAAACTTCTCATGGTTACATTGCGCGGTTTGCCGCAATCAGCTTTATTTCCATCATGAGTAATGCTGGCCCTGATCAAGGTTATTTTGTTGTTAAAGAATAGTGCAAGTTCTTCACACTTAACCGTTGATGACTGAGGAGGTGTAGGGGCAGTGTTGAGTAGTACATTAATAGTGGAAAAAAGAATTCTGGAGTTTCCAGCATTTTCTGTAATGATTTTAGAGAAGTAATCTTTCCTTGCTAAGCGGATGGTTTTATTATAAGCAGTTAAAGCATCTTTGTATATATCACAGCATATGGTGGTTTTTGTTTTTCTCCATTTTCGCTCCGCTGCACGACATTTCCTTTTTTTCTTTGTTGACAGCATTATAGTTCAACCAGGGCGAGGCTCTAGTTTTCTTCTACCCCCTCCTCTACTCCCTGTACACACATGACTGCGTGGCACAGCGGAACAACAACACAATCATCAAATTTGCTGATGACACAGTAGTGGTGGGCCTGATCTCTGCCAACGACGAGAGGGCCTACCTGGAAGAGGTAGAGAATCTGTCACAGTGGTGTCAGGAGAACTGCCTCTCCCTGAACGTCAGCAAAACAAAAGAGATGATTGTGGACTTCAGGAGGTCGGGGTCAAGGACTACAGCCCCCTCAGCATCGACGGGGCACCGCTTGAGAGAGTGAACAGTTTCAAGTACCTCAGAGCCCACATATCCGAGGACTTGACATGGACCACACACATTGACAGTGTTGTGAAGAAGGCACGACAACGCCTCTACTTCCTCAGGCGCCTAAGGAAGTTCCAAGTCAGTCAGAAGATCCTTAGGAACTTCTACTCATGTACAATAGAGAGCATCCTGACTGGCAACATCACCTCCTGGTTTGGGAATAGCACTGCACAAGACCGTAGCAGACTACAAAGAGTGACACGTTCAGCCGAACGCATAATTGGAGGGGGGCTTCTCACCCTCCAGAACATTTACAACAAGCGGTGCAGGGGGAAGGCTAAGAGAATTATTAAGGACTCGAGCCACCCGAACAACTGCCTCTTTGAACTGCTGCGGTCAGGCAAGCGATACCGGAGTCTTAAGGCGAGCACAGAAAGACTCAGAAGAAGCTTCTATCCCCAGGCCATCAGGCTGCTAAACGAACAATAAACACTATGCAACAACCATCAAATGCACACAGCACACACACCCACTCACTTAAACCACACAAACACACTTTATATTTATTGATAAAGGATTTGCACTACAACTCGTACACCCACTGTAAATTGTACCTAAATTGCACCTCATCCCATTTCTGCCTTGCACTATATAGTATTGTATTAGTACACTGCACAGTATTGTATATTATATGGTAACTCAGTTACGTCTATTCTGCATCGAACATTGTACATATGTCTATACTGAACACTGTGACCTCATTTTTTTTTTACTTCTAATTTACATGCTATACTATGTTATTTTATTTCATACTTATCTTGTCTTGCACAGTCTCTGGAGCGTAACAGTAAGAAGCATTTTGTATAAAAGTATTCTGTACTTCTGTATGACAACTATTAAAGAAACTTGAAACTTGAACTTCTTTTTCGTTTTTAATGGGGCGACAGAATTTAATATAGATGACATTGCATCATTGAGATTTTCTATCATTTCATTTAGAGAGCTGTCATGATTGTGTGGTTCATGTAGTCTGATAAGATCAATTAACTTTGATTCAGCTTTGTCGTTTAGGAGCCTCTTTTTAACTATGATTTCTTTTTTTGTTTTAGTAAGGGTTATTTGAGTATCAAAAAATATACAGTGATGGTCGGAGAGAGGTAATTCAGTTATTGAGATATTTGTTATGCTTAGCCCAGTTGTTGTTATAACTAAGTCTAGTGTATTCCCAAGCCTGTGAGTTGCATTTGTTATATGCTGTATTAGGTCAAAGCTATCCAGTAGATTTTTTAGTTCTATAGTTTTGGAGTCTGTTTTCTTATTAAAATGGATGTTCAAGTCTCCATTTAGGATCACCTTATCATATCCGGTAACACATAGTGAGATCAGTTCAGAGAGCTCCTGTATAAATATTGGTGAGTGTCTAGGCGGGCGGTATATTGTGACAATAATAGTTGATTCTGTTTTTAGTTCAATGGCAAGATATTCCATTGACATGAACTCACCTAGTTCTGTGATTCTAAACGAGAGTTATATATCGTATTTGCTTTCGCGTCCCGCTCTGAGCCTTATGAGATACCCCTTATCTCCTATGATACCTATTGTATCTCCCAACGAAACAACTACATGCACCCCACCTGTATGGGGCCCCGCCCCCATGGTGGCACAGCCCACATAACCGTGACTCTGGTCACCAAAACACCCTTCCTCTATTTTCGTCCCAGCGTACTGGCTGCGTGCACCATACGTTAACTAGTAGGATGAAAAGATTAAGGAAGATTCGTAATGTTGAGAGCTTACCGGAGGATTGTTTTTCCCTGGATTCTCCGGAGCTTGTTTCGGCGACACATGAGACCTGTGCTGGTGGTTCCTCGGCTGACGGCGACGGACCGAGGGGCAGCATACAAGGTTTGACTAACGGGTCGGCTTGTACAAAGGTGAGGTCTGTGTCAGTAGGCATCAATGACGGTGTTGGTCATGCTGTGGAGTATGTTTCGGCACCAGGGCCGGGGCGGCTTGGCGATCGTTCCACTGTAGTGGGCGATGTCCTGGCGATCCTGGAACATGCTGTATTCCGCTTTTCCCTCCTCTTGCCAGCTTCATTGATGAAGGTCAGTCGGTGGTGGATGTGGGGGGGTTTGCTGAGCTCTATTTACCTTTTTTACGGGTGAAGGGGCTGACAACGGGGTGCAGGCCGGGGGTACCTTGGCTAAGCAGCCAGGTAGCTTCTTTTCTGTGCCCAGGCGGGGATGAACGACGTTCCGCCCGGCCGATGCTTGATAGCATATCGGCTCGGAGGGTGGCAGTATGGACGAAGTATTCTGTACTTCTGTATGACAACTATTAAAGAAACTTGAAACTTGAACTTCTTTTTCGTTTTTAATGGGGCGACAGAATTTAATATAGATGACATTGCATCATTGAGATTTTCTATCATTTCATTTAGAGAGCTGTCATGATTGTGTGGTTCATGTAGTCTGATAAGATCAATTAACTTTGATTCAGCTTTGTCGTTTAGGAGCCTCTTTTTAACTATGATTTCTTTTTTTGTTTTAGTAAGGGTTATTTGAGTATCAAAAAATATACAGTGATGGTCGGAGAGAGGTAATTCAGTTATTGAGATATTTGTTATGCTTAGCCCAGTTGTTGTTATAACTAAGTCTAGTGTATTCCCAAGCCTGTGAGTTGCATTTGTTATATGCTGTATTAGGTCAAAGCTATCCAGTAGATTTTTTAGTTCTATAGTTTTGGAGTCTGTTTTCTTATTAAAATGGATGTTCAAGTCTCCATTTAGGATCACCTTATCATATCCGGTAACACATAGTGAGATCAGTTCAGAGAGCTCCTGTATAAATATTGGTGAGTGTCTAGGCGGGCGGTATATTGTGACAATAATAGTTGATTCTGTTTTTAGTTCAATGGCAAGATATTCCATTGACATGAACTCACCTAGTTCTGTGATTCTAAACGAGAGTTATATATCGTATTTGCTTTCGCGTCCCGCTCTGAGCCTTATGAGATACCCCTTATCTCCTATGATACCTATTGTATCTCCCAACGAAACAACTACATGCACCCCACCTGTATGGGGCCCCGCCCCCATGGTGGCACAGCCCACATAACCGTGACTCTGGTCACCAAAACACCCTTCCTCTATTTTCGTCCCAGCGTACTGGCTGCGTGCACCATACGTTAACTAGTAGGATGAAAAGATTAAGGAAGATTCGTAATGTTGAGAGCTTACCGGAGGATTGTTTTTCCCTGGATTCTCCGGAGCTTGTTTCGGCGACACATGAGACCTGTGCTGGTGGTTCCTCGGCTGACGGCGACGGACCGAGGGGCAGCATACAAGGTTTGACTAACGGGTCGGCTTGTACAAAGGTGAGGTCTGTGTCAGTAGGCATCAATGACGGTGTTGGTCATGCTGTGGAGTATGTTTCGGCACCAGGGCCGGGGCGGCTTGGCGATCGTTCCACTGTAGTGGGCGATGTCCTGGCGATCCTGGAACATGCTGTATTCCGCTTTTCCCTCCTCTTGCCAGCTTCATTGATGAAGGTCAGTCGGTGGTGGATGTGGGGGGGTTTGCTGAGCTCTATTTACCTTTTTTACGGGTGAAGGGGCTGACAACGGGGTGCAGGCCGGGGGTACCTTGGCTAAGCAGCCAGGTAGCTTCTTTTCTGTGCCCAGGCGGGGATGAACGACGTTCCGCCAGGCCGATGCTTGATACCATATCGGCTCGGAGGGTGGCAGTATGGACGAATGAGTGGTATACTGCTGCAGGATGGCATTTAGCGGCGGCCAGTGTTATGGCTCAGCTGGCTACTTTCCTATCCAAGATGGCGTCGGGTTGTAGGTCTTTGGGTCCAGCCGACATTGTAAACGTGATTCATGTTTGTGGTGTTATAGAGATCTTGACTCAGTCGCAAGCTATAACTGCGGGGAGGATTCGGATGCTATCGACTTTGGTTGTTAGGCATGTTTGGTTGGAGCAGTCTCCTCTTGGGGAAGAGGATAGGTTTTCTCTCCTCACGACTCCTTTTTCCACAGATAGTCTTTTTGGGCGTTCTGTGGAGGCGCAGGCGGTTATTGATCTGGGTCCTACACCGCCTCACGCTGTGCAGCCAGAGGTGGGAGCACGGTCTCGTCAACGACTGTGGCGAGATCCTCGACAGGCGGCCATGTTTCCCCCGCCAGTGGTGCCCTGGTTGGAGAGTCAACAGGGTATCGCGAGGCCGACAGCCTTGGCGGCCGAGGGATCGGCCATTTTGGGTGATTTCGGGTTTTGTAAACCAACCCGTCGTCATTTTGCCGCGAGCAGCCCGCTCCCCGTTCAATCCTCTCTCTGTTACCCCCAGAAGCGGGGCTCTGAGCATTCTCCTTTGGCTGCGGGCCGCGAACCTTCATTGAAGCGTATGCGGCCCCATTCTTCGCTTCTCATGGGGGCAGGGGCTGACACCCAGTTGATGGCTGAGCCTGGGTCTGTCCGTGAGAATGTTCCGTCGTCGCGTGGTTCCTACACCGCAGGTTGTGGGTGGGTGGAACCTGGTGTTACAGCTGCCACTAGCTCCAGTGGTCAGCAGGGGGACTCAGTGCCTCTTCTGTTGAATGCTCAGCAGGGGTTACCCCGGCTTCGCCCTCGCCAGGCGGGGTATCGCGCTGTTGCCTCCCACTCCCATCAAACCGGCAGTGGTCTGCAAAGGAGAGGCGAGCGTGATTTGAGTGGTAGCAATATCACTGCAGGGCTTCGGCGTGTAGGAGCCCATGGGGTCCTCATGCCTTGCGTGTCTAGCTGCGGAACAACTCCTCAGCATGCGCTGGAGGGGTGTTCAGAGGGCGAGTGTGTGTCCACAAGTTTGATGACAGCTACTCCCGTATCAAACCGGCCCTTTCTGTCGGGGTCCTCCCTTGGGTGCTTTGCACGACGGGGGGGACCGGGCCAACTATCTACTGTTCCTTGCGGCCCAGCGTCAGTTGACGGCGGGGGCGCTGTGGGATTATATTCACATATGGCGACCGGAATGCCCTTTGAATCGGTGGATGCGGAGAACGTTAGAGGCGGGGCTGGTTTTGCAGTTCGCACAGCCCCATCCTCCGTTCTCAGGTTTGGTGCCGACCCTATTATTAGGGTCAGACGCAGTGACAGCCCTGGCCGACGAGATCCAATCTCTGTTCGCGGAGCAGGCCGTCATTGTGGTCCCGAGCGAGGACGCAATGTCAGGCGTCTACTCCCGTTATTTTCTGGTGCCCAAGAAAACAGGGGGGGTCAGACCTATACTGGATCTGTCCGCGTTCAATCGGTTGATTGTAGCGAGACCATTCAGGATGTTGACCGTCCGACTCCTTCTGCTTGCTGTCAGGAGGGGGGACTGGTTCACCTCCATAGACCTGAAGGATGCGTATTTTCACGTTCCTATTTTCCCTCCTCACAGGAAGTTCCTACGGTTCCTGTTTCAGGGCGTAGCGTACGAGTACCACAGAATGCCGTTCGGTTATTCTCTGGCTCCCCGCACATTCACCAAGTGCGTGGCGGCTGCTCTGGGGCCTTTACATCGTCGGGGGATACGAGTCCTATTCTATCTCGACGACATTCTACTCCTCAGCCGTTCAGAGGAGGTTGCCAGGTCTCATACTCGGCTAGTGGTGGAATTCCTCACCAGCCTGGGTTTTGCTGTGAATTGGAAGAAGAGTACCCCTCTTCCCAGTCAACAGGTGGAGTACTTGGGCTTGACATTGAGGTCGAAGCCCATGCTTGCGACCCTCTCGGAGCAGCGTCGGGGGGTTCTCCGTCACGCGCTCTGGGGTTTCCGTCTGGGAGGGACGGTTACGGCGCTGCAGGTGATGCGTCTGCTGGGCCTTATGTCGGCTGCTCACACGGTGGTTCCTCTTGGCCTCCTCTTCATGAGGAGGATACAGAGGTGGTTTCTCTCTTTGAGAATAGATCCGGTGTGGGGCAAAGGGAGACGGTTGACGGTTCCTTTGTCGATATGAAGGGATCTCGCCCACTGGGGGAGGCTGGGTATCCTCTCCGCTGGGGTCCCCATGGGCGGCAGTGGCTCACACGTCACGGTTTTCACCGACGCCTCTCTCACGGGTTGGGGGGGGACGTCTCAGACCCATGCAGTGGGGGGCAGCTGGACAGGTCATGCCGACCCGGCTATCCTGCATATCAATGTGTTGGAGTTGAAGGCGGTCCTCCTGGTCCTCAAACGGCTCGACCACCTGGTGGTAGGCAGGCACGTTTTGGTCAGGACGGACAATGTGACGACGGCGGCGTATATCAACAGGCAGGGTGGGACTCGTTCCGCCCGCCTGCTCCGGGTGGCGCGCAAACTGTTGCTATGGGCATCCCGCAGGCTGCGCAGTCTGAGGGCGCTCCACCTTCCTGGTACGGAGAATGTGGGGGCGGATATAATGTCTCGGGGCGGTCTTCGTCGCGACGAGTGGGAACTCCGCCCCGACATAGTCAGACAGATCTGGGATCGGTTCGGGGAGGCCTCGGTAGATCTGTTTGCGTGCCGACGTTCTCACAAGTGCCCCTTGTGGTTCTCGCTCAGTCGAGCAGATCATCCCCCCTTGGGGGTGGATGCCTTCTCGACCTTTCCGTGGCCGCCCGGTCTTCTGTACGCCTTCCCTCCTGTACAGCTGTTGAGTCAGCTGTTGGAGCGGATACGGAGGGAGCGCAGGACGGTGATCCTGGTCGCGCCGGACCGGGGCACGTCAGTGTGGTTCCCGGTCTTAATCCAGCTTCTGGTCGCTCCTCCTTGGGTCATTCCGTGGTCAGCGACGGCCCTCTCACAGCACAACGGATTGTTTTTCCAGCCTCCGGTGTTGGGTC
This sequence comes from Notolepis coatsorum, assembly GCF_963971535.1. Classification (NCBI taxonomy): domain Eukaryota; kingdom Metazoa; phylum Chordata; class Actinopteri; order Aulopiformes; family Paralepididae; genus Notolepis; species Notolepis coatsorum. The sequence goes on from NC_140170.1 coordinate 120,394,103, forward strand.
AACGCCTGGTGGTGTGGCTGGTGGGAGGGTGAGTCTGGAGAGGATGGATCCTTCGGTGGTTGATACCATCCGGTGTGCGCATGCTCCCTCCACTGTCGCGGTTTACGCGGGCAGGTGGCGTGCGTTCCAAGAGTGGTGTAAGGGGGGGGGGGCTGGGACCCAGTCTCCTGCCCCCTGGATGCTGTTCTGAGTTATCTCCAGTCTCTTCTTGGTAGGCTGTCGGCTTCGACGGTGAGGGTATATGCGGCAGCTATATCCTCCTATCATGAGGGTTTTGAGGGGACTGTTTTGTTCAGCCACCCTCTTGTGAAGCGTTTCCTGCTTGGCGCTCGACGCGTTAAGCCGGTGCAACGCTCCTTGGCTCCGACTTGGGATCTTCAGTTGGTCCTCGGTCGGTTGTCCTTGGCCCCGTTTGAGCCGCTCGAGCAGGCGCCTTTGGGACAGCTGTCCTTCAAGACCGCGTTCCTACTGGCTGTCACTTCCGCTAAATGCGTAGGTGAGCTCTGTGCTCTCTCGGTACGTCCAGAGTGCCTGTCTTTTCGGACCGATTGCGGTGCCACTCTGCGACCTAATCCTGCTTTCGTGCCTAAGAATATCCGGAGTTCCTTCCGCTCCCGGGATATTGTGGTTCAGGCTTTTCGTCCTCCTCCTCACGCTAGTGAGTTAGATGCGGGCCTTCACCTGTCATGTCCAGTCCGTGCTTTGGGGATTTACCTCAGCCGTACTCAGGACTTCAGGGTTACCGACCAGCTTTTTGTCTGTTACGGTGGGGCTCGTGCTGGTAAGGCACTGTCGAAGCAGCGCCTGTCCCATTGGTTGTGCGAGGGTATTACCCTCTGCTACACGTTGGCTGGGCAGGATCCCCCTGGGGGCATCAGGGCGCACTCCACTCGTGGGGTGGCTGCCTCTGCCGCTCTCCTGGGTGGGGCCTCGGTGGAGGACATCTGTGCTGCGGCTTCATGGTCCTCCCCGGGCCCCTTTGTAAGGTTTTACCTCATGGACATGACCGGGGGTTCTGTCTCCCAGGCGGTTCTGGGATCTGTGGCCTTTCCTGCTTCCCATCCTTTGGTCGGGTAGCAGGAGTGTATGGGTATGGGCCACAGTGTGTTGAGTCACACGTGGTTCCGCCTGTACGGTGTGTTCAAGGGGTTCTAGTTCCCTCTTGTTCGAATTCAGGTGGAGTTGACTGCGCCCCCCCTTCATTAGGAAGGATGGGGTGACAGGGCTCCCCGCACCCCTTGATGTGGGCTTACGGGTCCTCAGGGGGTACATTTGTCGGGTCTCGCGTCCGCTCTTCCCCATATCTCATAAGGCTCAGAGCGGGACGCGAAAGCAAATACGATATATAACGATAGGTTATGTAGATAACCTAGTTATATTAGTATTGGCTGAGCGTCCCGCTCTGCGCGGCCCTGAGTTCCCTCTTGAGGGATCTTTTCCTGGGACGGGATTTGGCGAGGAAGGGTGTTTTGGTGACCAGAGTCACGGTTATGTGGGCTGTGCCACCATGGGGGCGGGGCCCCATACAGGTGGGGTGCATGTAGTTGTTTCGTTGGGAGATACAATAGGTATCATAGGAGATAAGGGGTATCTCATAAGGCTCAGAGCGGGACGCTCAGCCAATACTAATATAACTAGGTTATCTACATAACCTATCGTTTTGAGGAGAAGATTGCTGCAACTCCTCCGCCCCTTTTATTTTTTCTGGGTATTTAAAAAAAGTTATAGTCTGGTGGACAAGCTTCTATCATTATTGATGTAGCTGTGTCATTATTTAGCCATGTCTCTACTAGGCAGATGCAATCTAAGTTATTTTCTTTAATCAGATCATTTACTAAGAATGTTTTATTATTCAGTGATCTGACATTTAGGAAAGCTAATTTTATTTGTTGGACTTCTTTAGAGGAGGTCTGCTTTGGCTTGACCTTGATGGCCCTGAGGTTAATAGCAGGTAAACGCATTGATGGCGTATATTTTTTTTCACCATGCCATTGGCTGGTTATGATTACCGGTATGTTTTGAGAGATGGCATGGCAATTGTGCTATACTGCACCGTACTGACTGTACTGTGCTTTCGGGGACATTTGATCAGACGAGATGGCCTTGTGTGATATGGGGGGGCCTTGTGTTGCTGCTGCAATTCGTGGTGAGATTGTGTCCTTCGTGATTATCTCTCGTGCTGGTATGAGTTTAATATTCTTGGAGGCCATTAAGGCATGACGCATGTTTGCTGATAGGAGCTTTGAACCTAAGCGATTTGGGAAGAAGCCATTTCTTTGAAAACGTTCTGGGTTATTCCAGAAAACATTGAAGTTGTCAATGAATTTCAGGCCGTGTACAAGACATGCAGCCCCTAACCATGAATTAAAATTTAGGAGTCAACTGAAGGCTTCTTGTCCTCTGCGAAAGCATGCAATTGGTCCACTGATGGACACATCAGTGTCTATGTACACAGACTGATGTTTGTCTAGTGTGTTCATTAAACGTGTGAAATCGTCTTTCAAGGTCTCTGTGCCAGTCTTCTTTCGCAGGATGTCAAACGATCCAGAGTGAATGACAATTTTTGTTATGCCCGGTCTGATTAGTGTTGGAAGTATTGGATCTCTGGTGATCTCGGTGCATCTGGGAAATCCGTCCCACAGTCACATATTGTTGCGGGACTCTAGACACACATCCGTGTATATGGATCGCTGCCATAACTCAATAATCAATATGATTTGGGAGTTTATTGCGCCATACAAACCGGAAATGGATCTAGTCGATCGACGTCAAATAAGTGGGATATTTTTCCTCCAGTCTCATCGGCGAACGGTAAGAGGACAGTAACGTTATTTTCAGCGTGATTGTTTATTCTTTTCAATGCAAACCGCTCTGATCAATATATCACCCATACTACATAAAGCATTTACTGACGATCACGGAATTATAAACGACCCCCCCCTGCCTTTCATCCGCGCATGATGAGTCATAACGTTTAGGATCGTATTCAGTTGGATTTTTTAATATAGCGTGTATCGCGAATAAACTGCAATCGATCATCTATATTATGCGTTTAGGCCTATAAATAGCGTTCTAGGAATTACTGCAGAAAACGATAAAAACATACTTATATTCTAGACGCTATTTTCGTATGAATCTATGAATGAAAAAGTATAACGTTCCTACATCCTGAACGATAGCTAATCGATGTTGAATGGGCCATAGTAATGTCAATTTAGCAATACAATTTAAAAAGTTATAGCCCTGCAAAGAAGGTGAACATCTCCATAGGCTTAGACTGGTGGCAGTGATCATAAATTGATGGATAGAAGCGTGGCAGGGAATGTGTTAACAATTGTATGTATTGAGCTGTACTGTACTGTACCCATTCTGCAATCTGTTAATAAAGTTTTCAATCAATCAATCACATAGAATTAGTTTTAACACAGTAGATAAGTACATTGCAGGCACCGTTTAAGTCATGTACAATATGGAATTATAGATGGATAGATATGGTAGATACTTTTATGGATAGTCTTATATTCGCATAAAACCTGCAATATTCTAACAAGTATGCAGTGTTTGATTTATGATGACATAAGATGATTATACAATCATTCTAAGGATTACGTCATTACCTTCAGTTTCTTTAATAGTTGTCATAGTAAAATACAGAATATTTTTCCATGAAATGCTTTTTTCTGTATGAGCTCCTGAGAGTGTGCTAGATAAAATAGATAAAAAGTATAAAATAGACAAAGTCAAGAGTACTTAAACAAAAAGTGTTCAGTCAATCAATATACATATATACAATACAGAGTAATAAAAAAAAAAAGTAACAGTGAGGTACAATGCAGCAATGGGATCAGGTACAAATGCAATGAGGTATGAGTTGTAGTGCAAATCTCTTTGTTAATAAATATAAAGTGTGTTAAAGTGTTTAAAGTGAGTAGAGTGGGTGTTACGTGAGTGTTTATTTATCTCCGAGAGGCCGGAGAGGCCGGAGACTGTCACATGCTTTCCTCCGACACATGTGCAGCCAGCCTGGCCGCGCAGATTCTCACCGGGAGAGTGTAACGTGTGGAAGGTCGCACTACCTCTCTCCAGATCCTACCCTTGCTGAGCAGGCACCCCGACCGAACTGTAGGGGTCGCTGTCCACAACGCCCAGGACCCACCCACGGCTCCCCTCCCCCTAACTCAGCCAAACGAGTTAGTATAGCGATCAGCCCGAGCCAAGGCAATGCTGACTCTCCGGGAGTCGAGACCGCAGTCTCTTGCATTGGTGATGAGCACAATCTCCGCTACGCAAGTGTTTGTTTAAAGTGAGTGTGCGTGTGCTGTGAGTGTAGATGATGGGTTGTTAAATAGTGTCATTGTCGTTGAGCATCCTGATCGCCTGGGCCCAGGAGTTCAAAACTTCTGATCACAATCAAATCCGAAAACAATAAACAATACAACAATAGGATGAAATAGTAGTAAAAGATAGGAAAGTTAAAGGTGTAAGGCTCTATTCTTTCTCAGTTTCTTCATTGATAGTCAGGGTATCGATGTGTTGCAAAAATGGTTGCCAGGTCACATGGAATGCTTTTAGGGAGCCGAGAGAATCTGATTTGTTCAAGCCTAATGCAGTGTAGTATCTCGTGAATCCATCTATTGTGAGTAGGTGGGAGTGGAGGCTGCTGACCAAATTTTTAGGTGAAGAACAAATTATTATATTATATTATATATTAAATAATATTTTTAAAACATCCCCCACTGTGTGTCAGTGGTCAGTGGACACAGATGAAAACATATTAACATTAGGTGACAGCGGACCTGACCAGATGAAAACATATTAGGTGACAGCGCACCTGACCAGATGAAATCATATTAGGTGACAGCGCACCTGACCAGATGAAATCATATTAGGTGACAGCGCACCTGACCAGATCAAAACATATTAGGTGACAGCGCACCTGATCAGATCAAAACATTTTAGGTGACAGCGCACCTGACCAGATCAAAACATATTAGGTGAAGGTGACAAGGAAGCCACAGACTCATACCCCCCCGACACTCAACTAACCGCCTCGGACAGTCCTTCATACCAGTGGCCATCAGGCTCCACAACAGTGGGCAGCGACTGCTGCCAGACATCGACCTAGAACTAATAGGAACCCAAGTAGGACAATAACACTACCTTATGCATACTGCACCTTATGTGGATACTGTGAATAATGAATAATGTATATTTCAGTTAGTTAGATAGTAAATTATATTGACCTATTTGTTTACACTGCTTGTGTTGTTTTCACTACCTGTACCCCCCCCCCCCCTTCCCCCATGCTGCTATGATGCCTGAATTTCCCCAAGGGGATAAATAAAGGAATATCTTATCTTAAAAGGAAAGATGAAATTACCTACCTGGGTTCCATCCTATAGAGGCAAATCTTTCCTGTGACAAAATGGGATCCAATGTAATAAAACTAAGTCAACCAACGAACTAGATTCCTGTACCGGATCTCCTCTCTGGTAAACAAGAATATCTTGAAGACTCTAACAGGAGCACTCATTCAAGAGTACTACGACTATGCTTGCACCTCATGGTACCAAAGCACCTCAAAGGCACTAAAAACAAGATTACAAACATCACAAACCAAACTGGTCAGACTACTGCTTGACCTTACTCCTAAAACCCACCTGTCCACTTTGACAACCTAGGATGGCTTAGAGTAGACGACAGAGTACAGCAACTTGCAATGGGCCTGGTCTACAAGATACACTACACCACTAAGATACCCATGTGCATGTCGAAATACTTCCCAAAGGTCAGTGAATACCACGACCACAACACCAGAGAGAGTTCCACAAATCATGTTCAACCCAGATAAAATAATTTAAAAAGTAAAAAAAATTAAATAAAAAAATGTAATAAAAGAAAAATAGTCATAACTTAGAAATGAGATTGCATAGGTCTATGAATCGATATCGCGATTCTGTTTCGATTAATTGCCCAGCCCTACAGTGTGTACAGTAAGTTAGCTTGGTGATTATCATTGTGATGTAGGCTAAGCTGGCTAGCTACTGTTAGCATACAAGCTTTTACAAACACTGTAGCCTGAGCGGGCACACACTCATGTCGCACACACGCACACTTATGGCCAAAGGAAAGGACACTTTAAATTAGAATAACAGGAACAGTGTATTGCACTACCAAAGCTAACTAGCATGTCACACATGCGCTGTAAATAACTATGTACAGATACCGAGATGTCACTCCATGTTACCTGCTACCTGTTACTGCACAATGTTGTTTCTTCTTTTGATTCTATTATATGTACCACTGTATTGCACATCGTTGCGGGCAAGACCACCCGCATTTCATTGTATACCTGTATGCCGTGACAATTAAAACTCTTGACTTGACTTGACTACTTACTTTTTCATCCACAACGTTTTTTCTGATCCAGATACATAAGTCCACTTCTTCATGTTGCTCAGTTGCTCGTTTATACTTCGGTCCTAATGTTGGCGCAAAGTTTAATTTAGCCTGACTTGACTTGTTATAGCTGTACAGCTTACTAACTACTAAACAACAACTAAACTACTAGCTTGCTCTTTCACATAGTCAAAACGGGTCCAGCAGGTCCGGGGGATAGGTTTAGCTCGGGCCAATCTCAAGTTTCTCAAGTTTCTTTATTAGTTGTCATACAGAAGTACAGAATACTTTTATACAAAATGCTTCTTTATGTTACATTTTGTATAAAAGTATTAGGGTTCGTTCGTTTCATAGCATTTAGAAAACCCCTCGTTTTCACGGAGAAAACAGAGGTTTCCATGATAATCGCCTTTTACTGGAATATTCTAGAACGTTGTCATTGTTCTGCCTATTTATGAATAGTTTTCAAATAAACGCTAGATTATCGATAGTATATGTGTACGCATGCACGCTCGTGGCACGCGCTGAAAATCGCTTCTCCTATTTACTGACGGCGCGCACAGTCAAACAGCGATATCACATAATCACATAAAAGCTTATATATCTGTGAAAACGGGTCTGATTATCCTTAGACTTGTAACATAGATTCCTTACCTGAGATTAGATGGTATCCAAATGGGTATTCCAATTCCTGATCGCCATTCGAAAAAATCGCTCCTTTTAGTGATCCACTGTGTATACAGTAAAACACATATTCCCAGCGGCTCCGAGAGTCCAGCATGAAGCTGGTAGATGCCGGCTGCGTGAGTAAAAAGTAAAAAATGTGGAGTGCGGTTTTTTTTTCTCATTCATTTTCATTGAGTTCAATCCAAAAGGGTGAATTACCACCTGGGAGACGATAGGGGGCGCTTTTTTCACATCTGAGCGCCTGAGGTAGCTGAATTAACAACGGTAGACTTGGTTGATGAAATATGATTTCAGATAAAAAAAAAAAAAAAAAGAGAATTATCGTAACCCGCGGGGGGTAAACCAGAGAAATCTCGGGCGTGGCATGCAAAGTGTTAAAGCACTGGAACATTACTGAGAAAGATTAAGATTTTCTAACCTTTCAGCGCCAGAGGGCGCTGTGTACTGTGTGGTTAAAAGGCCAGCGTTCTGAAGTATAGGAATACGTGGCGGTGTTTGCAGGGCTATAACTATATTATATATTATAGCTATGGATACAATACTATTGCCAATTTGACATCGAGTATCTATCATTCAATATGTGAAAAAGAAATAATTTTTTCATCCATACATTCCCGTTTTATATCGTGAATATAAGTATGGTTTTAGAGCGGTCTAGGGTAATTCATGGGAGGCTAGTAATAGCCTGATACGTACTTTTAGTAAAGACAGCCCTCGGCGAGGAACAAGGGGAACGGCGTCCCAGCATTGTAGCATTAGCATTAGCTGCGCGCTCTAGGATAGTTGGAAAAACACCCAAAAAAGAGTCATGACGACTGTTCTGAAGGTCCAGATTAACACTGAAAGTCTGCGTTTATTATTTTGTATAACTTGTATATTGTTTATATATATAAGATATATATCTTTACGCCATCTGTTTGCATATTAGTATTATTCGCTCGCCTCATTTGGGTCCCACCCTTGATGTTGTAGGCGCCAGAGACGAGCGATCCCAGACATGGTTCTAGACATGTTCAGACACGTTCAGACTTGCCCAGAGCAAGCGCATTGATTCGGTACAGGTAAATCGGCTGAGCCCCATAGGGATCAGTTTGAGTATATATATTGTAGATGGTGCAAGCAGCCGAGCGGCAGTAACATAACAGGAGAAGTAGCAGAGCTAGAGCGTGATACGTCCGGTACAGTTGTACACAGACCTACAAGCAGTGTATCGTTACAGAGAGCTAATGGCTACTTAGATACGACTATAATATTGTAGAGCCATTATTGGCGCAGTATAGTGACTTGTTGCACCAGCCGAGCGGCAGTAACATAACAGGAGAAGTAGCAGAGCTAGAGCGTGATACGTCCGGTACAGTTGTACACAGACCTACAAGCAGTGTATCGTTACAGAGAGCTAATGGCTACTTAGATACGACTATAATATTGTAGAGCCATTATTGGCGCAGTATAGTGACTTGTGTAAGCGAAGTAACGTGGAGAAACGTACAGTTAAACCCAGCGGCGTTTGGATATAACTACTCATTGGAGACCGTCTGCGGGTTAGTTTCCAGTACAAACGAAGCTAGCTAGCTACCATCTATGCCAACAGGCTTTTGGATTAATAGCTATTAACCCTGCCATCGGGCGCTAGGATTACAAGGACCGGTTCCGTACGAGACCCCTTTTCTTCCAGCGACGACAGGATTATCCAACCGGTCTACAGTTCCTCCGGAGCTTGGAGCTCCAGAGGGAAACCATCGTCTCCAGCTACCATTTGCTTTTCCCAGTATCGCCTCGTTTCGTCTCACTCCCTGCAGAGCTCCGGTCGAGTATCTGTAACCTAGGAACTATTCATTACCGCTGACTTTGATCCACTGACATTCTATTATTAAAGGAGAACCGTGATAATTAATATGTATGTTGCTATGACTATTAAAATACTGTAAACTTGGTATCCTTGTCCCCGCGCAGTCAATTGAGTGTCCGCCATTTTGTCTAACTATACTGTCTGGCTATTAATGTTCTTTAGTAGTGGTTTAATCTAAACAATCTTTAATACAGTGCGGCTTGTGTAGCCCCTTAGCTACAAATTGGTCCTTCGAGCCGGAGGGTATCAGTAATAATAATCATATTAGTAATAATATGGCCAGCGGCGGACACTCTCCAATCGGCTCTCCCCCATTAGAGCGCCCTAGGCGCCAGCCCCCTCCCCATTTGGAGAACTACGCTGTAGATCTACCTCCTAGCTTATCTACGAGGACGTTAAGCAAGGATAACATTAGTAGCTCAAGTATGCCCAACCTTATCGACCTGTCAACCCCAGGGGTAGAGACCCAAGCTAGTTTAAGTGAAACTGACTTAGCTCACGGGGGGGACAAGCGGGACATGACTTGACTATGCCCATAGAACACCGCGCCCCCGAGGTGGACCTCGGAGCGCAAGAAGGTAAAGAATGCGCCCCCGAGATGGACCTCGGAGCGCACCAGAGTAAAGAGCACCGCGCCCCCGAGATGGACCTCGGAGCGCGTAAGGAGACCAGGTCACCGCCAAGCCCTGCCAACTCCAAATCACCATCATCAGCGTCATCCCCAAGCGAGGCCGACCAGAGGCTAGCGCAAGTCCTGATCGCCACGCTAACCGCTTCAGCGGAAAGAGACCGCCTCCAGGGTGAGCGTGACCGCCTCCAGGCGCAACAAGAGAGCGAGGGTGAACATTCCAGAGTGGAAGAGAGAGGACAGAAAGCCCACCCGCACTACCCCATCTCAGACCAGGAGGCTCAGCGCAGCCCCGGTCTCAGTCCCGACACGCTGCGTTATGAACCCCCAACACGTCCCAGTGGGGAATTCGAACACCCGACGGCACCAAGCAATAGTGCCTGGAAACCCAGCCCCTGGTTCCCGCCCAGCACGAACCAACGACCCAACGTACAGGGAGACTTGCCACGGATGCCTCTCCCCCCACGTGCGTCAGTGTCGCAGCCCTCCATGGCACACTACATTGGGACACCCACATTCCCAGACTTCACAAGAGAAGAACGAGCGCAGTATACCGAGCTGCGTATGTGCCTAGAGACAATTATGTCCGGAGTACAGGACGAGTCATACAAGTATGCCATAAGCACCTCAAGGTAACTAGAACGCACAACATAGCGCTGGCATACTCCAATTCACAAACTCCCTATTCTGACGCCCTGGTTGCCCTCGACACACGTTACGGACGTACATGGGACTATGTAATTCAGGAGATACGTGAGATTGAACGTCTCCCCCCGGCTAGAGACAACCGAGCCCTGGACGACCTATCCGTCAAAGTAGAATCCCTGGTAGGGATGCTCGGGTCCCAACGAGAGAAGGGGATGTACGAGTTGTACGCCAACTCCAACGTGGAGCGTATATTGGAGAAGCTCCCCCCATTCCGCCAAGAATGTTTTCGGCGGCAAAGAAACTACCGTGACCCGAATGGCCCAGAACAGTCACTCCTGGACCTTGCTGACTTCCTAGCCAGGGAGGTTAGCAGCCTAAGAATTGACACCTTCGCATGGGGTGGCTCAAACATTAAAGAGGGACCGAGGAGGTTTAAAGACCAAAGCAGGCCCATCACTGTGATGCACCAAGCCGAGGCGGTGTCACGGCAGACAAGTCACAACCCCCCCGCCAAGGAAAAATGGAAGATTGCCTGTCAATACTGCGACAGTGAACACTGGCTGTCACAGTGCGACGCATTCAAGAGACTGACCACAGCCGAAGTAAGTCAGTGGATTAAAGATAACCGCCGCTGCGCGCGCGGCCACATGGCAGCAGAATGCCGCCTTAAGAAGAAGTGTGGCAAGTGTGACGGCGCTCACCTCGAAGCACTGCACGAGAGCAACAAGCGCCCACCAGAAGACCAAAGTAGGCCCATCACAGTGATGTACCAGGCCGAGTTGGTGTCACAACAGAAGAGTCACAACCCCCCCGCCAAAGAGGAATGGAAAATGGAGGTTCCAGAATTCAAGATCACATGTAAGTACTGCCACGGCGGACACTGGCTGTCGTGGTGCAGCGCATACAAGAAACTGACCCCCGCCGAAAGGGATCAGTGGGGCGAGGCTAACAAGCAGGACCACTACGCTTACTGCGAATCACTGATCGAGGCCCACAAGCGAAGATTAGCTCTACAAAGCAACTCGGGAACAGAAGTGCTCCACATCGACCCCGCAAATAGTGGGAGCCCCAGAGTGCTCCTCAAGGTAGTACGAGTACTCCTCAACCACGGAGACAAGGTACTCGACACCTACGCCGTCCTCGACGACAGGTCGGAGAAGACACTCCTCCTCGCCTCCGCCGCGACCCAGTTGGACCTGCGAGGCCCAGAAGAGACCATGACCCTCCGTACCATTCGTCTAGATTTACAGACAATCAAAGGTGAAAACGTCTTGTTCACCATTGCAGCGATCGACCAGCCTGAGAAGCGGTACAGTATCAGCAAGGCGCTCATGAGCTACGACATGTTTGTCACGCTACGATTACCCCATCCCACAGCTGATGGAGAAGTACGACCACCTACGCCAACTGCCCATACCGCTCATCAGCGGAGATACACCGACCCTACTCATTGGCTCCGACCACGCGGACCTCATTGTCCCAATCAAGGCGGCCCACATCGGACCCAAAGGATCCCCAGCCGCGGTTAAGACCCGACTGGGGTGGACGCTCCAGGGCCCCCTCTACGGACTTGCCAGCCAACCAACGTCCACACGCTGCCTTTACACCAAGGTGAGCGACACAGACAACACTCTCTTACAGCACGTTGAGAGGCTATGGACACTAGACGCGCTGCCATTCAAGACCGAACGCAAGATGGTTCGGCCCAAAGAGGACAAGTATGCCATCGCTCTACTAGATCAGAAGACTACGAGAGTCGAGGTCGACGGAGTGTTCAGATACGCAACGCCCAATCGGGCGAAGATGCCGGTGAGAGAACTGTGGGCCAAGGAGCAGGGCTGGGACGACCCCATACCCGAGCACCTAGCTACCACATGGAGAGAGTGGGAGGATGAACTTGTCTTACTCCGCGAGGTGGCCATCCCGCGGAGTTACTTCCCCCCTACCGTGCGACTGGAGAAGTGTCAGACCGACCTACACGTCTTCAGCGACGCCTCAGAAGTGGCGTACGGATCACACTGCGCTTCTGAGGACTGTCCCCTCCATCCTCAGTCTCCTGCACACACACACACACATACACGCTCCTCCTCCTGCATTCCTGTGTGTTAGTTGGTTGGATCCACTACACTCCGGTTACTTACTACTGAACGGACGTGTTTTTGCGGACCTCCCAAACTTTCAAACTTTAGACTGTTTTCTTTCTTTTTACCATCTTTTAACCAGTGATCTTAACTGATCACTGTGACTTTTGCTCTTATCGTTTATACTGTTGGATTTATTGGTTTTATGTGACTTTTTACTGGACGTGACCTAAAGCTATCGGCGCTTGCTGTTGCCATAGCTACAGCTACACGCTACAGTACTCACAGTGCTGAGCTCCCCCGAGGAAATGGCTCCAACATCAGATGTCGCAGAGATGCGAACGGAACTGAAGAACATCGAGATACTAGTAATGGATCTTCTCAAGCGTCAAACGGAGCTAATGTCCAAGCTGGCTAGCATGGAAAAAGCGGACGCAGGCCGCACCGGTAGTCCCTCCTGGGCGACAGTGGTGAGGGGCCGACGGAAGCTCTCCCTTCCTCTATATGATCCCTTTGAATCACCTCAACTATCAAACCGATTCAATCCTCTTTGTAGTGATTCCAGCCTCCTTGGCTCTCCTTCGCTTCCGTCTCCTGCTGCTAGTACTGTAGCTTTGCTCAAAGACTATCCGATGATAGCTACTAGCCAGGCTCCAAGCGAAGCTGCCAGGACGGCCCTCTCCAGCTCACAACTCAACCATGGAAGTATATCTACAACCCGGAGCAGAAAGCGCTCTGCCCTGTTTGCTCTCGCATCGCCAAGCTCCCCAGACTCACGCGATGGGTCCGACTCCCCAAAGTTTAAACGCCCTCGTCTGCGGTGCTCTGCAGCCCATACCAGGATGATCATTCAAACGGCGAGTGTCATCGATGGAAATGCCGCTGTGAACGAGCCCCTCCACACGGCGCTGCTGCCCGACCAACCGTCTAACTCCGCCAGCAATGCAGACGCTACTCCTGCGGCTTTTCACCATAGAAACCTGGCCATCTACGACGGGGAATGCATCCAGGAACAGCCAGAGATCCTACTCATCGGAGATTCCATCACCAGGTTTTTGCAAATACCACACGGCATTACGTATTGTTTTTCCGGTTTAAAAGTTACTGACTTACTAGAGTGTACTCCCGAAATCATCGAGAGATATCCGTCCGCCCACACCGTTATTATTCATATCGGAGCAAATGACGTAATGGCTAGACAATCCGTTAAACTCCAATCTGACTTTGAATCACTAATACTCACTATTGAAAGCCTGGGTAAAATATGCATTGTGTCTGGCCCCATTCCATCCATAGGTCGTGGATCTGAGCGATTTAGCCGTCTGTTCTGGTTGCACAAATGGCTACAGACCCACTGTACTACTATAGGACTTTGCTATATAAATAACTTTGATCTGCTCTGGTCCAGGAAAGACCATTACAGACCCGATGGCATCCATCCAAACATATCAGGGGTAAATGTGCTAATACATAACGTCATACAAAGTATAGCATCACTGGCCTGACAACCAACCATATCTAGCTCTGTAGACTATATACAGAAGCAGCCTAAACTACAAAAAAACACGTTGAGTGTCATCCCGATTCTGATCACCAAAAGACTAATCAATTACTCATTATCACGTCCCATATGTAAATCTAACCTTATCAATATCAGTGTTCAACCACAGACTCTCACACCCCACTACAGAACCCGTACAGCTAAAACTAGCACTGTTCAACGTTAGAGCGCTGAAACAAAAATCATTTCTGATAAATGAACTCATAGTAAAACATGGTGTACATTGTATGTTTTTAGTAGAGACATGGTTAGACAATATCACTGGTGTAGCAACACTGATTGAGACCTGCCCTTCCAATTTTAAATTCTATCAATCAAACAGACAGAGTGGGAGGGGAGGAGGAATAGCAGCAATCATCTCCACTCAATTTGTGTGCAATGATATTGACCTGGGAACATTTTTATCATTTGAATACCTTGCTATTGTATTAAAAACAGAAATGCCAGTAATATGTGTGACATTGTATCGACCACCAAGGTACTCGCCACTCTTCATACAGGAATTTTCAGAACTCATATCGATCTGCATTACCAGGTATGATAGAATCATTCTTAATGGAGATCTAAATATTCATATCAACAAAAAGGATGACCCCAGGGGTTGTGAGTTTCTGAACCTACTGGACAGTTTTGGACTGATGCAACATGTTCACGAGGCCACCCACCAACATGGCAACACTCTGGACCTACTAATAACAACAGGGCTAAACATTGAGAATATATCAGTAAAACAAATTCCAATTTCTGACCATTATTGTGTGTTCTATGGTACAAGCCTAATATTACATAAGACCAGAAGCGAATTCCTAGTTCACAGAAGGCTTCTGGACGCTAGAGCTGAAGCAAAATTCTCTAGTATGATGAAATCATACGACCAATGCAGTGAATCCTCCTTAAATCAGCAAGTGCAAAACTTCCACAACACCTTGTCAACTGTGTTAGATACTGTTGCCCCTCTAAAGGTTAAAAAGGTAAAAACTGATAGAATCTCTCCATGGCTAAATAAAACCAATGTTAAAGATAACAAGAGAAAATGTAGGATAGCCGAGCGAAAATGGAGGAAACTCAAACTCACAGCTCACTTTAATTTATACAAAGACGCCATGGGCGCATACAATAAGGCAATACAACTTGCGAGAAAGGAATATTTTTCCAAAATGATCTCAGAAAATATGGGTAACTCCAGGGTACTTTTTTCCACCATTGACCGGCTGATTAACATACCACCCCCCCATATACCGCAGCAATCAGCCACAAAATGTGAAGAGTTCGCAGTTTTCTTTAATGAAAAAATATCATTGATTAGAGCAAGCATTACCGCTGATATGGATCTGGCTATGAGTGAAACCCCACCTGAGATAACTATGGGGGAATTCACATGTATTACATTACCTGACCTCTGTAAGATTGTCTCTGAGTGTAATTCCGCCACCTCCTGCCTCGATCCTATACCAACAGCATTTCTCAAGCGGGTGTTTGATAGTGTCTCAAATCATGTCCTTGAAATCATAAATATGTCTCTTCAAACAGGCACTTTTCCAGATGCATTTAAAACAGCTGTAGTAAAACCACTACTAAAGAAAACAAACTTAGATGTAAACGAACTAAAAAGCTATAGGCCAATATCGAACCTTCCATTTATCAGCAAGATATTAGAAAAGATAGTCTCAGTACAAATAAACTCCTTTCTCAAAGATAATAACATCATGGAGGAACTACAATCAGGTTTCAGAACAAATCACAGCACTGAAACTGCCCTTACCAAAATAGTTAGCGACCTCAGGCTAAACTCCGATGCTGGCAAAGTCTCAATTCTTGTCCTATTGGACCTTAGTGCAGCGTTCGATACGATTGACCATAATATCTTGATCAGTCGTCTAGAAAGACTGGTTGGCTTTTCCGATCATGTACTAAATTGGCTCATAACATACATTAAGGGGAGAAGGTTCTATGTTAAGCTTGGAGACAATGTATCCGAGGAACATGACAGCAATTTTGGAGTCGCACAAGGAAGCTGCCTTGGTCCATTACTCTTCTCACTATATATGCTGCCCCTCGGGGACATCATTCGAGACCACAATGTATGCTTCCATAGTTATGCTGATGATACACAACTATATATCTCCGCAGAACCAAATAACACTACAGCCATACAGTCCATTACAAATTGTCTGTTAGCAATAAACAAGTGGATGAACAATAACTTCCTAAAATTAAACGAAAGCAAGACCGAAATCCTATTGATCGGCCCAAAAGCGAAAAGGGAAGTGCTTTGTAAAAACCTGGGGAGTCTGTCATCCTATGTAAAGACTGAGGTTACAAGCCTAGGTGTCATCTTGGACTCAGACCTGACCTTTAAGTCTCATATAAATAAGGCCA
Source organism: Notolepis coatsorum (assembly GCF_963971535.1). Classification (NCBI taxonomy): domain Eukaryota; kingdom Metazoa; phylum Chordata; class Actinopteri; order Aulopiformes; family Paralepididae; genus Notolepis; species Notolepis coatsorum. The sequence continues at coordinate 120,410,335 of NC_140170.1, forward strand.
TGAAAACGTCATTCTTCCACCTAAGAAACATAGCGAAAGTAAGACCTTTCGTAAATAAAAAGGATGCAGAGAAACTTATTCATGCTTTTGTATCAAGTCGGCTTGACTATTGTAATGCACTGTTCACTGGTCTTCCCAAAGCAACCATTGGGAAGCTTCAGCTTATCCAAAACTCTGCAGCTCGATTACTAACTCATACAAGGAGAAGAGAACATATCACTCCAGTCCTGGCCACTCTGCACTGGCTTCCAATAACTCATAGAATTGATTTTAAGGTCCTTTTCCTAACATATAAAGCTCTTAATGAGCAAGGCCCAAAATACATAGCAAATTCCCTAGTTAGTTATCTGCCCTCAAGAACGCTACGGTCATCCACTACAGGTTTACTAGACACGCCCAGAAACCAAAAAAGGATAGGAAGTATGGCATTTGCCAACTATGCCCCAAAACTATGGAACACACTACCAACACACATCAGAAACGCCAGCTCTATACACATTTTTAAAGGAAAATTAAAAACGTACCTATACAGTCTAGCTTACAAATAGTTATGGCTTGGAAAAACCTGATGGATCCATGAGGCTAGGATAAGCCTTGTGGACCCAACTTTTTAGATGAAGGAACGGGTACATAGGAGACACGCCTCCAGTTTTTCAAAAGTTTTTGACACGCCTCAGCTTCTGAGCTGAAGGCGTGTTTTTGCGGACCTCCCAAACTTTCAAACTTTTTAGATGAAGGAATGGGTACAATAGGAGACACGCCTCCAGTTTTTCAAACGTTTTTGACACGCCTCAGCTTCTGAGCTGAAGGCGTGTTTTTGCGGACCTCCCAAACTTTCAAACTTTTTAGATGAAGGAATGGGTACAATAGGAGACACGCCTCCAGTTTTTCAAAAGTTTTTGACACGCCTCAGCTTCTGAGCTGAAGGCGTGTTTTTGCGGACCTCCTAAACTTTCAAACTTTAGACTGTTTTCTTTATACGTTTTTCTTTTTCTTTCTTTCTACCACAAGACGCGGCCACTGATGGGTCCATGGGACTTGGATAAGTCCTGTGGACCCAACTCTGGCCACTGACCACATGAGCGAACGGGTACATACGCACACAATACACGGCCACTGATGGATCCATGGGACTTGGTAAAGCACTATGGACCCAGCTATGACCACTGATAAAAACGTAACTACACTAGCATTATAAGACCTAAACATTGCTACCTACCATACAAGTGCATTGGTTTAGTGCACTTCCGGTTGCCACTGAGCGGAAATGTTTGTGCGGACCTGTTCTCCCAAACTGGTAAGCAAATGACTGTTTTTACGTTATTTTCATTTTTACGTTACTATTATTATTATTATTTTTTTTTTTTTAAACATTGATCTTAACTGATCACTATGACTTTATTGCTTTTATCGTTATATATGCCTATAATTGTGTACAGCACTTTGAGCTACATGACATGTATGAAAGGTGCTTTATAAATACTTACTTACTTACTTACTTACTTACCTGAGGGCTCAAGAAGAAGGAGTTCTGAACTCCAAGCCCCTCAGCTACGCTCCAAGCGACGTAGCTGACATCGAACCCATCACCCCAAACTACCTCTTGATGGGACCCTGCCCTTTCTCAGACGGTGTACAGACAGGACGGAATGAACGGACGGAGAATGTGGAGACACAGCCAAGCACTGACCGACCAGTCTTGGGCCCGCTTCCTCCTACGCTACCTACCCTCCCTTCCAGCCCGTCAGAAGTGGGTTAAAGACAGGGACAACCTGACCGTGGGTACCGCTGTGATGATAATAGACCAGTCACTACCCCGAGCTACGTGGCCAGCCGGCCGTGTGAGCAAAGTGATTAACAGTTCCGATGGGAAGGTCAGAGCGGCAGAAGTCATCGTCCAAGGGCGGACCTACACCAGACCAGTAGCCAAGTTGATAGAGCTGCCTGCGTTCCCTGACCCCCCTGACGACGACGATAACCCACTGACCTTATAGATTATTTCTAACTCCCCATAGCACATTATGGAGAAGTTGACTTGACCCTTAATATTAATCTGTGCCCCACATTTATTTACTAATTAGGTGCAGACTAATTAGGGGGCGGCTGTTCTGAAGGTCCAGATTAACACTGAAAGTCTGCGTTTATTATTTTGTATAACTTGTATATTGTTTATATATATGATATATATATCTTTACGCCATCTGTTTGCATAATAGTATTATTCGCTCGCCTCATTTGGGTCCCACCCTTGACGTTGTAGGCGCCAGAGACGAGCCCCCCAGACATGGTTCTAGACATGTTCAGACACGTTCAGACTTGCCCAGAGCAAGCGCATTGATTCGGTACAGGTAAATCGGCTGAGCCCCATAGGGATCAGTTTGAGTATATATATTGTAGATGGTGCAAGCAGCCGAGCGGCAGTAACATAACAGGAGAAGTAGCAGAGCGAGAGCGTGATACGTCCGGTACAGTTGTACACAGACCTACAAGCAGTGTATCGTTACAGAGAGTTAATGGCTACTTAGATACGACTATAATATTGTAGAGCCATTATTGGCGCAGTATAGTGACTTGTGTAAGCGAAGTAACGTGGAGAAACGTATAGTTAAACCCAGCGGCGTTTGGATATAACTACTCATTGGAGACCGTTTGCGGGTTAGTTTCCAGTACAAACGAAGCTAGCTAGCTAGCTACCATCTATGCCAACGGGCTTTTGGATTAATAGCTATTAACCCTGCCATCGGGCGCTAGGATTACAAGGACCGGTTCCGTACGAGACCCCTTTTCTTCCAGCGACGACAGGATTATCCGACCGGTCTACAGTTCCTCCGGAGCTTGGAGCTCCAGAGGGAAACCATCGTCTCCAGCTACCATTTGCTTTTCCCAGTATCGCCTCGTTTCGTCTCACTCCCTGCAGAGCTCCGGTCGAGTATCTGTAACCTAGGAACTATTCATTACCGCTGACTTTGATCCACTGACATTCTATTATTAAAGGAGAACCGTGATAATTAATATGTATGTTGCTATGACTATTAAAATACTGTAAACTTGGTATCCTTGTCCCCGCGCAGTCAATTGAGTGTCCGCCATTTTGTCTAACTATACTGTCTGGCTATTAATGTTCTTTAGTAGTGGTTTAATCTAAACAATCTTTAATACAGTCCGGGTTGTGTAGCCCCTTAGCTACAACGACCATGTTTTCCCAAATATCCTGCCCCTCACGCCAATACATCACTCGGTTGTCTCACGGGACAACGAGCAGTATCATGCTAGTATCAATGCCTGATAGCGCAGGCCCTACCTGTGCACGACTTAGCTCAACTGCTAACCGTCGCGCGACGTCCCTCGGTCCGCTGTCACGAGACGAGGAAAACCCAGGACAGGCCTGTTGCGCTGTTAGGATATGCCGAGAAGATTCCAGGGGCTGGTGAACTTCTGGCGAATACCCAACATTGTGTAATTTCTCCCTGCGTTTCATAACAACTAGTTCACGGAGTGCACTGCTACTTCCGTGTTGGAAACAAAAAGAGGAAGGTGGAGCGTGACCATTTCGGGCGTCATATAGGGAGACGCAGGGGCGTGGCCTGGTCACGTGCATATGAGTGCATTTGTTTGTTTCGTGAGCACATTAAGTGCTAGGAGATAAGAGTTATCTCAATATGGCAGAGCGAGACGCGATTGCCAGTATGATAATATAACTGAGAAGCCGTCGGTCTTGCTGAGTTTGTTATTTGAACCGAAGAGAATGGACTCTGTTTTGCCCAGGTGTAATGATAGTTTGTTATCAGCGACATCACCTATCTATCGTTCAATATGTGAAAAAGAATACATTTTCCATCCATACGTTCCTGTGTTATACCGTGGTGAATATAAGTATGGTTTTAGAGCGGTCTAGGGTAATTCATGAAATGCTGAGTTATAGCCCTACACGTCCACTATAGACGTTCCCATTTCTTGCCTGTATATGCTATTATCCCGAAATCAAATCTATATCATAGGTATTATGTTCCATCATGAATGCATGAAGGGGGGGGGGGGGGGGGGGGGGTAGTTTCTGATTATTTGATTGTCAGTAACGGCATTCGTATTGAACACTAAAAACGGTTATCAGCCCGATCGGTATGAAAGCATTGCAGGATCAAGCTAAAATTTATGTCAAAATGTCCTTACCTGTGACCGGGAGTATTCCAAAAATATTATTCCAATTGTTTGATCACCATCTGGTATATCCAATGTCCATTTGGTCGACGGCATAATCCACAATAACGTATTGATCGGGGATATTTGACGTGCGTCAATGGAACCGGGACCACCGTTGGCCTCGGCCGACAAGGGGAAACAAATTTGGCCGGCCCACAGAGAAAGATACAAGGGTACAAAGGGTGCTCGATACCGTCGTCTAGCGGGATGCGACCGGTATTGCACCTTGGGGACCTCAGACTCATTCCATATGGTAACAACAGGCTCCCTGGGTGGATAATGAATACAAATATTGAAAAAAAGGAAAAACTACCCAGAAACGACTTAACTCATTTTTGGCACCCAAAGTGTTAATAAAGTTTTCAATCAATCAATGTCTGCAAATGTGTGTATGAGTTTGCAAATTTTTTATTAACATTTTTTTTATTATGTTTTTAGTAGATGTTTTATTGTTTTTTTACCGGGCAGTCCGGTAGAGAGACTGGGAAGACATTCGGCAAAGGTCGCCGGATCCGGGAGTCGAACCCGGGATGGCCGTGTTGCACCGCAGCGCTGTACGTGGCGCCCCCGAGTTTGCACATACCTGTATTTGTACCTGTATGCGTGTGAGTGTGTGTGTCATTGCGTGATTGCATGACATTATTTTTTATCTACTTTTCCTCCCATTTAGGAGGCAGCTGTCGCATCTTTTCACCTGCACAGCGCGATCTCTCAGCGCCGAGGGTCTGCGTGGGAGGGACACGCCGCCCCCGTCGCTTCCTGATTCTGCTGCGCAGGCGCACCAACCGACCTGTAGGAGTCGCTGTCCACAACATCCGATCCCCACCCACCAGCTTCCCACCCCTAACACTGCCAATTGCGTTAGTATGAACGACCAGCCAAGCTGGTAGCAATGCCGAAAGCTGGGCTCGAACCCAGCATCCCCTGCATTAGTGGCGAGCGCCTTGCCCACTGCGCCACTTAGCCGCCTGCGTGATTGCATGACTTAACATTTTTAAGCAGAGCAGAGAAAATGTAGAATGTTAATCCACAAATTCCATAATTTATATTCCATATCGTGCAACCACCAGTCAAATCCAACGAGGGGGGTCAACGTGTGTGTCACAGGATTGGGGTGAATCCTGTTTAGGAAATTGCTGACATTAAATGACCCCAGTCAGCAGTTATTATAATTGGCAACACTGTCTGCACCCTCTCTGATTATGAAAAGGCATTTGACCAGTGCCACTGATCTTCTCCTGTACAGTGCAGTCTCAGCACACCACCCTTAATTTGTTCTTTGTTTGTTTCCAAGTTACGTGTGGGAATAATAAGAACAGCAGGCCTCCCAGGCATGCAGGACAGCCACGCATATAAACTTGTAGAACCGTAGACATCTTCAGATTAGGTGGGTAATACGTGGCAATATACACCCTTGAGGGTGTGGAGTTGAAATTCTGCTAAGTGAAATTGTCACTCAAATGATTGTCTGCCTGGTAGGTTCACTGCTGTTCAGGAGCCTATGACTGTTTGAGCATTACCAATAGTACTAACTTTGAAGCAAAGTGTTAATGATATATGAAAGTGGCACAGCCTATTTCGCACATGAACTCTGGATGATTACGAGTATGCTAATTTGTTCTAGCAGATACTGTCCAAAGTGGCTGCACTGTGGATGTTTAACCATTTGGTTGCCGAAAACGTAGAACTACGTTTCTGTCGCCCGATCGTTGAGTGACGGAAACGTAGATCTACGTTTTTCTCACGGTATTTATTTTATTCGCTATTGCCATACATAATTCAGCAGGGCACCTTGTGCATACTGTTCTGAGTGTGTCTGATCTGGCAGTTTTATACCACCCTCTAACACTTTCGGCCATTATTGCACCCCGTTAGAAACGGGTTCGTTTATTTTCTCTACCGAGCTGCGGCGTGGGGGCGGGTCCTAAACACTCCGGCAAAACACACGCTTGTAGGGATGGTTTGGACTACTGACCCCGCCCGCCCGTTGAAGTGCAATGCCCAACAACGTCGGAGACAGGATCGCTGTGTATAACTGGAATGGTGATCAGATACTTGGATTCTTTCTGTGTTTTATGTGTATGGCTGTTTGCCGTTGGGTTGCAGGGGGGGGGGGGGGGGGCGCACCGGTCTAAACCACATTGCATGCGTGCACGAGGAAGGATAAAAATGATGATCTAGCGTTGATTTCAGGAAGATTCGATAATCAGGCGAAAAATGACAACGTGTTTATTGAATTACACAAAAACGCTGTTTTCGGTTATTTTCCCTAGAATTACTCAGAAGCAACCAAACTATATTCATATTCAAAACGGTATAAAACGGAAATGTACGTGTTAGTATACAACTGAGTTATTTGGATTGATATGATGAGCCAGGAGACGAAGGTGAAGTCAATCGATGGTATTTATTGACACAGGAACACACAGAGGAACAGTCCTGGAGACCACACCCCTCCATGGGGGCTGTGTGGCTCCAGAATGATGACACATCATGCTTTTATACTATGTGGGTTCCAAATTTAGCGAGCCACTGGTTAATAAATAGATGATCAGACAGGCTTGGTCGTAAATGGTCATATGTGGGGTTATATGTGAGCTGTTGCTGAATCTGATAATATGTCCATCTTTGCTTCCCCTCAGTGGCCTGTGGCCGGAGGGCCGATATAGCCAACCATTAAGTCACACAGGTCATCAGGTCAGAGTATTTCTGGGTTGGTCACTCACCAGAGGAGCTAGAAATTAGATCTAAGGATCTGTAATCCTTCAGTGAAATATTAATGAATATACATTACATACGGATGAAAAAATAATCTGTTTTTTGCACGTTGACCAGAAGCAACTCACTGAGACTCGACAGCGTTATTAGACCCATAGCTGTGAGGTTTTGTCCGCTGCCCACCCACTCGCTCCGTTCCTTTAAGGTATTTTGTTAATGAATTGCATTCCGCGCCTCACGCTTCTTTCCTGTAAGATGCCGTTTGATTGGTGCTCTCCCAACCACACGCTTCTGGAGCAATGATCAATTTCATCCCGCAGCTGTCACAGCTTGTCATTTAGCGCCCCGTGGCTTTAAATACCCTGATCTCCCTAATACCGATGTTGGATCGTTTTGAATATTCCCTGCATCTGCCTTTCTTTCCCGTTCGCTGTCTGTTGCTCTCCAGGACTCTCGTGAAGTATCCCTTGGAGAACCTGATTCCCCGTACGAAGCTACGCCTCGTTTATCTGCCCGCTTTACGCGTTGCGCTTTGGTGAGTTTTTGAAACAGTCTTTTTGGATCACCAGTTTTTTGTGTGTTTGTGAAACACTGAAGAGATCCCGTTTTTGTTATACTGTTCTCACCTATTTTTTGTTGTTGGATTTACTCTTTGGATTACCGTATTGTTTTTTCTCTGGACTCTGCTAACTGTGTGTATCACACCGAAGATCAAGTCACTTGGATATTAATTTGGATCAGTCACCTCTCTGTTATCTGTTGTGCGCTGAGCTAACTGGGATTCTCTCTCTCCCTCCGTGTTCCATCTGGAGTGTATGCTGGGGGGATCTGCAGAGCGGCTCAGACGTCACAAGCAAATTCCTCACCAACACTGTCTGGGAGAATCTGCAGAGCCGCAAGACATTCTTCACATGCCAGATTCCCCGTTTGTTCTGTTTTCCACCTAATTCAATCTTGTGACTCTGAGAATAAACACGCCCTTGTTTTTGGCTAACTCTGAAAACAACTCTCTCTGTGCCGTTGCGTTTGGGGTCGGTTACAAACCATAACAATAGCTATACTATAAAATATAGATTTAGCTCTACAAACTACAACTACGTTTACATGGGGTTAATGGACGGCAAGGAAGGGATCACTTCCCGGAATGGTTGTGGCACTCAATGTGTTAACCACCTCAATACCAATTTATTCTGAATATATTTCCCAGAGCAACTAGCATGAAATGCAGGAAAAGGCCAGCATCGATAAATCCTTTAAACATGCATAGCCTTTTTTGAATGAACTCTGAATACTAATACAATACACTCCTGATAGCATATGTTGGCAATAACTTAGGACACTGAATGGAAAGTAGGATGAAGGACATTATGGCAGTAAACTCCAAGTCCTTTAATCTCCTGCGAGTACAGAATGCCCTGCCACAGCAATAGCCCTGAACCCTCATTGCTTAAAGGTGACATGTACTATAAATGTCATTTTTCAGTCTCTAGCATTGTATTATAGTAATAGGAGTTCGTATCAATGTGTTTTAGTGTCTAAATACCATATTGGCGGATTGCTCTGATTCAGCTCAGCCCCTTTCCTCCTCCAGTAAATCAGGCCATTTTGATTTGAACGGCTGATATACGTCATACGGCCGCTGGGTAGCGCACAGTGATGTGATTGGCTCTGTGGTTGTAGCTAATGCCCGCCCACATTTTACAGGGTGTCCGCGGGACCTTAAAAAGTCTTAAAAAGTCTTAAATTCAACTATCAACTATTAAGGCCTTAATTTGTCTTAAAATGTCTTAAATCCGACTTTCGGAGGTCTTAAAAACATGCCATGTCATCTTATGTTTCATTGTGAAATCTGGGGGTTAACTATTATTAACGGGAGATAAAGTCAGGCTTTTTTTTCTCTTTCACGCAAACGGTACGCAGTGGGGCGGAACCAATTTATGGTCCTTAATGTGTGTCGCCGTCGGGAGCTATTTCAGAACACCGGAGCATAGGTAACACGTTATTCAAGCCGTAGCGATAACGCTGACGTTTAGTTTCGTTTAATTGATTTGTATTTATTTGCACTCGTTAATTTAACATGGGAAAGTGCAAATTTAATGAGAACTGGCTCGAAAACCCTCTGTTTGCACCGTGGTTGGTCCCAGTGAAAGTACGAGGCCCGCTGCAAACTCCGCAAAAAGGATTTTAAACTGGGAACGATGGGAATAAAAGCAGTCGAGTCACACATGCACAGCGCTAAGCATGTTACATCTGCAAAAACCCGCCTGCAGACAACTTCAATATCAAATTTCTTTTTGACGCCGTCCACATCAACTGCTCAGGGACAGGTAGGTCTACCACCAATTACATCTGCACCTGTCCGGGTAACGTTCGGCTCCACGCCAACCCTTGAAGCTGAGGTACTGTGGGTTCTAAATACGGTCGCAAAGCATCAGTCCTACAATGGAAATGAGGGACTAGGAGAGGTGTTTCAAGCGATGTTCCCTGACTCTGTTAGGATCTATGCGTAACAGTACTGTATATTTGCATATCATGTATGTCACAAATGTAATGGTAATATATACCTGTATGTCATGTATATCCCTATGCCATAAATGTCATGTATGTTGTGCATGTCATAAATGTCACTATGAATTGAAAATGGGGGACCCTGATGTAAACAAGACAAACGTCTTTCTCTGGTCTGCATCCCCTTATTATTGTGTATTGAGCTGTACTGTATTGTACCCATTCTGAAATCTGTTAAATAAAGTATTCATTCAACCAAACCACAAAAACAAAACAACTGGATGAATGAAAACTTTATTTAACAGATTGCAGAATGTGTACAATACAGTACAGCTCAATACACACAATAATAAGGGGATGCAGACCAGAGAAAGACGTTTGTCTTGTTTACATCAGGGTCCCCCATTTTCAATTCATATTGACATACACAACATAGAATAGATAGAATAGAAATACTTTTATTATCCCGTGGGAAATTTGACACTGCAAATCGCTCAACATTTAAACATTTAGACAGGACAGGTCACGAATTAGAATAATAACACAAATCAATCAAGTTGCCTAGGATAAGAGTAGAGTAAAATAGAATAAAAATGAAATAAAATATACAGAAATAAATACAGTAAAAACATACATGACATAGTACTGTTCTGTTACCCAGAGATCATAACAGAACATATTATATATATATGATGGGGATGAGACTGTACATTAGGAGGAGGGGGGGGGGGGTTGGACATTTACGGTGGGCAGTTTCGAATTGCAGCCTCCCGTAGGTGCTCTTTTTTTTTTTTTTACTTTATTTTTTAGCGTTTATCGCTATTCTGGTCAAGCATGACCGACAGTTGTAGGGTGAAACGGGAGAGAGAGCAGGGGGAGACATTCGGCAAATGACGGCGAGTCCGGGAATCGAACTCGGAGTCAACCAGATCCGTGACGCAGCACGGAGTCCCGTGACGCAGCGCGGTAACATGGTGTGCTACTGGAGCACCCCCCGTAGGTGCTCTTTAAGAGCGGTTTTGAATGTGGGCAGGGGTAAAGTGGGTTTTAGGAGTGAGGTTAAGCAGTAGTCTGACCAGTTTGTTTTGTGATGTTTGTAATCTTGTTTTTAGTGCCTTTGAGGTGCTTTGGTACCATGAGGTGCAGGCATAGTCGTAGTACCCTTGAATGAGTGTACTGAGAGTACCCATGATTTTTGCCATTTTGTTATCGTGAAATTGGTATTAAATTTAATTCTGAGTGGCATTAAAAAGTCTTAAAAAGCCTTAAATCTGACTGGGCTAAACCTGCAGATACCCTGATTTTACCTAGACTGACTGTACACAGCGAGTGGAAACCATTTCCTCATACTCTGCATGGGGAGAGAGAGAGAGAGATAGAGAGCACTTGGGGGGGGGGGGGGACCTGCCGCACGCCACACACCCGCAAACGGGAGATTGAAAGAAAGGGGGGAAAAAAAACACAAGCTGCCGCGGACTCTCATCACCGAGAGGGAGAGAAAGGAAGAGAGAGGGAGGGAGGGAGAAAGGGGGCCTTGTCAATAACGGCCTGTCTTTTTTTCTCTCTCTCTCCCACCCCCTCCCTCTCTCTCTCTCTCTCTCTCTCTCTCTCTGCCACGCGGACTCTCATCACCGAGAGGGAGAGAAAGGAAGAGAGAGGGAGGGAGAGAGGGGGCCTTGTCAATAACGGCCTGTCTTTTTTTCTCTCTCTCTCTCTCCCACCCCCTCCCTCTCTCTCTCTCTGCCGCGCGGACTCATCACCGAGAGGGAGAGAAAGGAAGAGAGAGGGAGGGAGGGAGAGAGGGGGCCTTGTCAATAACGGCCTGTCTTTTTTTCTCTTCTCTCTCTCTCTCTCTCTCTCTCTCTCTCTCTCTCTCTCTCTCTCTCTCTCTCTCTCTACCAGTGCAGACTGTGTGGACTGACTGTCACTCAAAGTGCTTATGGGCGGAGCCAGGCCATAACAGCCTGAAATATTGAGGCTGAAAAATGATGGTTTTGAGTACTTGATTAGAAATATAAAACAATGCATTTTTTGGAGAAAAAAAATTACAAATGTCTTCAATAGACTAACAGGAATTGTGTAAAGTTGCCCAAATAGTGCTAGGAATAGCAGTACATAGCCCCTTTAAATCACAGTCACACAAGGAAGGTGCCAGGGCTTCTTTAAAACAATAAAACATAATCAAGTCAAGTCAAGAGTTTTATTTGTCACGGCATACAAGCATACAGTGAAATGCGGGTGGCCATGCCCGCAGCGATTGTGCAATAATACAAGTAATAGGAATAAGACATAACAGGTATAATGTACATAAAGTTTACAAAAAGCATGGTAAAAGACATGCTAAGGTCCTGTGATAGTGCAATACAGTGTTAGCTACGGATGAGGCACTGGGTTTTATGTACACTACTATACAATACTATAGGCCCTACTATACAATATACAGTTATACTATATATCCTTATGCTATCTTGCTATATTCATCTATTCACTATACAAGAACCACTCCTGTTCTTTAAACAAAACAAAAATAATGAAAGTGACCATAAAGTTTACAAAAAGCATGGTAAAAGACATGCTAAGGTCCTGTGATAGTGCAATACAGTGTTAGCTACGGATGAGGCACTGGGTCTTATGTACACTACTATACAATACTATACTATACAATATACAGTTATACTATAATCCTTATGCTATCTTGCTATATTCATCTATTTACTATACAAGAACCATTCCCGTTCTTTAACACTATAGGGACCATCCACGAGTTAACTCGTGATTCGATTCCATGCGTTGTGGACCAAGTTATTATTGTTTTATTCCATATTAATAACGCTATTAACGTCCGCGATCGAGATGCATGACCTACCCACATATTTGATTGTCGAAACATGCAATACCGGCCAGATCCTCTTAGGGGCGCCATCGCTCCACTGCAGTATCATTGAGGGCATTTGAAAAAAAAAATCTTTTCACTGTATGTGGGAGTTTCATATGAGCCTCGGTTCCAAACGAACACCCTCCATCTTTGATCACGTTACCGATCGCATATTTCAGCCTGGAATAATGGGATTTATGATTAGCCAATGGACATATCGATCTACCAGATTCAGATGACTAATGACGAAATGCTGCCGGCGATCACATGGCCTGACGGTAGGATACTATTCCCCCAAATTACAGCTGGATTGGACATTGTTTTAAAACCTAACGTGATCGATCACTGACATTGGCTACCTGAACGCACACTGTATTGCTAATCAATAATACTAATCGGCGTTCCCCGCCGCCCCCATTTCATCCATAGATGCTCTGTAATAGTTCGGATGCTATGCAGTTTGTTTTATTTCATTCGTATATATACAGCAGAAATGGCGTTTGATATAACGGCGCCAACGTTTAGCCTATTATCTAGCTTCCTGGAAAAAAGACGAGACGAAAAGCGCAATAAACCTTATATTCACAACGCTATAAAATGACAACCAACCGATGGATTTTTATTTTCTTTTGTATTTTCTTTTTTTATTATTTTTTAAACAAACACATAAACAAACATGACAACACACGATAAGATATACAAGCATTAGTTGTCAGTGCACATCCAATGAAATCACATTTTAGTTTTGTCTTATATAGGATATACCCCTAATACCTGTTATCTAAAAACCTACACACATATGCTCCAGCTCGTATCCCCCCCCCTTCCGGACCCCCCATTGGATAATCCATCCATTTTTATTTTCTTTAAGCCATTATGAAGGCACGGTTTATGCACTCAAGTGACAATGAGAATGGACAGATAGCAATACTATAAATTATATAGCTCTTAGAAAGTACATCGGTTTGTAAACAAACCTCTGTCCTCTGAGGCATAAATCGCTGCAAGACTGTGGTCGCCAAAGTGTTAAAAAAAATTTAAGTGACATTTCCATTGTGTAAAGTGACCGTTGAGTGTGAGCGTGTGCAGCATGTGTGTGTGTTTGTGGTAAAGTGACTGTTAGTGTGTGAGCGTATACAGTATGTGTGTTGTGTGTAGGGCTGCAACTAATGATTATTTTGGTAGTCGACTCATCTGTCGATAATTTTTTCGATTAGTCGACTAATCTAACGATTATTTCTGTCACACCCTCCATCTCTGCTTCCTGTGGGCGCTGCTCATTTTCAGGGCTCCAGTGCATGTTTTACCTCACATGCTCAAGTCTGTACACCTGTGAATGTCACCCTCCCTCTGCCTTAACACTTTGAGTGCCAGCAGGGGGCGCCAGAAATAGCGCTTGAGTGCCAGCGCTGTAGTCAATGGGAGGGCGATCACATTTGCGAACGCATGAACTATATCTTAAATTATGGCTATGTGTCTAATACGCCCATCGCTTATCAATGACTTGTTTGCAGTCAACATTGTTTTTTAATTGGTTAATTTCCGTTTTATACCATTTTGAAAAACGCTCTTTTTTTTAAACGTCCAGAAAAAAAATTAAGATTCTGCAGGAATCGCGCTTTACTGGAATACACAAAACACGTTGTAATTTTTCGGCCTATTTATGAATTGTTTTCAAATAAACGCTAGATTATCGATAGTATATTATGTGTACTTATGCACGCTAGAGAAGCGGGCAGAAAAATCGATGATCTTATTTCCTGATCAGCACACACACACTCACAGCCACACACACATATGGGACACGCTGAGATATAGGTGAAAAAAACTCTGATTATCCCAAGACTGGTAAAATAGATTCCTTACCTCAGATCAGATGTTCTTCAAAAAGATTATTTCAATTCCTGATCGCCATTCCAAATATCGATCGCGTTTATTGATCCAACGCTGGGTACTGGTAACACATATTCCACGCTGTTCTGAGGGTGGGCAATGACTGGGATTGTCTCCGGTTACATGCCTGACAAGTAAAATGTGGATTCCGGACTCTTTTTTCCCCATCCATTTCATTCAGTCCAATCCAATGGGTGCAATACCATCCGGAGAGACGATAGGGGGCGGTATTTTCCATGTTCGAGCTCAGACAGATCCCCACTGGTAACGTGGGGCTAGATTGATGAAAAATCTATGGAAATCGATAATAAAAAAAATAACGATTAAATAACGAGATTTCTCGTTCTTGGCACTCAACGCATGGCATGAACTAACAAGATTTGTCGTGGCTGGCATTCAAAGTGTTTGATCCCATAGCACATTTAAATAAGGACTCATGAAACATTTGATTTTGGATCTTAATTAAGCTACTTGCTTAATCAAATGTATTTTTAATAACAAATACAATAATCAATCATAATAAACAAATTAAATAATACAAATTAAGTTTAAATGTAAAGATAATGTTTTAAAAGTAGCAGCCTCTGCCCCAGCACTGTGGGTCTGATGGGGCTGTTAACCTGGTCCAGGAGGGTGATGTGGATCCACTCACTAGGCTCTACCATCTCCAACAGCTGTAAGGGGAGAGGGGAGGAGGATCAGATCAGACAGAGTTCTAGGTCTTTTGTTTGCTGTGTGTGAGTGAGAGGAGCTGTGTGTGTGTGTATGTGTGTGTCTTACTCTGATCTCCTGCAGGAATACACCATTTACAAATGACAGCATCCATAAAGGAACCTGTGATTGCATTGCTATAGCAAACTTATAAATCATCAGATATAAGATAGCTAGCACTAACGTTCCCTGTCTCTGCAGTCTTAGCCCAAAAAGTTAAACTTTTTTCAACTGAGAAAAAAAAGCAGCCTAGTCGAGACCATGGTGCTATATAGACAGTGGACGTTAGCACTAGCTATCTTAACTTACCTAATTAATACTCCAGTCTGCAAAAATACGACACTTGGTGCTAATTCACGGAGCTGTAAACAACGGTAGCCTAGCCAAGCTCTAGTAGCCTGTAAGCTTGGCGCCGTTTAACGTTAGCTAACGTTACATAGTAGTTGGTGGACACGCAGCCTCAAGCAGCCTCTCGTTGTCCGAGATCAGCCCCACCACCACTGTGTCGTCCGCAAACTTCACTATGGAGTTGGAGCTGAACTTGGCCACACAATCGTGTGTGTAAAGTGAGTACAGCAGGGGGCTCAGAACACAGCCCTGGGGGGACCCGATGCTCAGGGTGATGGTGTTGGAGGTCTGACCCCCACCCTGACCGCCTGGGGTCTTTCACTCAGAAAGTCCAGTACCCAGGCGCTCAGAGCGGAGCTCAGACCCAGCTCGATCAGCTTGTCCACCAGTCTGGTGGGGACTATGGTGTTGAACGCTGAGCTGTAGTCAATGAACAACAGTCTCACATAGCCCCCCTTCTGGCGGTTAAGGTGAGAGAGGGTGCTGTGCAGTACTTGGGAGACCGCATCGTCAGTGGACCTGTTTGGCCTGTATGCAAATTGCATAGGGTCCATATCACTGGGGAGGGAGGCACAAATGTGATCCTTGACCAGCCTCTCGAAACATTTCATGGCCACAGAGGTGAGTGCCACCGGTCTGTAGTCATTGAGACATGTTGGGGAGGGTTTCTTCGGTACAGGGATGATGGTAGACATCTTGAAGCAGGCAGGGACCACTGACTCCGCCAGGGATTGATTAAATATGGCGGTGAACACAGGGGCTAGCTGGTTGGCACAGGACTTAAGTATGCGTCCTGTTATACCATCTGGGCCAGCAGCTTTTCTGGTGTTCACCTGCATAAATGCTCTTCTCACACTGTGTTCCGTCAATGAGAGAGCGTCCCCGCCCCCCTGCGGTTGCCCCCCCCCCCCCCTCCACAACAGCCGGCGCGCCAGTGACGTCACTAGCCGTTGAGCTAGCGGCGCCACTGTCTAGTCAAGTCAAGTCAGTTTTATTTGTATAGCACGTTTACAAATGACTAACAGCCAAACCAAAGTGCTTCACAACATGATAAAAAACACATACAATGCAATAAAAATACACTAGAAAAGAGGTAGAGTACAGTACAGTGCAAAGTGCAAAGTGCAATAAAAGAGACAAGAAAATTTGATAAAAATGCAGAGTGACAGCTGACGTCATGTATAGATGCTGGGCTAGCTCTGGTCAAAGGCCAGGGAGAAGAGATGTGTTTTGAGCAAGGATTTAAAAACCTCCAGGCTCTGGGCAGATCTTATGTGGAGGGGGAGGCTGTTCCAGAGTCTGGGGGCAGCAGCAGCAAAGGCTCTATCTCCCCTGGTTTTTAGCCTGGTCCTAGGCACCTCCAGCAGCAGCTGGTCAGCAGACCTTAAGGCTCTGGATGGGGTGGGGTGATGTAGGAGCTCAGCTAGTTGCAGGCGACGAAGCAGCAACTGGTCAATGCCGATATACAACGCATTGCAGTAATCCAGCCGGGTCGAGATAAAGGCATGGATCACCCTCTCCAGATCCTTCTGGGAGAGGTATGGTTTGGTCTTGGCTAGGAGTCTGAGGTGGAAAAAGCTAGTTTGGACCACCGAACTAACCTGCTTATCAAATTTAAAATTTCTGTCGAAGATTACTCCAAGGTTTCTGACAGAGGAGCGGATATTTGAGCCCAGGGGCCTAGGGCAATGGCTGTAGGGTCAGGTGAATCATTACTAAATAAAATTATCTCTGTTTTGCGCTCATTTAAGTTGAGAAAGTTTGAACTCATCCATAATTTAATATTTAATGTGACCTTGCCTTTTGCTTGTAAGGGTAGATATATCTGCACATCATCGGCAAAACAATGGAAGGACATGTTGTGCTTTGCAATGATTGAGCCTAAGGGCAACATATATAATAAAAAGAGGATGGGGCCCAGTATCGACCCCTGGGGCACCCCACAGGTAAGTGGGGCCGCTGAGGAGAAGAATTCTCCAAGCTGGACTGAGAAGCTCCGGTCAGTCAGGTAGGACTTGAACCAGCTTAGGGCGACGCCTGTGATGCCAACATGTTTTTCCAGGCGCGACAGTAGGACAGTGTGGTCTATAGTGTCGAAGGCGGCTGTAAGGTCTAAAAGCACGAGAATGGCGGGATTTCCAGAATCTGCAGCTAAAATTAGATCATTTTGGACTCTCAGGAGGGCTGTTTCAGTGCTATGGCGCGGTTTAAAGCCAGACTGAAACTTTTCATGGATTTGATGAACATCTAAAAACAGTTTTAACTGGAGGTAAACTGCTCGCTCCAGGACTTTTGACAGGAAGGGTAATTGGGAAATAGGCCTGAAATTAGATAAAATAGAGGGATCAAGGTTTTTCTTTTTTATCAGGGGTTGAACCACAGCGTGTTTAAAGGCAGTTGGGACACAGCCAGAGCTGAGAGAGGAATTTACCAGCAACAGAATAGTGGGCAAGACTGAATCGAGCACTTCTTTTAGAAGGCGAGAGGGAAGGCTATCTAAGGGGCAGTTTGTGGGCCGTAAGTGTTTAATTATGTCAGAGAGAGAGGAGGGAGAGACGGGCTGGAACTGCTCAAAAACAGCAGGCAGGGAGTGTAGGGGAGAAGGGGGGGGGGCTGGGAAGGCTGTAATGAGAACTGGTCTGAGCAGAGATTTTATCAATAAAAAACTTTAAAAAAACGTTCACAGAGAGCAGATGATGGCACAACTGGGGAGACATCACGGGGGTTAATGAGGGAGTTAAGAATTTTAGAAAGAATCTGGGGCTTGTGGCAATTTGTAGAGATCAAATTGGATATGTATTTGCATTTAGCAGTTTTGACAGCATTTTGATATGCAGATAGGCAGTCACGTAGGATTTTGAGGGAGACGTGGAGCTTATCCTTATTCCACTTTCTCTCTGCACGCCTACATGTGCGTCTGAGAGCACGCGTGGAGTCATTTAGCCATGGTGTTTGGAGTGTTTTGCTGCGTTTGGACCTGAGAGGTGCAACAGAGTCTAAAATATTTTTGCAGGTCGAGTCAAACATTGAAATTAAATCATCTATATTAAAAACACAGTTTGTGCCCAAGGCGTGAAGTGGGGAACCGTTAAAAGCATCAGAAAAAAGCACAGCAGTCAGGGGGCCCAACGTGCGCGAGTAGCGCGCAGGGGCATGGTCGTTCTTATGTAAGCACAGGGCTGTTAAGGTAAACACAACAGGTGAGTGGTCAGAAAGACCTGCAGCACAGATGTCTGTTATAGAGACAGATATACCAAATGATAACACAAGATCTAACGTGTGACCTTTTTCATGTGTTGGGCCAGTGACTGATTGTATCAGATTAAATGAATCAATGAGATTCAGAAAGTCCCGGGATAGGGGTAGCAGCGGACAGCAGACATGAACATTAAAATCACCGCAAATTAAAACGTGGTCATATTTCACCATGATCCCAGCGAGAAAATCGGCAAAGTCTGTGATAAACTCCTTGTTGTATTTGGGTGGACGATAGACAACAGCACAGAACACGGGGGATGACAGGTGCAGTTCAAATGTTTGCAGCTCAAAGCTAGAGTAGCTTGCTACAGGCTGGGACAGGCGACAACCAAACCGAGCGTAGAAAGAGTTGAGTTTGTCCGCGAGAGAGGCGTCGTCGCTCTCTTGTCCCCATTATCTTTACACGTTTCGTGCCATTTGTATCTCCAGTTTATCAGCATATGTCCGTTTTGCAAGTTTTACAGCCTTGTGCAGAGTATAGACTGTAGCCTTGTACTCCTCCATGTTTCCCGACTCTCTGCCCAGGTTGTAGGCAGTAGTGCGGGATTTCAGAGCTGCTCTGATAGTACTATCTACCCACGGTTTCTGGTTAGGGAAGACCCGGACCTTTTTAGTGGGGACAATACTATCAGCCAGTGTTGTAATGAAACTCACAACGGTGTCCGCGAACTCGCTGACGTCACTGGCGCTTCCTTGAAACATATTCCAGTCGACGCCCTCGAGAGCGTCCTGAAGCGTGGCCTCTGATTGGTCGGTCCATTTTTTTGTCTCACGTGACACGACAGCGTCACGTAATCTTTGTTTGTAAGCAGGGACCAACAAGATGGCGTCGTGATCCGACGTGCTAGTAGCTCCCGCTAACGGCGGAGCCGGCTCTGAATGGGGTGTAGCAGTGATCGAGTGTGTTCCCTCCTCTGGTGGAGCAGGAAATGTGTTGAAAAAAGGACGGCATCACTTTCTTCAAATTTGTCTGATTGAAATCACCAGCTACAATCATGTCCGGGTGTTTAATCTGGTGCTTGTTGAGATTCTCCGCCAATTTTTATCTTGTTCTTAAACATTGCGGGGTTTCTTGGCTATAGCCCTCATGATTTTAATTGCAGATTCTTAAAGGAATGTAAATCACAAATTGATGATACTCCTTCGAAAGGAATGAACGCCAAACATTTTGGCTTCGGTAAAGTGGCGGTGTTGACTTCATTTGTTTGTCACCTGGGGCAACTCCGCGTCAAATTAAAATCAAACAAACGGAACGTAAACGCTGGGAGGCTTATTATAGCAATTTGCCTGCTATTGTCCGGGGATATTCATCAGTGTCCTGGCCCGGGAAATTCAACTTCAAATGGGGAAGGAATTAACTTAACGGATCTGCCGAGGAGCGACTACACCTCCCCTCAGGTAAGCTCGGGGTTCGGGGAATCTGCGGGCGTTACCTGTGACATATTCACTGATCCGTCTCCACTTCTCTGCCTGGGAGCTGTTCCGAGGGCCATAGGAGATGACGCCGGGCGATCCGAGTGCGGAGCATCGGGAGAAGGAGACGGTGAAGCAGGGAACGACATCGGGTGGAGAGGCAACATCGAGCGGATTGAGGAAGCTGGAGCCACCGTTAAATCGTTACCTGACGCGGGCAGTGAAGAAAGACGGGGCCGGGATAGTCGGGAGGATCCACATCGATCACGAACACCTCTCCGTGATGGTGAAATTACAGCGGGATCATCAATCTGTACCATTGAAAATGGAACTATAAAGGACGCAGGTAATCTGGATTCTGTCTTTGATTCCAGAGGATTACACCTGATACACGTAAACACTAGGAGTCTCCTCCCCAAACTCCACGAACTTCGACTGCTTGCTAGTAAGAATAATCTTTCAATAATCTGCTGTAGTGAAACATGGCTAGATGATTCTGTACCAGATGCTGAAATTGAAATAGAGAATTTCACGGTGATAAGGAAAGATAGAAATAGAAATGGCGGTGGTGTCTGTATTTTTGTGAGGTCAGATATTGATTTTAATGTTAGAGATGATTTAAATAATGATCAAATAGAGGCAGTCTGGTTGGCTATTTCTCTCCCCAAAAGCAAACCAATCCTCGTTGGGGTGTGCTATCGTCCCCCAAATCAGAGTGATTTTTATGATTTATTGGGAGAGACCTGCTCTAATTGTGATGACTTTACCACAGCAGAGATTATTGTCCTTGGGGATTTAATCACTGACTTTCTCAAGAAGGACTCTACTATTTTCAAAGCTTGTGATACCTTTTGTAGATTGTTTGATCTTCATCAGATGATTAAGGAACCTACTCGTGTTACACACACCTCCCAAACCATTATTGATCTGGTTTTGGTATCGGATAGGACCAGGATAAGCAAAAGTGGAGTAGTAGAATATACTATAAGTGACCATTCCATGATCTTTGTGACTAGGAAGATACAGAGAA
The DNA here is from genome assembly GCF_963971535.1 of Notolepis coatsorum. Classification (NCBI taxonomy): domain Eukaryota; kingdom Metazoa; phylum Chordata; class Actinopteri; order Aulopiformes; family Paralepididae; genus Notolepis; species Notolepis coatsorum. The sequence continues at coordinate 120,431,289 of NC_140170.1, forward strand.
ATATATTTAAGTGTCACAATACAGTGAAAATTAGGTCTCTGAAAAACTACAGCAAAGCTGCTCTCATCGAGTGTTTTAATAATGTAGATTGGGCAACTGTACTGAAATGTAATAATATTGATAAAGCCTGGATATATTTTAAATCTATTTTTCTAAATGTAGTGGAGAAACTAGCACCAAGCAAAGTGGTAAGGATCAAGCGTAGAACAGAGCCCTGGGTTACGGATGATATTTTAAAACTGATACATTTAAGAAATACGTTTTTCAAAATTTAAGAAATCAAGGGATAATTCAGACTACCAAGAGTTTAAGAAACTAAGAAGTGAAGCGAACAGGGAGATTATCTTTTTCTGAAAAGATAGTCGAACACAGGAACAACCCCAGTAAATTGTGGAAATCATTAAAGGATCTAGGCCAGGGCTATTCAACTAAATTGTTCAGGGGGCCACATTGTCAGAAACCCAAGGGGCCAGGGGCCGGACTGCCACGGCGCCTCCCCGTGCTATGAATATATGTACACTTGACACAACACGCAACCACATTTTCACAACTTTTATTTAACTACATTGCAAAAGTAGTATACTTTTCAAAAAAAGTGCTTCATTTATGTGCCACATCTGCAACATCTCCTGCAGAAAGTGCTTCATTTATGACTGTGCAACAACTGCAACATCTCCTCTTCAACATTTCAATATACAAATTAAATAAAAAACAAACAAGTGCATGATGTGCATCTGAACATTCTAACATCAACACTTGAACAAAAAAACACATTTATAGTGCAGCTGAGCTTATGAAAAAGTGCTTCATGTCTGTGCAACAACAGCAAATCACAGCATCTTATTAGCACTTATTGTCCACTCTTAACTCTCAAACATCAGGGGGGTGGGGGGCAGACAGGCCTAGCCTACATACACACATCTAATGAGAGCGATTGCACTTCTTTGACTGGGCAATGGCAGAGAAAGAGGGTTCATAGGAAGTGAGGGCTACCCGCAAACAGTGATGCAAATGCTCATTTGTCAAGGAGGCACGTTGCTTGTTTTAATGGCATTCATGTGAGAGAAACTGGATTCACAGGTGTATGTTGAGCCAAACATTGTTAGCACAGATATTGCCAGCGTTTTTATTTTGGGGAATGTCTTGACATGAATACACTTTATCCAAAATGTTGTGGTGGATTCATTCTCAAGTTCCTGCTTCAGAGCAGATGATGCTTGCATGTCAATTATTTCAAGTTGCAGGAGACCTTCATCAATGTGAAGTGATGCAAGGAACTCTTGTCCTTTTGTGGAAATAGCAGCTACATTGGCAAATGGGTTGCTCACAAAATGCATCAATTCTCTGGACATGTCAAATTCATCAAATCGACTTGCAAAGTTTTCCCTCAATTTATCAATGAAATCTGTCATTAATTGAGTGACTTTTGGCTCAATTGTGCGTGTTAACGTTGACATGAAAAGAAAAAAATATATATAAAAAAAAAAAAAAAATTATCATGTAATCTTTGGCGGGCCGGTCAGAATCATCCCGCGGGCCGCCAGTTGAATAGCCCTGATCTAGGCTATAGCAAAAGGCTAAAAACCAAACCTAGCAGCCTTAGTTTGAACCACGAGGGTAAATTGACCTCAGACAAAAAAGAGGTGGCGGAGGGGCTGAACACGTACTTTACATCAGTGGCAAGTAATCTGGTAAAAGATCTCCCACAGCATTCAGGGCGTTTCGGAGAAGCACAGGTTAATGAGTATTACTCACAACTAGAGGTGCAAGAGGACTCCTTTTCTTTTAGTAAAGTGACAGAGAGCGCAGTCCTCAAGAGGCTAAATCAACTTAATTCCAGTAAAGTGACAGGATTAGATCAGATGCCTGCTAGGTTTCTTAACAACGCAGCAGAGAGCATCACACCTAATCAATCTCTCCATTGAGCATGGGAAGGTACCAGCAGATCTAAAGAGTGCTAGAGTAATTCCACTCTATAAGAAAGGTAATAAGTCAGACAAGGGTAACTATAGACCAATTAGCATTTTAAGTATACTATCAAAAGTCATGGAAAAAATCATTCATGAACAGATCAATACATATTTAGTGAGTAACAATATCCTATTTGAGCATCAGTCAGGCTTTAGACAATCTCATTCCACTGAGACTTGTCTGGTGTATTTGACTGACTGCATCAGAAAGGAGATTGATGCAAAGAAATTCTGTGGAATGATCATGTTGGACCTACAAAAGGCCTTTGATACGGTTGACCATAGTGTCCTTTTATTTAAATTGAAGGCGATTGGGTTTAGTGGGTCAGCGTTGAACTGGGTCACCTCATATCTATCAGGCAGGTCTCAGATGGTAGATGTAAACGGGACCTACTCCTCAGCCAAGGCGATCACCTGCGGGGTGCCTCAAGGGAGTGTCCTGGGGCCTCTCTTCTTTCTCATTTACATAAATGATATGAAGAATGCCTGTTCATCAGACCTTTTTCTTTATGCGGATGACTCAGCCATTCTGGTCTCCCATAAGGACTTGGCAGTAGTGGAGAGGACCCTTAGTGAGGAGCTATCAAATGTGCAGACATGGCTGTCAGATAACAAACTATCTCTTCATTTAGGAAAAACAGAGGCCATCCTGTTCGGATCAAAGAAACGGCTTGGTAAAGAAATTGAAATGAAGGTAAGAGTAGGTGAGAAGCAAATAACAAACAAGAAGGCCATGGCTAAAAAAGCCCACACTAAAATCTGCCAGAAAACGAAATTCCTAGCTAGACAAGGGAAACTACTGGACCAGGCAACACTTAAAATGCTAGCGGGCGCATTAGTACAGAGTCACTTTGACTATGCTTACACCTCCTGGTTTAGTGGCACTCCACAGGTCCTGAAAAACAAACTTCAGACAGCTCAAAACAAATTAATGAGAGTAGTCCTTAAACTACCTCCACGCACTCACCTAGGGCCAACTTTCTTTAGGCAACTAAACTGGCTTCCGGTCAATAAAAGGGTAATTCACATCAAATTAGGTCTCACACACAAGATAGTTCAAAATACAGGTCCGAAATATCTATCTAATTATTTTAATCGATTCCGTGACAATCATTCATACTCCACTAGAAGGAGCAGTACGGATTTTATTCTGCCAAAATGTTACTCCCTAATGGGCACAAATACCTTTTTATATTCTGCAGCACTGGAGTGGAACAAGCTTCCAGTGGCCCTGAAAAACATCGAAGAGGGGGGAAGTTTTAGACGTGCCACAAAGAAATGGCTAGCCAGTGAAGTATAGAATAGCCATAGGAAGGAGAGGGTAGGGAGTGTTTTTTGTATGGGGTTGCTATTATGTTTTATTCTCTGTTTTTTATTATGATGCTCTATGTTTTATTATGATGCTCTATGTTTTATTATGATGCTCTATGTTTTATTATGATGCTCTGTTTTATTATGATGCTCTATGGTAGGGCCTGATGTAGGTTTTCTTTTTTTTTTAGGATAGACATGTGGTGGGTCGTTTGACTGCAGTTTAGATGTAGAAGCTGTAAGTAGTCATGTCAGGTTACAAGGGGCACCTGTTTGAATTTGTTTGTTGTATTTAATTTTTTTGTTTTGAGTGTAACTCAGTGTTTGGATAGCCTACCTATTAGCACATGACCTCCTGCGCGTACTACACATCTACTTATTTCAGGGTGTTTTTTTTTTTTTTTTTTGCAAATTAGAAAGGTGCGCTCAGTAGAGCACACATCTCCACCACGTCGCACGCCGATCGCACAGGCGGACAGGCACAAAGGCTGACTGCTCTCCTTATAGTTAGTTGTATTAGCAGTAGCGTGTTGACACTAACAAGGGGTGCTTTAGTGGTTCTTTATGGGAATACAAACTAACATTTCCAGCGCCGCATGAGAGTTTAAATGACTATTCCCTTATCATAGAAGTACTTTGACTTTGAATTTTCCCACTTATTACTGTACATTAACTGTACGTTTTCGTATATTTTTGGCTGAAGGGGTGTGTATTTGGAATTTTAGACGGTATATACATACCGGATTGTGTATGCCAGACCGTATTTTGTTCTCTATTCTATTTTATTTTTAATATTAATTTTATTATTCTTATTCCTATTTTAGCACTAGTGACTACCTAAATGTTTATTGTTGTTCAATGTGTGTGATCTGTAGTGCCAAGTTTCCGGCAGGGTCATTCAAGGAGTTTATTTTATTCTATTCTATAATTAGGAAAAATAATTGTCCAAATATGTATGATATCTAACTAACTATTAAACATCTATCAAGCAATCTGTCATCAGGTGAAAGGAGACAGGGAAGAGAAAGCCAATGATGAAAGTGTAACGAGCCCAAGTGAATAAGACCTGACGAAGGACCAAACCAAACAGCAATTAAGGTAGAAGGTAGGACTGTGTGACACATGTGAAAAGTGAGAGAATTGAAGTAGTAATTAAGGAGGCGCTAGAAAGTGTAAGGGAGAACCAGGAGGAAGGTTAGGCATCACCTCGACAGGGGATGCATAGAGAAGCAGAAGGCTAAGTTGTTCTGTTCAAAGGAGTTTGGACAGATAGCTTAGTGGGAAACAGAAAGCTAGGTTGTTCTGTTCAAAGGAGTTTGGCCAGAGAACTTAGTGGAAAGGGACCCATACCTGGGACAACACTATGTTGGGAGAGGAAAGTGATGATGATGGAAAAAGAAGGTGATTTGATTTGAGTTGTCTCTGGAAGGACATATCCAACTCAACGAGGACAGCAGCTACCGACCCCACCAGAAGATGAGACTGGTCTAAGGGACCAGCAACCAACTCACTGAGGATCAGGCTTGTAGAAATCTGACATAATGCTCTTACACAGTATGCAATAAGACACACATCATTGTATTTAGGACTTCGTATTGGCTATAGTTTTTCCCACGCTGGAATGGAGATGGTGGAACTTTGTTCGGGGTGGGATGTTGTTTGGACTAATTTGCTCAGGCAGGAGGTGGAATCCTTGGAAACGCTGCGAGGAGGGAGATCTAATTTGGATTACTTGGCAGACGAAAAACAACGCCACCCACCTCAACGCCACAGGGTCAACGCCATCCCCTTCGACGCCACAAGGTCAACGCCATCCGCCTTCGATGCCACAACGTCGATGCCATCCCCCTCAACCCCGGAAGTCGTCGTCAAACCCCTCGACCACCAGGAGATCGTCCCCGTTCCCCACATCACCATGACCCCCGTTCCCCTCATCACCATGACCCCCGTTCCCCTCATCGCCATGACCCCCATTCCCCTCATCGCCATGACCCCCGTCCCCCCCCATCACCATCCCCCACCCCAGAAGTCGTCACAAAACCCCCCCAGAGTCATCCCTTGACCCCCAGACCACGCAGTAACAGGTAGACACGGCTAGGCATATGCTGATACAGATTATTATCGCACATCCCGGAGGACTTCACATTTTATTTCTATGACACTGTCACTAGGCGGATGAACAATTCATGTCCAGAGTGCATTGCGTTTTTTTTAGAAGCCACTCTGGACCATCACTTCAATAGCCATTCCCCAGGGAAGTTTAGACACACACACAGCAGGAAAGATTATGTGGGGAATTCGACCAGGATGAAGACTTGTCTCATACGAACTGTTGGAACATAATTATGTATGATTGTATGATGTGATACTAATGATTGTCATCATGTTGGTTATTGAAGATCTTTTTCCGGGTGGATCCATATGTAGTATGTGTTATTTGCTTGCCAGCATTTTTTTTTTTTTTTTTTTATCTTTTTTCCCCCTCCTTTTTCCTCTGATTTTCTCCCATCCCAATGTTAGTCGTTATGCCAATTCCCAATCCCCTTCCTGGTCGCTGCGCACTTACCCCCCACAGTCTGTCTGGGAGAGTGGAGGCTATCACGTGCTTCCTCCGACACACGTCTAGCCAATCAACCGCTTTTTTTCACCTGGCAGCGCGGACTCTCACTGAGAGCGTGTAACGTGTGGAAGGATCACACTACCGCCCTTAGATCCTATCCGTGCTTAGCAGGCCCCCCGACCGAACTGTAGGAGTCGCTGTTTACAACGACCCGGACCCACCCCGCCAGCTTCTCCCACCCTCTAATACTGCCAATTGTATTAGTGTGAACGGCCAGCCAAGCTGGTGACAACCCCGGAGCTGTGAGCTGGATTCAAACAGGCGAATCCAGCGTCTCCGGGGTTGGTGACGAACGCAATCTCCGCTACGCCACCTGACCGCCCCAAAAACTGAATTTTTTACGTTATCTGCTTGCCATGTTTAGGTCGTGAAGGCCACAAAAACAGCATTTTTTACATTAATTGCTTGCCTTAATTTAGGCCATATAGGCCACGAAAACAGCGTATTTCTTGCAATATTTCATTGTTCCCTATGTCATGTTGATTATCCTGATTGGGGGTGGTTGGGGGTGCCCGTCTGCAAACAGGTCATGTTACCGCTCAAAAACATCTGAGGGTGGTTGGGGAATTTTACCCTGTTTCACAACATCTAACACTTAAAGGTTTTCGCCCCAACTTGCAGATGTGGACCCCCTCTCACTCTCCGACATAATAAATGAGTAAATTACATTAAGTGTAAGCGTGATGATGGTCTGATATTACAATTATATATGATGTGTGGTTTTTTAACGTTAATTCTGGTTATGTTTAGTCATATTCTAGTTTTCTATTTTCATAGGATGTTACCACTGACAGCTTGATGGATTTTGATGTATATATTGGAAGGGCGTTTGCGATTTATAAGTCCAACTTCGATTGAATCTGGGGCTTGACAGCCCCACAGGAGGGGTATGTATTAAGGGTGGGGCCTATAATTCTAATATGTTTTGTCATACTCCATTACTCTCAGTCAGAATTTTTTTGTTTTGTTTAGTTATGTATTTGGTGCCACCACAGGAGGGATTATGTCGGAAATTAACGTCAGACTAACGTCATGAATATATATGATATTCATATCATATATAAATATATTAGTTAATTAGGAACATTGATTAAGTTAAAAGTCATTGATAAATAGGATTACAGTACAATCAGTATCATAAACATTTGAGGACACTATGTTTCCCTTTGCATTTAGAGGCTTTTAGGCCAAGGTTACAGGGGCCCCCTTATCTCCAGCAAGGTGGCTGGTCGGCCCAGGAGGGATGCCTGTGCATTTTCTTGTTACATAACTATGACCTGGTCCTCGCTGGATCATATGGGAAAGGACACAGGTGTCTCACACTTGATTGGTCAGCCAGCGAAGACACCCTAGGTGGGACAGTATATCAGACCATTTTAGAATAGAGGAAAGGAGAGCTCCTTGGCGACTCTGCTATACTGCATTGCTGTCAACAAGCTTGTCGTGATCCATGGACCACCCGATAATTCATGTAATTATGCTTTCTGATTATTCAATAAATACCATACATGATGTTTGAACTCATTGTCCTGTGTCTAATATTCGATATCCTTTTGTCCTGATTCGAGGAACAACCAAATGATCCCACAACAGGAATAAATAAAGTCAGAACAGATGCAAAAGTCTAACTCTTCCACTATAGGTCAGAGGTTACGTAGTAGTACCTCTCTGGACTAAAAAGGGCAGTATATTCTAGGGCAGCGGTTCCCAAACTTTTTTGGCTGTGCACCCCCTGTCACCTCCCGACCTAGCTGAGCACCCCCCAATGGGTTTCTGTTCGAAAAAATTGTTGCTGGTCTCGGTGCACAGATTTAATTTTTTATTTTATCTCTTCCCACGGCGACTATGGATAGGGAATTTCTTTATTTAATTAAAATGTTCACGACAACATGGATGCATGTACTCTGCCAGCATGTTTAATATCCATAATACTAAAGGTTTGACTGAGGGCGTTTTCACACCTGGCTCGTTTGGAGCTGTTGATCCGAAACCTGGAGCGTTTCGCCCCTATTTCGGTTCAGTTGGGCATATAATGAACACAGCAATCACATTCTGTTGCGGAACAAAACAAGCGGGCCGAGACCACCTAGATCTCGGCGCACTTCCACACGAACCCGACGCGACTCGTACGCTGTGAGAATGCAATCGACTTAACAAACCGACACAATAATAATAATAATAATAATAATACGTCGTGGGTCAACGTGGAGCAGCGATGAGGTACACTGCGTCGTTGATATTTGGGCAGACAATCACATTCGTCAGATGCTGGAGAACACAAGTACACTGAAGTGTACAGACAGTTTAGTGACCGAATGAGGGAAAGGGGCTTTGAAAGGTCTGTCGAACAGTGTCGCGCTGCTGCTGCTGCACGTTGTTACAGCGGAGATACAACAAGCAGAGCAGACCCTGAAATGGTGTTTGTGTTGCCGGGTGTCAGTCAGCTGTGTCTCCGCTGCCGCGCAGGAGAGAAGAGCCGGGGTCTGTAGTGACGCTGCAACAGCAGCACCGTGCGGGACAACTCTCTCTCTCTCTCTCTCTCTGCGGTCATCAGTAAAGTCAGGGTTAGGGGGGGGGGGGGGGACACACCCCAAAATCTGACCAATGAGTGACAGTTTGCTCGCACGTGCATTTGTTTTGGTCCGCTATTAACACAGCCGTGTGAACACAAACGAACTAAAGGACAAGTGCAACATTGTATCATTATAGTCCCTGTGTCTCCCTGAATCGGAACAAAGCAAACGAACTACAGGTGTGAAAACACCCTAAAATGAAATTGTATTGCAAAAAAAAAATATATATTTACCACCATTAGCCTTTTCACCACCTAGAGGGCGCTTGCGCACCACAGTTTGGGAACCACTGTTATAGGGTGACCACTGACCATATTGTGATTTCCAAAAAAGAGGACACTGCCCAGTGCCCACAGCCTCAAGATACTTAAAGTTGACTCAAAGATGCCTTATAATTTTAATATATTTAAAGTATGCCTCCTCTGTAACTATGGATATAAAATTATTATTTATATAACAAAATGATATCTCTATAACCAAAGTTACTCAACATGTTTTATTATGCCTAGTCATCTGACAAATCTCAAGAAAATAACTTAAAAATCAACCTATAAATAACAAAATAGCTATTTTCTTTACTAAATATGAATTCATGTTATAAATAATACCTCTTTCTGTACAAAAAATGCACCTTTAAAAAATATAGCTTTGTATCTTTTCAATGTAATGTAAATTATAACAGTAACCTCACAAAGATACGAATTAATAAAGTAACTAATAGTAGTAACTTAAATAATATATGTGTTAATACTTAATGCCACACAACGTTACGTATGCCTATGTTAATCATAACGTTGATGCAGTAGCGTATGGCATAGTGTTTGTTGGCTGTAAGTTACGGACATTGAGAATAACAGCAGCACTACTGCACACATTGAAATTGTGATTCTAATCGATTCTAACATTTTCAAATACAGATGAAGCTTTTAGTATTCATGGGAGCTTTGCCGCGACGCGCGCACAGTGATATCACGTCGTTGAGATGAATTAGGAACCCAGGCTGCTGTTCTATTTTATGCCGCCAGGAGGCGCAAAGTCATTAGACGGACGCTACAACGTCCTACACAGTATACTGTATAACGATCTGTATGTTTTGTTGTCTAAAATAAATACCATACCATATGTCTAAAGCAATGTTGCTGAATAAAATAATTAACCAGTTAAAACCTGTCGAATGGAGCAGTCAATGTGTATATTTTGTGTAGATTGCTAGTGGAGGTGCCAGGTGGGCTCTGTTTATAAGGGATATATAATGGATATATTTTGTCTAGTACCGTGGTCTAGTGGTTTATGCCCATTCCTTTCAAGCCGACGCCCGGGGTTTGAATCCCAGCGTGTCTAATATATATATTTTTTTATTATTTATAAAATGAAATTGCCCGCAACGATGTGCATAATACAATAGTAATAATATATAATAAGAATCCAACCAATAGAGTGACATTGTGCAATAAACAAGTAAACAAAGTAGGGCATATCGGTATTTGTACATGAGTTATTCTGAGTCAACTTCTTGTCTGTTGTTGCTACGCAACTTCACTTGACTTGAAAAGACTTGATACCTCCCCCCATGCCCAACGATTAAAAATTAACGTTATTAAATGTATATATATTAATTCATTTTGCGCGAATCCACACTTCATTTCCCAGATCCACTTTGTTTTGAAACAACCAATCACGTTGCGCGATAGCACGAGCGATCCACAGTCAGTAAGTAATGTTACAGCTGAGTTCACTCATTCAGAACGGCGAAATGTAAAATGCTACCCAGGATTGTTGCGTTTCGTTATAAAAACTATGCGGTGATAAACAAAAAACGAATCGCAGTATGCAAAACGTGCGGTTCGAGGATCACAGATGAAGATGCAACGTCCAACTTCGTTCGACACTTGAACTAAGCTGCACAAAGATCGGTAAGTAGTCTATTTGCCATCCCATAGAGCCCCATTGTGAACCCGGAAATTTCAGAACCACCAAAGTTTTATGATGGATATGGATAGTACGGGTCCCCAGCACTCAGAAACTGCCGGATGCTAAGTTGTAAATGTTGGGCAACTTTTTTTATTTGCATAATTAGCATTAATTTCCATAATCGCCTAAATGGACAAATCTCAGAAACGACTTGATCAATTTCAACAATGTTGGAGTTGTTTTGGGGGTTATTCAGGATGCTGAATCCATTTATGATACTTAAGAGAAGAAAAAAGTTTCAAAATTGCAATATTTACTGGAATTTACCAAATTTCTACTCATTTTGGTGCCATTTTTTATGAATTTTCTGTTTATAAATGTTTCAGAAGATGCTGAATTTATAGATCATTTTCATGGAAAGTTCAATTGTAAACAGAATGATAATAATAATAATAACTTTAATTTGTAGAGCGCCTAATGGGGTACTCTAGGTGCTTATGCTTGGTTACTGGGGTAACTGCTGCAGTTGAGCTCTGCCATGAGTCCACGTGGCAGCGGAGCAGTTTGCTGCCACAACTAGAAACTATTCTACTGAATTTTTGTATGTAACTGTTACCTTATCAAATGTCCTCAGAACCCCAGTTCCTAGCCTTGACTGAGACTTCAGTGCGCTAATCGTTAACGCAAAACTTCCAAGTGAGTAGTGGCTAATTTGCACCATGATCTCATTCCTACTGTGGCAACGAGCAACTGCAGCTGCAGCAAATACAGACCCCTGATTTTCAAGGATTGTTGTTTCAATGCAAGTAAGTTGAGAAAATAGAAACAGATACACAAACTGTGGTTTTACTATCCAATAACAAACACTGAATATAATATGATCACAAGCTGTCAGATGGCTAACGTTAACCCTAAGAGCTAGCTCTACAGTAAGCTACAGTAAGCTAGCTCTTAGGGTTAACGTTAGCCACCTGACGGTAACTAATGTTAATGCATAGCTAGTTAGCTATGTTAGCAATGTATGTCATGTAGGGATGTAACGATTCGACCTCACAACGATTAGATTCGATTACGATTCTTCAGGCAACGATTCAATGCATCATGAAATCTCTTCATTTGACCACGATTCGATTCGATTAATTTTCTATCAGTTAATTCCCCCAAAAATGTTGAATACACAAATGTGGCTGGGGGAAATGATTCACTCAGCATGAATGGACTATAGGTCAACAAAAACAATACAAAAAAAAAGTTTTTTTTAAATATATATATATATTTTTTGATTATAATCGATTCTAACATTTTCAAATCGATGCAGTTGAATCGTCACATTAGAATCGATGCATTTCGATGCATCAATGAATCGTTATACCCCTAATGACATGAATGTGTGATTATTACCTAGCCTCGCGTCACCAGGCTCTATCCCTTGTCACACAGAGAAGCATCAAGTTTGATTCTAAATATTGTATAGAGTATTCATAGGTACTTTTGCTCTCCTTAATGTAGAATTGTGTGATAGAAGATCTGAGGCAGAGAAAGAGACCCAAAAGGTAATGCAAATACCAGTCAAGATCATGTAGGATACCAATAACATGGGAAATACATGTTTTCATTGGAATAGTGAACAGCCCGTCCGAAATGTACATTCTGGCAATGTATCCATATTGCTCTGTAATGTAGAGTGTGTGGTAGTGCAGAGACGGAGGATACAAATAGTGCATTCTTCTTTTGTTAATTTCAGATTGACATGTCAAGGAATTAATGCCTATTCAAGCCCTGTGACGGCAAGAACAATGACTTCAAGACAGCTGGACCAAAAGGCATTACAGCTTTGCTTCAGAAGAGTGAAGAGCTTGACGATTCAGCTACAACTGAGACTTTATTGAACATCATTGCTACCCATGGTGTGTCAGCCTCTGTAGTTTGTCACAAATCATGTTATAGCTCATATACCTCTAAGTCTAGAAAGGCAACCAAAGGCAAGCTCAGCTCATCTGATGGTCAGCTAGGGAAACGTATGTCTCATTCTCATGCCTTTGACTTTTCTAAACAATGTCTGTTTTGTGGTATCATTTGCAAACCCAAAGACACCAAACACCCTGATAGATGGAAGCCAGTGAAACAATGCCGGACTGTTGAGAGACCAGGAATGCCATCCTTCAAAAACACCATCTAGTCTAAATGTGATGAGCGCTAGGATCAATGGGCTGAGGAAGTGGCTCTACGGGTAAATGCCGTCCTGGACCTGCATGCAACTGATGCCCAGTATCCCACCAAGTGCTACGATGACTTCAAGAGAGTTTCCTCAAGTGCAAGTTCCCAGTGCAGACCGTTTGATAGCCATTTAGCTGCTGTCATTGACCACATGAATGCAGACAAGTCATCAACCTGGACAGTGTCAGAGTTACATGATATATATGTAGCCAACTCCGGGCACCTCTGCAGTAAGAGGATGCTATCTAACTTGTGTGACTTTTATGGTGATGCTGTAGCTGTCATGAGGGTGGAAGGGTGCCAGACTATTGTTGATTTTAGACATTCCATGAGTATGTCACTCAAACTGGTAAAACGAGATAAAACCACTGCTGCTGATGAATTTATCACCAAGCTTGTGAAGAGAGTGCAAGCTGAGGTGCAGAATATTCCCTTGCACCGTGAATATGACCGTGGAAGCTTCCAGCATGACAAGATCATACAAGCCACAAGTCCATCCCTTTTGAAGTTTGTCTCCTGTCTGGTATCAAAGGAAGGAAAAGTGACCAAACCATCACTTACACTCGCTCAGTGCATCCAGCACATCAGTGGGAGCTGGAATCAGACAACCCTGGGGCTTGCCGTAAGACTCCACCATAAATATGGTAGCGCAGAGCTGGTCAAGAATCTTAACGAGCATGGCATTGTCACCACCTATGATGAAGTCATACGGTTCGGGAAGTCAGCTGCCAAATTATATGCTTCAGAGTACCCAGATAAGTATCTGCGCACAGTTGGCTTGGAGAGGCAGATTGGCCCCATCCACAGTTGGGGTGACAATTTTGACCTTGTGGTCTCACACTGAACGGTTGCCGCACGACTCATGCCATGGCCACTCAGTTTGTGCAGAATCCTGCAGGTATTCTGTTCCCTGGAGGAGCCACTCCTGGTGGTGGGGTCATGTCACTAAAACGTCCTCGTCTGACAAAGCTTGACGCTGGGAAACTCTGTCTGGCTCACAAGAGCAGTTTTGTGATCGAACATTACACAGGCCCCAAGAAGATGACACCACCAGCTCTGAAAGAAGTCCCAAGAACTGATGCTATCCAAGATGCCATCACACAGTGTGTCAAGAGCACAGAAGAAGGATGCTGCTTGGCTCTCGCAGCTCCACTCTTCCCCTCTTCCCCTGGACTGGTCAGCATACAATGCTGTGCAAGATCGCAGTGATGATAACAGAGCTCCAAAACTGAAGACCATAAGTGATGACATTAAAGTAAATTCAGAGGAAGATGAAGACAGTGGGGAGGAGTTTGATGATAAGGAGTTTGATGATGTGGATTCAGAGTTCTGAACACGGTAGCCACTTTCTGAATGAGAAGTAATTATCTACTACTATGCAGTAGGAGGAAGCACATATTGTTATGTTGTGGCCTATATGCTTGAGTATGGAAATATCTTTCTTTTGTTATTTCTGTTTTATTAAGCTATGTTATTGTACACAGTTTGACCAGTTTTAGTGTTTTTCCTTGCTGTAACGTTACAGGTAGTACATAAAAGAGCGGATGCCCTTCACATCTGAGTCTTTGTCTTGACAACGCAATCTTTATACACCTGCCTATCTACTGTACTATGACAATATGACATTACCATATGAACTATTTGGGGTCAGTAGAGATATTGTGAATACATAATGTCTGTGCTGTCCAAATGTAATAATTTCAGTGTCCTCTAAAACTTTCTAATTGACTGAAAATGCACAAATATTGCACCAAAATTAGTAGAAATTTGGTAAATTCCAGTAAATATTGCAATTTCGAAACTCTTGAGTATCATCAATGGATTCAGCATCCCGAATAACCCCCAAAACCACTCCAACATTGTTGAAATTGATCAAGTACTTTCCGAGATTTGTCCATTTAGGTGATTAAACAAATGTATGCTAATTATGCAAATAAAAAAAATTGCCCAACATGTTAAACTTAGCATCCGGCAGTTTCTAAGTGCTGGTGACCCATACTATCCATATCTATCATAAAAGTTTGGTGGTTCCAAAATTTCCGGGTTCATTGTGTTGGCAAATAGACTAAAGTGAATGAACGAATGAATGAAAACTTTATTTAACAGATTGCAGAATGGGTACAATACAGTACAGCTCAATATACACAATTGTTAAGGGGATGCAGACCAGAGAAAGACTTTCGTCTTGTTTACATCAGGGTCCCCCATAGTAACTTGGCTTGCTACAGTAGCTACAGTTAAATCAATGAGCCATCGACAGTGTGCTAACGTTATCATATACTCTCTTTTTTAGACTCTTTTTGTATCACAAACAGTACTGTATTTGTAAATCTGGTATGTCATAAATGTATAGATGTAGCAGTACTGTATCTGTATGTCATGTATGTCATGTTATGATGAATTGAAAATGGGGGACCCTGATGTAAACAAGACGAAAGTCTTTCTCTGGTCTGCATCCCTTTAACAATTGTGTATAAACAATCAGCAATGTCTCGCTTGATGAATGGCCAGCAGTAGCCTAATTAATATTAATAAAAGTATTATCATTTTAATAATTGCGAAACGTGTTTAGTCCCTTGTTTGAGCCGAATCTGGGTTGAACATGATTTGTGGAACTCCCTCTGGTGTTGTGGTCGTGGTATTCACTGACCTTTGGGAAGTATTTCGACATGTACATGGGTATCTTAGTGGTGTAGTGTACAGTATCTTGTAGACCAGGCCCATTGCAAGTTGCTGTACTCTGTCGTCTACTCTAAGCCATCCTAGGTAGTCAAAGTGGGCAGGGGTGAGGTGGGTTCTAGGAGTAAGGTCAAGCAGTAGTCTGACCAGTTTGTTTTGTGATGTTTGTAATTTAGTTTTTAGCACTTTTGAGGTGCTTTGGTACCATGAGGTGCAAGCATAGTCGTAGTACCCTTGAATGAGTGCTCCTGCCAGAGTCTTCAGGGTATTCTTGTTTACCAGAGAGGAGATCCGGTACAAGAATCTTGTTCGTTGGGTGACTTTTTTTTATTACATTGGTTGCCATTTTGTCACAGGAAAGATTTGCCTCTAGGATGGAACCCAGGTAGGTAATTTCATCTTTCCTTGTGACAATATTGTCACCCACTGTAACAGAGAAGCCGTTGGCCTTGCTGAGTTTGTTATTTGATCCAAGAGAGAGAGAGAGAACTCGCATGGGGGACCCTGATGTAAACAAGACGAAAGTCTTTCTCTGGTCTGCATCCCCTTAACAATTGTGTGTATTGAGCCGTACTGTATTGTACCCATTCTGCAATCTGTTAATAACGTTTTCATTCATTCATTCAGGAGCAAAGGTCAATGACCAAACACACCCAGACTACATACCATCTGTATTCCCTTCAACATCACAGTCTACACCATCTACGTCAACAAACATCAGTCGCCATGAGCGGCGTGAAAAAAGGAGAGGGATGCAGCCAAGGAGGATGGTGACCAACAGAGAACCAAGGTCGAGTCAAGCTCCTTGACCGCTTCATCTGTGGACAGCAACGACACCAAATGCAAGATGATGACAGGTGTTACCTGGCCAGTGCTTCAGCACTTGTTTTCTTTCTTGCACACAGAGAAGACAAGGAGCACCATAATCTCACCCATAGATCAGCTATTTATCACCCTTGTCAAACTGCGTCCTTTGACCTCATCTCCCACATCAGAGGTGTGTCAAAGGCAACAGTCATTAGTGATGTGCCCAACGGATCATTTCAGTGAGTGAGCGATTCGATACACGCTCACGGCAATGAACCGATTCACTGATTGGACTCACAGTTCACGGTTCAGTGGCGCTTCCGGATCCCGCTGCGAATCAAAAACTATAAAAAAATGTGGCAGATGTTATACATACAATTACATACAATTATACATACAATTGTTAAGGGGATGCAAACCAGAGAAAGACTTTCGTCTTGTTTACATCAGGATCCCCCTGTTTACATCAGTAATCATCGGTAACATTTAGAATTGATTTCAAGGTCCTCCTCCTTATATACAAAGTATAAACATTGCGATCATCTACTATTGAAGGTTCCGAGCCACAGTCTAAAGAAAATCAGTGATGCAGCCTTGGCTAACTATGCACCAAAGTTATGGAACACACTACCTATGGACATTAGGGAAGCTAGATCTCTTAATATTTTCAGAAATAAGCTAAAAACGTACCTCTTCACCATAGCCTTCTAATACACCCCGCTGTTGATTGTACTGTAGCACTATTTTACTCTGGCCATTCTATTGCATAATTTTACTATCTATTCTACTATTCTATTATTGCACTGTATTATTGGTGTGCAAACCAGTCAACTTACAAAAAAGAGCCTGTTGGAGGATTTCAACAAGATAAATGCGACAACATTGCAAAATATTTCACTATAATATTTCAAAGTGAAGTAAAAAATATTATAATAATTATTTGATCATGTTAAATAAGTGTGACTGACTGACGACTGTGACTGTACTGTAGCAACACTGACACTCACAGCACACAGCAGGCGCAGCAGGCGTCGGTGTCGGGACACGCATGGTCCAGTGACGGACGGCAGTAGTATAGTACACCAACGGAAATATTAAAGTTACACGTTGACCTATAATTCCGCCAAAGGATAATAAAAAACCCCAACTAATGCTATGTTAAATGCTATGTAAACAGCATTGTTTTCAAGGATTAGAGACATTTGTGATTGACCTGTGATACAGTCCACATTACAGTTCTACTTTTGTTTTGATGTGAAAAGTGATGCTGCATAAGAGGACTGCATTTAGCACTGACTGAGAAAGTACATATTACAGTTCTACTTTATAAAATGCTAATTGTAAATATGTTTGTCAATGTTAATAATATGAGTCCACATTACAGTTCTACTTTTGTTTTGATGTGAACTTAGCACTGACTGAGAAAGTACATATTACAGTTCTACTTTGACATTTAAAATGTTGGACCAAAGCATTGCATGTAATTAGAATACAGGCAAATAAAAGTAATTTAGTTTAAAGTACAATCTTGGCTGTCTTTTTCTCTCAACGCTTCAATAGGTAGATGACTAAATGTAAATGTAAAATCAAATTTTAACAGATTGCAGAATGGGTACAGTACAGTCCAGCTCAATAAATACAATTGTTAAGGGGGTGCAGACCTGAGAAATACTTTCGTCTTGTTTACATCAGGGTCCCCCAACAATTAGCATTTCAATGGTGTGTGTGGGGGTTGCCAATCCAATGTCACACATTTTTTTCATCATGCGCTTCCGGCTTCAACATGGACGGTCGCATTTTACGTAGCTCCCGTAATCAACGCAACAGCCAACGCAACAGAGCAACAACAAAGTACTTTGCGCATTTTCTACTTTCCCTCCTGTGGATTATGGATTTGTACCTGAATTCACAACTCAAGCAGCAACTCCAGACAGAAGTGGAGGGTAGCGAAAACGTAAATCAACAGTCCCATTGCGACTTCTACTTGTTAACGGGCACGGAGAGGAAACATCCACCCTTCGGTGCCTCGGCGATCCACGCAGTACTTACTGCAAATCCGGAACGAAAGAAATTACCCCCGGCAGGCAAGTGTAATAAGAGATCAATGTTTTTATTATATCTGCTCATGTCGGGTGACATACATCAGAACCCTGGTCCCGTAATGACACGGAACCAGAGACTACAGCAAGAAGCGATGGAGGTTCCCATCGCGACCAACAACATCAACAACGCAACCTGTGGCTACATCTACTGCGCGGACGGCAACACTTCCCCAATGACGCCGCAGCAGACGAGCACACGTGAGGCAGTGACGAGAGGAGGTGAACCGAGGGTCGAAACCATGACGACCATCTCGACGCGGGATGTAAACATCTCGACGCCCGATAGCCGGCTAGCTAGCAGAGCTAACAACAAAAACAACCAGGAACGAGTCCTTTGTTGTCCCAGCACGGCGCGGGACCCGACACCCCCCTCCCCCCTTCTTTGTTGTTCCAACACGGCGCGGGACCCGACGCCCCCCTCCCCCCTTCCCACCCACAACAACACAGAGGAACAGATTACAAACGGACAATACTTCGAACCTGCCAACATAAATGAAATAACCAACGCCAATGGACTGAACATTTTTCACATTAACATTAACAGCTTAAAAAACAAATTGGATGAAATCAAGCAAATATTCATAAATGGTAAGGCAAACATACTGTGCTTCTCAGAAACTAAGCTCGACGATTCTGTAAAAGATCCAGAGATAGAGATTGAGAACTACTCAATAATCAGGAATGATAGGAACAAACATGGAGGTGGTGTCTGTATGTACATACACAAGGACACCAAATTCATCAACAGAAATGACCTGAATCATAAATCAATTGAAACTGTATGGGTGGAAATCCTATTCGAAAGGGCGAAATCCCTACTGGTTGGCACAGTCTACAGGCCGCCAGATCATAGTGGCTTTTATGATACAATGGATGGGTGTTTAGCTGGAGTTGAGGATGTAGACAAAATTCTTATTGGAGACTGGAACACGGATATGCAACGAAAAGATGCACCCGTCTTCAAGGCCTTCAGTAGGTTTTGTGATCTGCATGGCCTCAGCCAGCTAATCACCCAACCCACACGTGTATGTGAATCAACTCAGACTACCATTGACCTCATTCTGACCTCCGACAAGTCCAAGATCTCAAATAAAGGGGTTATAGCATGTGGGTTAAGTGATCATTATATGATATTCTGTACCCGAAAAAAACTAAAACAAAAGGCTGGCTGCCACAAAACAGTCACATCTAGAGACCTCAAAACCTACTCTAGCGAGGCCTTCAACCTTGAACTGGAGAGTCTGGACTGGTCAGATGAACTCAATGGTACACTGGTTGACGAAACATGGCTTGGTTTCAAAACCAAATTCTCAGCAATACTAAACGACATGGCCCCCCTAAGAACCACCAGGGTAAAAAATCGCGCTGAGCCGTGGATGCACTCCGAAATACTGGCCGCTATGAAAACCAGAGACAAAAAATGCTCTGAGTTTCGTAAAAGTCAGTCAAAGCTTACTAAAAGCACGAGCAGTGAACTCCAAGCCCACGTGACTGAACTCAAACTAGAAAGAAACAGACTAAGAAACGACGTAAACTCCATGATCAAAACTGCAAAAAAGAATTTCATCAATGACAAAACTGAGGAAAACAAAAACAAACCACGTGAACTTTGGAAATTACTCAATAATCAACTAGGATGCAGTAAAAAACTTAAAACCAGATTCTCAAACATAAACATAAAAACTGACAACACGCTCATCACAGACAAGCTGGATGTAGCCAATTACTTAAACATTTTCTTCACAAACATAGCCACAACACTGGTAAACAAACTACCCTCCCACTCAGGGCTTTATGGGGTAGAACACATAGTAGCTTTCTACAAAAACCTAGGGGTCCGCAAGGACGACTTCAAGCTGGAAACGGTAACAACAGATGAGGTACTCAATAAACTGAGCGCCCTCCAACCTAACAAGGCCACTGGCCATGACAACATCCCCTCCAAATTCCTCAGAGACTCAGCAGCCGCCATCACACCAATCATCACACACATAATAAACCTCTCCATAAAACAGGGACACGTCCCCAAGGACTTCAAAATTGCGAGGGTGACCCCTCTGCACAAAAAGGGCAGCAAATTAGACCCAGGCAACTACCGCCCTGTTTCTATTCTCACCTCCATCTCGAAAGT
Organism: Notolepis coatsorum; assembly: GCF_963971535.1. Lineage (NCBI taxonomy): Eukaryota > Metazoa > Chordata > Actinopteri > Aulopiformes > Paralepididae > Notolepis > Notolepis coatsorum. The sequence continues at coordinate 120,451,610 of NC_140170.1, forward strand.
CATGGAAAAAATAGTCTACGAACAGGTCGAAAAGTACCTAGCGGAAAAAAATCTAATCTACGAATTCCAATCTGGCTTCAGAACATCCCACTCCACTGACACATGCCTTCTCTATTTGAATGACCACATCAAACAAGAGGTGGACGCAGGCAAATACTGCGGCATGGTCATGCTGGACCTACAAAAGGCCTTTGACACGGTCAATCACTCCATTCTGATTGACAAGCTAAAAGCAATTGGTTTTGATAGTCTATCAGTGAGCTGGATGCAATCCTACCTTGAGGGGAGGGAACAGATGGTGGAGGTAAACGGTACCCTATCCCCCCCCCTCACAGTGAGCTGTGGTGTTCCACAAGGAAGCATACTAGGACCGCTACTGTTCCTAATTTATGCAAATGACATGTCGTCAGCTTGTGACTGCAACTTGTTCCTGTTTGCGGACGACTCAGCCCTGCTGGTCTCTGACAAGAACAAGTTACAGGTTGAAAAAACCCTCAGCTCGGAACTAGGCAGAATCTGCATATGGCTCGCTGATAACAAACTATCATTACACATGGGCAAAACAGAGTCCATTCTCTTCGGTTCAAATAACAAACTCAGCAAGACCGACGGCTTCTCAGTTACAGTGGGTGACAATATTGTCACAAGGAAAGATGAAATTACCTACCTGGGGTCCATCCTAGAGGCTAATCTCTCCTGTGACAAAATGGCATCCAATGTAATAAAAAAAGTCAACCAACGAACTCGATTCTTGTACCGGATCTCCTCTCTGGTAAACAAGAACACCCTGAAGACTCTGGCAGGAGCACTCATTCAGGGGTACTACGACTATGCTTGCACCTCATGGTACCAAAGCACCTCAAAGGCGCTAAAAACAAAATTACAAACATCTCAAAACAAACTGGTCAGACTACTGCTTGACCTTACTCCTAGAACCCACCTCACCCCTGCCCACTTCGACAACCTAGGATGGCTTAGAGTAGACGACAGAGTACAACAACTTGCAATGGGCCTGGTCTACAAGATACACTACACGACCAAGGTACCCATGTACATGTCAAAATACTTCCCAAAGGTCAGTGAATACCACGATCACAACACCAGAGGGAGCTCCACAAATCATGTCAAACCCAGATTCGGCTCAAATAAGGGACTAAACACGTTTCGCAATTATGCCACATCAATGTGGAACGCCCTACCCAAAGCTGTAAAGGAATGTGGATCACTACCCACTTTCAAAACCTCTCTCAAGGGACACCTACGGGAGACTGCAATTCAACACTGGCCCCTGTAAATATCCTAACCCAATCATTCCAACCCCCTCCAATGTACAGTCATTTACCTAGTATGGTTTTGTCAATAGTTCAATGTACAATTGTGTTTGTTTGTACAGTGTCTCCTCCCCCCCCCCCTCAATGTACAGTGTTACTTGTTTATACAGTATGCCCCCCGCCCCCCCCCCCCCCCCCCCCAACCACCTCCAATGTAAATTACCCAGTATGGTTGTCAATATCCCAATGTACCCAACCCCCCCCACCCAACCTCCAATGTACAGTTTCTACGTCAAATGTATATACTCCCTTTTCTTGACTCCTTCTGTATCACAAACAGTACTGTATTTGCAAATCTGGTATGTCATAAATGTATAGATGTAGCAGTACTGACTATCTGTATGTCATGTATGTCATATATGTCTATATGAATTGAAAATGGGGGACCCTGATGGAAACAAGACAAACGTCTTTCTCAGGTCTGCATCCCCTTAACAATTGTATGTATTGAGCCGTACTGTATTGTACCCATTCTGCAATCTGTTAAATAAAGTTTTCATTCATTCATTCATTCACACCTACACATTATCTTATCTATATGAATTGAAAATGGGGGACCCTGATGGAAACAAGACAAACGTCTTTCTCAGGTCTGCATCCCCTTAACAATTGTATGTATTGAGCCGTACTGTATTGTACCCATTCTGCAATCTGTTAAATAAAGTTTTCATTCATTCATTCATTCATTCACAGGCTAGTCACTCTACCCCCCTGTTGGGATGGAGGGAGAGACGAGACAGACTATTTTCAAGTTTAATGTACATTAGATCTCTTGTTTTCGAGACTATTCCATTGGCTTGCCTTAGAGTAGCCTGTTCATACATAGACTGCAGGGATGGGTGACCTTTCACCCCTATGATCTTCCATGCGGTCTGCATCAGACGGACCAGTTTGGACTTTAATTGTACAGACAGGTTACCAAACCAAGCTGTAATACCATATCTGATGAGACTCTCTAATACAGATTGGTAGAAAAGTCACCATGGTACAGTGGTACCATTCCCGTTTCGCACGCGGAGGCCAGCCGTGTATAGGTGTAACAGACTGACAGCCAATGAAATGGGTGCATTTGTCACGCTGTCCAAGGAGCTGAACTGCTCTCGTGCAGCCGTGTTCGAATCCCGGTGGGGGACCCTGATGTAAACAAGACAAACGTCTTTCTCTGCTCTGCATCCCCTTAAACATTTTGTGTGTATTGAGCCATACTGTATTGTACCCATTCTGCAATCAGTTAAATAAAGTTTTCATTAATTCATTCTGTCCATCTGTCTCTCTCACTTGTTTAATCTTTCACTGCAACACTGGTTCTCTCGCAAAACCCCAAACGTTACAATGCCCGCTACGATTGTGCAATAAAACAATAGTTTCGTTTGAGTTTACTCAGTTTATTTGATCAGGGACAGTGCATATCAATCAACAGTTATACATTTATAAATGAATACAATTACAGAAGAAAAAACATTATTATCAAACCAGATTGGAAGAGTGTAAAGGGGATAGTAAGAGACTATGGAAAACATTGAATGAAGCTGGGTAGAAATAAAATGGGCAAAACGCCATCATTTATTGAGTCAGATGGTATATTCACCACTAAACCATTTGACATTGCAACTCATTTCAACAATTACTTTGTTTCCAAGGTAAACACAATTATAAATCAAATGTTGCCAATGAGTGGTAAGCTGTCAGACTCTGTAATTAAAAAACATATAATGTATGACAAGAAATGCCGATTTAAATTTAAATGCACAAGTCCAAATGATATTGAAAAGCTCCTCCTAGCACTTAAACCAGATAAACCTTGCGGTGTTGATAATCTGAATGGAACACTGCTACAAATCTCTGCAAAATGTGTGGCTAAGCCACTATCACATATATTTAATTTATGTTTTGAAGAGAGGGTCTTTCCTCAGCCTTGGAAAATAGCCAAAGTAACTCCACTACCAAAGAACTGTAAATAGCCATTTACAGGTTCAAACAGTAGGCCCATTAGTATTTTACCAGTAATAGGTAAGTTATTGGAAGGAATTGTGTTCAAGCAGATTCAAAAGTATTTCAACGAAAACAACATTAATTCTGATTTCCAGCATGCATACAAAGTAGGATACTCTACAGGAACTGCTTTAACATCTCTTACAGATAGCTGGCTACAACTGATCGATAGGAAGTTAGTTGTGGGTACAGTGCTCTTGAATTTCAGTGCGGCTTTCGCCATCATAGATCATGGCCTATTATTATTGAAATTACACACATATGGGCTTGAAGACACTGCCATGGAATGGATGAGAAGCTACTTGTCTAATAGACAACAATGTGTTGTATTTAATGGTTCCATGTCAAATATGGTAACACTCCAGTGTGGTATTCCCCAAGGAAGTTGTAAAGGAACCCCTCCTTTACTCTATATTTGTAAATAATAATAATAATCTTCATTTATATAGCAATGTATAGAGCCATAACATACTGGAATAGGATCCCATTACATATTATACGGACGGAAAACAAGGACAATCACAACAAGTTCTTTTCTTAAAGTGCGTTTGTGTATGTGCGAGTGCAGAATGTTATCGCCCTATTTCCAGATTGTCTGTAATGGCCAAAGTCTTTGAATCTCTTGTAAACAAACTGAAAAAGTTTCTAGCTGACCATAATATTCTTAACGAGTTTCAGTCAGGCTTCAGATCCATAGTACTTCAGTGACTATGCTAGTCTCAAATGACATAATTGAAGCACTAGACAAGAAAAAACTGTGCAGCATTGTTTGTTGATCCGTCTAAAGCGTTTGACTCTGTGGATCACGCATTATTGCTGATGTGATTATGCTTCTTGCCACTGCACAAATGGCCTTCTGTATTTGTATTTGATTTGTATGTTTTTTGTTTAATGCCCTTGTTTTTATGTTGAAACTTGTTGTGTGCCGTGTTGGTCAGGACTCCCTGGAAGAAGATATATTGTATCTCAATGGGACATTCCTGGATAAATAAAGGATATAAAAAAAAAATAGAAAAGAAAATAGCTGACACTTTTATCCAAAGCGACTTACAAGTTCTGTTCGACAAGTCATCAGGAAGGGCTCAACTCTATCAGCTGAGTAACAATGTTGACCAAAGTGTTGAGTGCTACACCCGAGGCCTTCCTACACCTGCAGAGAGAACCTGAGGAGAAAGACAGCCATAGAGACAAGGCAGGATGTAGTTGTTCCTGAGTCGCTCCATTATGGCATGCTCAGGCTTCCAGATGAAGAAGGGATGGAGCTGGAAGTATTTGGGTGATGGCAGCTCAGAAGTGGAATCAATGAGTTCAGGCTGAGGTGGATGACGCCACAAGGACACCATATTCATAAGATGCCGGACCGGTCGGGACCCTGGCCATAGACCCAAGGCTTCCAGCTCAGTCTTTGTCCAGATGCGCTGTTGGAGAGAGCAGTTCCATTGGCTGACATCCTGGTCAGAACTGGGGGCAGAGGCAGGCTGGGCAGGTGCAGAGGAGGCTGCAGGCACATTTCAGAAACAGTAGTTAGTAAAGAATTGTGAGTAATATTATTGGCAAAACTTAGCCTGAAGTATATAATTAGGTTGCTGTTTATCAAAAAAAATAATAATAATAATTGTTCTTGTTACTGACTCGTGTCAATCTTCCATGTTTTCGCTATAGTGTGTAGACCTTGCTAGTATGTATTTCGTTCATATTGTTTATGGACAATGAGATGGGAGTGGAACTTTGTACATGCCCTTTGGGCTTCGTTCCCTCCTAGCACTGTTTTTTTAAATAATGTGCTAAATAAATAAAATAAACGAAACATATGAAGCTAAATACTCTGCTCTCACATTGTAGCTTCCTGGGGGCTTGTTCAGAGGAGGCTGCAGGTAGACGTGCTGCAGGTAGAGGTGCAGATAATTAGGTTGCTGTTTATCATAATGAAGCTAAATACTCTGCTCTCACATTGTAGCTTCATGAGGGCTTGTTCAGAGGAGGCTGCAGGTAGCGGTGCAGCGGAGGCAGGCTGGGCTGGTGCAGAGGAGGAAGAGAAGAGGAGAAGATCTTTGATCCTCCTTGCTTCCTCAGCGGGGTCCTGCCGTAGATGTCCAGATGGACCCTTCCTGAAAGAGACATCCTTCCTTCCAGGGAACTTCTTCATTATTGCCTGTACAAAGCAAAACATCATGCATATTATAATAAAAATCACGTCACGTCTCAGTCCAGCCCCTGTACACTTGCCCACTAGTCTGACTGTCCTGATATGATTATGATGTGTGTGCCTGCCTATACAGTGCGTATATACATGTATGGGCTTTTATTTGTCCCTGTACACTGTTTTTATTTTTTATATTATATAGATGCATGAATGCCTAGTGAAGTGAATGTACAGAATATGTTTTAAATTGTTTTTAGATTAGCTTTAATGTCCTTCTATTTTTCTGTTTCTTTCTGGCTTAAACATCTAGCCCAGGTACTACACCTGAAAACTAGCAACCCTGCTAATGTTGGAATATTTACAGTTCTTTTTATTTGTATTCATTTATAAATGTTGATTGATATGCACTGTCCCTGATCAAATAAACTGAGTAAAAAATAAAAGCATAGCAGATATAGTGAGATAGATAGATATGAGGACACAATGTATTGATCATGTAACAGCTAATAATATAATACAATTTAACTTTGCAAACTCCCATCTTACATGGTAACGTTATATGATAGATCTGCTGTAGCAGATACCGTGTCTTTATTCATTCTAAATGTACACTACGGACAAAAAAATAAACTGAAAACTAGCAACCCTGCTAATGTTGGCATATTTACAGTTTTTAATTTGTATTCATTTATAAATGTATAACTGTTGATTGATATGCACTGTCCCTGATCAAATAAACGGAGTAAAAAATAAAATCATATCAGATAGTGAGATAGATAGGACACAATGTATTAATGTAACAGCTTTAATCAAATGTAAACGTTGCAAACTCCAATCTTAACGTTATTATATGATAGATCTGCTGTGCAGAAACAAAACACGACTCAGTCAGCTTCACCGAGTACATCCAACTGTTGAAACTGCCAACACAAACCCAAAAACAGTTTAACCTATTGGTAAACAAACGTATTGTTGAAAATATACACTGACTGCTGTTGTGACATTGTTGGGATTTTATACTGTAGTTTACATTTGAAAAAAAAACTAACTCAGTCACTCAGTAAATCAATTCAATTGGAGTCTCTTTAAACAGCGGCAACACAAACCCAATAACCTATTGGTAAACAAACGTATTGTTGAAAATATACATATATGACTGCTGTTGTGACAGTGTTTAGGAATCGGATCTTATTTAGTAGTTTAAACTCACCTTCAAACGTTAACAGGTTGGAAAAAAAACGCGACTTTCTCCAGCTCTGCAAAACGGATCTCTTCTTCTGTTCTTCTTCTTCTCTTAATGTGGATACAGCGCGCAAGAACACTATCACTTTGCAAAAAGCTTGTTTGAATCTCGTTTTTTCCCCTTTTATATATAATTCATTTATAAAATAAAATGGTGTTCTTCCAACGTGTTTTGGCTAAATACATTATTGTACATGTACTGTATGTCGTTTTAATAATCTATTCCTCCCATGCTCTCCATCTGCGGACCACAAATGACATCACAAATCAGACAAAAGTATCGTTTTATTTTTCAAACGTATTCAAATTATACATCATAACCATGTCACAACAGCAGTTATAATGTGTATATTATCATCAATACGTTAGTTTACCAATAGGTTAAAGTGTTATTAGATAGATAGTTATTCCTTTTTCCAGATATTCTCTCCGGAAAAAACGAGATTCGAACCAGCTTTTTGCAAAGTGATAGTGTTTGCGAAACGGGAATGCTACCACTGCACCATGGTGACAGATAAAAAAAAAAAAAAAAGCTTTCGTCTTGTTTATATCAGGGTGTAATGAAAATATACACATTGACTGCTAATTCGACAGGTCTTAACGGTTTAATTATTTTATTCAGCAACATTGCGTACACAAACTTATTGTTACCAAGAAGCATTACACTAACGCTTTCTTTTGATGAAATGAATGGACAAGAGAGCCGTACGTTGGCCATCTAATGAAGTTAGATTTGACACGTTTTAATATATACACTTTGACTGCTGAATTGACACGTTTAACTTATTCATTCTTTAATTCAGCAACATTCATTCATGCAGTCTGTAGACATACTGTAGGACGTTGTAGCATCCTATGAATGAAGTCAACAGCTGTAATGGAAGCGAATGGAACTCGAGCTTAGTCCAGCGCGGAGCTCCTCCAATGCATTAACAAAAAGCCAGCGCGTCGGGGAGATGTCACCAGCTGTGTGAGAGCGCCCCGCTGGTCATTGTTACCATTAACCATGCAAACGGCGTCAAAACGGCCGGCAAACAGTTGTTCCATGACTTTTTAAGGCTGTATCTGTAGATGCAGTTGAATTGTCACCTTAGGTTACTGTTAATCAATCTGTTGGTCATTAATTGTGTCCGTCTGGCTCACACAGTCACAGTACGCTAGGTGTCTTCCAGTATGCCACCTACTGGGCTTTTGACCTCCGTGCTTGTGCTGTGTGAGGGAAAGAATGAGCCAAAGCCCACGCGCTGCTTTGGCTGCAGACTCACAGCCGGAAACGGAAATACTGAAATAATAATTCGAAAAGTTATAATTATTTTGTCTCGTCTTGTTTTAGTCAACAATATCAACATACATGAAGAGAAATTTCGTCCTGGTTTTTGTAAATAAAATGTTTGTGTCCTCAGTTGTGGTCAACGATATGTAATTAACTATTTAGTCACGTTAGCGTCACATGGTCTTCAATAACGTGACGTCACGTCTCGTTGTCGTCATGAAAAAAACCTTTGTTGACGAAGATCTTTCGTCATCATTTTCGTTGACAAAATTAACACTGGCACGAATAAATGATTTTTCAGCCCGCTTTTGTATCATGCCTAAGAACACAAATACTCTCGATAATCAAGCGTTTATTTGAAAACGATTCATAAATCAGCCAGAAAATGACAACGTGTTTTGTGTATTCCAGTAAATGGCTATTTTCGCGGATTTCTCTGGAATGACTAGAAATCTCTGAAACTATACTCGTATTCAAAACGGTATAAAACGGAAATGTACTGATGAAAAAACAATCCGTTTCGTACATGTTGACTGCAAGCAAGTCATTGATAAGTAGGGATGGGTACCGTTCACATTTGAACCGATATGGTACCTGTGAATCGATACCGGTACCCAATGGTACCTTTTTTCTGTACTTTAGTCTCTAAAAATATAATCTACCTACCTCAGTTGTGAAAAAAGAAATCCAAACTTCAAATAACCACACTTTCGACAGTTTTCGGCTTGCCATTTCCCCGACTGCTTTGTTGTTGAATCAAGTCAAATCCTAGGTAAGCGTATATTGTGCGTGTGAACGTTTATTTTTTTAAGGAATAAATTTTTTTTATCGAAATCTGGCACAGACGGATCTCACGTGAATCGGTACTCGGTAGTACTGACGTGATTCGGTAGGTACCTTTAAAAGTACCTAATTCTGTACCCATCCCTATTGATAAGCGACGGGTGTATTAGACACATAGCCATAATTTAAGATATAGTTTATGCGTTCGCAAATGTGCTCGTCCTCCCATTCATTAACGTGGTGGCATCCAAGCGATAAATCGCCATATCCTGCTGGCAACCAATGTGTTAATCATCTTCCCTTTATTCATTTGCTTAGATTTTTCAGATCTGGTCAATTTTAGCATGGCGTTATTCAGTAAAAAAAAATTATTGATATTCTCATTTGGTTCATTACAACTCAAGCCTAGTAACAGACAGTATTTCTGACACTGGGAATACATTCCCTGAGATCCATAGATGTCCCTAGAATCAGATACCAAGAACATGCAAATGGACCATTTAAAAAAAAAGTTTGTAAATGTTTATTCTACGTTCTTATGGAATGAATGAGATAAAAAAAATCGTTTGTACATTTTATAACGCAATAATTTGCTGTGTAATTAATTAATCTAATTAACGCGATAAACTGACAGCCCTAGTAATTTGCACTGTGGTTGGATGCCAAACTTCTTTTCATTACTTGTGCTGTATAATGACAATACATTTGAATCTAATCTAATCTGTAAATTAGTCCAGCGAAAAAGATATCTTGAAAATAAATGGCTGACCTTTCGAGGCCAAACTTTACATTTTCAAATGAGCGCATCTCCTGATGCATTAGTCATACAATCAATTTGCTGTGCAGATTCATGACCCCTATCTGCTCTCCTCTGTTTGAGGCACATCCACCCACAGGAGGTGATGCAATCCAGAGTTATGTCCATTTTCTGTGCCCAGCAACAGTTGGAGGTTGGTGAGAGCAACATGCTAAGTAAGTATTGAAGAAGAAATAGAGTGCCTCTGGGCCTGTGTCACCCCATCCTTTTGTATTGGTTATTTAATATTAGAAATACATTCACCTGAATTTGTATAGCGTTATGCTTCATTTCATGCTCCACCACTCACCTTGAATCAATATAACCCATTTGGTGAAACAGAGCTCCTGGTGCTCTTGGGTATAAACCTAGTAATGTTGTGTCATCTGTTTCAAGTAGGGAGGAGGGGAAGAGGGAGGATGATGCAGGAAGAAGAGGGGGAGGAAGGAAGCGATACAAGCTTGTATTCTAAAACAATGGAGGAATGGGAGATATACTGTATAATTAATTCAAAGCCTGAATTTCGTTTTACATAACCAAGCCAAAATAACTCCCTGTTAAAGTTAGAGGTTCTATGTAGGATTGCAAGTAACTGTCTAACTGCATATATAACTGTTTCCACTAGAGGGCACTCTAGGCGGAGCCACTCATGATACCACCAGGTGGCGAGTATTTAAAGAGTTGTCTCCTCCCCCTCTACCTCTTTCCCACCTGCCTCTAGTACTGCTGCTGTTTAACATGTGAATGAATAAACCATGCCAAAGGCTAAATATAGAAACCATGCCTCTTTGACCACATTATTGTCGCCCCATAGCCAGATTCTGTCAACAGGTTATGGGCCCAGATCGCCTGTTGCTTCTTCCCAATCCAACAGTGCAAAAATGCTTCCGCATTTGTCACCGCAGGTACCGTAGTGGCGTGCGGTAATGCGCCTTTCATTTTCCTTCGCCCAGCGCCCAGGTGCGTGCACCGGCGGCGGCGTGCGTGCGCCGGCGTGCTCGCGAGGTGCCCGCGCATGCGCATGAGATCCCGCCTTGGTTCGACACGAGCGGAGCTCATTATATCCCAGTAACCGCCCCTTATTCAGTATCCAGAAATATAGCTCAATTGGCAAGACTGCATGGCTGTGGATCCTACGGCTCGTTGCTGGCGAGTTCGATTCCCTTCAATTTATTTTTATTTTTATTTTTTTAACGTGCATTCGGCATTCTTTCGCCGTTTCATTTCGCCGGTTAAGTTTAGGCATTGTTTCGGAGTTGGTTAAGGTTAGGCATTGTTTCGGAGTTGCTTAAGGTTAGAAGGGTTAAGTTTAGGCGCTGTTAAGGAGCTGGTTAAGGTTAGAGTTTGACTTAGATAATGGCAATATTTTTTAACGTGCGTTCATTTTGCCGGTTAAGTTTAGGCATTGTTTCGGAGTTGGTTAAGGTTAGGCATTGTTTCGGAGTTGCTTAAGGTTAGAAGGGTTAAGTTTAGGCGCTGTTAATGAGCTGGTTAAGGTTAGAGTTTGACTTAGAGAATGGCAATAGACAGCCAGCCGAGGTTTCAAGTGATTCGTTGCAATGTACGCGGAAATGCCATAGCATTTGTCTAAGCGGGCCTGAAAAGAAAGGCGCTTTACCGTAGTGGCGTGCGGTGACGAATGCTTCCGCATTTTTGCACTGTTGGATTGGGAAGAAGCAACACGCGCCCAGATCACGCAGGGGACGAAATAATAAGGGTAACAAGTTTAGCTAAAGTATAGGCTAGGTTAGCACCGGGAGTACCGCGTGGCTAGACGCTAGGCCAACAGGAGCTAAAGCTACGGCCACCATCAAAGAACAACATGGAATCCAACACGACGATCCTGCGCGTCAAGAGGAAGTGGGGCACCGACTCCACCAACGGGCTGCCCGGAGAGCAGCGCACAGAGCCCCGGGGATGCGGCACCGGGGGAGACGGAGCCTGCTGAGCCCAACGGAGGCGAGGGGGAGAACCCCGTCTTAGAACTCGCGGCGACCAAGGGAAGGAGCAAATGGCCCTCATTTAATGGAAAGGCAGAGGACTATGAGCTCTGGGAAGAGCGCATGTTATGCTGCATGCACGGTGTGGGACTGAAGACAACAATCTTGACAGCCCCCACAGGAGACCTGACGGCGGAAGCACAAGCCCTGGACGACAAGCGTAACGCAGACGCGTACTGTGAGTTAGCGCCGCTGCTCGACGACACAAGCTTGGGGCTGATATTACGCAACACTAAAGACAAAGGCACTAACAGCCCTGAAGAAGGGGCACACCGAGACTGTGACCGAATACGTCATCAGAGCTGAGCAGATCATGACGCCATTGAGGAGTGCAGGAGAAGCACCAAGCGATGGGCTAATGATGGCGATGGTGATGAGGACTACCGGAGCTGTACAAACCGTTCACACTCCTGGTAACACACAGTTCCGCGGACATGACGCTGGAAAAGTTCAAGGCCAAGTTAAGAAACTTCGAGGCCTCAGAAGAAACCCACCCAGCCGCCACTGAGGCGGGAGAGAGGGTGCTGAAGGCCCGAGCGACGCCAACGGAGAAGACCAGGCCCACGACGGAGCTGGCGTGTTGGCGATTCGGAGAGAAAGGCCATCGGAGAGGTAACTGCATAAGGACTGTCTGGTGTGGCTTCTGCAGATCCACGAGGCACACAGACAGAGCATGCATGAAGAAACGCGACCAGAGCGTGCGACACGTGCATGGACAAGATGGCGGCCATGGACAAGATGGCGGCAACAGTCGGCGTGAGACGAATCGAGGCGACGCCCGGAGAGTAGCGGGACAAGAGGGCTTCATCCCCAGGGCGCAGACAGTGTACGTCACCAGGCAAACGCAGCTGCAGCAGGCCCACAGGAAGGGACTGATCGTGGACACAGGTGCGTCGTCCCACGTCATCAACGACAGGAGTCGGTTCAAGAACTTTGACAACGCTTTCCACCCGGAGAGACACAGCATGGAGCTGGCAGACGGGAAGCGCACCTACGGGTTGGCGCAAGAGAGAGGAGACGCACAGGTATGCCTCACAGACAGTGGGGGGCGCCGGCGTACAGTGACGTTAAAGAACGCTCTCTACGTACCATCGTTCCCACAAGGACTATTCTCTGTAATAGCTGCTACTGCGAACGGTGCTAGAGTGTTCTTCATTGAAGGTAAAAACAGAGTGTAATGACAACGACAAATGTAATGATGATAATGATATGTGTAACGTAACTGTCAGTCACGATATTCAGACATGGCATGAGATTATGGGTGCATAAAGGGGAAGTTTACTCAATCGAGAAACAGAAATCCCACAGAAAAAGTAAAGGTACCACTTGCGCTAGTTAACACAGATCTTGCCGGTCCAGTAAGAAACGAGTCCATAGGAGGCTTTAGATATGTACAGTCTTTTACAGATGTGTGCACAGGGGCAGTGTTTGTTTACTTTCTCAAAGCAAAGAGTGACACACTCATGGCCACGGACAAATTCATGGCAGACATAGCCCCTTATGGTAACGTAAGATGCTTGAGGTCCGACAACGGAACCGAGTTCACAAACAGAGAGTTCCAATCACTGTTGAGGAGGAACAAGATAAGACACAAGACGTCATGTCCATATTCCCCACACCAGAACGGAGTGGCAGAGAGGGAATGGCGCACTCTTTTTGAAATGGCTAGGTGTAAGCTAGTACACAGTAACTTACCTAAGAGTCTATGGCACTATGCGGTGCAAGAAGCCGCTTACACCAGAAACAGGTGCTTTAATAAGCACACGGGCACCACCCCGTATACAGCACTGACAGGAAAGAAGTGTAATCTAGCTAGAATGCACAAATTTGGATCAGTGTGTTATGCTTACCTGCAGGACAGCGGAAAGCTCGAGTCCAGATGTGAAAAAGGACTCTTTGTAGGGCACGACAAAGGAAGCCCCGCTTTCCTAGTTTATTATCCCGGTAAAGGGGGAGTGCAGAAACACATGCTAGTCAAGTTTGTCACAAAGACAACAAGTGAGAGCGAGACACAGACAGAGGAGCCAGAGCTGGACTCCAGAGTAAGGTGTGAAGAAACAGACACCTCAGCCCAGTGTAGTTAGCACGGTCGTGCAGACAGACAGTCAGCCAGCCACCCCCAGAGGGCGATGACGAGGAGCACCCGAGGGTGACGTCACGTGCCCCAAGCAGTGGGAGGTATCCCTCAAGGGAACACAAACCCCCAGAGTATCTGACAGACTATGCCCGGAGAGGAAGTGACGAGGATGACAGTACATTTACCACCATTGATTACTGCTACAGGGTAGTCAGTGGGGTACCTCAGACATTCAAAGAGGCCATAGTGTCCCCTGAATCAAGTAAATGGGAGAGAGCAATGGATGAGGAGATGAGGTCCCTAGAGGACAACCACACCTTTACTCTAACCAAGTTACCAGAGGGCAGACAGACAGTGGGAGGGAAATGGGTGGACTCAATCAAGGATGGTATTGAAGGCCACGACAAGTACAAAGCGAGATTTGTAGCTAAAGGTTACAGTCAGAGGGAGGGGATAGACTACGGTGAAACATTCTCCCCCACAGCCAATCTGACCAGTGTAAGGGTAGTGATGCAAAAAGCAGCTGAGGACAATGAAGACAGCCTATCTGCACGCACCCATAGATAGGGAGATATATATGGAACAACCTGAAGGTTATGAAAAGAAAGGAGAGAAGCTAGTGTGTAAGCTAGAAAAATCCATTTACGGCCTGAAACAGTCTGGGCGAAATTGGAACGAGATGCTCCATACATGTCTCAGAAGATCACTTCCTACAGAACCCAGTAGACCCCTGTGTTTACTCAAGGGAGTCAAAAGAGTCCGGAAAAGTGATCATCGTCATTTGGGTGGATGATTTGATCATCGCAGCAGACAACACTAGAAAACTAGAACAGGTGAAAGGTATGCTCTCCACCAGATTCAAAATGAAAGACCTTGGAAGGTTAAAGCATTTTCTAGGCATGGACTTTGAACAGTCTGCCAATTGTGTAAAAATATCCCAGAAGAGATATGTGGAAAAGATCTTGAAACTTTTTGACATGCAAGAATGTAGATCAAGGGAAACACCATGTGATAAAAAATTAGACTACCAGGAGGATTCTCAGAAACTGATAGATGTAAAAAATTACAGAGAAGCTGTGGGTAGCCTCATTTATTTGACAACATGTACCCGCCCTGACCTATGTTTTGTAGTGAGTAAATTGTCACAACATTTTGCTGACCCCACAGAGGAGCATTGGATTACAGCAAAACATGTTTTTCGTTATCTCAAAGGTACAGCAGATAAACAGCTGTGTTTCAGAAAGAGCAGCGAGGGCTTAGGGCTTAAAGCCTACAGTGATGCAGACTGGGCAGCTGACACCACAGATAGAAGTACCACAGGATATTGTGTGAGTTTGAACACAGACAGCTCACTGGTTTTGTGGAAAACAAAGAAGCAGCCCACAGTGGCACTATCAACTTGTGAAGCCGAATATATGGCTCTAGCTATGACAATACAGGAATGTATTTATCTAGAACAACTGCTCGAAGGGATGGATACCTATGTATATAAGAAGACTGTTGTTTACGAGGACAACCAGGGAACCATTGTGATTGCTAGAAACCCTGTGTGCCGGCAGAGATGTAAACATGTCGATATAAAATATAATTTCATCAGATCTGTCATCAGAGAAGAAAGGATGACACTGATTTATTGTCCAACGGACGACATGGTAGCAGACGCTATAATGAAACCTGCTTCCAAATTGAAATTGAAGAGATTTGCAGGTCATGTTTGGTGTGTAAATATTGACTGCCATTATTCTTTTTGATGTTTTGGATTGTATTATTTTCTTTGTAAAATGTATTCGGAGAAGTTATCCAGTGTGCTAAACAACCCTAAGTGGGAGTGTTAAAGTTAGAGGTTCTATGTAGGATTGCAAGTAACTGTCTAACTGCATATATAACTGTTTCCACTAGAGGGCGCTCTAGACGGAGCCACTCATGATACCACCAGGTGGCGAGTATTTAAAGAGATGTCTCCTCCCCCTCTAGTACTGCTGCTGTTTAACACTATGGCGTAAATACGTGTTTCGATTCCATGCGTTGTGGTCCAGAGCCACGAGTATACTTGTGACGTGTTGTTATTGTTTTATTCCATATTTATAACGCTTATTAGGTCCCCGATCCACTTACAGGATCTTTCCACATATGTGACGTGCTCTCACAGAATCAGTCGGATGTCGCAATTGCTCATTTACATAGGAATGTCTTTTTCTGTCAAACCGCGGATTTTTTTCACTTTTTTTTTTTTAACATTATTCTAATAAAACAACACCTTGGCTTTCATAATATGTATATATTATTTCTCATTTCGACTGGGAAATATGATTTTGAAGCGTAGCAATGAGAGATGGGGGGAATAATAATAATCAGGTCGCAGTTTTACTCAAGCATCAGTTTACTGTCTCCTCCCAAAACTGACTCGTCAATCGCCCTGCCAATCTTCTCTGACACATGACACAGCATGGCAACAAGAATAACTATGAATGATAGGCTTGTTTGTTTGTGTGTCTCTTGATTGTCCAATCAATGAGTGTTGCTATACAAGTCGCGCGAAGGAGGCGACGCACCTGTCACTTCTGTCAGAGCTCACGGTCAACGTTATGCTTATGCTGGCCCAGCCAACACGTTAACCCTGATATCGATCGGTCTACACTCTACATCTGTATCATCTGTTTTCTTTTTAGATTTGTATTCTATTTTAGTTCATAATGGCATCCCGCGATCCGGACCGGGGTGAAGAAGATGTAATCGCTCGGCTGTTAAACAGCAATGCGGTGCTGTCTGCAGAGTCTGGTGATAGATGGCGCCAGCTTATTAGTGATAACTTTTTTGCACCGGGACCTGATCAAACTATTAATAAATCAGACTCGGACTCGGACTCATCCAGTGACACTGAGACAACCTCAGATTCAGACTCTGTGGGACCCCTGCAGCTCTCGGTCTCGGATAGTGATGAAGAAGAGACGAGTGAGATGGAGAACCGCTTTTTTTAATAGACCCGACAGCTGAAGTGCTTCAAAGACTACAGGGCGAATACGCAAGTGTTGAGGTTGGATGCGATCTCGAAAAGGCTCGTTTATTTGCTTGTACCTGCAAGATTAACAAAGGGCAAGCCTGCTGTACGCGGTTTACTCCTGAAGATATGGTGAAAATGCGCGACCAGGTTCAAGAGCTGACTGCTGGTAAGAACGTATCCACTTCGCTAGAGAGAGAGAGAGAGAGAGGAGAGAGAGAGAGTGTGTGTCTATCTCTCGTTCTCTCTGTATCTGTGTGTCTCTCTCTCTATCTATCTCTCTCTCTGGTGTATAACAGCTTGTTGCTGCAGGGTTTGAATAGTTACTAGGTGAAAGAAATAACATGTAAAGATGTCAAATTATTCTATTTGCTCCGTGTGTGTGTGTGCAAGAAACAGAGCGAGTGAGTGAGAGAACTTGATCAACTTCAGAACTGTAGACTGTGATAATGCTGCACATAAATTGTGTGTGTGATGTACATGTATGTTTTTAACTGATTGCAGTGAATAACGGTAATTTTGGTGTCATGTCCCAGGTGAAAAACACATGTTCCTGTTAGGAAAGATTAGCAGCACCATGAACCTCTCCAAAGACACTGCATGTTCCAAAAGGAAAGATCAGAAAGAGAGGAAGCACCAGAGGACGTCTTATTTCATAGATGGCCAACAAATATGCAGAGAAACATTCAAGTTTCTTCATGTGTAAGTATTATTTTTGTATTAAAGACATTGGAACAAATCAATGCCCGGTACTGGGTCCACAACTTTAAAAGCATGCTTTGTGTTTGCACAATAAATATTGTTATTTCTCACGTTCTTATTTGGCTTAATGTCCGTGTTTATGTGTTTCAGAATTTCACAAGACAAGCTCACGGCAACCATCAAATTCTACAAGGAATATGGTGTGGCTCCCAGGATAAAGAGGGGTGGGGGTCGCTTGGCCAACAAGAAGGTGCTTCATTATGAAGACATCAGGAGGATCGTGAGATTCATCAGCAACTTTGCAGATGACTGTGCCATGTCACTCCCAGGACGCATTCCCGGCTTCAAGAGGGCAGACATCCGTGTGCTTCCAACAACGGAGACTAAGTCCTCTGTGTGGCGGAAGTACAAGGTGTCAATGCATGAAACTGGTGTGTATGTCTTAATATTTTCTTTGTCTTAAGATACTTGTTATTATGACTGCAGACATACAAACAGGTGACACATTTTTTTTATTATTAAAGGAAACACCAGAAAGGTTACATTTAACACACACATAAATTATACATACTCATCTATCAATATTTTATGAATGTATATTTTTTGTGTTGATAAAAATTATTCAAAATGAAAATAAATAAATAAAAAGTTTATAAAAAATGTTTTATGTTGTTAAAGATCCAGTCAATGATCCACATTATAACAAATGGGTGGCCCCACCACCAAAAAAAGAAATGGGCATATGTTTTTATTCTCTATTCGACTGACTGAACTCTTGATTCAAGGACTAACACTAGACGACAAGGACCAAAATGCATTCATTGCATTTGATTGATTAATTAGTGTTATTTGACAATAATAATGATTAATGGCTCATTATAAATTAGGCCCTTGATTTGCTTAAGTGGACTACTGCTACTACGAACCTGTCTTATTTTATCACTGTGTGTTCACTGTTCAGGTTATCGTGCTGCTGGCAACAGCACTTTCCGGAAGATGTGGTGCCAACTTCTGCCATACATTGTAATTGGCAAACCAATGACGGACCTCTGCTGGCAGTGTCAAAAACATAACGTGGCCATATATCGGAGCTCCAACCTGCCCGAATGTGTGAAGTCTGCCAAACTTCAGAAGCAGGAGGAACACCTACGCCTGGTGGGAAAGGAGCGGGACATCTTACGGGGGATGACCGACAGATGCAAGGTGGTGGTAGAGGATCTCTCTGCTAAGCTTGGCCCTAACCCACCCTGCAGTAGAGATGTAACTGTACATTACAGTTTTGACTTTGCACAGCAGGTTAGTTTAATTACTGTAATTGAATTATCACCCATTTGTAATTTACAATATTCTTTCATTCAGCTGATACATTTCTTCATTTAATGTTGCAGGTCCACTACCCCAGTGACCCTCTTCAGCCTGGCCCAGTATATTTTCTTGTGCCAAGAAAGTGTGGAGTATTTGGTGTTTGTTGCGAGGGAGTACCCCAGCAGGTAAACTACCTGATCGACGAGGCCCACTGCAGCAGCAAAGGGTCTAATGCAGTGATCAGCTACCTCCACCATTTTTTTGCACACTATGGCCTTGGGGAGAGGCATCTGCAGCTGCACTGCGACAATTGTTCCGGGCAGAACAAGAACAGATACCTGCTCTGGTACTGTGCTTGGCGCTGCATGGTGGGCCTGCATGACACCATCTCACTGAACTTCCTCTTGGTGGGTCACACCAAGTTTGCCCCTGACTGGTGCTTTGGGCGTTTCAAGCAGAAGTTCCGCCGCACACCTGTCTCCTGCCTTGAAGACATCTGCTGGGCAGTGAGACAAAGCACAGTCAGCGGTGTGAACATCCCGCAGCTGGTTGGGTTGGAGTCTGGGGGGGGTTTGGTGCCATCGTATGACTGGCAAACCTTCCTATCCCCCAGTTACCGCCCACTACCCGGAATCAAGCGGTTTCACCACCTCCGCTTCACACACCAAAAGCCTGGGGTCGTCCTGGCCAAGGAGTTCCAACACTCACCAGAGCAAGAGTTTGAGCTACTGCGCCCTGATGCAATGGTGAGGCAGGAAGATCCATGTCAGCAGGAGAGGCCAGGACTGGATGCCAAAAGGCAATGGTACCTCTTCGACAAGATAAGAGACTATTGCACTGAGGAGACCAAGGACATTACATGTCCCCGACCTTCTGTCCCTCGGTCAGGTGTGTGAGTGAGTGAGTGAGTGAGTGAGTGTAGTGTATGCACTTGTAATGGTGTGAAGAATGATGTTCAGCTACAGTATGTTAGTAATACCGTTTTAGTATTGTTAAATTGTGAATAATTTGGGTCAAGCAACCATTGTAAATAAAAGTCCTTTTATTTAATGTACAAGTGCACCACCTACAGGTGTGAAAAAGTCAAGGCTTTTGTGGTGCGATTCATAATACCGGTGCATTGCAAAGATGTCTTCAGCTGTGAGTAAGATGCTCTGCTCCTCGCTCCGTATAGAAAAACTGTTAATACTATAATTTAAGTGATCACAGTGTGGAAAAGTCATCAGTATAATTTTATGACTCACTTTAACTTATGTAGACCACAATTAGTTCGCTGATAATTTGTGTAAATACATTTATTACTGACTGAGAGGTGACGGAAGTGCACGCTGCTTTTATGCACATGTTGCTAGTTGCTAATGTGCATTTTTCTGTTCTGTAGCTTGATGCAAGCTGGAGCGAGCGACCGACTGTATTGTTTGACCTGCTGGTTGTGTGTGTCCCATTCACAGGTACAGTTATGTGAAATGTTTAGGTTAGTTTAGCTTATAGTTTTGTTAACGTGACTGCTGTTACTTTTTGTAAACTGAGGGTGGCAGCATAACGTCATTGATATCCTTGATGCCATGTTGAAAAATAGCATGGTGTTTGTTGTCTCGGGCCAAGGCGTTGAAAATTACTTGTATGATCTAACGTTAAGTGTGTGTTCTCAGATTTCATCCTATGTACGTGTTTTCCCCATTGAGGGTCCCTGCAGGATATTACTTTGAGATCTACTTACATGTCCCAGACATTCTGTCCCTCGGGCCAGGTGTGTGAGTAAAAAAAATAAAAATAATTAATTAAATAAATTTATTCTAATTAATTAACTGAAAACTTTGAAGGCTTTTTTCTCCACAATAAGGTTTTGCTGACATCCGATATGTAGAAACTAACTATTGTAATAACTTGCTTTATATTTGGAGTAGAAAGGTGATATTGGTATCATTGGAAAGATAACATTCTCCTCTTTCCATTGGTGTATACATCTCAAAATGTGTTTTCGGGTCAATGTGACTGATTTTGTAAGAGCAAGTCACATATTTGATTTTCGAAACATGCAGTACCGGCCAGATCCGCTTAGGGGCGCCATCGCTCCACTGCAGTATCATTGAGGGGATTTTAAAGAAAATTTATTTTACAGTCTGTGGGCGGATCATATGAGCCTCGGTTCCAAACGAAGACCCTCCATCTTGGATCAGCTTGCCGAACGCATTTTTCAGCGTGGAATAATGGGATTTATGATTAGCCAATGTACATATCGATCTACCACAATCCGATGACTGGTGAGGAAATGCTGCCGGCGATCACATGGCCTGACTGTAGGATAATATTACCCCAAATTACAGCTGGATTGGACATTGTTTTAAAACAAATGTGATAGACTACTGACATTGGCTACCTGAACGCACACTCTATTGCTAATCAATAATACTGATCGGCGTTCCCCGCCTCCCCCATTTCATCCATAGATGCTCTGTAATAGTCCGGATGCTACGCAGTTTGTTTTATTTCATTCGTATATATACAGCAGAAATGGCGTTTGATATAACGGCGCCAACGTTTAGCCTTTTTTGCAGCCTCCTGAAGAAAACCTTATATTCACGACGCTATAAAATGACAACCAACCGATGGATTTTTATTTTCTTTAAGCCATTATGAAGGCACGGTTTATGCACTCAAGTGACAATGAGAATGGACAGATAGCAATACTATAAATTATATATATAGCTCTTAGAAAGTACATCGGTTTGTTTACAATCCTCTGTCCTCTGAGGCCTAAATCGCTGCAAGACTGCGGTCGCCATAGTGTTAACATGTGAATGAATAAACCACGCCAAAGGCTAAAGATAGAAACCATGCCTCTTTGACCACATTATTGTCGCCCCATAGCCAGATTCTGTCAACACTCCCTTACCGCCAAGCTACCGTCTCTTTTTTCACTGCACCTGATACAATCTCCATAGGACACAAAGAGCTTCAACCTGTCAATCTTTATCACATACTTCTTCTGATGAAAAATCTGACGACTTGTGCTGAGCTTTAGAATGATTACGATCAGAAGCAAAAGTTTGACTGTGCTACAATTTTATTTAGATAATTTCTTTGACGAGCAATTCCATACCCCCAATGTCGCGAAACACAATGGGTTCTTGTTTCTTCTTCAATGTCACTTAATACAGCCAATCATATCTTTTGACATCTGAGAACCGAGAGAGAGAGAGACTGAGATAATACCAAGAGAAAGGCAAATGGAAGGAGATACAATGGGAAAAAGAGAGTGGGGAAATACACTTGCAATCTCTTCCTGCCTCATTCTCTTGGACTGAGACAAAATCACTTTCATGCTCCAGATAGATGTTTGGGTCGATGGGGTCTGCAGTGGCTTGCAGCGGTTCCTGAACAAGGATCTTCTATAATAGGCACCAGAGGGATACCCTCCAGTCAGCCTACGCACATGCAAACACATACATGCGCGCACACACACACATACGCACATGCAGACACATACATGCATGCACACACACACACACACGTACACATATATACACTTCCAGCGATCAGCCAGTCAGAGAACCCAGCGACGGATAGTTATCGCATGCTCCCATATCGATTTTTCTTACGGAGGTATTTATGGTGTGAAAAGAAATACAATTATTGTCTGCAGGGCAGAGGGTGTATTTATCTCCTTTAAGTGGCCCGCGGTTCCATTGAACTGCTTCAGTGCCAATGCAGCTCATCTAGGACGTGCAGTGGGTGACAGTCGGGGCGATGGAAGTTTGGAGGCTTTATTGCGAAAGCTAATGATCCGACTATTATGGTCTGTTGTCAGGCAAGGTTCCAGTTGTCGTGAAAAGTGTGTGGCCCACAGCCATAGATGCAGCCAAGGCATGAAACTAACTCTTTTGTCAACTGGACGCAAGTGAATTCTGCGACCTTCAGGTACAGTATAATAAAAAAAAAGCTTTAGGCATGGCAACCCCTGTCTTCGCGAGTACAGCTGGCGCCTATGCCTATAGGACGGCTGCCTCTGATGCGCGTTGGTGGGGGCCCTTAGGCTGCTTCATTACCAAATTCCTGTCCCCCAGTCTCCCACGTCCCTCCCTTCATCCCGCCCTCCCTCCCGTCACCAGGCGCGATCCATCTTGTTTACTACTCGGTGTTGAATGCTGCCGACTATCGCGCATACGGCGTCTCAAGGCCTCCTGTAGATGACATGTGTCAACAAATGTACATGTCTGTTGAATTTATGCTGTGCCATTGTTACTGTAAAAATGTAATGATTGTGATGTGTTATTATTAATGAGACGTTGAGCTGTATGTGTGTGTCATGAATTTCCCCAAGGGGATTAATAAAGGAATATCTTATTATTATTATTATCTTATTGTGGAACAGTTACATAAAAAACCAAATTGAACAAGGTCACAAGTATATATTAACCCTTTCACTACCACTACAGAATGTTAACCCTTTACTATCACACTACAGAACCGTCTGTAGTGTGATAGTAAAGGGTTAACCTTCTGTAGTGTGGTAGTGAAAGGGCTAACCCTTTGTCATGTGGCAGTGAAAGGGTTAACCTTCTGTATTGTCCCAGTGAAAGGGGTAACCATTTATTAGTGCAGTAGTGAAAGGGTTAACAACATAAATCATATACAGTAAAGACATAGTAGCATAAATACTCGATTTTTTCGAATGGTGATCAGGAATTGGAATATACCAGTTGGATACCATCTGATGTCAGGTAAGGAATCTATGTTATCAGTGTTAGGATAATCAGACTCATTTTGATGAAGATATAAGCTGTTTTGTGAAATGTCCTCTATTGGTTTGACTGTAAAAATCCATGAGGAAATGAACAAGGCTATTATCAGCGCGCGGCTCGAATGGGCGTGCGTGTACGTATAATATTGAACATCTAGCGTTTATTTGAAAACAATTTATAAATAGGCCGACAAATATCAACGTTCTGGAATATTCCAGTAAAAGACGATTATTACAGAATGGCCCAGAATGGGCTGTTTTTTACCTCAAAACGGGTGCTTTTCAAAATGCTCTCAAACGGAAATGAAGCGATAAAAAACCAATCTGCCTTGACAGCACTGACTGGAAAAGGATTCTTTGATAAGCGACGGGCAGATTAGACACATAGCCATAATTTAAAACATAGATTAGGCGATATTAAGGTTAACATTTGCGCCGATGGTGGCATTCAAGCGCTAACTCTGGCGCCACCTGGTGCACTGAAAGTGTTAAGACTGCCATTTTATTTTCTTTGTTCTTTGTTTCCTATTAACTGCTGTCTGCGCTTCGGGTCACTGAGAAGCGCTTTATAAGGCGCCAGCGACCAATCTGTCCCCGGCCTGGGACTCCTCCCTTTTCAATTTGCACCTGACCTTTCATTTACTCGACTTTTTTCTTTTCTTTTTTTCTTTCTTTCTTTCTCAATAGCTATTGTTCTACCTAGTGCTTATTATGTTTATTTTTGATTGATTTGATGTTCTGCATGGTGTCTTGAGACTGTGGTTTAGGTCGCTTTCACATATAGTTTTGGTGGACTCGGTGCGGTTCTGGGGGTGAAGTTGCAACATTGTTGCATTCTTCATTTGGTTCGCCTGCGTTCACATAGAAATCTGTGAGGCGGACCGAGACCTTCTGAACAATGTCACATGGTCGAAAAGGGCGCTCGGCTATTGGACAGTGGAAATGTGTGTGTGGCGCGAGCCCGTGTGTGCGCACGCGCGCGTGTGTGTCTGTGTGTGGACTGTCTGCGAGCCCTCCAGATCAGCGGAGCGAGTTTTGACATGGCATTGATGCATTGTTCTATTGAAGCACATTACCACCATCCTCTCGCTAAACAACTTGTAGACCACAGTGTTTTTATGAGAGCCCACAAGTAGCTGTTTTATTAATAATATAATAAGCCGCGTTTTTTCTTCCTTCTTCCCAAGATGCACAGATATATAGATATATAGATAGATAGATGGATAGATAGAGAGATAGATGCAGTGTGCTTGTTTTGCAGTGAATGAATGCTGCGAGCAGTGGTAATAATAATCACTTCCTATATTTGGTTCGCGTTTGGTCCGCTGAAGCCGAACCGAGACCTACGTTTTCAGCCGGACCAGAGTTCGCCTGTTTGGTCCGTGAACCGAGTTCGACACGCATTCACACAAACCCGAAAAACCGGACTATCGAATTCTGGTCCGAAAGTCCGGACCAAACAGCCCCTGTGTGAAAGCGACCTTAGTGATATTGATGGTTGAAATTACCAGGATGTGCCAAAAATGGCACAAAGTGGGGAATGTGAAGTGTAATTTCAGAGTCTTAATCCTCTGGGGCCCCACAACAGGGTTGATCGTTAAAATCCATGAAGTCATGTTATCCTTCTCTCAAAAACTGTTAAAACACTATATCCATTCATTATATTCAGAGCAGGCCAGATAACGCTTGCATCCAAGGCCGCAGCGAGCCCTCCGCAAGGGCCCATCCCATCCGACTCCCCAAATGACCATATAAAGCCAACCCAATCAGAGACGGAAGCGTCTCTATCTCACTGTGTTAAGCCATTACAATATTGCTTTGTCTTCACTTTTACTCTGACAGACCTGTGATAAGCACTCTGACAGACTAGAAGTCCGTCCGTACGGACGTAGGCCTACTGTATATTTTCTTTTCCAATAAATCTGTATTCATTTAACGTGAGTATTCCGGCTGTCTTTTATCTCCTGTTTCATTATTTCAGAATACCTGATTCGCAGTGTGACACAGTTTTTTAGGCTGCTGGATGTCCGTGGAGAACCTGGTGGTTTGCACTCTCATAAGGCCAATATCTTGTCTCTGTATTTTACTTAAGCATCCCTGGAGACGTCAAAATCCACCACAATGTCCCACTAAGAAAATGGCTAATTCTATTGAAAATTGTTTTTAAATGAATATGATCATCTTTTTATATGAATGAAAACTTTATTTAACAGATTGCAGAATGGGTACAATACAGTACAGCTCAATACACACAATTGTTAAGGGGATGCAGACCAGAGAAAGACTTGTTTACATCAGGGTCCCCCATTTTCAATTAAATGACATTTATGACATACATGACAAAGGGACATACAGGTATATAGTACTGTTACATTTGTGACATATACGATATGCAAATATACACTACTGTTACCCAGAGATCCTAACAGCAAATATATACATACGATGGTGAGGAGACTGTACATTATATACACACATGCCTAAATAATAATTTTTATTTTAGCTAGATATTAAATGACATTTATGACATACATGACAAAGGGACATACAGGTATATAGTACTGTTACATTTGTGACATATACGATATGCAAATATACACTACTGTTACCCAGAGATCCTAACAGCAAATATATACATACGATGGTGAGGAGACTGTACATTATATACACACATGCCTAATAATAATTATTATTTTAGCTAGATAATTTCTCACTACTTACTTTGAAATGGTGCAGTAGATCTCGAGCTGTTCCATGCTCCATGAACTGCGAACCCAGGTATCTGGAGCGAACTTGGTCTTTGTCCCAGTAGCGCACATTGTTTTGTTTTGGTCGTCTGGCAGAAGCTCTCATTGAACATTAACACAAACGTGTCCTTGTTTACATCCCTGAATAGATTGTTTTGGATGTAAGGGGCCAAACCAAACCTGGCTATGTAGGACGTTTTGTCTTTTCCACATGTGAATGTTTTAACGACTTCAGAGTCAGGGAACATCGCATGGAATACCTCTCCTATTCCCTCATTTCCATTGTAGGACTGATGCTTTGCGACCGTATTTAGAACCCACAGTACCTCAGCTTCAAGCGTTGGCGTGGAGCCGAACATTACCCGGACAGGTGCAGATGTTACAACAATTGGTGGTAGACCTACCTGTCCCTGAGCAGTTGATGTGGACGGCATCGAAAATAAATTTGAAATTGAAGTTGTCTGCATGCAGGTTTTTGCAGAGGTAACATGCTTAGCGCTGTGCATGTGTGACTCGATTGCTTTTACCCCCATCGTTCCCAGTTTAAAATCCTTTTTGCAGAGTTTGCAGCGGGCCTCGTAAATGTCTTTCACTGGGACCAACCATGGTACAAACAGAGGGTTGTCGAGCCAGTTCTCATTAAATTTGCACTTTCTCATGTTAAATTAACGAGTGCAAATAAATACAAATCAATGAAACTAAACTAAACGTCAGCGTTATCGCTACGGCTTGATAACATATTACCTATTACTCCGGTGTTCTGAAATAGTTCCCGACAGCGACAAACATTAAGGACCATCTTAACATATTCCCGCCCAAGCACGGAGATCTCCGTGTTTCGAGTCCATGCGTTGTGGACAGAGGCACGGATAAATCCGTGGGAAGTTGTTATTGCTTTTATTCCATTTTAATAACCTATTCAAGGTCGCCGAGTGGCACTGCAGATTTACCCTACTCTATGAATTCGACACGGTGCAATACCGGCCAGATCCTCTTAGGGGAGCTATCGCGATAATGCAGTGTGCCCTGTGGCTGAACGGATCAGTATTTTAATTTTTTTCAATGGAGATTTCAGTGGCAGGATTCTGGATGTGCAGCATGTAGCTTGGATTACGTTTCGGATCGCAGATTTCACCATGCAATAAGGGGATATATCATCAGACATATCGATCTACCAGATGGCGATCGATAACGGGGAAATGCTCAGGGGGATCAGCCCGGACCACGGTAAGATCTTTTTCACGTAAATTACAGCCCGATCGGGCATTGTTTTGATAGCCATCCAGGCGATCGGCCTATGTGGCTAGTTAGACGAACACGGTTATTGGTAATCAATAATAATAATAAATGACGTCCCCCGCCCCCCCCTTCATGCATACATGCTTTGGGAGCGTGCCGATCATATGCAGTTTGAGTTATTTCTGTAGCATCTGTAAAACGGAAATGCCATTGGATATAACGTTAGCAGCTATTAGCCCTATATCTAGCCTTCCAGAAAATATACTAGTCCCAAATCCCGTATAACGCTTATATTCACGGCGCTATAAAATGAGAACCTATTGATGATTTTTTTTTCTTTAAGCCATTTTGAAGGGACGGTTTATGGACTCAATTGACAATGAGAATGGACAGATAGCAATACTATAAAGTATAGATTTAGCTGTACAAACAGCCCCATGTTTGTTTACATTCCCCGGTCCTCTTGACAATAATTAGACTCAGCCCAATGGCCCGAATGTGTTAATTGGTTCCGCTCCACTGCGTGAAAAAAATAAATAAATAAAATAAAGTCCGACTTTATCTCCCGTTAACCGTTTTCCCCCAGATTTCACAATGAAACATAAGATGACATGGCATTTTATCTTTCCTGTCTATGGCATTTTTTAAGACCTCCGAAAGTCGGATTTAAGACATTTTAAGACAAATTAAGGCCTTAATAGTTGATAGTTGAATTTAAGACTTTTTAAGGTCCCGCGGACACCCTGTATTAGGATAGGGGTTTGGCGAAGCCCAATTGCAGAACACAATATGGTTCCCCAAGCAGACAGTTTCACAACAGGAATGTGCGACAGGTACAAGAATGTTCTTGGGTTCCAGGTGAGCGGAGTACCGGGGCGGTGGTCCTGGGGCACAGCGAGAACAGGATTAGCAACAAGGCAATTCAACAAGGTTCGAGTAGCAAGGCTAGAGTTAGTCGTCATACCTAGGAAGTAAGGTTAACACTCCAACGAGGGTAGAACAGGATCTGTGGGCTGAAGTATCCTCACGCTGATGAGGGAATCCGTCACAGCCATGTTGATTGATGGGCTGGCAGCGTGGGAAACCGGGGAACGGATGCTGCCCATATAAGGGTGTGAGAGGATAAGGAGTGAGGGAGGCGTCCACCGTGATGGTGAGGAAGGCTCTCGCTGTGATTACAACAAAAACACATTCACAACAGGCAGCAACGTTTATTTTCAGCCAAGTATGGTAATAAGGTAACTATTAGGATATATATGTTATGGATTACTTACTCTTATTTACATTTACATTTACATTTAGTCATTTAGCTGACGCTTTTATCCAAAGCGACTTACAAGTTCTGTGCGACAAGACAGCAAGAAGGGTATACCTCTATCAGCTGAGTAACAATGTTCATCAAAGTGTTGCGTGTTACAGTGTAGGTTAGTTTATTAGGACAAGTGCATGACATTAAGGTTAGTCGGGGTTAGATTTTTTTTTTTTTTTTTTTTTTTTATCATTTCAGATAATGGTTGAAGAAGTGAGTCTTTAGTCGACGGCGAAAGATTGGACGGGATTCGGCTGTCCTAACTGGGATGGGTAGTTCATTCCACCATTGTGGGGCAAGGACTGAGAATAGGCGGCTTCTCTTTGATGACCCTCCGGGAGCTTGGATAGGAGTAGATCTGAGGCGGCCAGAAGACGCAGAGCGTAGGGGTCTTGAGGGTGTGTAGTTAGAGACCATTGACCGGAGGTAGGCGGGAGCGGTTCCCTTTGCCGCACGGTATGCTAGGTCGAGGGCCTTGAAGCGGATTCGTGCAGCAATGGGGAGCCAGTGCAGGTCCCTAAGAAGTGGGGTGACATGGGCTGACTTCGGTAGGTTTGAGATCAGGCGGGCCGCTGCGTTTTGAATGAGTTGAAGAGGCTTGGTGGCAGTGGCCGGGAGGCCAGCTAGCAGTGCGTTGCAGTAGTCGAGGCGGGAGATGACTGTTGATTGGACGAGGAGTTGGGTGGCTTCTTTTGTCAGGAAGGGGCGTATCCTTCTGACGTTGCTCAGGAGGAATCTGCAGGTTCTGGTTGTCGCTGCGATGTGAGCAGAGAAGTTCAACTGGTCGTCGAGGACAACACCAAGGTTCTTGGCGGTCGGCGACGCGGTCACAGCTGCATTCTCGACTGTGATGGAGAGGTCGGTCAGGGGGGAGGATTTGGCCGGCAGGTGGAGCAATTCTGTTTTGCTTAGGTTCAGTTTGAGGTGGTTGGTCGTCATCCAGGCGGAGATGTCGGACAGACAGGCCGAGATCCGCTCTTATAACTTATTACTATCTGTGGTAGCTCTAGTCTCCACCTACACAAATTGTTTTTGTGCTGTCCATTGATCATGCACCTTCACGTGGTAGGCACATTAACTGTAGGTCAAACTCCCCAAACAAACAAGCACACCATTGATTTAAAGGGGACATGCATTATAAATGGCTTTTTTCAGTGTTTAGCATTCTTTTATAGTAATAGGGGTTAGTATCAATGGGTCTGTGTCTCTAAATACCATATGGGTGGATTGCTCTCATTCAGTTCAGACAATTTCCTACTCCAGTGGATTAGGTCATTCTGATTTGACTCGCTCGGTGACGTAACTGGGTGCTGGTTCAGCTGATTGTGATCTGATTGGCTCTGTGGTTGGGAGGTTCACCCTAGCTGCATATAAGCCTCTGTCATACAAATTTTTCCTGAGGATGTCGTGCTTCGCCAGCAATGGACCAAGTTCGTTTTTGGATTTTTGCAAAGACGAGGGACTTTATGCTTCAGTGATTTCCTGGCTGTTGCTAAAGAAGAAGGGAACTAGCCTGTAAGTATTTGAGACCGAAAGAAAGCATCGAATCAGTAGGTACATACAGTACGTCGTAATTAGTTAATTAGCAGTAGGACCTCGTTCATTTATCCGTTTGTGTATTACGGTACTCCTCCGTGTGTGTGCGCCAAGACAGTCTAACGTTAGTGCAAGCACCGTGTGTGTGTGTTTGTTAGACGGACTGAGAGAGCAAGCTAGCTTAGCTAACGTTCTTAGCTCTGTGCTTCCTTGTATATATGTAGACCTACTTGTGTGTATTGCGAATGAATGATTATGTTCCTTGTGTGTGTTTGGGGGGGGGGGGGGTCTTAGCTCTGTTTATTGCGCCAAGAAAATCTAACGTTACTAACGTCGTTAGTGCAAGCACTGTGTGTGTGTGTGTGTTAGACGGACTGCGAGAGCACTCTAATATCTTTGCGCATGCTCCCACGCGCACGCCCGTATTCCGATCCGTACAATAATAATCACAGAGGTATATATTGTCATTTGAAACAAGTTACCAATGCATTGTCCCATGCGATTATGCCCCCCCGCGGCGAAACTAATTAGTATCCCCCTCAATCTCTCTCTATCTCTCCCTGCCAGTCGCAGACTGTGTGGATGACTGTCACTCAAAGTGCTTATGGGCGGAGCCAGGCCAACACAGCCTGAAATCCGAAGTGAGAAAAATGTGGCTTTTGAGTACTTTATTAGAAATATAAAACAATGAATTTTTTTGAATAAAACCTTACAGATGTCTTCAATGGACTCACATGAATTGTGTAAAGTTGCCCAAATAGTGCTAGGAATAGCAATGCATGTCCCCTTTAATTGCTATATAAATCACATACAAAGATCTAACTATTACTCCTCTCTGAACATGAATATAAAACAAGAAGGTGATCTATTAACTGTGTAAACCTTATGCAATATTCATCATTGATATTTGAATACTTGAAATCTGTATGAACTGAGTAGTTAGTATCAAATGAAATAAGATGGAACAGCTCCATGCATAAACAACTATTTGCTCATTACCAGTATTCTCGAAGACACTCTGATGTCACGAGACCGCCGCCATCTTGGTATAGGGGGACCATACGGATTTCTACTATCAAATCCATGCATTGAGCTCCGTTTTTATTACATGTTTTATCACATTCTTGTTCATTTCATAACATTTTCATACGATTTGTTTTGAAAATATTGAGGCCAACATGGCATTTCACTATTTCGAAAGCCTTTCTGGTGATTCTAAAGGCGAGATATGAGTCAAAGAAACTCCCCCTGATTACCACGACCACAACATCAGAGTGAGTTAGCCGAACGTTAGCCACCAGCCACTTTTTCCTCTGTGATGGTATAAAACTTCCGATTTGGATTTCTGTTTTTGTCATTAGTATAACGCGTAACACAGCAGCTCTTTGGCATTGTGAAGGACTGAAGAAAAGTCTGCTTGATTGTCTTTAATTTGCCGCTTTAACTATCCGTTTCTCCACTAAATAGTGTACACAATGTACCAGGCGGGGCAGTTTCCCCCCACGCTGCAGTTGCGTAGCAATAACAGACAGGAAGTTGACTTCGAGAATGATATTTAGGGCTGTCTTAAATACTTCGAAGCTTCGTTCGATGGGCATGGGATTTGAATATAAAAAAAAAAACGATTATGTAAAAAAAATATATATATTATTATTATTATTTTTATTTTTTTAACACTTTCTTCGCCAGGCTTATGCACATCATTATACCATCCTCTGCCAGCTCTATTTGTCTATGGAGAAGTTCCCCTTCTTTGCAGGGCTATAACTTTTTAAATTGTATTGCTAAATTGACATTACTATGGCCCATTCAACATCAAGTATCTATTGTTCAGGGTGTAGCAACGTTATACTTTTTCATTCACATATTCATACTAAAATACGGTCTAAAGTATAAATGTTTTTATCGTTTTCTGCAGCTTTCTGCAGAACGTGATTTATAGCCCTAAATGCATTATATTGATGCATATAATATATGCATATATACAGTTTGATAGCGATCGGCGCGAGATAAAAAATTTCAAATGGACGTGCTTCTAGAAGTTACTACTTATCATCTGATGTTGACCGGATGGGGGGGGGGGGGGGGTCGTTTATAATTCCGTGGCCAACGTTAGATGATTCATCTAGTGTGGGTGATATGATCATTAGAGCAGTTTGTATCGAACACGGTAAAAAAAAACGCTGAAACTCACCCCAGTCTCCTCGGGCCGTTGGGCGATGAGCGTGGAGCAAAAATATTCCTATTATGGGATGTTGAAATATGCGATCCATCTCCAGGTTGTATAATAGTATATACGTCCAAATCATGTTGTTTATCGAGTTATTGGTAACAGATTGCTATCCATTGTGTCTAGCTTGAGTCCCGGGACCTATAGCGAGTGATCGGACCGAATTTGGATGAGCACCAGTTTCCGTTTCCGGTTTGGGCGATCCGCCGATCGGCCACCAGATGGCGCTCTTGAACCGTTGGAGAGTTGAGAGGGGATCAACAGTAGATCTCAAGTCTCCGCGGGAGAAATATGATTGCGATTACAGATTTTTGAAATATTGATCTCAATGACGTGTTACGGCGTCATTGACAGAATTAGCATGGCGGGGAATGACGAGTTTAGGCGTCCTTGGCAGAGAAAGTGTTATGCTTCGAATTCAAATCGAATCTCGGCCCAGAAGCTTCGAATTCCAAAAAAATAATCAAAGGCCAGCCCTAATGGTATTGTTTAAATTGTACAGCTTTTTGCACATCTTTGTCAGGGAATTCCAACAATTCTGGACCTGAATGTACCAGTTAATTGTAATAATCTCTCTCCTTATGTATAGTCAAGCCAGGTTGTGGAGGAGAGAGACAGTGATGAATAGGCTATAGACTACTTTGCTCATCCTGAGCCTGCTATGATGCAGGTGTTTTTACATCACCACCCAAAACAAGATTCAGCCAAGAGTGAGTGAGAAGATTCAGCCAAGAGTGAGTGAGTACACTTGTCCACTTGCACTGGTACACTTGTCCATGGCACTTACTACCCAGCTTTGTAGTGGTTTGGGGGAATAGTACAGTAGGTACGTATATTTAAGGGGACCGCAAGGATGGTGTACTGGTGGGTGGTGTCCGACCGA
Source organism: Notolepis coatsorum (assembly GCF_963971535.1). Lineage (NCBI taxonomy): Eukaryota > Metazoa > Chordata > Actinopteri > Aulopiformes > Paralepididae > Notolepis > Notolepis coatsorum. The sequence goes on from NC_140170.1 coordinate 120,484,940, forward strand.
TTATGGTGGGCCGGTCTGGGCCAAAAATGCCAGGGCTGATTTTTGGTCCCAGTCCAGCCCTGGGTGGAGCAGCAACATCCAAAGTAGAGAATGAAATATGGATGGTGATAACAGACAATGTGAATGCTACAGGGTCTGGACAGAAGAGGACAGTAGAGCAAGTGAGGTTGAGGTGGACGAATTTGAAACAGAAGGCCACCAGAGACCACAGCCAGGCCAAAAACCCACAGACAGGCAACAAGCCATATAAAAGGGGTGAATACACAGATGTGATTCTCAATATCATTGGTGGTCAGAATTCTCAGTCTTTACATGGAATACCAAATGTTCCACGGGAAGGTGAGTCCCAGGTGTGGGGAGAGAGTGCACCTGAAGTACAGTTCTGTGGGCGGATCATAGATCCTTGATTCCAAAAGAAGACCCTCCATCTTGGATCAGCTTGCCGAGCGTTTTTTTCAGCGTGGAATAATGGGATTTATGATTAGCCAATGTGCATATCGATCTACCAGAATCCGATGACTGGTGAGGAAATGCTGCCGGCGATCACATGGCCTGACGGTAGGATAATATTACCCCAAATTACAGCTGGATTGGACATTCAAGACAAGACAAGACAAGAGTTTTAATTGTCACGGCATACAGGTATACAATGAAATGCGGGTGGTCTTGCCCGCAACGATGTGCAATACAGTGGTACATATAATAGAATCAAAAGAAGAAACAACATTGTGCAGTAACAGATAGCAGGTAACATGGAGTGACATCTCGATATCTGTACATAGTTATTTACAGCGCATGTGTGACATGCTATTAGCTTTGGTAGTGCAATACACTGTTCCTGTTATTCTAATTTAAAGTGACCTTTCCTTTGGCCATAAGTGTGCGTGTGTGCGACATGAGTGTGTGCCCGCTCATGTTAAAGTGTTAAGTGGCTGCTCGTGTGTGAGCGTGCACAGTGTGCGTGTCGTGTGTGTGTTCATGTGTGCTTGTGTGTGGACAGTTCAATGTTCTGAGCACTCAATGTACATTGTTCATGGCTCTGATGGCCTGGGGGAAGAAGCTGAGCCTAAACCGCTCTGTCCTAGTAGCTGAGATTTGCAGGCGTCTGCCTGACCTCAGCAGCTGAAACAGGCTGTTATTGGGGTGGTGAGGGTCTTTCATTATCCTGCAGGCTCTGGATTTGCACCTCTTGTTGTATAGAACCTGCAGGGGGGGTAGTGCAATACCCGTGGTACGCTCGGCTGAGCGCACCACTTTCTGTAGGGCCTTCTTGTCCTGTGCCGTGCTGTTTCCATACCAGGCAGTGATGTTTCCGGTCAGGATGCTCTCTACAGCTCCTGAGTAGAAGGACTGGAGTATCTTCCCCGATACTCTGAACTTCCTTAACTGTCTCAGGTGGTAGAGACGCTGTTTCGCCTTATTTACTACTGTGCCTATGTGTGTTGACCATGTCAGGTCCTCTGAGATGTGGACCCCCAGGTACTTGAAGCTGCTCACCCTGTCCACGGTAGCCCCGTTTATCATCAGTGGTGTGTGTGTCTCCCGCTGTCCTCTCCTATAATCCACGATCAGTTCCTTGGTTTTGCCAATGTTCAGGAGCAGGCTGTTGTCCTGGCACCAGCGTTCCAGTACCTCCACCTCCTCCCGGTAGGCCTTCTCGTCGTTGTCCGAGATCAGCCCCACCACCACCGTGTCATCTGCGAACTTCACTATGGAGTTGGAGCTGAACTTGGCCACACAGTCGTGTGTGTAGAGTGAGTACAGCAGGGGGCTCAGAACACAGCCCTGGGGGGACCCGATGCTCAGGGTGATGGTGTTGGAGGTCTGACCCCCCACCCTGACCGCCTGGGGTCTTTCGCTCAGAAAGTCCAGTACCCAGGCGCTCAGGGCGGAGCTCAGACCTAGCTCGATCAGCTTGTCCACCAGTCTGGTGGGGACTATGGTGTTGAACGCTGAGCTGTAGTCAATGAACAACAGTCTCACATAGCCCCCCTTCTGACGGTCAAGGTGCGAGAGGGTGCTGTGCAGTACCTGGGAGACCGCGTCGTCGGTGGACCTGTTTGTCCTGTATGCAAATTGCATAGGGTCCATATCACTGGGGAGGGAGGCACAAATGTGGTCCTTGACCAGCCTCTCGAAACATTTCATGACCACAGAGGTGAGTGCCACCGGTCTGTAGTCATTTGGACATGCTGGGGAGGGTTTCTTCGGCACAGGGATGATGGTAGACCTCTTGAAGCAGGCAGGGACCACTGACTCCGCCAGTGATTGATTAAATATGACGGTGAACACAGGGGCCAGCTGGTTGGCACAGGTCTTGAGTATACGTCCTGTTATGCCATCTGGGCCAGCAGTTTTATTTTTGTTTTATATTGTTTTATATTTACATTGTTTTATAACGTAACGTGATCGATCACTGACATTGGCTACCTGAACGCACACTGTATTGCTAATCAATAATACTAATCGGCGTTCCCCCGCCGTCCCCATTTCGTCCATAGATGCTCTGTAATAGTCCGGATGCTACGCAGTTTGTTTTATTTCATTCGTATATATACAGCAGAAATGGTGTTTGATATAACGGCGCCAACGTTTAGCCTATTATCTAGCTTCCTGGAAAAAAGACGAGACGAAAAGTGCGATATATCTTATATTCACGACGCTATAAAATGACAACCAACCGATGGATTTTTATTTTATTTAAGCCATTATGAAGGCACGGTTTATGCACTCAAGTGACAATGAGAATGGACAGATAGCAATACAATAAATTATATATATAGCTCTTAGAAAGTACATCGGTTTGTAAACAAACCTGTCCTCTGAGGCATAAATCAGCGCAAGACTGTGGTCGCCAAAGTGTTAATAAGAATAATAATATGTACATCGTGTTTAAAGGATAACTCCACTATTTTGGGAAATTAGCTTATTTAACATCTTCCCTGGAGTTAGACAAGAAGATGCATACCTTTTTTGTCTCTGTGCGTGCATTTTAGCTTTGGGAATAGATGCTCCGTTAGCATAGCTTAGCTTCATCACTGGAAGTGAGGCAGGACAGTAGCCTTACAGTGCCTTACAGTGTATTGGTGGGCTCTAGGTCAACTCCTGAAAAGGGGGTCAATGTCAGACTTTGCAATCAAAAGTTAGGGGGCTAATAATAACCCTTGCCATAATTTCAGTGCGCCCCTAACTTTTGATTGCAAGGTCTGACATTGACCCCCTTTTCAGGAGTTGACCTAGAGCCCACCAAGGTCATGCATATCAAGTTTGGTCAATGTCAGACCTTGCAATACACTGTAAGGCACTGTAAGGCTACTGTCCTGCCTCACTTCCAGTGATGAAGCTAAGCTATGCTAACGGAGCATCTATTCCCAAAGCTAAAATGCACGCACAGAGACAAAAAAGGTATGCATCTTCTTGTCTAACTCCAGGGAAGATGTTAAATAAGCTAATTTCCCAAAATAGTGGAGTTATCCTTTAAAGCCTAGTGGGAAGGGCTATTGGATATAAGAGAGCACTCTTCCGGTGACGGAAGTAGTTGCTACAGCTCCTCCTCCTCTCTGCCTACACCACGCGCCATTCTCTCGTCGTTCTGCTAAACAAAGATTGGTCTGACTCTGAATATGACCACCCCTAGCCTCTCACAGCTTGGTTTGAGATAACTGTCTGTCTGTTTGGTGGACTGCATGAAACCGCCACGGCTGGACCAGGAGCAGAGCTGTTTGGACTGCATGGAAACAAGAGGCGGGAACTAAACACCCACCAACGAGATCTTTCCGACTACGCCTGTTAATGAGAGAATCAAAGGAGTTCGAGAGAGGACCCCGTCACAACCTGCTATCAGAGGAAGAGACAGTCAGAGTGACAAGCAAGATGGCCACAATGATTGATGAAGAGGAGGAAACGGTCGGCGACGGCGTGGATGGACAAGACGAGCATCCATGGCCCTATCTACATAAACTGTTCTCTTTGGCCAGAGTCGACACTGATTCTTATAAAATTAAGTGTCTCCTTTGCCTCCCGCGATCCCATGAAATCTCTGCCTTCAAAAATTCCCCATCGAATTTGAAGAAACATGTCGAGGCAAGTTTGCTAGTTACCTAACGTTTTTCCCGTTTCCCGTTTTATTTCACTTTACTAATGTATCTAGCACAGCACTAAGTTCGTTTTGCTAATGTAGACAACGTTATCGATTCCAGTAATGTTAAAGTCATTAAGAAGATTAACTTGGCTAACCAGCTAAACTAATTATAGCTAACGTTAGCTTACTTAGCAGGATGACACACATTTTCATGATTTGTCCTTGCTAATGTTAGCTCTGTTGTCTAGCCCCTACTAGCCGCCAATATGATAATTTGATTTGATTTTTATTTGTCTCGAACATTGAAACATAAAACCAAGTTCAAAAAACAAAAAGGTAAATAGTCACTGAAAGAGTATTTCCATACAATAAGTGTTTGAGAAGGAACAGGGGGAAGTAAAACAATGTATCAAGCCCTGCCCCTTCCTTACAATATTTGACATTATAATTTAATAAAAATAATATAACAAATAATGAAAAATTCAATAAAAGTAGTTTTTTATATATCCAAATGAGAATGTTTATAGCTACCTTAAAATTTATTGATATTTTTGCTTAATTTTATACTCCCATCCAGACCATTCCAGAGTGATACCCCACAAACTGCAATGCACATACTTTTAAGAGTTGTATGTACTGTAGGTTGCTAATGTCCCTCTAAAATTATAAACACTCTCTAGTCATGAATTATTTTTTAATGTTGCTTGGTAATTTTTTTTTTATTGCCGGAAACATAATTTGTGCAGATTTTAATTTTGATTAAGTCCATGCATTTTATTGTTTGACTCCTTACAAACAGACTATTTGTGTGATCTAAATATCTACCATGATGTACTATCTGTATGGCTCTTTTTTGCAATGTGCATATATTTTGTAAGTTGATTTTATAAGTATTTCCCCAGGTTTCAACACAATATGATAGATATGGTACAATGAGTGTGCAATATAATGTATATATAGAGTTTTCTGATTCAGGATATATCTAGTCTTGCCCAGTATACCAATACTTCTCGCTAACTTTGAACACAAATATTTTATATGGGGTTTCCAGCAGAGTTTGTGGTCTATTAAAATAATGACACACGTTAGCTAGCTAGGTACACTAATCTATACTGTTGGGTTAACACACTCTCCCTCTTACATTGTTGGATAAAAAAATGGTAGACCAGGGGTATCAAACTTATTTAATTTTGGGCAGAGTGGTTAGATTGCAGCAGCTAATTTCACTAATTAGTGCACCTTCTTGGTTGTGGAGGTGAGCTAATTCGTGAAATCAGCTGGTGTATGGTATATGTTGAACACAAACCAGCATACACTTGGACCAAAATAGAATTAGTTTGACACTGTTGTGGTAGACAAAAAAAGCTAAGAAAACAAAATGTAATGTTTATTTTATCTTGGTCTGACCATTAAAGTAACTTTAATTGAAAGTGTTTAAAACTATTTTATTTTTGTTTTGCAGAGAAAACACCCACATCAGCTGGAGAATTATTCCAAACTGACTTCTGCTTCACAGAAAAGAAAGCTGGAGACCAGTCACACCTCCAACAGCAAGCAACTGAAGCTGGACAGCTTACCACCCAAGCATGTGACTCAGGCCACTGTGGACAAAGCTGTGTTAAGATACATAGTTCAAGGACTCCAACCGTATAGTGTTGTTGAGTTGCCATCATTCAAAAACCTGATAAATGGTTTGCGACCAAGCACTAACGTCATTACGAGGCCCACTGTCCGCTCGAAGATCAGCAAAGCTGCTCAAATCATGAAAGAGAAAGTCACTGCTGCTATGAGTGAAGTTGAATGGATTGCGACAACAGATTGCTGGACAGCCCGACGAAGAAGTTTCATTGGGGTAACCGCTCACTGGATCGACACTGAAAGCTTGGAAAGGCGTTCTGCTGCACTTGCCTGCAGAAGACTGAAGGGCTCCAATACGTTCAATGTTTTGGCCAGTGCCTTAAACGACATTCACTTACAGTACAAAATCCGCAACAAGGTTGTCTGCACTACCACAGACAGTGGATCCAACTTTGTGAAGGCTTTCAGGGTTTTTGGAGAGGAAAACAACAATGAGAACAGCAGAGAAGTGAGTGGAACAAGAGAAGAGCTGGAAACTGACCATGAAGAAGAAGATGACCATGATGAGGGAACTGAAGATGTGGAATTCCAAGATGCCTCAACACTCCTGCAACAGGATGACGGCTTTGAATACCAACTACCAAAACATCAAAGGTGTGCCTGCCACATCCTTAACTTGGTGTCAACTGTCGATGCTCAAAAAGCCCTATCAAAGCAGGATGCCTACAAGAAGCTCTTCAGGTCTAGCTTCGCCAAGTGCCAAGGTTTATGGAACCGAAGCGGCAGATCAGCTCTGGCAGCTGAGGCTGTTGAAGCAGAAAGCAGGCTTCAGCTGATAAGGCCCAACCAAACCCGTTGCAATTCAACGTTCATGGCTGTTGAGAGAATCCTCCAAATCTGTAAGGAAGCAGGAGAAGATGCGATCAGGAGTATCTGCACTGCTCTTGATGTTCGAATATAAGTCGTGTTTCTCCTCTAAATTGTGTTTAGCAACAAAATATTGATGTACTGTATCAAGTCAAACATACAATACAAGATAAATATATACAAAATATAATAGTAAAAATGATGAATATAACTCTCTCTGAGCATTTTGAGCATCTATGTTAAAACCACCCTCTTTTCTTCCACACCCTTCCTCTCCTTCTCCACCTCCCCCCCCCCCCCCCCCCCCCCCACACACACCATCGCTCTATCTGTTTTATTGGAGTATCCTTTAGGGAGCGTGGCTGAGGATGAGGAAGGAGGTGTTTGAAAGTATACAGTATGTCACATTAACGTAACAAGTCGGTACTTGTTTCTCTCTCTTTTTCTCTCAGGTTTAATAAGGCAGAATTTGCGTTCTTGTCCGAGTGGGCCACCACGATGAGTCCGATTGCAAAAGCGCTGAACATTCTGCAGGCTGAGACCAATGCACATCTGGGATGGCTGCTGCCAACACTCGAGCAGTTGAGCGTGAAACTTGAACGAAGCAAGCGCTCGCTCAAATACTGTGGTGTACTGGTGGATGCCCTTCAACGGTGAATCAAGTCCCGCTTCAAAGACATATATCAAGATCCCGAAATCATCGCAGCTGCCATCCTGCTCCCAAAATTCCGGACCTCCTGGACAAAAGATGAAAACCTCATCAAAAAGGGTAGGTTAACAGAAACAGCATACTTTTATAATGCATTCAAGAGTTTCTTATTCATGCACACCCATGCTTGTGGTTAAAAACTGTACTTGAACCTGATTAGCATTTGTACAGATATTTATGGGTATGCATATGCTGTATTTTGTTCTCTTTATTTACCTCAATCTTTATATCTGTTCTCCCTAACCCCCCCCCCCCCTCTCTCTCTCAGGTCTGGACTACATCAAACTCCAATTGGAGCCCCTGGAGTGCCCACTGGAACCACACACCAGTTCGTCTGATGAAGACGATTTCTTTTCCTCTCTCAAGTCTACAACTGCTCACGACGCCAGCAAGCAGCTGGATGGGTATCTGGCCTGTGCGACAGACACTACCAGGGAGTTACTACAGTCGTTCCCGGCTGTTTGCAACCTCTCCATCAGGACCAACACACCTCTTCCCGCATCAGCAGCCTGTGAAAGGCTCTTAAGCATTGCAGGACTGCTATTCAGCCCCAGAAGGGCAAGACTAGACTCAAATCAGTTTGAGCATCAGCTACTGCTGAAGTTAAACCAAAGGTTTTACAGTTTGGAATAAATGCAGCTACTGCTGAAGTTAAACCAAACGTGTTACAGTTGAGTAAATACAGCTACTGCTGAAGTTAAACCAAAAGTTGTACAGTTGAGTACTGTAATTTTTGCACTATAAGCCGCACCTGAATATAAGCCGCAGGGTAAAAAAATGGGGGGGGGGAAGGCGCGGCTTATAGTCCGAAAATTTCGGTAAATACAGCTACTGCTGAAGTTAAACCAAAAGTGTTACAGTTGAGTAAATACAGCTACTGCTGAAGTTAAACCAAAAGTTTTACAGTTGAGTAAATACAGCTACTGCTGAAGTTAAACCAAAAGTTTTACAGTTGAGTAAATACAGCTACTGCTGAAGTTAAACCAAACGTTTTACAGTTGAGTAAATACAGCTACTGCTGAAGTTAAACCAAAAGTTTTACAGTTGAGTAAATACAGAATAATGGAGTATCCTGAATAATATCACAAAATTAACCAGCATACTGAATTATCCTAAATAATATTATCACCTTATAGTGTTGTTGAGTTGCCATCATTCAAAAACCTGATAAATGGTTTGCGACCAAGCACTAACGTCATTACGAGGCCCACTGTCCGCTCGAAGATCAGCAAAGCTGCTCAAATCATGAAAGAGAAAGTCACTGCTGCTGTGAAGTTGAATGGATCACGACAACAACAGATTGCTGGACAGCCCGACGAAGAAGTTTCATTGGGGTAACCGCTCACTGGATCGACACTGAAAGCTTTGAAAGGTGTTCTGTTGCACTTGCCTGCAGAAGACTGAAGGGCTCCCATACTTTCAATGTTTTGGCCAGTGCCTTAAACGACATTCACTTGGAGTACAAAATCTGCATTATGCTGTGGTTAATATTGTGATATTATTCAGGGTATACGTATTCTGTCTTTAATATTGTGATATTATTGGGGGGCGGAGCCAGGCATTCATGGAATAGGACGTGTTTCACGAGAGCTCCCTACTAACGTGCTAAAATACATTTTTCACCCCATTAGTCTTTATTACATTTTTATTTGTTATTGATTTTCTTGTTGATTCATCGAGGGTCAACTACTCTCGTCAACTTTTTTCAACTTTTTGCGGTGTTAATGGAGACCCGAGCCATGAGTACGCCAGCCGGCAAACTATCACCGAAACCATCCTCGCCTTCACCCGAAATCAGTGAAATAAGTGAAGCTGTTCTCTCGGTCATGACCAAACTCCATGCAGACTTTGAAGTACGCTTCACTGACGCGAAAAAAAAAAGCACAGGCGGAATTCTTTGATACTCTTCATCGGGCAGTGACGGAGGAAATTAGGTTGGCGGTCGACCTGTTGAGAGAGAAGATGGAGTCACTACACGCTACCTCCACGGCTAATGCTAACGAACTAGCTTCGCTAACGGCACAGGCCTCGCAACAGGGCGAGAGGATGGCGTGTCTGGAGAGCTCCCTGCTGGCTAGGAAGGCTGACGTTTCCAAACTCCAGACGGTAATTGTTGAAATGCAGTCGCGGGAGGCGTGAATATTAAAGGCAACCAACTTGTGTTCGGCTTTTCTCTGATTGGCCGCGACCCCCCGCCCCCACGCGCAAGCAAGCGGCAGCCCCTCCCACGTCCCAAATGAAACCCAAGGAGCTAGCGGCAGCGCGGGCAACCAACTTGTGTACCACTACCAACCAACTTAAGCTGCTGTACCAACCAACTTGTGTTCAGCTGCGGTAGCAGTGGAGCGCTGCTGACTGATTATTATGTTTCGCGTTTTTAACAACCAACTACCAGATTCACTCGTCACTGTACATCACCTCTGAAGTATAAACAAAGCCCATACAGTTATGAAATGCGCTGAACTAGAAAGCGTAACGTTATTATGTTTCGCGTTTTTAACAACCAACTACCAGATTCACTCGTCACTGTACATCACCTCTGAAGTATAAACAAAGCCCATACAGTTATGAAATGCGCTGAACTAGAAAGCGTAACGTTATTATGTTTCGCGTTTTTAACAACCAACTACCAGATTCACTCGTCACTGTACATCACTTCAGCTCCAGCTCAGCAGCGGCGGTGCTCCGTTGAAGCCCTTCAATGACAGAGCTCTCATATTTTGCGAATGCATAAACTATATCTTATCTGTGTCTAATATGGCTGTCGCTTATCAATGACTTCGCGACAGCCATATTAAACACTCACTGTACATCAGTGAGTGTAACGTTATATGTTATTTCGCCCGTGGAGGCTGCTGAAGCGCCAGCGGGACGACGCAGTGGTTTTTCCCCGGCTTCCGTGCGCCGCCCGCGGCTTGATCCAGCTTCAGCAGCAGCAGCGGTGGTGCTCCGTTGAAGCCCTTGTCATTGAAGTGGGTGGTGGCACTAACAGCGCTCTCATATTTTGCGAATGCATAAACTATATCTTAAATTATGGCTGTGTCTAATATGGCTGTCGCTTATCAATGACTTCGCGACAGCCATATTAGACACATAGCCATAATTTAAGATATAGTTTATGCATTCGCAAATATGAGAGCTCTGTCATAGCCTTTAGCAGTTGATCCATAGTACTTCGTATCTTTATTTGTTCCTGCTCTACCTGGTGTAAGCTTGGCTATGTGTTCTGTCTGTCCTGTCTGTCCCTCTCTCCTAGAAAGGTTAACTCTGTTAGAGAGTCGTGTCCTTGAACTTGAGTCAGGAAAACAGTTAGCTTTAGACGTCTCGGACACTATAGGCTTTTCTGAGGAGCCTCTAGCGAGGTCTTCTCGTCTGGAGAGTCCCAGACATAGTGCTCAGGACAAGGCCTTTGCGCCCATTACGGAGCGGCAGTGTAACCGCTCGGCCTCGGCCTCAACAGCACCTGCTCCGCAACATGATTTTACACGTGTTGCGGGTTCCGGTCCCAGTACGCAGCGGCTTCCACTGCAACCCCGTCTTCCCGTCCTTGTGATTGGCGACTCCATCACCCGGCATATTATGCTAGATAAGCCAGCCGAGATCAAATGTTATGGGGGAGCCAGAGCTACCGACATTGAAGCCAACCTGAGATTTCTGGCGAATAGCATAGTCGAGGCAAAAGGTAACCCACATATCCCACCCACTGAAGATAAATTCGACCATATTGTTATACACGTCGGAAATAATGACTGTAGGATGAAAGTCTCTGAGGTCACAAAGATCAACATATTTAGGCTTTCTGACCTCGCCAGAAAGATGAGTCGGCATCGAGTAATCTTCTCTGGCCCCCTGCCTGTAAACCGGCATGATGATGAGTTCGTGAGTAGGACAGCTTCTCTACACCGATGGCTGGAAAAATACTGTAAAGAACAGGGCTTAGGGTTCGTGGATAATTGGTCCTCTTTCTGGGGGCGCCCTGGCTTGCTGAGAAAGGACGGCGTGCATCCTACCATGCAAGGCGCCTCTCTCTTATCTCGCAATATAGACAAGATTATAGCTTCGGGCTGACAGCCACCCCACAAGCATGCCAGGGTGCAGGCTCTTAGCGAGCCTGCTAGTCATGCTAAACTGATGGACCCTGCCAATCCTTATACCTTTCTTGCTCGGTCCCTCCTCCACCAGGCTCCCCACTCCTCTCTTTCTATCTCTACCCCTAAACCTGTATACCCAATCAAAACTAGAATATCCCGTTACGCTCCGCTTTACCCAGCTCATCCTTGTGCGATAAACCATGCCAACTTAATTGCGATTAAACCTACCCGCATGGCTGAAAACCGCGCTGCTAAGTATACAGAGTGTGTGAAGGTTGGCCTTATCAACATCCGCTCTATGCCAACCAAAGCTCTTTTGGTAAATGAACTGATAACAGACCATAGTCTCGACCTATTGGGCCTCACTGAGACATGGCTTAAACCTAATGACTTTCTGCCCTTAAACGAGGCCTCACCCCCTAATTTTAGTAGCTCCCACATCGCACGCACCTCCAAGAAAGGAGGCGGAGTTGCTCTAATTTATGACTCTAAGCACAACTTTACATCCGACGCAAACTGTAAGTTTTCCTCGTTTGAGGTGCTCCTGTTGCATCCCTCTCCACCCAACAGAAAGTGTGGCGGTCTGATTCCTACCTCCACTGCATCCTTTGTAATGGCTGTCCTATACCGCCCCCCAGGCCCTTACACCCTCTTCCTAGATGAATTTTCAACTTTCATCTCTGAGCTTGTTATGCGCTCAGATAACATTTTAATTGTTGGTGATTTTAACATTAATTCCAATAAAACTCTAGATCCCCTAAATAAGGCTTTTACCGACATCATTGACTCTGTCGGTCTCATTCAAATCATTGACCAACCCACTCACAGTGGTGGGAACACCCTTGACCTAGTCCTAGCCCGCGGTCTCACTGTGTCAAATTTGACCGTCTCCCCCTATGTTCCTGCTCTCTCAGACCACTACCTCATCAAATTTCAAATTGATCTGACGGTTTCTCGCCCAGACAGTGTCCCAATTCTAGTTAACTGCCTACCAGACACCCTCTCTCTCTCTTCCTCTCTTACTCTGGCCCCCTTGATCTCTTTACAGACAAACTTAATGCCGCCCTTCGTAGCACGCTCGACATTGTCGCTCCCCTTAAACCTAAAATTAAACGTGCTCAGCAAAAACTAACTCCCTGGTTTACGGAGGAAACGCGCTCCTTTAAAAAGGCTTGTCGCAAACTTGAACATAAATGGCGTTCGACCAAACTCGAAGTATTCCGCCTCGCCTGGAATGATAGTTTACGTAACTACAAAAAGGCACTCTCACTTGCCAAAACCTCTTATTTTTCCAGGCTCATAAATGACAACTCAAAGTTTCTGTTTGACACAGTTGCAAAACTTACGCAGAAACAACCAAGTGCCCTAAACCATGCGTTCTCGGCTAACGAATTCATGACATTTTTTACCAAGAAAATTGACCTCATTAGAGATGAAATTGTTGCTTTACTCAACAATCAGAGTCCCTCCCAACCTTTGACGGGCATTCCCCCTGACTTTGATTCCAGTCATACGCTATGCTGCCTTGAAAACGTCTCACTTAGTGCCCTCTCTAAACTGGTTGGCGCGGCTAAACATTCAACCTGTCTGTTTGACCCTCTCCCAGCAACTCTCATCAAAAAACTCTTCCCAACTCTAGGCCCTGCCCTACTCAATATCTTCAACACCTCTTTGTCTACTGGCGTGGTGCCCCTGGCCTTTAAATCAGCCGTCATTAAACCACTACTTAAAAAACCGAACCTCAACCCTCTAATCTTGAAAAATTACAGACCTATCTCCAATCTTCCATTCCTATCTGTTATGTTCAGTGGTTCAATTATGAGTTGAGTCCTTGCTCATGAACACCAGTACTTTATTTTACTACCACAGCACAAGTTACATGTTATCTCCAGATGGTCGTTCTTACTTCCTGGATGTTCTACTTATCAGAGCCTATCATACTGACACCTAGTGGTGCAAAGTAATCATAACATCCTTAATCATCACATCCCCCTTTCTCTGTAAACGGTAGAAAAACTAAATTACAGGTGTCAGGTATCTTAACCATTTTTTCTTTAACACATCATTTTAACCAATTACCATATTAACATAATTAATACATACTACACTATATATATAAAATCTTTCTATCACACTTTTTCTATTTTTTTTCTTTTTTTTTTTTTTGCTTTCTTCATTTTTTTTTTTTTTACAAATCCAGTCTTTCAGGCTTTCTGATTTCTCTTGCACTTCTTCTTAAGACAGGTTCACCTGGACTGTTGTCAGGGTTATAGTCTGTCAGAGGTGGAGAGACGGACTCAGACTCAGTGTGGGCTTCACTGAGCTCTCGAACAGTCCCTTGTGTTTTCAGAAGACTGCGATGGTTACGTCTGAAGATATGACCTTCCTCTGTTCTCACAGTGAAAGACCGTGGAGCTACTTCTTGAAGAACAGTGGCTTTTGTCTTCCATCCATCAGGATCTTCAATCCTAACTGTATCGTTGCTTGATAGTGGTGGAAGCTGCTTGGCTGTTCTGTCATAGAATGACTTCTGTTTCATCTTCTGTTGTTGTAGCTTTTGTTCCAACTTTGGATGTTTCTTTTTCTTTGAGTAACTCGGCAGTGTGGTACGCAGCTTTCGATTCATCAGCAGCTCAGCAGGTGACAGTCCGCAAGCGAGGGGTGATGCTCTGTAGCTCAGAAGAGCAAGGTAGGGATCTGAGTCACTGTCAGCAGCTTTCTTCAGGAGCTGCTTGAGGATGTGGACTCCTTTTTCAGCTTTTCCATTTGACTGTGCATACAGAGGACTAGATGTCACATGCTTGAAGCCGTACCGTTTTGCAAATTCCTGCCACTCTCTGCTCTTAAAGCATGGCCCGTTGTCACTCACCACTGTGTTTGGTATACCGTGTCTGGCGAAGATCGATTTTGTATGTGTTATAACACAGGTTGATGATGTATTTGATAGCAATGCCATTTCAGGGAAGTTTGAGTGATAGTCAATGACCACTACATAGTCTTTACCCTTGAGATTAAACAAATCCATTCCTACTTTATCCCATGGTGCTGATGGGACATCAGCTACCATCATAGGCTCTTTGGTTTGCTTGTTCCTATGTCTCTGGCATGTTTCACATCCACTTATCAGTCTCTCAATGTCTTTGTTGATCCCAGGCCAGAAGACTGCGTTTCTCGCTCTTCTCTTGCATTTCTCGACACCGAGATGACCTTCATGGATCCTCTGTAGTATGTCCCTTCTCAATTCTTGTGGAATGACAATTCTATTTGTCCTTAGCAACGGTCCATCAACAACACTCAGTTCACCTCTGATGTCGTGGAACAGTGGACAGGAACCTACAGGCCATCCATTTTGCATGTTTCCAATGATACATTGCAGCTCTGTGTCTTTTGCTGTTTCTTCAGCTATTTGTCTGGACTTTGTGTCTGATACAGGAAGCGCAGCAGCCACCATGTTGACATGGTTTTGAACATCTTCTTCAGTCGTGCTCACACCTTTCCCTGTGGGTGCCCGTGAGAGCGCATCGGCGAGTATCAGGTGTTTTCCTGGTGTGTAGATCAGCTCAAAGTCGTATCTCTGCATTTTCATCATCATGCGCTGAATCCTTGGCGACATTTCATTTACGTTTTTTTTTATGATTGCAACCAAAGGACGATGATCTGTCTCTACAGTGAAGGAGGGTAGGCCATATATGTAGCTGTGAAACCTCTCTAGGCCAAACACTAACCCTAGGCATTCTTTTTCGATTTGTGCATATCTACACTCTGTCTCTGTCATGGACCTGGATGCATAGGCCACTGGTTTCCAATGCTCACCTTCAGCCTGTAGGAGTACTCCTCCAATTCCGTCCTTGGAGGCATCCGTCGACACTTTGATCCTCTTCGTCGAGTCATAGAATGCCAACACAGGTGCAGTTGTCAGTGTCTCTTTGAGCCTCTGCCACTCATGCTCATGTTTGGATGCCCATTTGAACTCATCCCCTTTATGCAGGAGCTCACGAATACAGGCTGTCTTTGCAGATAGGTTAGGAATGAATTTACCTATGAAGTTGACCATTCCCATGATGCGTAGCACACCTGTCTTGTCTGTGGGCCTTGGCATGTTGTGTATGGCATTGACTTTTTCCTGGTCAGCCTGGACACCTTGTGCAGAGAGCTTGTCTCCAAGGAAGACAATTTCTTGAGCTCCAAACTGACATTTGCTCTTGTTGAGCTTTAGTCCAAACTTTCGTATCCTCTCCAGCACGTTGGTCAGTCTCTTATTGTGTTCTTGGACTGTGGAGCCCCAGACGATGATGTCATCAACATAGGCTCGAACTCCATCCAGCCCTTCGATGATGTGTTCCACTGCTCTGTGAAATATTTCAGATGCTGAACAGATTCCAAAAGGCAGTCTGAGGAAGCAATATCTGCCGAAAGGTGTATTAAAGGTGCAGTACTTGGTGCTGCTTTCATCCAATTTCAGCTGCCAGAAGCCTTGTGTTGCGTCAAGCTTTGTGAAGTATCTGGCACCAGCCATCTCACTGGTGATTTCCTCACGCTTGGGTATCTGGTAGTGTTCCCGCTTTATGTTTTCATTCAGATCTTTTGGGTCCATACATATTCTCAGGTCACCATTTTTTCTCTTCACGCACACCATAGAATTGAGCCATTCTGTTGGTTCCTCTACCTTCTGTATCACCCCCAGCACTGTCATCCTGTCCAGTTCTTTTTTAACACGGTCTCTCAGTGGTGCCGGAACTCTTCGTGCAGCATGCACCACTGGCTGTGCATTTGCTTTCAGCTGGATTTTATATGTGAATGGCAATACACCAAAACCCTTGAAGACATCTGCAAAGTTCTGTACTATTGAGTCAACAGAGTCACTTGGTGTACTCACAGTTGTGTTGATGCGATACACTCTTTTCACCAGCTCCAGGTCTTCACAGGCTTTATCACCCAGCAGTGAATCAAGTCCTTCAGCAACAACAGAAAAGAATAGGTGATGCACTTTTTCTTTCACTGTTACATTCAGCGTGCATGTGCCTAGACAGTCAATCCTCTGTCCATTGTAGTCTTTCAGTGCAAGTGTTTTCTTTCTTATATTTGGCTTATCTTTCATTTCTTTGATGTCAGACATGCTGATCAAGTTGGCTTTTGCTCCAGTGTCCAATTTCATTGTGACTAGAGTCCTGTTTATCCACAGTGGTGCCATCCATTTATCTTCTCCAATAGCATTCACTTCACTGTTCACTGTGGCAACAAAACATTTCTCATTCTCTGAGTCACTCAGATCAGTGTCCTCCACTCTGTTTACACATCTTCATGTCCCCCTCTCTTTTCCTTTTGCGAAGCACTGTGTAGCAAAGTGGTTGCTCCCCTGGCAATTAAAGCATTTCTTACCAAAGGCTGGACACTGCCTTGGCTTGTGCTGCGAGCCACAGCGCTTGCAGCTGAACACTCTGTCGTCCGTCCGCTGTGCAGGCCGTGTCTTTGTGTGTCTTTTTCCTGTGCTTGAAATGGCACCCACATCTGCACCATGACCCACATTTTCTGTGCCTGCTGCCATCTCACCGAATGTCCTCACATGCATATGGGACAGCTCACTCGCATGGCAGATCTTGATGGCCCCTTCTAGTGTCAGCTCTGTTTCCCTTAGTAGCCTTTCTCTGACCTTTTTATCCTCCACTCCAAAAACAATCTGGTCTCTGGTCAAGGAATCCCTCAGTGTTGAAAAGTTGCATGAATGTGCTTTAAGCTTCAGGTCAGTCAGAAAAACATCAAAAGGTTCCCCTTGTTGTTGTATCCGACAACGAAACACATATCTCTCATATGTTTCATTCTTTTTTGGAGAGCAATGAGCATCAAATTTCTCAAACACTTTATCCAAATTTATGTTATCCGCTTCCTCTTCATACACAAATGTATTGTACACTTCTATGGCCTGTGGTCCTGCTATTGTTAGAAGTAATGCTACCTTCCTGGAATCCAACTTGTTTTCCAGTCCCAAGGCCACAAGGTATAGCTGGAACTGCTGTTTGAAGGTACGCCAGTTGCTGTCGACATTTCCAGTTAGTTTCAAACTCTCCGGTGGCTTTAAGGAATCCATGCCACCTGTCACAATGTAGTTTTTACTCCTGGTACCATGTTTTGTTCAGTGATTCAATTATGAGTTGAGTCCTTGCTCATGAACACCAGTACTTTATTTTACTACCACAGCACAAGTTACATGTTATCTCCAGATGGTCGTTCTTACTTCCTGGATGTTCTACTTATCAGAGCCTATCATACTGTATTTTACTACCACAGCACAAGTTACATGTTATCTCCAGATGGTCGTTCTGACTTCCTGGATGTTCTACTTATCAGAGCCTATCATACTGACACCTAGTGGTGCAAAGTAATCATAACATCCTTAATCATCACACTATCCAAAGTGTTAGAACGGATCGTCGCAACTTACTGACCATTTATCAAACAATAATCTTAATGAATCATTTCAATCTGGCTTTAGAGCCTTACACTCCACCGAAACGGCGGTTACCAAAGTAACAAATGACTTACTGCTCTCTCTTGACTCAAACCTCACTTCTGTGCTCTTATTGCTTGATCTCAGTGCAGCCTTTGACACTATCGATCACTCTCGATTCTTCTAGGCCGGCTTGAGAATCATGTTGGCATTCGGGGTCTCGCACTAGCTTGGTTTAAATCCTATTTAACTGATAGAACACACTGCGTGGTCTATAATGATTTAACATCTGATACCCTCCCAGTGCAATGTGGTGTCCCACAAGGCTCTGTCCTGGGCCCTTTGCTATTTTCGATTTACATGCTACCCCTCGGTGATATCATTCGCAAATTTGGCATAAACTTTCATTTTTACGCTGATGACACCCAATTATATATACCTATTAAGCCAAATGATTCCTCCCAACTACAAAACCTTGAGGCCTGCTTGCCGTCAAAAAATGGATGTCGCAAAACTTTCTACTCCTTAATGCAGATAAAACTGAGATGTTAATTGTTGGCCCCCCAAACCACAGAGGCCTGTTTCAGGACATCTCCCTCAACTTTGATACCTGTCATATATCCCAGAGCTCCACCATAAAAAACCTCTGAGTCATTTTTGATTCCTCCCTCTCATTTAATGCACATATAAAAAATGTCACCAAAATTGCATTCTTCCATCTTCGTAATATCGCAAAAATACGCCCCATTTTAACTCTGGCTGATGCTGAAACCCTGATTCATGCTTTTGTCTCATCACGTCTGGACTACTGTAATGCACTTTTTTCAGGCCTACCTAATTCAAGCATCAAAAATCTTCAACTCGTGCAAAATGCGGCTGCACGGATACTAACTAGAACTAGAAAATTTGATCACATCACACCAGTTTTGTCCGCCCTACATTGGCTTCCTATCCAAGCCCGTTCTGACTTTAAAGTGCTACTCCTCACCTACAACATTTTAAATGGGCTTGCACCGCTCTATCTATCCGATCTCATCTCCCGATACTCGCCCGCTCGTGCTCTGCGCTCACAAAATGCGGGGCTTCTATCGACCCCTAGGGTTAAAAAGAAATCCGCCGGCCACAGAGCCTTTGTCTACCGCGCTCCCTACCTGTGGAACAAATTACCTGCCGTCATCAGGGGCGCCTGCTCTGTCGAAGCTTTTAAATCCCTGCTTAAGACTCATCTTTTCTCTCTCTCCTTCAACCTACCTTGATCTCACCTGGTCGGGGACTGACCTTTAGATTAATCTGTGTAGTTTAGTTATGGTACAGGGTACTACATGGTACCACTGGGTAGTTTACTATAGGGTAGTTTAGTTAGGGTACAGGGTACTACATGGTACCACAGAGTACTACATGGTACTGCATGGCACTACAGGGTACTACATGGCTCTACATGGCACTACAGGGTACTACATGGTACCACAGGGCACTACAGGGTACTACATGGCACTACAGGGTACTACGGGGTACTACATGGCACTACGGGGTACTATAGGGTACTACATGGCACTACAGGGTACTACATGTCTGCTCCTTTGCAGCACCACAAACATGGGAACTCTCTAACTCTTCCCCCCCCCCCCTCCCTCCCCCCCCCCCTCCCTCCCCCTTCTCTCTGAGTGCCCGTCTCCTGGCGCTGACTAAGGTGATGGATGCCTCGGGGTCTTGGCCAAGATTGTAGTGTCTGCTCTACATGCACCTCCGAGGCCTTGCATCAGTTATTCACCGCCGTCTGTCCGTGGTCCTGTCAACTGATTAACAGTATTAACAGACTGTTAACAGATTAACAGTCAACGCGGTTTCATTGCTGGGTTAAGTACTTCTATTCTATTCACATAATACGCTTACTTCATATATCTACTCCATTCACATATATGCCTACCACTTGTATCTATTGCTATGTCCGCCTACTACAATCTCATGAGCTGTCTAACGCCTGTCCCGTCTCCCTGTCTTCCTATGACTTGCTGTCCTGGAGTGTTGACCGGAGTGTTGGACGTCCCGTGACGAAGGCCGGGAGATTGCGACCCCCTCTGCGTGCCCCCCTGTCTCCGGAGGTCTCGTAGTGGTGACCGGAGTGCCGGATGTCCCGCGATGATGTCGGGGAGTTCGCGACCCTCTCTGCGCCACCCCTATCTCCCTGTCTCCGGCTGTCCCTGAGCAACGACCAGAGTGTTGAATGTCCCGTGACTAAGACGGGGAGGACGTGACCCTCTTTGCGCCGCCCCTGTGCCTCAAATAGATCCGCTATCAACTCTATCTTTAATCTTTCAAAATGTTCAGTGCTATCGCTATTAGCTCTATCTTTAATCTTTCAAAATGTACAGTTGCTATTGCATGCACTCATCTGTGTTTCACCACACACATGAGTGCATGCTTACCAACTGTCCGTCTGCAACACTACTATCACCAACATCTAAGAAGGGAGATCCCCCCTTGAATGGCCCTTCTAAGGTTTCTCTCCTCCACACTGCCTGTGGAGCTTTTTTCCCTATTGTTAGGTTTTAGTGAGTTTTTCCTTACCTTCGCGTGGGGTATGTCTGGGAGTGCTTGCATTCTTTCATTTATTTGCATTCATCTAAACATTTTTGGACCTTATGGTGTTCTTGTTCTGTTCTTGACTTATTGTTATGTTTTCTTCTTGACTTGTTTAAAGAAGACCTGTACGGCCCATGGGGACATTAACGTGTGTTGTCGGGCCCTATAAATAAATTTGATTTGAATTTGATTTAGTAGTGACGCGTGAATCGATAGTCCTAACAGTGTTTATTATTAAGAGTCAGATAGTCCGCACAGTGTTTATAGTCCTAACAGTGTTTATTAGTGAGAGTCAGATAGTCCTAACAGTGTTTATTATTAAGAGTCAGATAGTCCTAACAGTGTTTATTATTAAGAGTCCTAACAGTGTTTATTATTAATTAACGTCATAAACCAACTACCAGATTTATTTTGCACCAGGGAACTTGAAGGTTCCTGCCGCTTGTGCTAGCGGCAAAAGGGGGCGGGCTAGCGGCGTGGGGTCGTGGCCAATCAGAGAAAAGCTGAAAACAAGTTGGTTGCCTTTAATATTCACGCATCCCGGAGGGCAGTGAGGGAGGTCGTCCCTCGGAGACCATGCCGGAGTTGTTGCAAAAGATCCTGGGGGAGGATGTCCTCCCCAGCCCACCTGTGTGCGAGTCGGCTTACAGAGCGGGCAAGGCCAGTCCTGGAGGGAACAAGGGGCCGAGGCCCATCATTGTTAAGCTAAACAGGCTACAACAGAGGGAGCTCATCATGCGGTCAGCCCATGCCAGGAGAGGTGAACTCAGTCTCGGCGATCACAAAGTGGCCATTTTCGAAGACTTTACGCCGGAGGTTCAAGCACAGAGAGGCGAATACAAAGTGGTCATGGCCAGGCTATGAAAATTGGGCCTGAGGCCTACGCTGATCTTCCCCGCAAGATTATCTGTGCTGCTTAAGGGCGATGAACCGTAGACCGAGACCGTAGCTTAATAACTGTGTCGGGTGAGTGACGTGACGATGTGGGCCTAATACATTGATATGGCTGAATAATCACAAATGTCTAATATCATGCCCCAAACAGGCTAACTAGCCCTTGCCCATCCAAACTAGCGGGGCATCCTAATGACTTCTGTTACTTGCTAATGCTGACCTCGTGGTCGTACATGTGTGTCGCCTCTATTAATGCTAGCGAGCTAGCTGGACAATGTACATAATAGATGCTAGCGGGGTAGCTGGATTCATCACTAGCTGATGCGCTAGCCTCGGGCTAACTAGCATGCTATATCTATCGCCCTTACCGGGACATTCGAGACCCGTTAATGTTTACATATTTTTGTTGTTGCTGTTTAAATAACATCTGTTTGCACAATTTAACTGTGATCGGGTCCTGCCTTAACTAACTTCTTGTATGCTTTAATTTTTTATATCCATTTGTATTTGAGTGTCGGGAGTGGGACGCTAAAAGCTGATCATACAGGAGCAACGCACTGTGGTAACCGGAGGTTTACATATATTTTTTTTATTGTTGCTGTTTAAATGACATCTGTTTGCGCAATTTAACTGTGATCGGGTCCTGCCTTAACTAACTTCTTGTATGCTTTAATTTTTTATATCCATTTGTGCTGAAGCATTGGGACGGTGATACGCAGATTCAGAAGTAGTTGGTTACAGGGATGGCGTTGAGTTATTATATAATAATAGCAAATTTTTCCCCTATGGTTGGCTCATATTAGGGCCAATGTTCACGTTTGTTTTCACTAGTAATACCTTTGGTTGATCTGTTTTGTTGTGTTTCTATGTCTTGTTATTTTGTTTAGACTGGGTTTGACCAGATTTGAGCCTTAGGCTCAGGTCATTGAATGTCGGGTTATATATATATAATATATAATATCAGGTTGTGTCAGGTATAGCTTATTACTACCTCCGAGTTAATGAAGGTGTTTACTCCTATTCTTATATCGGAATTTTGTCATTTCCAGCCTATGTGCCTGACCAGAGGGACTGTGAAATGCTTGCACCTTGACCAATAACTTTATTGTTTTTTGTGTTTCTTAGACTAGTGGGGGGTTTAATCAGGGTTTTATCTAGAGAGGGGGTCGGAGTGAAGAGCGTCTTATTGGATCCATGATTCCAGTGGGAAACGGTAGGAAGATGACCATCCTTAGCGGATGGATCATAGGGAGGGGATTGGAGAGTGGGTATAGGAAGGTTAATATTAGGATGGGTGGGTTAGTGTATAGAGTAGAAGTAGGGAGGGTTGTAACTGGGGTCGTATATTTCTGTGTTTTCTGTACTGTTGTCCTGTATGTGTGTAATTGTTCCTCCTCTGAACTCTTGGGATTGACCGTCTGGGCCCGCCTGGATCAGCGCCTCTGTCCTCAGCCTGGCTGCACTGGTATGTTCTCTACACATTTAGCCAAATTCTACCATGGCTAAATTGAATATCTTAATTTGGAATGCAGGAGGCCTTAACACCCCACACAAGCGTACCAGTGTCCTTTGGTTATTGAAGAGAAGAAGTATTGACATTGACTAATATTTTTGATAATTTCGACATCTCATTGGTTCCCCTAGCTCTCTCAGACCACAAGGGGATTTCCCTTATAGCAACCTTTGGCAAGCTCTCCACAAGAGCTCCCAGATGGCGTTTTAACTCAACCTTATTAAAAAGCGATGATTTCAGAAGTAAACTAGTTACAGTCGAAGACCCTAGGGTCCTGTGGAACGCGTTAAAGGGATTTATCAGAGGTCATGTCACACTTTTCGCCTCCAATTTGCGTAAATCCCGGTCAAAAAAACTAGAAGGACTGGAAACATTATATACAGACCTATACGCATCTTTGCAAGCTAACTATAATGAACGACTAAACACACAACGCAAGATAGTCAAAAAAGAAATAAACTCCATACTTAACACTTTCTTTTACACGCTTATGTACATCCTTATACCATCCTCTGCCAGCTCTATTTGTCTATGGAGAAGTTCCCCTTCTTTGCAGGGCTATAACTTTTTAAATTGTATTGCTAAATTGACATTACTATGGCCCATTCAACGTCAATTATCTATCGTTCAGGATGTAGGAACGTTATAATTTTTCATTCACATTCATACTAAAATATGGCCTAAAGTATAAATATGTTTTTATCGTTTTCTGCAGCATTCTGCAGAACGTGATTTATAGCCCTAAATGCATTATATTGATGATCAAATACAGTTTGATAGCGATCGGCGTGAGAAAAAAAAATTCAAATGGACGTGCTTCTAGAAGTTACTACTTATCATCTGATGTTGACCGGATGGGGGGGGGTCGTTTATAATTCCGTGGCCAACGTTAGATGATTCATCTAGTGTGGGTGATATGATCATTAGAGCAGTTTGTATCGAACACGGTAAAGAAAAATGCTGAAACTCCTCGTCTCTTCGGGCCGTTGGGCGATAAGCGTGGAGCAAAAATATTCCTATTATGGGATGTTGAAATATGCGATCCATCTCCAGGTTGTATAATAGTATATACGTCCAAATCATGTTGTTTATCGAGTTATTGGTAACGGATCGCTATCCATTGTGTCGCGCTCGAGTCCCGGGACCTATAGCGAGTGATCGGACCGAATTTGGATGAGCACCAGTTTCCGTTTCCGGTTTGGGCGATCCACCGATCGGCCACCAGATGGCGCTCTTGAACCGTTGGAGAGTTGAGAGGGGATCAACAGTAGATCTCAAGTCTCCGCGGGAGAAATATGA
The DNA here is from genome assembly GCF_963971535.1 of Notolepis coatsorum. Taxonomy (NCBI): domain Eukaryota; kingdom Metazoa; phylum Chordata; class Actinopteri; order Aulopiformes; family Paralepididae; genus Notolepis; species Notolepis coatsorum. Next base: position 120,509,000 of record NC_140170.1, read on the forward strand.
TTGCGATCACAGATTTTTTAAATATTGATCTCAATGACGTGTTACGGCGTCATTGGCAGAATTAGCATGGCGGGGAATGACGAGTTAAGGCGTCCTTGGCGATTAAAGTGTTAAACAACAGTCTGAGTTTTTAATACATAGGACAAGGCAAAATTACTACTTTCACGGTTCCAGGCCTAGCCATCTACTGGCAATGAAAATACGCTCGAATGATCATTTCTCGGATATTCCTTCGATCAAGACACGACAGGGAACAGTCACTACTAATTCGAAAAAGATCGTTTTTTTTTTTTACTTACATTTTTATTAAACATTTATAGACATACAACACAACATATACAATAACATCAACAACACTATTAAACAGACATAAACAATAAAGAAAAAATATAATACCCAAAAACGAAAATAAAAAATACTGACTTAAGCAAAATTTCCACATACATAAATAATGAAGTGTAAAAACATAAAACAATTGTCATACCCTAAACAAAAATAAAAATAGAAAATATTAAGTGTGACATGGGTTCAGAGACCCTCCTTGAACCTCTTTCCTCCTTTACCCTTCGCCCTCTTGTGTTGCACTTGGTTCTTCCTCTGTGATGTCGTTTCCGTTCCCCTTATAATCCTCCCACTTTCCCCATCTTTCTTCAAATTTCTCTTCTTGTAGCCTCAGCATGTGTGTTATCCTCCATATCCTGTATCTCTTCTACTATTCCTACCCATTGTGCTATTGTTGGTGGATCTTCTTTGTACCACAGTCTCGTTATTGCTTTTCTGGCCGATATCAGCATTATCTTTATTAAATATTTGTCCCCCCCCTTGTATACCCTCGTGTGTCAGGTCTCCTAAGTAAATCACCAGTCCCGTTTGTGGTAACTCGTATCCTATTATTCTGGTTATTGCCTCCCCTATCTCCTCCCAATACCCCTTCAGCTTCTGACATCCCCAGAATACGTGCGTGTGATTTGCCCCCTCCTTACCACACTTCCTCCAGCATGCCCTTTGTGTTGGTGCATACTTTCCCTTCAACTCCGGGGTTATAAAGAACCTGATTATGTTTTTCCATCCAAATTCCTTCCATACCCTTGATCCTGTTGTTGAGTGCTGCACCTCGCATATGTTACCCCATTCCTTCTCTGTTATTCCTATCTCCAGTTCTCTCTCCCATTTCTCCCTTATATAATCGGTTGTGTGTCCCTTGCTGTTCATTATAGCCCGGTACAGTGCTGATATTACCCTTCCTTTCCCCCCTTCATATGCCCATACTATCATCCTGATTATTCCATTCTGTTCTTCGTCCTTGTCCCCTCTTATTTCTTTATTATAGTAATCTCTAACCTGTAGATATCTGAAGTGGTCCCTGTTTTCTAGTCCAAATTTCTCCTTTAATTTTTGTAGGGTCTGCATTTCCCCCTTCTCTATATCTTGCATATCGCTGTTGCCCCCTCCCCCCCTTTCCCACCTTCTGAATCCATGGTCCAACCTCCCTGGCTTGAATCTCTTGTCATGTGCTACCCATCTCAGAACCCCTGACTGCTTCTCCAATTTGTGTGTTTTTACTACTCTGTTCCATATAATCAAGGTGCACTTGGTGATTGGATCTAACAGTCCCTCTTTTTCCTTGAATAGTTCCCTATCCCCCACCAGAGCCTGTACCTTGTATCCCCCCCCCCCCCCCCTTCTTTTTCAATGTCTTTCCATCTGGCCTCATATCTGTCGTTGCACCAGCACGTCACTGCTCTCAGCTGTGCTGCATAATAATAGTCTTGTAGGCTGGGTACTGCCATCCCTCCCTTTTCCTTTGGTAGTTGTAGTGTTTTATATCTGACCCGTGGTCTTCCCCCCGCGCATATGAACCTTGATATCAGTCTGTCCCACTCCCTGAATTGGTTCTGTGGTATTTGTATCGGTAGTGACTGAAACAGGTATAGCAACCTTGATAGTATGTTCATCTTAATAACCTCTCCTTGAATTGAAGTCCAAGGGCATTACTGTCCATCTCTCTAAGTCTCTCTTGATGTTCTGATTGATCTGTGTATAATTCGCCTCAAACAGCTTCCCCACCCCTCTCGTGATGTTCACCCCTAGGTATTTAATCTTGTCCATGTCCCACCTTATCCCGTACTCCTCCCTAATTTCCGTCGTTGGGGTATAGTTCCATGCTAATGTCTGTGTCTTTGTCACGTTTAGTTTGTATCCTGAGTAGTGGCCATATTCTTTCAGTAGATCCATCAGTGCCGGGAAGCTCTTGTCTGGTTGCCTCATGTATACTATCACGTCGTCCGCAAATAGGCCTAGTTTGTATTCCGGTCCCTTTATCTCTACTCAGCATCAGGGTGCATGCTGGGAAAACCAAGATGGCGGCGCATGCACCAGCAAGGATTCTCTGTGAATTTGTTTGTTTAAACTAACAAAAATAACTGAGCAAAAGTGCTAGAAAACTACTGAAACAGAGAAGATAAGAAGGCAAAATAACAATAATGGCGGCCAAACAAAGGAAACTCGAGGATGACATGGAGGAGATTAAGATGTCTCTACACTCCCTGTCTGAGGAAATCAAAAAGGTGTCCAAGCAGGAACTATTTACAGAGTTAATGAGCGAAATGAAACAACTGAAAAACCTCTTAAAAGAAAAAGACGAGAAAAAAGAACCGATGAGTTGGAACAGTACACTAGAATGGACGACGTGATCATAAGTGGACTGGAGACCACTCATCGAACATATGCAGGTGTGACGACCGGAGAGAGCAGAGGTGCCGACGCCCCGCAAGGGGAAATTGACACGTTGGAACAACAAATCATAACATTCTTTAAAAGCAAGAAAATGGATCTCAAGAGCGAAAGCATATCAGCATGCCACACACTCCCCAGAAAGGACCACCAGCATTCTAAGCCGGCCATCGTGATCCGCTTCGTGTCCCGAAAGGACAAGACTGCATTACTGAGAGAGTGGCGGAATCTGCAGGGGACAGGTGTGTACCTTAACGAGCATCTCACCAGGAGGAACGCGGACATTGCAAGGCAGGCTCGCATCCTCCGAAAAGAGAAAAAGATCCAATCGACATGGACGAGGAATTGTAAAATCATGATCCGGCTAAACGGGAAGATACATGAAGAAGCCAGGGTTGTCACAATTCGAGAGGTGAAGGATCTGGAGCCATTCAGATGACTAACCCATCATGACGGAAGAACAAGGACATGACCGAGTGGGACTGCACACCGATAGAGATGAGTACCAATCGCTCTCAAAAGCTGAATACACAGAACACAAATTACATGATTTTGAATATGATGTTGACCCAGAAAATCATCTATGTAATGCAATCAATCCAATCTGGGAATACTACACAGAGGAACAATTTAACAACAATGCAGCTGTGTTTGTCGACGGTGACTTGAAATGCAAAGCAGTTGAATATATATATATATTCCATGAAATATGACAGAATCAACAGACGAATATTTATGTGACGATAAAATACAAGACTTTGAATGCGATATCGACCCAGAAAGACATGTGTTTAATTCCATTGAAGCCAATTGTAATTATTATACTGAGGAACAATTTAGTGAATGTATAGTATTAGATAACACATTTTCGTTAATACATTTCAACTGTAGAAGCCTCTACAAAAACTTTGATAAGATTAATGATTATTTGAATACTCTTAAAGGCAAGTTTAAGCTGATAGCCTTATCGGAGACATGGTTGGAGGATGAAAGGGGTGTTGATTTCCACATTGACGGGTATGAACTATATCATATAAACAGAACAAGTAAGAAAGCAGGAGGTGTGGCACTTTTTGTGGATGGAGATTTTAAATGTAAACCAGTTGAATATATGACAATGGCTATTGATGACATAATGGAATGTTTAACGGTGGAAATCGAAATGGAAAAAATAAGCAATATTTAGGAGACCTGGGTCAAAGATAGAAACATTTACAGATACATTGGATGATTTGTTGAGTAGGGTAAACGGAAATAAGACATTTATTATTTGTGGAGATTATAATATTGACCTACTAAAGGTTTCTAAGCACAAGGCTTCAGCAGATTTTCTTGAATTATTGTATGGAAGAGGGTTATATCCACTGATCAGCAAGCCAAGTAGAATAACAGAAACCTCTGCTACATTAATAGATAATATTTTTATTAATAGCTTTAAGGATAACATCATAAGTGGATTAGTCATAAATGATATAAGTGACCACTTACCTGTTTTTGTTACTTTTGATTGTCAATTGAAGAGAACAAAGGAGGAGAATGGGTACAGATATAAAAGGTTAAGAAGGGATGATGCTGTAAACATGTTCAGGAATGATCTTTTGAATGAGGAATTGAAGGGGGTCTATGTAGAAGACGTCAATGCTGCTTACAATACTTTTTTGGATATCCATCGGACACTTTACGATAGGCACTGCCCAATGGTTCAACATAAACAAAGAAGTAATGACAATAGAAAACCATGGATAACAAAGGGGTTAGAGAATGCATGTAAAAAGAAAAACAAACTTTATAGAGATTTTATCAAATGTAGAAAAAAGGCTGCTGAAACTAAATACAAAGTGTATAAGAATAAGTTAGTATTCATTATGAGACGGGCCAAGAAAGATTATTACAATAGATTGTTAGGCGAAAATAAAAATAATATAAAGGGCACATGGGACATTCTAAATAAGGTAATGGGAAATAAATCAGCGTCCATAAAAATGCCTAGCCATTTCATTAGTAATAGTAAGACTATAAAAAACATGAATGAGGTGGTTAATGAATTCAACTCTTTTTTTGTGAATGTGGGGCCAAATTTGGCAGATGCCATTCAAAAACACGATGAACCATTACAGGAAGGATGGAGAGGAGATAGTAAAGTACTGCACTCTATGTTTTTAGGAAATGTCAGTGAAGCAGAAATCATGTCCATTGTATTAAAGTCAAAGAATAAGACATCCATTGACAGTGATGGGATAGATATGATTATAGTGAAGAAGACAATTGATTGTATAATCAAACCTCTCTGTTATATTTGTAATCTTTCTTTTCAGACAGGTATTTTTCCAGACAGGATGAAGGTAGCAAAAGTGATCCCACTTTACAAAGTAGGAGATAAGCACAGCTTCACTAACTATAGACCAGTGTCATTGCTCTCACAGTTCTCGAAAGTGCTTGAAAAACTGTTTTTGCACAAGTTAGATGGTTTTGTGGAAAAGAACAAACTGCTGAGCGAAAGCCAGTATGGCTTTAGGCAAAACAGATCAACAGCGACTGCCTTAATGAATATTATTGAAGAAATAACAACAGCAACAGATAAAAGGAAATTAACAATAGGGGTGTTTATTGATTTAAAAAAGGCATTTGATACCTTAGATCAGTGGTTCCCAACCTTTTTCCCCCCAGGGACCCCCAAACATCTCTGATGAAATTCGCGGACCCCCTCCTAATAAGATACCATAAAATACCTTTTTTTTTTTCATTTTAATAACAAACTGCTAATGGTGAACGGTTTGCATTTATGGAACAAATCAATGCAACAAATTAAACTAAATATGAGACAGGAAATTCCAATCAGTAGCAGAGAGAATCTGTCCTAGCTGGGTTTAATACCTTTTTTTTGTCATTTTAATAACAAACTGCTTATACACAGGCATATGCATCACAATTAGACCCACTATGCTTCTTTAACTTGTGCCTTCAATCAACAAATCTCATCTTGCACCATATGCATTTCAAAATGTTTGGCCAATATTCAAATCCTGTATTCATCCTCTCAAATCAGTCCCTAATGGTGAACGGTTTGCATTCATGGAACAAATCAATGCAACAAATTAAACTAAATATGAGACAGGAAATTCCAATCAGTAGCAGAGAGAATCTGTCCTAGCTGGGTTTAATACCTTTTTTTTGTCATTTTAATAACAAACTGCTTATACACAGGCATATGCATCATAATTAGACCCACTATGCTTCTTTGACTTGTGCCTTCAATCAACAAATCTAATCTTGCACCTTATGTATTTCAAAATTTTGGCCAATATTCAAATCCTGTATTCATCCTCTCAAATCAGGCCCTAATGGTGAACGGTTTGCATTTATGTTGAATGAAGTAAGAATCCACTGCAGTAAAAATATCCTCACCTCGAGTGGTGGTAGTAAGGTTGACTGACATGAGAATGTCCTGCTTCAGATCCTCATTTTCAATATATTGCACATAAACGATGAGCACAGCCTCGTCTGCGACAGTTGTAGTTTCATCAAGTTGTATGGCAAATGGACCCTTTCTAAGCTTTTCTGACAGCTGCTGCTCGCAATCACTTGACATCTTATCAATTCGGTATTTCACTACATTGTTCGAGAGTGGTACTGATTTTAGTTTATCCGCCACCTGTGGGCCGCACAGTTTCTAAACCATTTTGATGCAGGCTGGTTTGATGAGCTGCTCGCCAATATTGTGCGGTTTCTTTGCTTTTGCAATTAAAAGCGAACACTCAAAGGAGGCTTCGGTAGCCTTCTGTAAATCACTGCCACCCCTCCTCCACGCTACTCTAACATCAACAGGCTTGTTCGCCTTGAGAGACTGTTCTTTCCTCCGAAAAAAGTCTGGATCCTTCCCAACGGTTTCTGGGTGCTTAGACGCCTGATGTCTCTTCAGCTTGCTGGGCTTCAGGCTCGAGTTTGCCAACTTTTCTCCACAAATCACACACTCAGGTCGTTTGTCTGGTCCCTCAGTGAAGCCCATGGTGATGTAATTTTCGCGATTGCTGTAGGTCCTAACTTTTTTTGCAGATGAGCTGCCATCATCTCCTTTTCGTTTGTCACACATTTTCGCCTCTGGCGGCTGACTGCAGACGAGCCGAGAAAGTGAACTAGCGTGCTAGGCTAGCTACAGAAAGTGATACAGTCAACTGATTCGCGTTTTAGCGGCTACCCGGTAGCCTACTGTTAACATTCAAAAATCATGTCTAGATGTTTATTTATTTATCTTTATTTTTTTATTGTAGTGGAGAGACTATTCATGCTTCTGATGATAATTTTTTTTTTTTTAAATTAAAAAAAAATAAAAAAAAAATACCTCAAATCATCTGTGGTCTGGCGGACCCCCTGCGCCCCCTGGCGGACCCCCAGGGGTCCGCGGACCCCAGGTTGGGAATCACTGCCTTAGATCATAATATTCTAATTTCTAAATTAGGTTCATATGGTGTGAGAGGAATGGTTCTTGAATGGTTGAGTAGTTATCTCCACAATAGGCAACAATATGTGCAGTTGGCAGATGTTAAATCTGAGCTCATGAAGATTGAATGTGGGGTACCGCAAGGTTCGGTTTTGGGGCCCAAACTCTTTCTTTTATATATTAATATGATATTTGTGATGTTTCAAAACTATTACAGTTTGTCTTGTTTGCTGATGATACACATTTTTTTTGTTCTGGAAATAATTTAAAGGAACTAGCTGAATATATTGTGTATGAAATGACAAAGCTAAATAAATGGTTTGATGTAAATAAGCTATCACTGAATCTGAAAAAAACTAAATTTATGATTTTTGGCAATCGAAAACTAGATGAAAATATAGTACTGACCATAGATGGAGTTGATATAGAGAGAGTTAATGAATTTCGTTTTCTTGGTGTGATTATGGATGATAAATTAACATGGAAATAGCACATAGCACACGTTAAAAAAAAGGTGTCCAAGAGTATTTTTGTTATGAATAAAGTAAAGGATGTGTTAGAGTATGAGGCAATGAGAACACTCTACTGCTCACTCATCTCACCTTATATCAGTTATTGTGTTGAAGTATGGGGGAATACTTATGGGACAAATATAAAACCATTATATATACTACAGAAGAGGGCTGTACGAATCACACAAAGTGAGTTATCGAGAACACACAAATATATTATTTATTAAATCTAGAATAATTAAACTTGAAGACATGGTTAAGTTTCAAACAATGTTAATTATGTTTAGGGCAAGAAATAATACACTGCCAGAAAAACTACAAAATCTTTTTCATTTAGAAAGTGAGTTTAGTAGGAGAAAATACAATTTTAAACATCAGTTTGCACGTACCACACTTAAACAGATGTGTCCTTCAGTTATTGGTGTAAAGTTGTGGAATTCTCTCCATAGCGAGCTTAAGGGATGTAACAGTGTTTATCAATTCAAAAAAATTTATAAAAAAAAAGATTTAGTCAGTATGAAAATCAAAATGTGATCTGAATAGTGAGATCTTTTCTTTTTTTTCTCTTCTCTTTCTTTTCTTCTTTCTTCTTTATCATTATTATTATTATTTAAATTTTTCTTGTTTAACTGTGGATTGTGTTTCTTTTATAATGGTATAAATGATTATTTTTGTAAATAAGGTTGTACGCCGACCATTAAGAAAATACATGTTAGTTTAGGAATAAGGGGCAGGTAACTATAAGATTTATTCTTCTTCCTGCTCCTTTTTTCCATGGAATGACTATTTATGATTTTTTTTTAATGAAGAAACTATGATTGTATTATTCCATGTGGCAAATAAAAACTCTGAACTGAACTGAACTCCCTTGATGTCCCCGGTCTGTCTGATCAGTTGTGCCAGTGGTTCTATGAAAACGTCGAAGAGCGTTGGTGAGAGACAACATCCCTGTCTGGTAGCCCTCTCTAATCTGATTCTATCCGTCAGGCTGCCATTCACCTTAATTCTCGCTGTCGGCTCCTGATATAGAGCCTTGATCGTCTTCATTGCCCTCTCGTTTAGCCCGAATTTCTCTAGCGCCTTATATAAAAATGCCCAACTAACACTGTCGAATGCCTTTTCTGCATCTAGGCTAATCAGTACCGCACTCCCACCTTGCTTTTGTATCTCCTCCACTATGTGTAATGTCTTTCTCACGTTGTCCTGCGTCTGTCTCCCTTTAATGAATCCAGTCTGATCTTCATCTATAATGTCTGGCATAAACGTCTCGAATCTCTTTGATATTATTGATGTATACATCTTATAATCCACGTTGAGTATGGACACCGGTCTGAAACTACTACATAATTCTCTATCCTTCCCTTCCTTCGGTATCGTGGTGATTACGGCTTCCTTCCACGAGGGAGGCATTTTGCCCTCTTCCATCGTGTGCCTGAATGCCGCTCCTAACATGGGCGCTAATTCTGCTCTAAATGTCTTGTAGAATTCCGATGGGAATCCGTCGCTCCCCGGAGATTTGTTGTTTTTAGCTCTACTAATTGCCTCTTCCAGTTCTTGTTCCATAATTATTTTATTTAGTTCTTCATTCTGTTCTCTTCCTATCGATGGTAACTCCAGCTTCTCCAGAAAAGCGTCTATTTCCTCTTCTCCCGCTGCCATTGGTTGTGTGTATAGTGTCTCATAGTATAAATTTTGTTAGCTCAATGCTCCCCCTGCCCCCTCCAATAGACCACTGGCGCAAGGTACAATCGATGATATCTAAGTTTATCTGGAATAACAAACGCCCGAGAATCAAAAGAGCTGCCACTCAACGTAGGAAACAAGATGGGGGCCTCGCAATCCCTGATTTTAAGCTTTATTTCTGGTCCTTTTCACTGAGACCTCTGATGTGCTGGCTAGACCCTGTAGATGCTGTATCCTGCCGCTCCTTAGAAGCGGCGGCGGTCTCACCGCTAAGATTACAGGATGTACAGATGAAGCTTTTAGTTTTCATGGGCGCTTTGCCGCGACGCGCGCACAGTGATATCACGTCGTTGAAATGAATTAGGCCCAGGCTGCTGTTCTATTTTATGCCGCCAGGAGGCGCAAAGTCATTAGACGGATGCTACAACGTCCTACACAGTATACTGTATAACGATCTGTATATGTTTTGTTGTCTAAAATAAATACCATACCATATGTCTAAAGCAATGTTGCTGAATAAAATAATTAATTCGAATGGAGCAGTCAAAGGGATATATAATGGATATATTTTGTCTAGTACCGTGGTGTAATGGTTTATGCCCATTCCTTTCAAGCCGACGCTCGGGGTTTGAATCCCACCGTGTCTAATATATATTTTTTTTTTATTTATAAAATGAAATTGCCCGCAACGATGTGCATAATACAATAGTAATAATATATAATAAGAATCCAACCAATAGAGCGACATTGTGCAATAAACAAGTAAACAAAGTAGGGCATATCGGTATTTGTACACAAGTTATTCTCGAGTCAACTTATTGTCTGTTGTTGCTACGCAACTTCACTTGACTTGAAAAGACTTGATACCTCCCCCCATGCCCAACGATTAAAAATTAACGTTATTAAATGTATATATATATATTAATTCATTTTGCGCGAATCCACACTTCATTTCCCAGATCCACTTTGAAACAACCAATCACGTTGCGCGATAGCACGAGCGATCCACAGTCAGGAAGTAATGTTACAGCTGAGTTCACTCATTCAGAACGGCGAAATGTAAAATGCTACCCAGGATTGTTGCGTTTCGTTATAAAAACTATGCGGTGATAAACAAAAAACGAATCGCAGTATGCAAAACGTGCGGTTCGAGGATCACAGATGGAGATTCAACGTCCAACTTTGTTCGACACTTGAACTAAGAAGGTGCACAAAGATCGGTAAGTGAATGAACGAATGAATGAAAACGTTATTTAACAGATTGCAGAATGGGTACAATACAGTACAGCTCAATATACACAATTGTTAAGGGGATGCAGACCAGAGAAAGACTTTCGTCTTGTTTACATCAGGGTCCCCCATAGTAACTTGGCTTGCTACAGTAGCTACAGTTAAATCAATGTTATATATGAGAGTATATAACGTTATCATATACTCTCTTTTTTAGACTCTTTTTGTATCACAAACAGTACTGTATTTGTAAATCTGGTATGTCATAAATGTATAGATGTAGCAGTACTGTATCTGTATGTCATGTATGTCATGTTATGATGAATTGAAAATGGGGGACCCTGATGTAAACAAGACGAAAGTCTTTCTCTGGTCTGCATCCCTTTAACAATTGTGTTTATTGAGCTGTACTGTATTGTACCCATTCTGCAATCTGTTAATTTTCTTTCAATCAATCAATCAATCAATCAATCATTACATCCAAGATACACGGCTGCTGTAGTCTTGTCTTATAAAATACATAAACAATCAGCAATGTCTCGCTTGATGAATGGCCAGCAGTAGCCTAATTAATATTAATAAAAGTATTATCATTTTAATAATTGCGAAACGTGTTTAGTCCCTTGTTTGAGCCGAATCTGGGTTGAACATGATTTGTGGAACTCCCTCTGGTGTTGTGGTCGTGGTATTCACTGACCTTTGGGAAGTATTTTGACATGTACATGGGTATCTTAGTGGTGTAGTGTACAGTATCTTGTAGACCAGGCCCATTGCAAGTTGCTGTACTCTGTCGTCTACTCTAAGCCATCCTAGGTAGTCAAAGTGGGCAGGGGTGAGGTGGGTTCTAGGAGTAAGGTCAAGCAGTAGTCTGACCAGTTTGTTTTGTGATGTTTGTAATTTAGTTTTTAGCACTTTTGAGGTGCTTTGGTACCATGAGGTGCAAGCATAGTCGTAGTACCCTTGAATGAGTGCTCCTGCCAGAGTCTTCAGGGTATTCTTGTTTACCAGAGAGGAGATCCGGTACAAGAATCTTGTTCGTTGGTTGACTTTTTTTTATTACATTGGTTGCCATTTTGTCACAGGAAAGATTTGCCTCTAGGATGGAACCCAGGTAGGTAATTTCATCTTTCCTTGTGACAATATTGTCACCCACTGTAACAGAGAAGCCGTTGGCCTTGCTGAGTTTGTTATTTGATCCAAGAGAGAGAGAGAGAACTCGCATGGGGGACCCTGATGTAAACAAGACGAAAGTCTTTCTCTGGGCCCCGTTCCATGTACCGGGATAACCGAGTTAGCCGGATAACTTTAGCTGGATAACTGTGTTAGCCTGACTTTCCGATTTCATGTACGTGGATTTCCCAAATCACCATGACAACATATCCAAAAGTTTGAGCCTGCTCGAAAGCAGAGTTCAAGTTCAAGTTAGCCTGAACTATCGCCACGCCCCCGCAAAGAAGTGACAGCCCGTTTCCTGAAACTATTCCCACAGTCTACGATCTGCATTATACCATTCTGAATTACGTTTTTGTGCTCCATTCTTCCAGAGGGGGCTTTTGAAATGTAAAATAGACCCAAAATGCTGATATTAAATTCACTTTGTCCTAAATAATGCACGTTATATATACCGTGGCGACGGTGGCGCTCGCTCGTGCGATGTACACATGATGTGGTTATTTTAATTGTAACTGGGATTAAGATGTCTGATGAGATGCGCTGTTTGACGGATTTGAGAAATTGAATGAGCCGTTGACGTCACATTAATGAATGAGGATAAAGAGATAAACTTCATTCAAAACAACGGATATTCTAAACACGGGTCTCTCGTTCATTAATGTATAAACAATGAATTTATCCCATCTGGCCCAGTGGCCCAGCGGTAGTGCTCATGCCTGCCAATTCAGCGACCGGGGTTCAAATCCCCGTGTTTCCAATATGATTTTTTTGAATATAATATTAATGATTATACGCCAAAGTAGCCTGGTTTTAAGTTAAAATATTATAAATCTACATGCATTGAGGATGTCATTCTTTATATAGCTCTCAACGTGCACCAAATTGAATTATTCCTATATTGCAAAAAGAAGGAAAAGACTAGGGCCTTGAACCCCGGTCGTCCGTGTGAAAGTCAAAAGAAGAACCCGTTACACCACAGAGAAGATAAGTAAAAGATTGACTATACATCAATCAATGGGTAAGAGAGCCGTATCGTAATTCTGTATAACAGTTAACTAATAATTTTCGCTAGCAAGATCTCATTTGATTATTCAATCCAGCAGGCAAGTTTAAAGAAATATAATCTGATTGATTGAGGTAATGAGGGACTTAGAATTAGCCTATAGATAACGCATTTAACTTGTCGGCGAGGCGATTGAGCCTATTGCAATCTGTCAATAAAGTCTTAAATCAATTAATCAATCAATGCCGTTGAGAATCAGGGTCTCTGCCATCGATACGTGCTGGCTTTCCACCTAAAACGGGAGCGCGCATCTAGCCTGACTTGAGCCTGACTCTCAAGTCTGGCTTGAGTTAACGAGACTGAATCCTCCTTTGTGAAACAGGAAAATCCCGGCTTTGAACATCGGGTTAACTGAAGCTGGATAATGGACATGTTGATCGACTTAGTTGAACCACGTACATGAAACAGGGCCCTGGTCTGCATCCCCTTAACAATTGTGTGTATTGAGCCGTACTGTATTGTACCCATTCTGCAATCTGTTAATAACGTTTTCATTCATTCATTCAGGAGCAAAGGTCAATGACCAAACACACCCAGACTACATACCATCTGTATTCCCTTCAACATCACAGTCTACACCATCTACGTCAACAAACATCAGTCGCCATGAGCGGCGTGAAAAATGGTGACCAACAGAGAACCAAGGTCGAGTCAAGCTCCTTGACCGCTTCATCTGTGGACAGCAACGACACCAAATGCAAGATGATGACAGGTGTTACCTGGCCAGTGCTTCAGCACTTGTTTTCTTTCTTGCACACAGAGAAGACAAGGAGCACCATAATCTCACCCATAGATCAGCTATTTATCACCCTTGTCAATTACATACAATTATACATACAATTGTTAAGGGGATGCAAACCAGAGAAAGACTTTCGTCTTGTTTACATCAGGATCCCCCTGTTTACATCAGTAATCATCGGTAACATTTAGAATTGATTTCAAGGTCCTCCTCCTTATATACAAAGTATAAACATTGCGATCATCTACTATTGAAGGTTCCGAGCCACAGTCTAAAGAAAATCAGTGATGCAGCCTTTGCTAACTATGCACCAAAGTTATGGAACACACTACCTATGGACATTAGGGAAGCTAGATCTCTTAATATTTTCAGAAATAAGCTAAAAACGTACCTCTTCACCATAGCCTTCTAATACACCCCGCTGTTGATTGTACTGTAGCACTATTTTACTCTGGCCATTCTATTGCATAATTTTACTATCTATTCTACTATTCTATTATTGCACTGTATTATTGGTGTGCAAACCAGTCAACTTACAAAAAAGAGCCTGTTGGAGGATTTCAACAAGATAAATGCGACAACATTGCAAAATATTTCACTATAATATTTCAAAGTGAAGTAAAAAATATTATAATAATTATTTGATCATGTTAAATAAGTGTGACTGACTGACGACTGTGACTGTACTGTAGCAACACTGACACTCACAGCACACAGCAGGCGCAGCAGGCGTCGGTGTCGGGACACGCATGGTCCAGTGACGGACGGCAGTAGTATAGTATACACCAACGGAAATATTAAAGTTACACGTTGACCTATAATTCCGCCAAAGGATAATAAAAAAAACCAACTAATGCTATGTTAAATGCTATGTAAACAGCATTGTTTTCAAGGATTAGAGAGACATTTGTGATTGACCTGTGATACAGTCCACATTACAGTTCTACTTTTGTTTTGATGTGAAAAGTGATTCTGCATAAGAGGACTGCATTTAGCACTGACTGAGAAAGTACATATTTAGGACATTTGTAGGGTTTGTACATTACAAAATGCAATGGGCCTGGTCTACAAGATACACTACACGACCAAAGTACCCATGTACATGTCAAAATACTTCCCACTTTCAAAAACACTCTCAAAAAACACCTACGGGAGACTGCAATTCTAAACTGGCCCCTGTAAATGTCCTAACACAACCCCCCCCAATGTACAGTAAATGACCAAGTATAATAATAATAATAATAATAACTTCGTTTTATATAGCGCCTTTCAGAGGACCCAGGGTCGCTTTACATAGGGGGGGGGGGGGAGATGACAAATTAACAACATAGTGGACAGACACAACATATACATATAAAGTGAGAAAGTTAGGGGTTGAAGGCCAAGTTGAAGAGGTGGGTTTTGAGCAGTTTTTTAAATTAGTCCAGAGTTGGGGCGGTGCGGAGTTCTGCTGGGAGGGAGTCAATATTCCAATGTACAGTTTTGCTTGTTCAGTTGTACAGTGTCCCCCACCCACTCTTCCTACCCAACCTCCCCCCCCCAACATCCTCCAATGTACAGTTTCTATGTCAAATGTATATACTCTCTTTTCTGGACTATTTTCGTATCACAAACAGTACTGTATTTGCAAATCTGGTATGTCATAGATGTAGCAGTACTGTCTATCTGTATGTCATGTATGTCATATATGTTATGATGAATTGAAAATGGGGGACCCTGATGTAAACAAGATGAAAGTCTTTCTCTGGTCTGCATCCCCTTAGCAATTGTATGTATTGAGCTGTACTGTACTGTACCCATTCTGCAATCTGTTAATAAAATGTTCAATCAATCAATCAATCTCCCCGTACTGTGGTTTCTTCTCAACCTTGGGGGGAATGGAAATGCCCCAACAATTAGCATTTCAATTTTGTGTGTGTGGGGGCCGCATTCCATGTCACACCTACAGTTCATACACAGTATAGTCACTCTACTACCCCCACCCCACCCCACCCCCACTACTAAAGCACTTTGGATAAAAGCTCTATATAAATGCTGTACTCTGTCGTCTACTCTAAGCCATCCTAGGTTGTCAAAGTGGGCAGGGGTGAGGTGGGTTCTAGGGGTAAGGTCAAGTAGAAGTTTGACCAGTTTGTTTTGTGATGTTTGTAATCTTGTTTTTAGCACCTTTGAGGTGCTTTGGTACCATGAGGTGCAAGCATAGTCGTAGTACCCTTGAATGAGTGCTCCTGCCAGAGTCTTCAGGGTATTCTTGTTTACCAGAGAGGAGATCCGGTACAAGAATCTAGTTCATTGGTTGACTTTTTGTATTACCTTGGATGCCATTTTGTCACAGGAAAGACGACAAGCACAACACCAGCCTCTGCCACAGCGAGTTATGTTATGTAAATGAGAGTGTCTTTCCCCCCATCTGAACCCTTTCAGCCTGCTTCTGTCGGTCGAACTTGACCAAGTATGAATGCGACGAAAAAGCGATAAACGCTAAAAAGAACCAGCTGACTGGTCAAAGTTTAAAAAAAAAAAAAAAATGGACTGAATGGAGTATTTTCTGATTTATGGAGTGATAAAAAGAGATATCCAAAATCCCCTCTGTAATAACCAGGGTTCGTACGGGTGCTGGAAATCCTTGAAAATGCTTGTATTTCAATGTGCTGTTTTCAAGGTTTTAAATGTGCTTGAATTGTGTATAAAGTGCTGGAAAGTGATTGAAATTGTAATTGCACTTTATACTTTCATAATAAATCGCTATCTGACTGAATAGTTTGGTTTTTAGACAAAGAAATAAAATAACTCGGAGCGACTCGAGCGAGCCTATTTTGCGTTCGCCTTTCACGCAAAATGTGGCTGGGCTCGACCCGTAGTGTTTTTATATAAATAGCCTGGGAGTCGGGACCTATATCCCAGACACAGACTTGCTCTCTTTCATCTGTGTACACCCACTACTATCAACATTACACATGGATACAACAAGGACAAGACCACTTTCACTTAAAAAGGTAATGTTGGTATGAAAAGAAAAGAAACAGACGAGTGCTAACACTGCGATTGACCCTTCTATAAGTTGTTATGAATCCCTTTAGCGCTTGAAGTGCACTAAAACATCGTAATGATTTTTTATTTTTCATATAATGTTGGGTACATGCTCGGTAGAGTTAGAACGCTCCCAGTCTTAGGGGCTGTGATATTTTGTTACCACACTTTATGCACCTAGAAGTGCGGTGGCAGGTTCGCTAAGCTAATGTTGTTAGCCGAATGCTCTGATGGGGGCCGCCATTTTAAGTTAAAATGACGTCAGCGATCTACGGTACGACTGGAGGGACAAAAGGGAATGTGTGACGTGTGTGAAATTTGTACAGTAGGTCCCAGACTCCCAGTGAGAATTGCAATCAGTGTGTACTGTGTACTGTGTATTTACACTATCCTAATGTTGCTTTGTTGGTTAAAAAACAAATAAGCAATTTAAATCAGAATATGTTCCATTCCATGTCTGACTATTTCTGAATCTATTGACCATTTTAAGGAATGTTTGGTTACTATTGGGCTTCTAGCCTTCTACTGAACTTATTGTGAATCAGCTGATAGGGTTTTGGCTAGACTATACGTTATTTTTATAACGGAACATTTACGGAGACTGGTGTGGAACTGGTGTGGAGCAGTTGTAGTCTGGAACGCAGTAACGTACTGTATATCTGTATGTCATGTATGTCATAAATGTCACTATGAACCAAAATGGGGGACCCTGATGTAAACAAGGTGAAAGTCTTTCTCTGGTCTGCATCCCCTTAACAATTGTGTGTATTGAGCTGTACTGTATTGTAACATTATTATCCATGTAATTAATGTAAAGTTCACGTTAGCTGTTAGATTGCATATTCCATAAATTAACATGCTAAAATTGGCCTGGCTCGTCACGTTTGATTGATTGATTGAAAACTTTATTAACAGATTGCAGAATGGGTACAATACAGTACGGCTCAATACACACAATTGTTAAGGGGATGCAGACCAGAGAAATACTTTCGTCTTGTTTACATCAGGGTCCCCCATTTTCAATTCATAGTGACATTTATAGCATACACGACATACAGATATACACTATGTTACTGCATAACACATCGGCTCAGCCAGGTTATACCGGTATATAATGCCAAGTCTACATAATTTTGGTTGTTTATAGCACAATAACATCTGATTTAATGTGATGGAAGAAGTGAAATAATCATTTTGAGTAAATATTTAATTTACCACAGCTGCATAAGATGCTGGAAAATCTTGAAAATTCACCTTGAAAATGCTTGAAAAGTGCTTGCATTTTGCCTTGGAAAAGGTGTACAAACCCTGAATAACCTTTGGCTCTAATATGTCAACAAAATGAAACTATAATTTAGAAAATGGCTTTATCCAATGTTCAGATTTCTGTCCTGGAATTATATGCAAATTAGTGCATATTTAAGTAGATAATGCCTCATTTGCATATTTAAACATACTATTTCAGAAAACGTGTAATACAAAACAGTCTTGTCTTAATATAAGTAATCAACTGGGGAAGTTTCATTGTGATATCTATTAGTTAATTATTTTACCCTATTCACCTGTAGTGTCTCCCCTTAAATAAATGTATTATACAAGATATACACCTAATACTTGCTATCTAATACCCTATACACATATGCTCTCGCTTGCCCCCCCCCCCGGGCCCCCCCTTGGATAATCCATCCATTATCATTCGCTCCTAACCAGGCACTACAATTCATATGCTAGCTTTTATTCTCTCCACCACTTCTAACCACATTGTAATTTTGGATTCACTGAGACCCAAAATTCTTGCTGTAGATATTTCTAGATAAATCACATACGAGATATGTAAGAATCCAGACCTTTCGGCACATTTTTTCCGGTTGAAACCATTGTGATCTGATACCAGATAAAACCAATCTCTTTAGCTGTATAGGGACTGCAAACTCAAACACATCATTCAACAGTAATACAGAGGGGTGTACAGGTATATTCAGAGTTAAGAGATTTGATAATTGCTGGGTCACTTCTTTCTAGAATATCTTAACTGGTGGGCAGTCCCAATACATGTGCATAAATGTACCCTCATCCCCATTTGTACATAAGGTGCATCTGGAGTCTTGTTTAAGACCCATTCTGTTCAGTCTTATAGGAGTCAGGTATGTCCTATGAATATAGTTAAGATTGATTTTTTGATGGTCCGGGTTACGTGACGCAAGTCGAACATTTGCCCAGGCTTCTTGCCAATCAACATTTATTTCCAGGTCTGGTATATCCCTCCTCCAGACTGAGTCTAGGTGGAGGATTTCATAAGAGGACGTTAGTAATTGATGATAAAAATCTGATACAAAACCTCTCGATGTCTCTCTTTCATAGAAGAATTTGTGGTATCTGTGGTGTACAATTAGTATCCTTAATGGGACACCATGAGCCTTCAAACATAACAATAACTGTGAGTAAAAATAATATGTGGAACTGGTGAGATTACATTTTTTGTGTATTTCCTCATAACTACAAAAACCCTGTTTGTTGAAAACATCTCCTAATGTGTGTATGCCCTGCTTTTCCCATCTAGGGAATCTTATAGGTCGTTTTCCAATCAGGAGTGCGTTGTTATTGAATAAGGGAGTGATTATGCCATTTATGTGGGTTAGAATATTTTTTTTGTGTTTCACGCCATATCCGGATCGCATGAGTAATAATGGGGCCAAATTTCAGTTTGCATTGCTTAATTGATAATTTGGTGCATACTATGTCCTGCAGTCTATGTGGTGCTACTATATTTACTTAAACATTTCTCCAGGATATTGATGCTTGGGGATCAAACCAGGTTGTCAGTGGTCTTAAAGTGGGCCTTAAAATAGTGGAAAAAATCTGGAAATGCCATACCTCCGTCGGCTTTGTTTCTCTGTGCGGTGGATCTTTTTATACGTGGTGGTTTGTTATTACAAATAAATCTGTATGCGGAAGAGTGTAATTTTTTCCAGTAACCATCTGGAGGGGGTAACGGTAGCATTGAGCTGATGAAGTTGATTCTAGGTAGGACATCCATCTTAACTATTGATACCCGTGCCTGTACTGAGTTTTTACAGTATTTGATTTTATTTTGGATTTTTATGTAATTGTGCTTCACCGTTTGGCTTATGGTAGGGAATACTTCAACTCCCAAACATCTAAAGTGTTTAACCATTGGTATTTCTTCTGGATGGAGTATATTTTTTTTTGCAGGGGCGTTAAGTGGAAGAAAAGCCGACTTTGGCCAATTTATCTTAAATCCCGATAGATCGCCAAAGTCATCAATCAACTTGAGAAGATGAGGCATTGCGGTGTTGGGGTTTTGCATGAACAGTTGTGGTAGAATTGACGTTGAATTTCATCACGGCACCAATAAATGTAGTAATCTTCCTAGCTTAATCTATCTGCGTTGTGTTTACTTTAACAAGCCCAAGAAGTTCTATTCTACATACAAACAGCAGTAACCATGAAATGGCAGTTGGTAAAAAGTTTGAAGGGTGATTACACTCTTGTTATAGAATTCTGGTTAGTACTGTATGGTAATAGGTAGGCCCTTCGGTTCCCAAGCTATGACCCAAAGGAGGGGGTAATACACACCACCCCACCAGATGACATCACACCAGCCCCCACCCGTGGGACAAGACCCACACAGGAAATCGAGGAGGGGGGGGCAACCAGCCCCCCCCAGAGGAAACCAGGGGGAAGGGCGGACCGCCCTTCCAGAAGAACCAGCCGGATTGGAGGAGCATATTAGTAAAATGTGCTATTATTGGCTAGAACTTATAGGATATAAGGGGACACAAAATGTTAGTCTGGAGCCCAGATCCCAACCCCGATCTGCGTGCTCCCCGCACCCCACCCAGAGACTACTGTGAGCTGATTGCATTTTACGTGAGTAAATCATGGGAAACACCAATGGTTGTTTATAGATTAGAGTAATGTACAGATCCCTGATCTGTAAACCAGATTTACTCATGTATAATGTGTACAGTAAATTCTCTATGTTCAAATTATGTTAACCAAGTGACTGTTTCTGTACATATTGGGGTTTGAGAATGCAAACCTTATTGTGATTTCTGTACACAGGCAGCCATGTTGATGTTTTCTGATAATCTTTTGTATGCAAAAGGCAAACTTCTTATTCACCTTGGCCTCTGGCTCAAATAAATGCTGAGTTGAACTATAGTTCATGGTTTTGTCTGGCTACACGTTTATTTCTTCAATCTGCTTTAAGTCAGATGAAGAGACCAACAATTCTATCAATATGATCCCTTTCTCCTCCTTTCAGATAAGCAATCTCATTGTACTGTACTACAATAACCTTAGATTATTGTAGGATTCTGTAGGAATTTACTACAGAAATGGTGCCGTTCCACCCACCCTGTTGTGCCCCCCCCCTGAAGAGGTGCGGTGAGGTCTCTGGACCTTGCTGTGTGTTGGGGACGTGCAGGGAAAAGAGCTGGGGGTTGCTGCGTTTGAAGTTGCAGACAGGGGCTTGTTGTCTGGAATGGAGGACAGGGGGACAGGATGAAGGCTGGTTGTGTACGCCACTAGTTGGGACCCACAGTGAATATGGCCTTTTGCATACAGGAATGGGGGAGCGGTGGTTAGGTTGACTTAGGTTAGGATGTCCGGAGGTATAGGGATCGCGCTTGTTGTGCAGTGAACATGCAAACGTGGGCTTTTTATGTTTGTGTGTTTGTTCAGACACAGGAGGCCGTTCCCGGCCTATGCGGGCCACGGGGGTTGAGTCTCGTATGGAATATACTTTATGAACTGTAAGAGGGGGATTGCTAAGATAATGCCTCATGTAGAAATATGTGAAGTAAAGAGGAGGCCTCATGTAATATGAAGACGTATTGGGGGCACAAACTATCTGGTTATGGGAAATGGTCAATGCGTCGGATGACAACAGATGAAAGGCTTTATTGATCAAGATTCACTGACATCTTCAACCTGTCCTTGGAACAGGCTGTCATCCCCACCTGTCTGAAGAAGTCCACCATCATCCCTGTACCCAAAAAATCTACGCCTGCTTGCCTCAACGACTACCGCCCTGTAGCCCTCACCTCCATAGCCATGAAGTGCTTTGAGAAGCTAGTGAAGGGCTACATCTGTTCCTCCCTCCCCATCAACCTGGACCCTCTGCAATTTGCATATCGCCCCAACAGGTCCACGGAGGACGCCATAGCCCATGTGCTGCACACAGCAGCATCACACCTGGACAAGAGGCAGGGGAACTATGTGAGAATGCTGTTCATCGACTACAGCTCAGCATTCAATACCATAGTCCCCTCCAAACTCATAGCCAAGCTCAGGGACCTGGGCTTGAACTATGACCTCTGCCAGTGGGTCTTGGACTTCCTGACGGGCAGACCCCAGGTGGTAAGAGCCGGCAACTGCACCTCCTCATCCATCACGCTCAACATAGGGGCTCCCCAGGGCTGTGTTCTGAGCCCCCTCCTCTACTCCCTGTACACACATGACTGCGTAGCACAGCGGAACAACAACACCATCATCAAATTTGCTGATGACACAGTAGTGGTGGGCCTGATCTCTGCCAACGACGTCACAGTGGTGTCAGGAGAACTGCCTCTCCCTGAACATCAGCAAAACAAAAGAGATGATTGTGGACTTCAGGAGGTCGGGGGTCAAGGACTACAGCCCCCTCAGCATCGACGGGGCACCGGTTGAGAGAGTGAACAGTTTCAAGTACCTCGGAGCCCACATATCCGAGGACTTGACATGGACCACACACATTGACAGTGTTGTGAAGAAGGCACGACAACGCCTCTACTTCCTCAGGCGCCTAAGGAAGTTCCAAGTCAGTCAGAAGATCCTTAGGAACTTCTACTCATGTACAATAGAGAGCATCCTGACCGGCAACATCACCTCCTGGTTTGGGAATAGCACTGCACAAGACCGTAGCAGACTACAAAGAGTGACACATTCAGCCGAACGCACAATTGGAGGGGGGCTTCCCACCCTCCAGAACATTTACAACAAGCGGTGCAAGGGGAAGGCTAAGAGAATTATTAAGGACTCGAGCCACCCGAACAACTGCCTCTTTGAACTGCTGCGGTCAGGCAAGCGATACCGGAGTCTTAAGGCGAGCACAGAAAGACTCAGAAGAAGCTTCTATCCCCAGGCCATCAGGCTGCTAAACGAACAATAATCACTATGCAACAACCATCAAATGCACACAGCACACACACCCACACGCACACACTCACTCAAACAAACAACACACTGCAGCACCCACTCTCCACACTTTAGATCACACAAACACACTTACACTTTATATTTATTGATAAAGGATTTGCACTACAACTTGTACACCTACTGTGAATTGTACCTAAATTGCACCTCGTCCCATTTCTCCATTTCTGCCTTGCACTATATAGTATTGTATATTAGTACACTGCACAGTATTGTATATTGTATGGTAACTACGTCTATTCTGCATCGAACATTGTCTAAACTGAACACTGTGACCTCATTTTTTTTACTTCTAATTTTACTATGTTATTTTATTTCATACTTATCTTGTCTTGCACAGTCTCTGGAGCGCAACAGTAAGAAGCATTTTGTATAAAAGTATTATGTACTTCTGTATGACAACTATTAAAGAAACTTGAAACTTGAAACTTGAAGAGCGCGGTAATCTGGTTGGCGTGCGACAGGGGCGCGTCCTGAGCAATATGAGATCCCTAGAACATATTCTCAGGAAAAGGAGCGCTATGATAATTGGTAATTTGCTTGTCCTGAATGGGGAGAGAGCCGTGTATAGATGGGCTCTGTCGCTATTTAGAACATGTAAATCGGCTTGGTATAAGATGATTTAGGACCTGCATAAATCGGGGAACGTGGTTTGTGCGATTACAGGATTATCACGTAATAATTAATATAAACGGGGCTGGCGTGCTCAAGAGGCTTCAATAGAATGGTTTGCTGGCTGAGCATGGTAGGACATGTGTCTGCGGGAAACTATCGGCCGAATTAAATGAAGATGTATGTTCGACTTTAGGGCATAATATCGAACGGATCTGGAGGTCCTTTTTGATCTTGAGCATAACCGGCGTGTTAATTGATTGCGTGCGCTGTGATAATGATTAAGTACTTAGTATGATGGAATGTGTGAACAATGGCTATGGTTAGGAATGATTGACAAAACATAAGAGCTTATTGTTGTATTGTTATGATATTTTAATGACCAACGAACATGGGTCTGGGGCGAGTCATATTGGTGATTGGGGCTAGCTAGCTTAGCTCGGTGGAAAAGTCCGCGGTGAAACTAGGGACGTTACGACGGCGTTATGAGAGAATTGATTAAACACTGTGGCGGCGATTGCAGGTAAGAAGCGAATCGAGGCGTAGGTTGGAGAGATTGTGGCCGTTTTGAGGGTTATTATTGATGCAGTAACGATTGTGTACGATATTAAGAAGTCGCTGCTTGATGACGTCATGGTGTTGAAGGGAGTGTGTAACGTTCACGGTACTACGGAGCCAGGCGGAGAGAAGGGTAGGAGAGATGATTCGTGTTGGTGTGAATGTTTTAAAAATTATTTTCTTTTGAAGTAGTTTGTTATTTTAAGCATGTGTGAATTGTTTATGGTTGGATTGGTACTGAGCGGAGTATATGAATGTACGGATCTCGAACGTGGCATAACTTGGGGCTTCCGGGGACGCATGGAACCTCGCGCTGGGGCTGGCTAGGCTAGTTAGCTTGCGTGCCGTTGTTTTGTGGAGTTTGCGAGCGACATATGTTACGTTTCGGGTTTTGAGAATGATGTTTGGGAAGAGTTAGAGAACGCGGTGGATGTCGTGGCAGTGTGTTGTGTTGGAACAAGGCGTTTATGATATTAATTGTGCTTTGCCGTAAATACATCGTCCGGTGTGCGCCGTTGGCTACTGCGCATGCGCGGTACAACGTGGATCAATGCATTCGTGGTAATTCGCTCAGGGGCCAGGAATGATGGGTAAGGGTATACTCTGCATTATGTGAAATGGTTGTGTTTGTATATTGTGCGTTCTAGTGAATATTCTGCATTTTGTAAAGTGGTTGTGTTTGTGTATTGTGCATTCTGTGGGTTGTAGACAATGTTCTGGGAGTGGGTTTGGTGGTAATACTACAAATTGTGTGGGTGTAGCATGTGATGAGACAGGCGGTTAAAGTAGGATTGGATGATTTAAAATACATGCCCTTAATTTACACTGGGATTCATATACCAGACACACATTGTACTTGTAATAAATGGGCAATAAATATGTTACACAGGGGGAGTCTTGTCCAAGGTGGAAGGCATATCGCTTGCGTCATATTTTGATTAATACATCTACATTACTTTCACATGTCACCTGTATACAGGGCTAGGCGTTCCCAGAATATTCTGTTTACAGTTATGAGACTTAGCATGAATGGAACTTAACTAATGATAATGTTTGATTTCAGATGTAACGTTGTTAGTGGTTGGTTTACATACGCACGTTTGACACAGGAATATTTTTATCCAAGGGGGGAGGAGTAGTTGATTGATTAAAAATAGTACAGCTAAATACATACAAAAGTAAGGTACAGTAGAATCATTTGTCACGTTTGTATATAGGAACATTCCTAAACCTGTTTACAACAATTGAGGCTTGGTGCACGTATAGTGACTAACCACTATAATGTTATGCTGAAATGAAACATGCTTACATGTATAATAATTAGAGTTGATGGAGATTTCCAGTTTTTTTAATTTGTGTAACGGGGGCCTGCATATAGACAAGGGGCGTGTGAGGAGCTTGCACCAGGTGCCAGTAGCAAGAGGGACAAAAGTGGAGAAGGGTTATATTGCCCAGGGGGGTAGGAATCCTTTTGAAACAGGTCACAAGGCCCGAGGGGGGTCGAGATGTACAGCTGTTACAATGACTGTTGTTTTTTATGACAGGATGACGGAGCAGGCCTGGTAAGATTAGACACAACAGGAGAGAGGTCACAGGGGTGAAGATAGGAGAGAACATTTGTTACAGCTGTTACAGGGGCGGTTATACGACAGGAAGACGGAGCGGAGCTAATCAGAGGGATGCAGGGGAAGTAGAGGTCAGAGGTGAAGATTGCAGAAAGTGAGATAACAGTTGACAGTTGTTTTTTACAACAAGGGACATGGAAGGTGTGACAGGAAGCGCGCTAATACAGAACACAGCTGGGTGAGTGAGTGAGACAATCAGGGAGGTAGTAGTTCAATGGGGTTATGACTTTTGGAGGGCTAGCTTTTTGGTTAGGGGGAATAGCGGTAGACTCTCAAGGTACTAGGAATGCTTTGAGGTTCTGTCGTTGAGGGAGAGTTCCTAGACTCTTTCTGGCAGTAGGTAGGAGTGTAGAAATTAAGTGTGGATTCATGTATTAGCCGGAGATGAGTGTAGCCTGATGAGAGAGCAGAAGAGGGAGGAACAAAACTAACCCATTGTCGGTCTGTGGTTGATTAACGAGTTGAGTTTGAAAGTATTTGTTTAGGTTCAAATGATCAATGGGACTGTGAATGAATTGGCGTTTGAAAGTATTTGTTTAGGTTCAAATGATCAGTGTAACCATGAATGAATTGAGTGGCGTGTGAGTGCGTGTCAGGATGTGTTAATTTCAGTGGGTGATTGAAACTGTGGTGTGAGCGAGTGATATATTTTTACACGTAGGAGGACAGGTTAGAATTAAAGATACACATAGTCATTTGCAGAGCAATAAGAATTAGAGTGATTTTATTCACTTAGGTATAGGAGTTTTATTTTATTGCTTTCATTTGGTATTGTTTCTTTTAGAATGGGTGGTCACTCAATACGTGTGTTTATTTAAATTTTTGAGTGTGTGGCCTGAAGGGGTTTGAATGGAACCTGTCGGGGTGACTGTGCTGGCTTGAGAGGTGTCAAAATCACAATGGCAGGTGTGATGAGGTTTAGATGTAAGGTTTTAGATTTCTTTTCTTTTCTTTCTAAATAACCATTGAGGTGGTCTAAGTTTGGAGTTTGTTGATTTTATGGTTTTGGGTATGAATGGTAATTTAATTTCACATGTGAGGTCTGTTGGAATATTTCTTTGATTATTTGCCTTTTGTTTCTTATTTCTCATCTGTTATGGTCTGGGTGAGTGGAGAAAGCTGGCGGAGGTGGCGTCAGAACGTCAACAGTGTGTCAACAAAAGCTAAGTGGCCCCATCACGTTTGCATATGATTACCATTTGGTTTCTCTTGAAAATATTTGACATGTTATGTGAAAAGAAATTTGTTTTGTGTATTCCCTCGCAGATTTCAGTGGAGGGGGGAAGACGGACTGTCACAGGTAGAGGAATCATGGAGGATGTGTAGGGATACATTTCATTAGATTACGACACAATGGTGTGAACCCGTTCAGTCATTTCCTGTGGGAGATTGTTGGATTGTGGAAAGAGGTCGCTTGTGGACGCTGGCCCCTCCTTCAACATAGCCCCGAGAGCAGCGGCCAAAGGTTTGGGAAAAACCGCCAGGCTGACAGAGTCGTCTGTAGATCCAAGGAAATACAGTCATGGGTCAGAATGTGACGAGATCACAGGCCTACAAACGGGGTGAAGGGGGTGGCAAAAACGGTCAGAGACTGTGCAAGAAAGATGAGCGAGGGCCTCTGGGAAGTGGTGTTTGATTAGTATGTTGAACGGGAGGTAACTGAACGGTAACAACTGGTATAGATTATGACACAACGCAGGGGTACTAGACGCATTCACATAGGTAGATTAGGCGTAGATTATGGCCAAAGTGAGGTGGTGAAAAAAAAATTCCTTGAGTGATGCTCCGCCTTCCCTGCCCGACTGATGCGGCGACGAGGTGGTAGGTATTATGTCCATGGTATGTTCATAAAGGGGGGAGGATAGGTGAGAAGACCAACTGAAGGATTATGCAAATGTGATTGTGCTGTCTTGGAAAAGGAATTAACAGGAGAAAAAAGAATAATGAAAATATTATGATACTAATGACGTTGTCTCCCCCAGATCATGCCAAAACGTTCTGTAACTTAAGAGAAATGGGTTTTTAAAAATTGTGTTTTATTTAAAGGTATAATGATTAGATTAAAATTGTTTTATTGTTTTCAACAAACCCAAAAGTTGTTGGTTAAAAAGTAGGCCTTTGGCTAATGAGCCTCAAGAAGGAAAAAGCTAATTGATGATAGGTACCAAAGAAAAATGGAAAAAGAAAAAATGGAGAAATTTGAAAAAAGATTTTTAATTTTGAAAAAAAATTATTTTTATTATTAAAATGTATGGTTAGTATGTATAGAAAATCAAGTCAATATACCGTAGGTGACAATAAGAATTGTCAAAGTGGGGAAATGTGGTAGAATTGACGTTGAATTTCATAATTAATATGTGTGAATAAATTAGAAGACCACATCAAAAGCCAGATGTATCTTTCTATAGCAGAGAGAGACTCAGTGGCTAAATCAGGCTCAACTGCCAGTGGAGAGCCATTCTCAACCCCCCACTACACCTTTTCAAACTGACTGTATGTAAATGCTGATCAAAGACAGCTGGGTTGCCCACAGGGCAGACCAGTTTAGACTTGTTTATCTATTAATCAACTGTTTATTATCAAAAGAGTAAACCATAATATTAGAAATGGGTAAATTCATATATACAGGAAATACAGTTGGTAAAAAGTTTGAAGGGTGATTACACTCTTGTTATAGAATTCTGGTTAGTACTGTATGGTAATAGGTAGGCCCTTCGGTTCCCAAGCTATGACCCAAAGGAGGGGGTAATACACACCACCCCACCAGATGACATCACACCAGCCCCCACCCGTGGGACAAGACCCACGCAGGAGGAGCATATTAGTAAAATGTGCTATTATTGGCTAGAAATTATAGGATATAAGGGGACACAAAATGTTAGTCTGGAGCCCAGATCCCAACCCCGATCTGCGTGCTCCCCGCTCCCCACCCAGAGACTACTGTGAGCTGATTGCATTTTACGTGAGTAAATCATGGGAAACACCAATGGTTGTTTATAGATTAGAGTAATGTACAGATCCCTGATCTGTAAACCAGATTTACTCATGTATAATGTGTACAGTAAATGCTCTATGTTCAAATTATGTTAACCAAGTGACTGTTTCTGTACATATTGGGGTTTGAGAATGCAAACCTTATTGTGATTTCTGTACACGGCAGCCATGTTAATGTTTTCTGATAATCTTTTGTATGCAAAAGGCAAACTTCTTATTCACCTTGGCCTCTGGCTCAAATAAATGTTGAATTGGACTATAGTTCATGGTTTGTCTGGCTACACGTTTAATTCTTCATCTGCTTTAAGTCAGATGAAGAGACCAACAATTCTATCAATATGATCCCTTTCTCCTCCTTCCAGATAAGCAATCTCATTGTACTGTACTACAATAACCTTAGATTATTGTAGGATTCTGTAGGAATTTACTACACAGTATTACGTCGTCCGCATATAAACAAATTTTATGTTGTGTGTCCTTGATTACGATTGGTTCTATGAATTGGGATTGTCTTATATATTGTGCTAAAGGCTCTAATGATAAATCGAATGGAGGTGATTATACCTGTTGTAATCATGGCCGATGGGTCTTTGTATAATACTTTAATCATATCAATTAATCCTTTTCCTAACCCCATCCTTTCTAATACTGCCCATAGATACGACCATTCCAACCTATCAAATGCTTTCATCGCATCCAGGGATAGCATCGCCTTAGGTGTGGTGTCCTCTTTGTCTGCATCTAGTACGTGCAGTATTCGTCTTATGTTATCCGTGATCAAGCGGCCTCTTATGAAGCCAGTCTGATCCGGATGAACTAAAGACGTCATATGTTTTTGAAGTCTGATGGCTAATACCTTAGAGTACAGTTTGATATCGGTTCCGAGGAGGCTTAAGGGTCTATAACTACCGCACTCGGTGGGGTCTTTGTCTTTTTTAAGGAGGACTGTTATGAGTGCAATATTGTCGTTCTTATGGAAGTTCCCCTCCTTGACTGAGTATAAAATCATATTAAGTAATAGGGGTCCAATTATGTCCCAACATGAGAGGTACATTTCTGGTGGGATACCGTCTCTTCCTGGAGCCCTACCACTTTGCATTTCGGATATGGCCTTCCTGAGTTCATCTAGTGTGATGGGTGTTTCTAAATGTTTAGCGTCATCCTCTGATAGTTTGGGGAGGTTAATTTAATTAAGATATGTGTCCATTTTGTTTTGATTGAAGGTCGTTTCTGATTTATACAAGTTGGAGTAGAACTCTTTGAATGTCGCATTTATTTTTTAGGGTCTGTTACAAGTCCTTGTTGTGCTTTAATGGTAGTTGTATCTGCAAATTTTGTGTTGACTCTTAATCGCATAGCTAGTAGGTGACTTGGTTTAGAACCTTGAGAGTAATACTGTTGTCTTGTGCTACGTATTTGTACTTCAGATTGTTGTTTATAAATTGCATTAATCTCTTTTTTTAGCACATTAATTTGAGTTTCCAGTCGAACCGAGTCGTTGTATTGTAAAGAAGTAAATAACGTAGAGTAAAGCGTTTCCAGTTCCGCCAGTTTTGAGCAACGATTCTTGTGTATTTTGGAGGAAAAGCACCCGGTGAAATCCTTGTTCAATCCCTTTACCGACATCCATAACATTCTGGGGTCCTGCACCGAATTTGCATTCTCCAGTAGGAATACCGAGAGAGCTTCTTTGAGTTGTGAAATGAATTCCTTGTTATTAAGCAGCATCGAGTTAAATCGCCATCTTGGGGCTCGGGATGACAGTATACCAAATGATCCTTTTAGGAGTAAATAACAGTGATCTGATAATGCATTGGGTACCATTTCCACATCATAGTTAATAAATAGTCTCGGGGATGCAAAAACATAATCTATTCTAGAAAGTGTGTTATGTCTTGCAGATCGACAAGAGTACTTCCGGGTCGTGGGGTTGAGTGATCGCCATAGATCATTTACACCTGTGTTCTTCGACCAATCCTTTAACGCATTAAATTAATTTTTCTGTTCGTTGGAAAAGGAGGGATAAGATTTATCCATCCCTGGGTCCCAAATGGCATTAAAATCCGCACCAATTATAAATGAGTATTCAGGAAGGTCTAACATTGTTCTGGTAAGTGTAGTGAAGAAATTAGCTTTGTACAAATTTGGGGCGTATACCGCTACCAACGCTATTTTCCTGTTCTTGTATACAATCTTAGCTATAGTTATCCGACCATCTGCATCAGACCATACTCCCTTCAATTCAATATCCAACTTCCGTTTTACGACTATGGCAACCCAACGGGTTCTCGTTCCAAAGGAAGAGTGACTAATGTTATGGTATATTGTCCGCTAATGTAGCTTTGTCTTCCACTAAAATGTGCGTTTCGCTTAGCAGAGCCACGTCAACCTGTTTGTTTTTCATCAGTGTGAGCACGCTTTTGCGTTTGTGTTGATTATTTATTCCCCCAGTATTCCAGATCATTATATTCAAACTAGCCATAATCTATACATGTTGTTGTATAGTTGTTGGTAATGCTTCTGGAGTGCGAATCTACAATGGATATACATCCAACTATTGAGGTCCCATTGAGAGCCGAGCTTAAAAACATACATATATACAAATAATAATAATAAAATGTATAGATGTAGCAGTACTGTCTATCTGTATGTCGTGTGTGTCGTATATGTTATGATGAATTGAAAATGGGGGACCCTGATGTAAACAAGACGAAAGTCTTTCTCTGGTCTGCATCCCCTTAACAATTGTATGTATTGAGCTGTACTGTACTGTACCCATTCTGCAATCTGTTAATAAAGTTTTCAATCAATCAAACAAAGGTCTGTCCCATTGTATACCAATCAATGGGATACATTGCATGTTGACCTGCATTCTTTAAAATGTATATAATTAATCATTAAAACAGATGTGTAACAAATAAGAAATACAAATTCCACAAAAGGCATTAAATAATTATTATTTTCAATAATTTCACAATAATTGCATAATTGTGTTTGAATATCTGAGTAATTAAAGTAATTATACATTTGTCCAAAATAGCTGATTCAGATATGGTTAAGCAGCTGCCCTGTGATCAGATAAATCCATATTATTTATTTTTCCGACATCAAATGCGTAATTTCTTATCGTACAAATATTGTCATATTTATTTTAATTATGATTAAGTAATTAATTCCAAGGAGGCCTGTAGCGTTAACATGAAGGAATCACTATGAGAACACAGTCTGTCAAGTTAATACAATTTTCAATTAGTCAATCAATCATAAGAGTGCTCCTCAGCACTCTTAAATCTGCTCTCAGCCACGCTCAAATCTGATCTCAGGAACATTTGGGGACTCGCGCTCCCAGCCCTAATATGTCTTAAATGGGCAGAAATCTGCCTAAGAGGACATTTTTGGTCGTAAATTCGTTCAGGAATGAGACACAATGTGCTTCATACTTCCGCTGAATGGCCTAGGTCAGGGGTGGCAACCTGCGGCTCCGGAGCCGCTGGCGGCTCTTTAGCCAATCAGCTGCGGCTCCCTGGCCTTTTTTTTCTTTTTTGTTCTCTTATTTTGGAGATCGATGTCATACTGTGACACTGAAATGAAAAAATATTTCATCAACTAAAATATTTAGTCAACAAAAATATTTCATCAACTAAAATATACAGTACGTCACACCCCGCGCCTCTCCCTGCCGTCTGCAAGTGGCTAATCTTGAGTTTCCGACCCCCCAGTAAGCTAACCATGGATAAATCCAAAAAAAGGAAAGTCTGAGGAAAATAGAGGGTTTAATTCAGCGTGGACAGATTAATTTGCTTTCACGACTAACGATGCATATGCTGATATGTGGTGCGAATTTTGCGAACAACGAAAAATTTACTTTTTATTTTATAGATTTTCCACAAATAAGGGAAGGACTCAAATAGAGCTGCATAGTTCAGGGTTTTATTTCAAAGTAGGTCTACAGATGCCAGTGTTTTTTCTCCTTTTCTGTGTTTTATTTCAAAGTAGGTCTACACATGGTAGTCTTTTTTCAAAGTGGACTACTTTTTATTTTATAAATGTTCCACAAATAAGGGAAGGACTCAAATATACCTGAATAGTTCAGGGTTTTATTTCAAAGTCAGTCTACAGACACCAGTGTTTTGTCTCCTCTTCTGTGTTTTATTTAAAAATAGGTCTACACAGCCAGTATTTTTTCTCCTCTTCATAAGAGTTTGAGGTTTTCCTTTGTTATAACAGGTAAAAACAGCAATAAAAAGTCAAAAATTTTCTTGTTGCTTTATAATTCCATTAATGCAACAAACTGTGTGCTATAAGTATAAGGTATAATAAATCGCAAATTACTTTGGGTATGCAATTGTCAGGCGTTTTATGCTAAATGTGGGGTATGCTTGGGGATATACTGTATAAAACGTTATACACTGTGTTATCTTCATTTTAAGGGTAAATAGGTTGTGCGGCTGAGCATTTTATTTTGTGGGAGGGGGGAAAAGTGGCTCTTTTGATAGTAAAGGTTGCTGACCCCTGGCCTAGGTCATTATCCTAGAGGTCACAATACTTGGTAAATGGCTGCATTTATATAGCACTTTTATCCAAATCGCTTTACAATTTGTTCCTCACATTTTACCCATTCACTCACACATTCACACACCGACGGCAGAGGCAACCATGCAAGGTGCCAACCTGCTCATCAGAAGCAATTAGGGGTCTTGCTCAAGGAGACTTCGACACGCTGCCCAGGAGGAGCGGGAATCGAACCAGGAACCTACCTCTGTCACCCCCGAATAAGTCATTTTATACAGTGAAAAGAACTCACATCATCACACATTAATTTTGTGCTCATTGGATCCACAAGTTTCCATCACAGCTATTCCCTATTATTTAGGGGTCACAGTATGCACAAATTGGCAATTAGCCTATATAAAATGTTTTACTCCATGTAAAAACAACACATTTACCATTTACATACAATTCGAAAATGTATGTATTTTACCTTCAGGCTGAGGATGAAATCCAAGAAATATATATATAAATTAATTTTTTTTAAATAAAAAGTTATGTTATAAAATATGCACACAAACACCCATGTACAGTTTGCACTCATGTGCACACACACATACACATGCATTTGTAAAGTTTTTGGCTTGTGCATTCTAAGGTTAGACAGTAACCAGTTTTCAAGACAATGGGGCTCTGTATTAACTCTTTGAGCACCACCAGCTTTCCCCATCTGTACTGGCTGGTGCCACTTTTTCTTGACCATTTTCACGATATTTCACGATCTTTGCGGAGCTATTATATATTCTATATTATAGCTATGGAGACAATAGTATGGCTCATTTGACAGACACTATTTCTAGTCCAACATGTAAAAAAGAGCTTGTTTCTACACACTCTAGTTTGTAGTTTATTAAACACGCTAAACATCGCCCATTTCAAAAAGAATCCAGTCTTTTTCCATAGATCGCAAGATATGACGTGTTATATGCAATAAGCCCAAATACTCCCAAATCAAAGGTATATACCATGTACGTATGTGCCTTCACAAAATCATCGTTACAAAAAACTTGGTTTAGGTCCGGTAAAATACGACACTGTGATCGTTACAGAAACATGTTTCAGGTTCGGTAAAATAGACATAGAATATACTTTACCTTAGCCAGAAGGTACTCCAAAAAGAATAATTCCAATGATCCCATCGGCGATCGTGATTACTCGTTTATATGTAATTACTTGTGTATATGGGAAACTATAGGTTTTGAGGCGAGCAGATCTCCTAGCGATTGCTCTGCAAGAGCTCCTCCCCCTCAGAGCGAGTCAGGACAGAAAGGGATCAGAACAGACAGTCTGAGGCCATGTCCAGACTAAAACGATTTTGGTAGTTTTAGGCAAAGTATTTGTTCGTTTTTGCACCGTTCTGCCACACGGAACTGCGTTCTGACAGCCTGAAGACGGTACTTTCTGATACCAGCTTTCAGAGTGCGCAATTCTGAAGACGGCCCCCGTTGCGCCACCATCTTTACAAGCGATACGCGTCTACTCCTGAACTGCTGACGCATCTCCCTTAACCCGTTAATCGCCAAAGCGATACGCGTCTTCTCCTGAACTGCTGACGCATCTCCCTTAACCCTTTAATCGCCAATGACGTGTTTAGACGTCATTCCTCGCCATGCGTAATCTGCCAATGACGTCGTACAGCGTCTTTGAGATCAATATTTCAAAAATCTGTCATGGCAATCATATTTCACCCACAGAGACTTGATGGGTGCTCTAGAGCTCCTCTCAACTCTCCAACGGTGCAAGACCGCCATCTGGTGGCCGATCTGCGAGGTGCCAAAACCGGAAGTGAGCGGCCGGAAGTGGTGCTCACCCATATTTCGTCCGGGACTCGATCCGTTGCCAATAACTCGATAAACAACATGATTTGGACGTATATAGTATTATACAACCTGGAACTGGACCAACAAGATCGACATCCCATAATAACGATCTTTTTGCTCCAGTAGCATCCCCCATCGCTACGAGGAAGCTGCGGTGAGTTTCAGCGTGTTTGATTATTATTGTCCATACAAACTGCTCTGATCTATGTATCGCCCATACTACATAAATGATTTAACGTCGGCCACGGACTTATAAACCCCCCCCCCCCCCCCACTCCGGGCACCAGCAGATGATAAATCATAACGTCTAGGACCCCGTACAGTTGAAATTTTAAATCTGACGTCAATCGGTATCAAACTACATTTGATGATCTAATATATGTATTTATGGCTATAACTCACGTTCTGCAGAATGCTGCAGAAAACGACAAAAACATATTTATACTTTAGACCGTATTTTAGTATGAATATGTGAATGAAAAAGTAGAACGTTGCTACATCCTAAACGATAGATACTTGACGTTGAATGGGCCATAGTAATGTCAATTTAGCAATACAATTTAAAAAGTGATAGCCCTGCAAAGAAGGGGAACATCTCCATATACTTACAGTGGTGGCAGAGAGGTGATTAAGATCAGAATAATCCCTGGCAGATAAAGGGTTAATCCGCATGCGCAAACCCAGACAAAAAAAAGAAACATGATACATATGTCTTATATGTCCTGGCTAGAAGTGTTTATTAAACACTGGGAGTTATTATTAAACAACAATGGCATCAGAGTAGTTGCATTCGTGTTACAGAAGCTATATTGAGCTAATCGGGAGGCTACTGTAGCGTCACATAGCTGGCCTTTTTCTGAAAACGCAAGCACATATTTCAATTAATTTATTACAACACAGGTAGTTTGAGCTGCCTCCGACCGCACCACCGGGCTATTATATTATATACGGCTTTGAGCTCTCTCTCTCTTTCCTGCTGATTAAAATCCACAGCTCTTCCTCCTCCTCATCACCAGCTGCCTGTGAAGCTGCACTCGTGCCGCGGTGTGTGTGTGTCTCTCCTATCCGTTGAAAACTAGCGTCGGCTCAAAAGCACAGAACCGGACACAAGTTATAGAAAACAACGATCGACACTTCTGGTCGGTTTTCAAAATAAAAGAGTGAAAAACAGGAAAGTCATTTATTTGATAAATTTGTGGCACTCACTTATTATCTTGAGACGTTTTCGTTTTTTACGGAAACCTTTTTTTAAATGAAAACAAAACGAAAACGAAAAAGATCAAAATCGTTTTAATCTGGACAAGGCCTGAACTAGACTATCAGAGTTAAAAAGGTAGGCGATACTGCCACCTGGTGAGATTCGATCGTCATTGCAATTCCAATGTAGGCAGATGAGTCAGGCACAGCTAGAGGGCTCTGGCTGACAGTATAGAACGGGGATCAAAGATCAAAACCCGAGAAATCTCGGGTATGGCGCTCAACGCATGACGAGATAACCCGACTTATCTCGGGTATGGCTCCCAATGAGTTAAGTATGGCTGCCACCATGTTATGATGTCACCAGTCCTTGTAATCTACATACAAATAATAATCTACCCAAATTGTAGGTTGTTTTTCTTGTATAATTAAGAAATGGATGATGGTAGAGGTTACAGACTAATGTAGAGCTTGATTAGTATTCACAGCCTTTTTCCCACAGTGTCTAAAAAAGACGCTTGGTGGAGAATTTGCCCCAGGTTGAGCTCCCAGATATTCTCACAGTGACATTTCACACTCCTATGTGTTGTGGGGTGTGTTGAGCTGTCACCAGATTGGAATTAATAAAATACACACGGCACAAGATAGAAGCAAGTTTAACAGCGGTTTTATTGCTGTTTAGGGGGAAGGAAGAGGTTAGTGTGAGTGTCAGCCAGTCCGTAATCCGTGAGAATCGTTATAATAATATATAATAACAGGGGTCGGTAGACAGGGATCGGTTCTCGTACAGGCGGGGGCTGATCCGGGAGAAGAGACATCAGGCAAGCAGGGGTCGATACACAAGCGTATGTATGCATTGAAACATTTCTGCATTGAAATGTCTGTAATGTTTCGACAACATTGAAAAGGAGGGTGACCTCAATTGTCCTTTCGAGAATAAATAATGGTTTGAATAGAATATTCTAACAAAGATGTCATCTCTCTGGTTTGTATCCATTTATCCATCCCTGTCCAAACTTGACACATGAGGCCCTGCTAATTGACATGCATGTGCACGAATCATGGTCACGCGCACATATCTGGAGGCTACTTTTTGGACCTCCTTTTGCATAAACTCTAGTTAAGCAAAAAGTGGAAAAGTGTTTATTCAAACCGTTAAGGCCTAGAGGGCAGACAGCTTATACTATGCCTACTAGAGATCTGTAGTTTACAGACCAGACAAAGGCATAACCGGCCAACATGGTAAACTCAACCCAGTATGAACACCACAGTGGGTGCTGAGGCCAACAAACGCATACTAAAAATGTAACTTACCATGAATAGATATTGCATTGATTGATGATGGGTGAAAAGGCTTTGGAGCTTTGATGAATAACGTTCCCTCCTAGCAAAGTCACTGTATGGGTCCATGGAACTGTGTTTCCTCAGCCTCTGGTGTGGTGGATTTTTGACGTCTCCAGGGATGGTTAAATGAAATACAGAGACAAGAGATTGGCCTTAAATCAGAGCAGCCTAAAACAGTGTCACACTGCGAATTAGGCATTCTGAAATAATCAAACAGGAGCAGAAAGAGACAGCCGGATTACTCAGATTAACAATACAATACAGGTTTATTGGAAAAGAAAATATATATAGTACGCCCATACCCATACGGACGGACTTTCAGTCTGTCAGAGTGCATATTCACAGGTCTGTCAGAGTGAAAGTGACAAAAAGCAAAAGTGTAATGTGTTATAACACAGTCAAATAGAGACGCCTTCTTCGATGCATTCTTAGAACTCTGGGAGGCTCCAAAAAGGGGCTTCTAGCAGGCAACCTTGACAACCTTATCAGGCCAGATGAATGGGTGCCCTGTCTTTAAACAGAAATCATGACTTAACAAAGAGAGAAGGGGGAGGAGGAGGAGGAGGAGGAGGAGGAGGAGGTGGAGGGGGGGAGGAGGAGGAGGAGGAGGGGGTGGAGGAGGAGGAGGAGGTGGAGGATGAGGGGGTGGAGGAGGAGGAGGAGGAGGATGTGAAATTACCCTTCACATTCCCCACTTTGTGCCATTTTTGGCACATCCTGGTAATTTCAACCATCAATATCACTAAACCACAGTCTCAAGACACCATGCAGAACATCAAATCAATCAACATTAATACATCATAATGTCATACTTGGCTAAGTAGGACGATAATTCCAAGCAGGTAATTGCAAAATGTTGCATCCTTAGGTACAATACATTTTTTTTTTAAAACATAATAAGGTAGAACAATAACTCTTGAGAAAGAAAGAAGAGGGGGAAAAAAGTTCAGGTGCAAATTGAAAAGGGGAAGAGTCCCAGGCCGGGGACAGATTGGTCGCTGGCGCCTTATAAAGCGCTTCTCAGTGACCCGAAGCGCCGACAGCAGTTAATAGGAAACAAAGAACAAATAAAATAAAATGGCAGTCTTAATATAAGTAGTATTTTCAAACTCTGAATATGTACCCATATCTAAATCAGAAATTTGACTTTTTAATATGCACACTGGCTTCCCTTGTTGTCATTCTCAGTAGCAGTCACAGTGGACTACAGTAGCAGTCAGGTGTCTTCCCCACTCCTTCACACACAGAACGATATATCTGTTGTAAGGAGGCTGGATGCCGTTGAGTACAGTAGCAGTCAGGTGTCTTCCCACTCCTTCACACACAGAACGATATATCTGTTGTAAGGAGGCTGGATGCCGTTGAGTACAGTAGCAGTCAGGTGTCTTCCCACTCCTTCACACACAGAACGATATATCTGTTGTAAGGAGGCTGGATGCCGTTGAGTACAGTAGCAGTCAGGTGTCTTCCCACTCCTTCACACACAGAACGATATATCTGTTGTAAGGAGGCTGGATGCCGTTGAGTACAGTAGCAGTCAGGTGTCTTCCCACTCCTTCACACACAGAACGATATATCTGTTGTAAGGAGGCTGGATGCCGTTGAGTACAGTAGCAGTCATCTCCCCATAGTTGAATACAGCAGCATACCAGGTGCAAAAGGGCTTGTATTGCCGACTGGGGTGCGTGGTAGGGGTTCCTGTGGATCCCAGCAGCGATGCGTTCTTATCTTCGTGGCAGGGCGGGGCTATTGCACAGGGAGCTTAGCTGGAGTTCCTGTC
The DNA here is from genome assembly GCF_963971535.1 of Notolepis coatsorum. Classification (NCBI taxonomy): domain Eukaryota; kingdom Metazoa; phylum Chordata; class Actinopteri; order Aulopiformes; family Paralepididae; genus Notolepis; species Notolepis coatsorum. The sequence goes on from NC_140170.1 coordinate 120,548,298, forward strand.
CCAGTTGCCCTCCCAGGGCCTCCACTGATCCCTGGGCCCCGCTTCCGTAGCACCGGCCCTGCTGTGGTGTTGCCATATCATGCGAGATGTTGAGCAGGCGGTTCCTGTTGGACTTGGGTCTGAACCTGATTAGGTTGTCGTCGTCCTCCGCGGGTTCATATGGGTATGGTGGCTGGTGTGCCGGTGGAGATGGGGCCCCTAGGTGGTGTGGTTGCCCAGGGACAGCGTGGCCCTGCAGTGGGAAGTACGGCCCTGGTGCATATTCGTTATCTTCTTTCTCCTGCGCTGAGAGAAACGCACCATCCTCCCCCTCACATTCCATAGATCTGAGTTCGACAGCATTGATTAATACTGCATCTTGGATGTCATGCGTCGCGTTAATGAGATTGCGCCGGCCAAAGGAAAAGAAATCAAACACAAAAAAAAAAAAAAAACAATTTCAAACATGGTCAGTGTGTTACATGTCTGGATATCCCTCATAGTTGTACTGGCTGGAAACAAAGGGGAAAAAAACTGTTTACAGTTAGCTGTCGCCCAAGTTGAAACATGTGGAAATAGTGACCACCAGGGGTTACAAGTTGTAACATGCAATCAAATATCAAAAGGAATGAAAGGAATGACAAATCCAACTTTAGGACACTGGTATTACAAACGCTGTGATGGCGGAAAGACAAGTGCCTCAATAAGCTGTATAAGACAGTGTCTATGGAATTTAGAACATTTGAATAGCACTTATATTCAAAAGTGCTTGGAATAGAGGCCAAAAAAAAAATAAAAAAAATGCCTAACTGCTGTGCAGTGGCAGAGCAGGTATAACATTGGAAAAGCATGATAGAGATAAACACAGATAGTGACCAAAGCCTTGAACTTATCGCATTGTCACATACATAATCAATAACACAGATAGTGACCAAAGTAACTAGGGTTGACTTCTCGCAGTGTCACATACATATAGTGACCAAAGCCTAACCAGGGTTGACTTCTCGCAGTGTCACATACATATAGTGACCAAAGCCTAACCAGGGTTGACTTCTCGCATTGTCACATACATAATCGCATTGTCACATACATATAGTGACCAAAGCCTAACCAGGGTTGACTTCTCGCAGTGTCACATACATATAGTGACCAAAGCCTAACCAGGGTTGACTTCTCGCAGTGTCACATACATAATCAATAGTGACCAAAGCCTAACCAGGGTTGACTTCTCGCAGTGTCACATAACACAGATAGTGACCAAAGCCTAACCAGGTTTGACTTCTCGCATTGTCACATACATATAGTGACCAAAGCCTAACCAGGGTTGACTTCTCGCATTGTCACATACATATAGTGACCAAAGCCTAACCAGGGTTGACTTCTCGCAGTGTCACATACATATAGTGACCAAAGCCTAACCAGGGTTGACTTCTCGCAGTGTCACATACATATAGTGACCAAAGCCTAACCAGGGTTGACTTCTCGCAGTGTCACATACATAATCAATAGTGACCAAAGCCTAACCAGGGTTGACTTCTCGCATTGTCGCATACATATAGTGACCAAAGCCTAACCAGGGTTGACTTCTCGCAGTGTCACATACATATAGTGACCAAAGCCTAACCAGGGTTGACTTCTCGCAGTGTCACATACATATAGTGACCAAAGCCTAACCAGGGTTGACTTCTCGCAGTGTCACATACATAATCAATAGTGACCAAAGCCTAACCAGGGTTGACTTCTCGCAGTGTCACATAACACAGATAGTGACCAAAGCCTAACCAGGGTTGACTTCTCGCAGTGTCACATACATATAGAGATAAACACAGATAGTGACCAAAGTAACCAGGGTTGACTTCTCGCAGTGTCACATACATATAGAGATAAACACAGATAGTGACCAAAGTAACCAGGGTTGACTTCTCGCAGTGTCACATACATATAGAGATAAACACAGATAGTGACCAAAGTAACCAGGGTTGACTTCTCGCAGTGTCACATACATATAGAGATAAACACAGATAGTATTACATTCAGACGGCCCCCCCCCACTCCTGCTTACCTAACTCGCCGCGACGCTGCATGTAATGCCCGTGGAATGCCGTCCCGACCAGCCGATGCAGACAGACAATTCCTCACTGTCCCAGACGTGGCTGTGTTGTAGAGCGATGAAGAGCCCGTCTGCACCGGCAGGATCGGTTGGCAACCCCACTTCTGACACCAAGAATGTGGTGGATTTTTGACGTCTCCAGGGATGGTTAAATGAAATACAGAGACAAGAGATTGGCCTTAAATCAGAGTGCAAACCACCAGGTTCTCCACGGACATCCAGCAGCCTAAAACAGTGTCACACTGCGAATTAGGCATTCTGAAATAATCAAACAGGAGCAGAAAGAGACAGCCGGATTACTCAGATTAACAATACAATACAGGTTTATTGGAAAAGAAAATATATATAGTACGCCCATACCCATACGGACGGACTTTCAGTCTGTCAGAGTGCATATTCACAGGTCTGTCAGAGTGAAAGTGACAAAAAGCAAAAGTGTAATGTGTTATAACACAGTCAAATAGAGACGCCTTCTTCGATGCATTCTTAGAACTCTGGGAGGCTCCAAAAAGGGGCTTCTAGCAGGCAACCTTGACAACCTTATCAGGCCAGATGAATGGGTGCCCTGTCTTTAAACAGAAATCATGACTTAACAAAGAGAGAAGGGGGAGGAGGAGGAGGAGGAGGAGGAGGAGGAGGAGGTGGAGGGGGGGAGGAGGAGGAGGAGGAGGGGGTGGAGGAGGAGGAGGAGGTGGAGGATGAGGGGGTGGAGGAGGAGGAGGAGGAGGATGTGAAATTACCCTTCACATTGGGTTCAAAAGCAGCCAATGCTCCAAAGGAGTTTGTGGACCCGCTGCTCTCCACAAGGCACATCCATCTCTCCTTGTACATATAGATGACACTGTAAAACAGTCTCCAGAGTTATGTCTTTTCCTCTATGTTGCCCTGTCTAATTTTCTTCCATTACCAATTCACATGCGCTTTCTGCACGGCTAAGTTAGTAGGCTACTGGCATAAGGCATATAGCTACGAGCACCATTAACATTTATCAGTAGGCTGCATTCCATCCTCATGGATGTGTACAAGGCAAATTGAGAAAAGGCTCATTGCACAGTAGTTCGGAATAGAATCGGAAGGAGTGTTTGTCATTTAGTCGGTTTTAGTCATTAAGTAATATCCATTTTTGCAGTGTAACGTTAGCTAATGTTAACGTATTTAAAGTTACAACTGCTGTAAGTACATGGGTACAAGTTACACCTGCTGTAAGTACATGGGTAGATCAACTGGGTACATAGACAGGCACTCCATTCCCACCTACCGGGTCAACCAATGGTGTGAATCATAATCATAAGAGAGAGAGAGAGAGAGAGAGAGAGAGAGAGAGAGAGAGAGAGAGAGAGAGAGAGAGTGAGAGAGAGACGAACACTGAAGAAAATATATTCTTAATATAAACACACTTCAGTTCTATGTGTGTGAGTATGTGTGAGTATGTATCTGTGAGTACTAATGTCTGTGCATGTGTTTCTCTGAGCACTAAGCTTTGATTGTTTGTACATTCTGTACTTCTGATCATATGTGCATGTGTCTATGTGTGCATGAGAGCCTGTGTGTGTGTTTGTGTTTTGCTCTGAGCAGACTGACAGATGGAGCATAGCATGGTAGTGACCTTGCCCAGGCGATATGATACTTGCAGCCAAATTCACCCTGGTTGTCACACATTCAAAACACACACACACACACACACACACATACACACATTTATTTAGTTTATTGTAAAATACAGGCAATAAGGGACATAAACAATACAGATACCCCTGATGTTTTGGCTTAAAAAGTGACAGATCGTTTAAAATGCCAACATTTTTATTGGGTTGAATGAAGGATGCCTCTGGCACATAATAGCATCCCCATGAGACAAAACAAAATGATTCATTTGGGTATTCAATTAGCTTTAGGAACATTGCTCATATGGTCTTTTGGCAAAGCCCCACCCCCTGCTCCTGTTCGACTGTGTGACATCATCAGTCGTGGAGCCTGGGTGAGCTATCAACAACCTAACAAGAGGCACAATCTTCCTCTATCATTAGCCTGTAATGGCTAGTTTGATATGGATTCGGCAGATTCTGAAATGTTACTTAGCTACTCGATGCCACTTGGCCAGGGTTGTTACTTAAAAAAAGTCCTCAGATTAAACAAGCCAATCCCTACCCTTTTGTAATGTCATTCCAAGGTCACACAAAATTATTAGCTTTTTGGAGCTAGGAACACTGCCCACCTAATCTACTGCCAATTTGTAAAATATGTTAACTCTTAGGTGTGAGGTAACAGACAGGCAATAATGGTTGTACAATGTGGTGTTTGCTACACCAACTAAAATGGCCTGTCCAATACAAGGGAAGAAAAAGGTACCTAAATAAAAATAAATGCAATTTATTTCATGGCCCCGCAATCTTCACAATTTCCTGCAATTTTCCAATAATAAAAACAAACACAGAAAACATTGTAAATTTCATTGGAATTCTTTTTAAAAGCCACTGAAAAAAAACATGGCTAGACTTGTCCAAACTAGTCACCTAAACATCATCTTGCCTCTGACTACATTAACAACCGCAGTTCAATGGTGCTTTGTGTCACAAAGACTCTGTCGCTCTCACACAAACACTCACAGATGCTCTCTCCCTCTCTCTCTCACACACACACACAGACTCTCAAGTTTCAAGTTCAAGTTTCTTTATTATTTGTCATACAGAAATACAGAATACTTTGCATGAAATGTTTCTTTCTGTTTCGCTCCTGAGAGTGTGCTAGATAATAATAAGATAGTATAAATAAGTATAATAAGTAAAAAAATAAAATAGAAAGTCAAGAAGTCAAGTAAACACAAGTGTAAACAACAATTGTTCAGTATACCTCTATATAGTATATACAGTATGTACATCTTGTGGTGCCACCTTGTGGTGGTGAGGTGCAATAAGGAATAAGGAAGAGATGTGCAATTATCTTACCAATAATATAAATATAAAGTGTAAAGTGTGGTAAGGCTGGTGCTACAGTGTGTTGTTTATTTAAAGTGAGTGTGTGTGTGCTGTGGGTGTGTTGATGGCTTGTTATTGTTCATTGTTCATTGAGCAATCATTGTTCATTGAGCATCCTGATGGCCTGGGGATAGAAGCTCCTTCAGAGTCTCTCTGTGCTTGCCATGAGACTCCGGTATCGCTTGCCTGACCACAGCAGTTCAAAGAGGCAGTTGTTTGGGTGGCTGGAGTCTTTGATTATTCTCTTAGCCTTGCCCATGCACCGCTTGTTGTAAATGCCTTGGAGAGTGGGAAGCCAGCCATACAGCAGGCTGAATGCTCCGCGACGCTGGTTGAAGTGGAGCTAGGTAGCCAGCAGGCTGAATGCTCCGCGACGCTGGTTGAAGTGGAGCTAGGTAGCCAGCAGGCTGAATGCTCCGCGACGCTGAACTGCCTGGGCCAGTCTGTCTGTCGAAGACCGAGGGAACCGCGTCCGGCTTCAGCTGATTAGTGGTCTTCTGGACAAACATCCCACCCCAACAACATAATCCGAGGCAATGAAGTGTTCGCTGCAGATCCTCCTTCCCTGTCCAACAGGCTGGTCGCGCCGCCTGAGTGCAGCCAGCCTGAGCCAACGTGCCAACAACACTGTTTTTTTCACTGGTAGTTTGTGGAAATTAACCAACTTTCCTCTCTTTCACACGGTAAAATTTGTTTGAACAGCCAGGAGCAATACAAAAATAACCACCGCGGTCCCGTTGTTTTGTAGGCAACATTTTATTTACTGACTGACCCATTCACTATAGGCAGCTAACCAGCAGTGTATACACCAAACCAACACTGTGACGTCAGCAACAAAATGGCGCCGCCCATGTTCATAAATGCTACATAAATGGACATTACAAATCGTTTTTTCTTAGAAACGCCTTATTTTTATAACGTGATTTTTTTCTGTGGTTTATCTAAATACGAATTTGATGCTATGACTATGTGTTTATCGCTATGCTTCATCTCCACTTTAATGTAATTATAACAGAATGAAAATTATACCTCGATTGGTATACTCATTTAATTTTTTTTTTTTAAACCTTCTATTAACATTTTTTGGTTAGAACATTTCAGAATAACAAAATAAAGAATAAGAAATAGTGATGTTTAGAATTAGATATCGAAAACCCATCTAATCCGGGAATATCTACTTAATTTTTTTTTAAATACCTTTGTATGTTTACACATCTAAACAACAAGGAGATTTTAAATACTTGTATGCAGATCGTCCACCGTCATGCGTGATCATTAATCTGTTATGGTGGTCGTTGTTCTTCACGTCTATTTCATGACCAAGACTCATATCATTGTTATTTCACAGGGCCATCCTTGAAAAAGGTATTGTATTCCATAGTGCTGTCAGCCGCTCGTTACTTGCAGTTTGATGCTTTAATGTTCCAGAACATTCCTCGTGCCCTAAAACAATAATCATCCAGTGTATTCCAGAATATTCCGTTATGACTCATAGCCTTCATGTAAGAAAAATAGAGTATAAAAATCTAGAATGTTCCAAAATATCAAATCAAGATCTGCATATTACCGTGAATCTATATTTATATGGTGTTTAGCGTTTTATATCAAATTACTTATTTCTCAATGTTGTCAAAAGTTTGTATGTTGCCGTTTTTTTTATGTCCATGCAATTGTAGAGTTATCCGTGAAAGATGAATCTTGTCATCCACTTTGTATCTTCTTCATGTATTCTTATGCCGCCTTAAGCGAACGTAGCATGAATCTCTTTCCTTCTCCCTAAACTATGGAAAGATTCGCAGGGTACCGTAGGATGGGGTGGAGACCTTTCTCAAATAGCTGGTTTACTACAACCTTGTAGTGGGCCCGCAGAGTTATGGCTTCCTTGCACATATCTTCATAAAACCACACTCTTTTTCCTTTGTACATCAGTTTTCCCCATCTCTTGCGTGATTCCCTGATAATCGTGTCTCTTGTTGCAGTTTCCAGTAGATTATCACTCTTTCCTTGTTGTTTTTATTATAGTTTTCAGATCCAATTCTGTAGCGTTTGTCCACTATCGGTTCTGTAGATAGGATTTCAGAACCTAGGATTTCGAATAGTACTGCAGCAAACTTGCCATCTGTGCAGTCGACTGATTCATCCAAACCCACTATACGGAGATTGAATCTGCGGGCGTGCCGTTCTATTTCTAGCAGATGGAGCAAGTTTTCCTCCTTGTTGTCTTGGATCAACTACCGGAGCTGTTTGTTTTCCAGTTGCATTTCCTTTGATACTTCGGCGATATCTTCAGATAGTTCCTTATTCTTCTCCTCTTGCTTCCGTGAGTATTCGATCCCAGTATTTGCAACCGCCGTTATGCGGTCGGATTGTGCTACAATCTGTGTCTTGATATCCTCAAGTTTAGTCTCTATGGCTATCTTAAATGCGGTAGCATTAGCCTCGACTCTATCCACAGCTTTAGCCATCTCAGTAACCTTGTCGGTTAGGATTTTCATCATATCTGTCATCTGCGTATTGAAGTCGGGTGGAATACTCTCCATGACTGTTTCTGCTGAGGTCGTTTGAATGTTAGGATCTATGCTATTGTCGGGTTTTTTATTCTCAATAGTGTCCGCTCTTCCCTTCCCTGAACGTGTCACCGCGCCGACTGCCGTTGGAGAATTTGTTTCATGTCTTTTTGAGCTATCTTTCTTTGGTCGCATGCTGCGTTTCACTGTTGATATAGTTAGTTGAAGGTCTTAGTTAATATATAAGTCGAGGTTTAAACACATTAGTGTTGTATAAAGTAGGTATTTAAGCGAAATTAACAAAAAATGGAGCGGAGCTTGTGACAGATATGACCGTCACATACTGTCGTCAAACCGGAAGTCTGCTTGTTAACTTTTTATAATAAATACCTTCAAAAGTGTTTAATCTCTTATATCTTTAAGTATCTTTTACAACTTTCACGATTGAGTCTAAAACATGACAATTTGGCTTTCCCTGGGTGGGCCTTCATTCGGATTTGCCAACCTGTTTCGCGGACAATATTGACGGAACATCCACTCAGAGGATCCATTTTCAAAGGTAAGCAGAAAAACCTGTTACGTAAAGTCGAAATCTGCATAGTTAAAACAGCCGTTATGAGTGGATGCATTCTCATTATTGTCTTGTGAATAAGTTGCTAAAAATATAAGTAAACCCATTGAATTGTGTTGTTGAAATGAATATTTGCAAGGTGCAATCTACACTACTAGAACTTTTTTTTATTTAATTTTAAATTTTTTCCACTCACACCTTTCTCTTTCTCTCTGTCTTTTTTCTACACCAAGTTAGAGTGACCCATTTATTTAAGTTAGGGTCGTTTATTTAAGTTAGAGCCACAGGTAGAAATACCACTATTTAAGTATAGGGTAACCCTAGACCTCGGGGAGGCCTGGCTGTAATGTACAGGGACTTAGACCCTAGCCAGAGTTATTAAGTAGACAAAACCATAGGATTGTAGGTCTGAAGTGCGTGAGAATTACGGACAGGTTACGGGTAAAGGGGTGATCAGCCTTGCTTAGCCCTGATTTAGTCTTTTAATTGCGTCAGCCAACTGCAATCCTAGTCTGCGAAATAAGCTTAGTCGATGTTATGAGTCAGTTATACCCATATTGGATATGGTTAGGTTATGAGTCACGTTATACCGATATTTTATTCCCGTATTTCAGTGTTGTATATTGTATTATACAGGCTTCTTAAATGCTAAGTGTTATTTTATGTCTGAATGTGTGGAATGAATGGTATTTATACGTTACTATAACTGTTCTTGGTAAGGTGACCATTATCATTATGTTAAAATTAATATGCTGGTGGTAGGGAGGCCAACCTATTGTTGTTAAAGTATATATCGTTCATATTGCATTGGTGTGCTGCTCTGCTAAAGAGGGGTGGTGGCTTCGCAGACTTTTGAATCCTCCGCTGCGGCCAAGCGAGGGAGGGGAGGTCTGTCGGACCGCTCACGTTTGAACCCTCTTGGCATTGCAGTTTCAGACTATGCGTTGACGATTAGATGTATGTATCTAGTTATTGGATAGGCGGAGCGGGTATTATATTATATTATGCTATATAAGCAGTTGTGGGAGCGGGTATTATATTATTATTATATGCTATATAGGGGAATAGGTACCTGACTTCTCGTTGCGACCACTCTGAACACCGCCGTGCGCACTGCCGGCCCACCAGCCACCACGGACGCGCGACTCGTGGGCTGGAAGCAATCGTTTTCGTTTTGGTTGGATACAGAGGCGTGCACCACGCGCATATTCACAGAAATATTATACACTCAATATCTGCGTTATTACCACACTTATAGATAATAATAATAATAATAATAATGGCTTGGATTTATATAGCGCTCTTCATGACACCCAGAGCGCTTCACAGAGTCCATTATTCGTTCATACACAGTCATACCGGTGGTGGTAAGCTACAATTGCAGCCAGAGCTGCCCTGAGGCAGACTCACGGAAACGTGGCGAATAATCATCGCCTACGGCCCCTCCGACCACCACCAACATTCATTCACATGCATACACATTCATACGAGGCAAGTAGGTTAAGTGTCTTGCCCAAGGACACAACGGCGATGGGATGGACATGGGCTTGAGCGAGATTCGAACCACCAACCCTTCGATCATTGGACGACCCGCTCTACCCCTGAGCCACGCCGCCCCCCATGTTGAACCAGCATCTTTATCTTTTCTAATGAGAATTAACCATATTGCGGGGTACAGTCGCACTGATCATCATTCTATAATGAATTCTGATGTTCTAATTAAATATATAATAGCTGGTTATACATGCACAATGGACAATAGAACACTGGAACTGGACATTTTTAAAGACACATATATGGACTGAGCATTTCCTAAAAGTACCCGTTTTATCTGGCACGGTTTCTGAAATTTCTAAATGACTTCACGAAAATGTAATTAGAACGTTATTCCACATAATATGGAATATATATGTGGAAAGTCACAGCACTTTGCGAGCGTCTAGTGCAGGGGTGGCCAACCCATGGCTCGCGAGCCGCATGTGGCTCTTTGCCTGTCAATGTGTGGCTCGTCCATCAAAAAAAATCAAAAAATTATTATATTTTTATTTATTATTATTATTTTTAATTTTTTCCCCCACTCAAACCTGTGGTAAACCTCATCTTTTTATATTAAGAGGTAATTATATAGTTTACACTGTTTATTTTTCTCATATTTCTCATATAAGCTGTGGGGTCATCTGACCCCTTCCGGCAGGAATCAGTGACATTTTCTCCATGGCTGTTCTAGTGTTAAAAAAAAAATTCATTTTTTTTTACATAATATGAAACTACAGTTTCATACCTTCAAAATAAGCCATCAATCGTAAAATTCGAGACGATAGTTTTTAATCAATGTCCTATGAAACATTCTGGTACAATCCTTACCAATTTGCAGCAAGAGGGTCTGAAGAGAATTGGAACTACACTCCTTCCCAGAATGCAATGTGATGTCAATGTCACTAGACCAATTCACACGTGGAACAAAGGCCCTTTGTTCCTTTGTTATTCCAATGACTGGGCCCAGGCAGGCCTACAGTGACAACACTTTGATTTGATGCCATGTACACACACTACTTTAAACTTTTCTTTTGCTCTCAAAGTGCACCAGATTGATGCATTTAACTTTAAAATTTACAAACAAAAAGTTATGGGGGGGCATGCCCCCGGACCCCCCTAGAGGGGCCGAGGTTCACCCACCACAGTCTCACAAAATCCTGTGGGAAACACTGATACTATTATTAGGGCTATTATTAGAGAGAGAGAGAGAGAATGAAAGAGATACAGAGAGAGAGACAGAGAGAGTGAGATCAACCCTGTATTGTACAATTGCAGCAATTCTCAGACCGGTCATTGTGCATTTGTATACATGGCCAAGACTTCCGAATACAAGTACACTATATCTACACCTATACCCAAGGTCGGCCATCACACTGACCAGTGGTTGGTATTTGATATACTTGACACACACACACACACACACACACACACACACACACACACATTTATTTTGCTCTCAAAGTGCACCAGATTGATGCATTTAACTTTAAAATGTACCAAAAAAAATGTATTAATATATATATAATTGAGACTCTGCATGCAGAATTTTGCAAATCCATTCTCTGCACCCAATGGAAAACACCAAATAATGCATGCAGAGCAGAACTAGGAAGATACCCACTAATCATCTAAATGAAAAAAAGAGCACTTAAATTCCACAATCACCTAAAAGAAAGTGACCCAGACACTCCATAACAAAGCCCTCACCTACAGAGAGACCCATGGGAGATGCCCACTCAGCCAGATGGTTCTGGGACTCTGCTCACAAACACAAGCAGAGCCACCAGACAGAAACCACACTGGACTAAATCAAATTATAAGAAAACAAAAAGAAAACTATCTGACACATTGGAAAGAATCAACCCAAAACCAGAGCCAATTGAAATGCTATTTGACCCTAAACAGAGAGTACACAGTGGCAGAATACCTGAGCACTGTGACTGACCCAAAACTAAGAAGATCCTTGACTAGGTACAGACTCAGCGAGCACAGCCTAGCCATCGAGAAAGGCCGCCATAGGCAGACCTGGCTCCCAATAGAAGACAGACTATGCACCCACTGCACACAAGATGAGGTGGAAACCGAGCTCCACTTCTTAACACATTCGGGACGGGCCACGTATATATCCGTGTTTCGAATCCATGCTTAACACATTAACTGCCACGCAGTTTGCCCCTCTCATACCACTCTCTGCCACCACAATTTATTATTATCTTTTTCCCCCTCTTTTCCGATTTTTCTCCCATCCCACTGTTAGTCGTTATGCCAATTCCCAACTCCCTTCCTGGTTGTTGCGCACCCCCCCTACTGTTGGTCCGAGAGGCCGGAGACTATCACATGCTATCCTCCGACACATGCGCAGCCAGCCAGCAGCCAGCCTGGCAGCTCAGATTCTCACTGGGAGAGTAACGTGTGGAAGGTCACACTACCTCCCTCCAGATCCTTCCTTCGCTGAGCAGGCGCCCCGACCGAATTGTAGGAGTATGCCCAGGACCCACCCATCAGCTTTCCCACCCTCTAATACTGCCAATTGTATTAGTACGGACGACCAGCCAAACTGAAAACAATGTGGAGAGCTGGATTCGAACACGCAAACCCAGCGCCTCCAGCATTGGTGGTGAGTGCCTTGCCCACTGCACCAGCTAGCCGCCCCCTCTGCCACCACTCTAAGCCTATGGAGATGTTCACCTTCTTTGCAGGGCTATAACTTTTTTAATTGTATTGCTAAATTGACATTACTATGGCCCATTCAACATCGATTATCTATCGTTCAGGATGTAGGAACGTTATACCTTTTCATTCATAGATTCATACGAAAATACCGTCTAGAATATAAATATGTTTTTATCGTTTTCTGCAGTAATTCCTAGAACGTGAGTTATAGGCATAAACGCATATATAGATTATCAACTGCCGTTTGTTGCCGATACACGCTATATTAAAATGTTCAACTGTACATGATCCTAAACATTATGACTCATCATGCGCGGATGAACGGGGGGGGTTGTTTATAATTCTGTGATTGTCAGTAATGCTTTATGTAGTATGGGTGATATATTGATCAGAGCAGTTTGCATTAATAATAATAAACAATCACGCTGAAAGTAACGTTAGTGTCCTCTTACCGTTCGCCGATGAGACTGGAGGAAAAAGATCCCACTTATTTGACGGTGATCTACTAGATCCATTTCCGGTTTGTATGGCGAAATAAACAGCCAAATCATATCGATTATTGAGTTATGGCAGCGATCCATATACACGGATGTGTGTCTAGAGTCCCGCAACAATATGTGACTGCCGGACGCATTTCCCAGATGCACGGAGATCGACTCGATCCATTTCCGGTTTGGTAACACGCCCGATCATCCACCAGGCGGCGGTATTGAAGCGTTGCACTGTTGTGCAGGCTCCCACTGTATCAGACCAGGCTCGGTGAGGGAATTATGAATACCATGGCGAAAAAATTCAATATGATCTCAATAACGTTGTACACCGTGGAATGGCGGAATTCGCATGACCTTGAAACACGTCGTAAGCCGTTTCCGGTGGTGGATGTGTTAAGGGACCAACCACGGATATCTCCGTGGCAAGGTTGTTTTGGCTTTTATTCCATTTTAATAACCTATTCAAGGTCGCAGAGCTGCACTGCAGATGTACCCTACTCTTTGAATTCAAAAAAGTGCATTACCGGCCAGATCCTCTTAGGGGCGCTGTATCGATAATGCAGTGTTCCCTGTGGCAGAAGTTGTCTTTTTTTTCTGGATTTCCAATGTAGTTTTCTACTCACCTGAAGCGATCCCTATATCCTGTTGCACGGAATACGTTTTGGATCGCGGATTTCACGATGCAGTAAAGGAATTTATCATCAGCCAATGGACATATCGATCTACCAGATGGCGATCGATAACTAGGAAATGCTCGGGGGGATCCAACCGGCCCACGGTAAGATCTTTTTCACGTAAATTACACGCTGATCAGGCATTGTTTTGATAGCCATCCACTCGATCAATGAATGAGGCTAATGAGGCTATTAGCTATTATTGGTAATCAATAATCAGAAACAACGTCCCCCACCCCGTCCCCCTTTCATGCATTCGTGGTGGACCATCATACCGATCATATGCAGTTTGAGTTTTAGCTTTAGCTTCTGTATAACCGAAATGCCATTGAATATAACGTTAGTAGCTTAGCTGCCTTTATCTCGCCTTCCAGGAAATATCCCAGCCGAAATCCCTTATAACGCTTATATTCATGGCGCTATAAAATGAGAACATATTGCTGATTTTGTTTTTCTTTAAGCCATTTTGAAGGGACGGTTTATGGTCTCAATTGACAATGAGAATGGACAGATAGCAATACTATAAAGTATAGATTTAACTCTACAAACAGCCTCACTAACTATGCAAGTCTATTATGAAATGCTGGCCGTCTAGAGTGATATTAGACGCATCCAAGTGGCCGGGAAAGTGTTAACAACCTGCCCACTATACCAAGACATCAGAGACATATACTTCCCACAAATTGCAAACACCCAAAGATACTTTGAAAATATGGACAATAATTCAACTCCCAGGGAACAAACTTAACTTTTTGACTTACCAGCTGGCTGGTAGATTTTAAAAACGACCCGCCAGGCAGATTTTTTACCAGCCAAAAATTATAAATAACTTTTTAGTATATCGCCATGTGTTATTATTACTATATCAAATCAAATTTATTTATAAGGCCCGATAACACACGTTAATGTCCCCATGGGCTGTACAGGTCTTCTTTAAACAAGTCAAGAAGAAAACATAACAATAAGTCAAGAACAGAACAAGAACACCATAAGGTCCAAAAAATGTAATATGAATGCAAATAAATGAAAGAATGCAAGCACTCCCAGACATACCCCACGCGAAGGTAAGGAAAAACTCACTAAAACCTAACAATAGGTAAAAAAGCTCCACAGGCAGTGTGGAGGAGAGAAACCTTAGAAGGGCCATTCAACATTCTTAGATGTTGGTGATAGTAGTGTTGCAGACGGACAGTTGGTAAGCATGCACTCATGTGTGTAGTGAAACACAGATGAGTGCATGCAATAGCAACTGAACATTTTGAAAGATTAAAGATAGAGCTAATAGCGATAGCAAATGAACATTTTGAAAGATTAAAGATAGAGCTGATAGCGGATATATTTGAGGCACAGGGGCGGCGCAAAGAGGGTCACGTCCTCCCCGTCTTAGTCACGGGACATTCAACACTCCGGTCATATAATACTCTCATATGCTATTTTCAATTAATATCATAAACAACATAAGGAATATTAGCATAATTTTGAGTGGACTGAAGGAATGAGTCAGCGTTAATAGTTTTAAATTCAAATCATTTATTGAAACATAGAAGTGGGGTCGGGACACACACACACTGTTTCAACTCACCACCCCCGCATCATATTGTAGTCTGTCTTCAAACTTCCACTCCTCTCGAAACTTTTTTATATTTGAATATCAACATTATCTGTCCATCCTCAGTAATCCTCAGTTTACTATAATATACTCCTGTCCTGAGTCCTGACTAGTGACTTCATCGTCTTTCCAAACGCACGCATACACTGTGTCTGCTGTTCTCTATGGCTCTGCGCCTCTGCCTCTGATCAGGATTAGCTTGTTAGCTTACGCTAACGTTGTAGTGATTGTAATGGTACATAAGCGTTAATTTTCGGGCGATGTGGGCATAAAGCAATGGCGACGGTGCAAAGCATGTAGATGCATTTGACCCGTTGTGAGAAGAAAAAAAACACCACAGACTTAATTTCGGGACGTGTAGGCGCACTGCTGTGTAATGCTGCTCTGCTTGCGAGCAGACAGCAAGGACTGGGCGGATATGATCGCGGAGTTGCTACAGGGTTTTTCAAAATAAGAGTATCATATGAACCGAACGTTGCTAGCTGCCGGAGCGGAGCGGCGTCATAGATATTATGACTGGAGCTGCGCTTGGGGCGGAAATGAGACCCGCACAGGATTTTCAAAATAAGAGTATCGATATGAACTACACGCCAGGTGTACCTCTCATTTTTACTCGCCAAACCTTAAATCTACACGCATTTGGCGCTTGGCGGGTGCTTATTTTGTTCCCTGACTCCCATACCTACTGGGAGTAGGGTGACCAGATGCAAAAAGTCCAAAAGCAGGACAACAGTAAGATTTTGGTGGGACAAAGTGGGACAGATAGATAATGTAAAAATGTGTATTAGAATAACTCGTCTTCACCGAATAGATAAAGGTTAAATCAAAATAAATACAAATTAAATACAGAATTATATCTCTCCACATTCATCTTGGCACTGGCAACCGGCTTGTTACCACCTAACATCTGTTTTAAATATTCAAACTTTATCACTTGACAGGAATGTCTTGTGTTCGATATTTATTTTTTTTGCTTCGAAAAGAGGGACATCCTCTCAATATGTGGGACGCGGTCTCAAATGGTGGGACAGTACAACCAAAAGGGGGACACCTGGTCACCCTAACTGGGAGAAATACAAAAATGTGCAAACACAGCAGCAAGATTTGTGAGCTGCTGTGACAAGAAAAGGACATCCAACGGAATACAACCACCATAAAGACTGTACAAGAAATTCCTTCTGTAATGTACTGATTTCTTTTGATTTCTCTGTTTGATTGTTTTGTTTGGCTTTGTAAACGTATGTTTCCCATGTCAATAAAGCCCATTTGAATTGAATTGAGAGAGAGAGCGAGAGAGAGAGAGACATTCCAGTCAAAAGTAGCCTAGCTTAGCACAATGAATGGAAGCGGACAGTGCGGGTTAGCTAGGTGACGTCATATTTCCTTCACAAAGCGCATCGATGCGTAAGCTGTCAATTGGAAAGCAGTCCGTGTTTAGACAGCAGGGCGGGTGATGGTGACCAAAACACCAAACTCGTCACACAGCAGTGGCTGATACTGTAGTTCACGTAGCCTGCTTTAATGAACTGCGAGAGATGATTCATAACTCGTATACACACACGCACTCTGCTATACAGTAGTTAATGTTTTAGCGTGATATGGGTATACAGGACTGGCGAGGATGCAAAGCATGTTAGACTATTGGAACCGCTGCTCGCAGAGTTTTCGTTGCACATAGAAGCAGCTCGAGATAAGTTGTTACAGAGGTCCACGCTGCGTGTCTATTATAATAATAATAATAATGCAGGACCTGCTCAGAGGTCTTTAATTGGCATGCAATTATCCTCAACACACACACGGAACACACACGCATGCATTGTCTCTGTAGGATCGCCGATGCGATTCGTCTCTGCGAATAACCCATCCCGTCGTCCTTCCCCCCAAAGGGCAGCCGGGAGCAGACAGGCGTCAACGTGAGCCGCGCCAGGGGACCAATCCAAGTGCTCCTGTCCGTCTTCGTCAAGGACGCCACAGCGTTAGCGATCTGTTGTTGTGCATTGCTGCGTGTCTATTATGTAATGACAATTGCGAAGCAGCCCAGCAAACACACATACACACACACCACATTATTCTGCGAAGTAGCTCAGCGCACACACATACACAACGACTGCAAAAGTCGAGTCCCGTGGATATTATTGCTAGAGATAATTCATACATATTATGAAAAGCCGATCTGTTGTTTAGAATTTGGATGGGGGGTAGGTAGGCTCTGATACCTCTCACCTCTGCGGGGTCTAACACCTTTTCACAGCGCACACGATGCTCTTGTGTGTGTGCGCGCATGTACATTTCGTGACGTGATGTAGTTCTCTGGGGATACAGGGATAATTAGAACCATACCATCTAGCAAGAATTAAACGTATTTACAAGTCGTATTAAGTTTAGCAAGTAAGGAGATATAACATATAACATCTCAAAGCACTCGAAAATGTAATTTTTCAATTTTTACAGATTTCTGAAAAGAGGTACTTTTTGAGCATTTGGGAGAAATTCTAAATCCCTTTGTTCTCCGCCCAAGGGTGCAAAAAGCAGTTTGGACTCTCAATGGTTAAAGTGTCTATCTTTTACGTGTATTTTACATCTAAATGCTTATTGGTCAGGCCGCCACGGCGGTGACGTCATTAACACATTCCCTGCCATTGGTTATATCCATCAATATAGCCAGTCTGCCACCACTCTAAGCCTATGGAGATGTTCACCTTCTTTGCAGGGCTATAACTTTTTAAATTGTATTGCTAAATTGACATTACTATGGCCCATTCAACATCGATTATCTATCGTTCAGGATGTAGGAACGTTATACTTTTTCATTCATACAAAAATACCTTCCAGAATATAAGTATGTTTTTATTGTTTTCTGCAGTAATTCATAGAACGTGAGTTATAGGCATAAACGCATATATAGATTATCGATTGCCGTTTATTCCCGATACACGCTATATTAAAAAATTCAACTGTATATGATCCTATACGTTATGCGTCATCATGCACGGAGGAAAGGGGGGGGGGTCGTTTATAATTCCGTGATCGTCAGTAAATGCTTTATGTAGTATGGGTGATATATTGATCAGATCGGTTTGCAGTGAAATGAATAAACAATTGGGCTGAAAATAACGTCAGCGTCCTCTTACCATTCGCCAATGAGACTGGCGGTGAAAGATCCCAGGTATAGGATGTCGATCGCCTAGGTCCATTTCCGGTTTGTATGTCGCAATAAACGCCAAAATCATATCGATTATTACGTTTATAAAGCGATCCATTATGTACATAGTGTCTGTCGGGAGCCTTGCGACAATATCTGACGGCCGGATGAATTTAATCGACGCACAGCAGCCATATCCTGTTTACCAGTGTAACTCGCCTGACCATCCACCAGGTGGCGGTATTGAGCCGTCGTTGTATTGAGCCGTAGGGTCCAGCTGCAGCGCCGGAGGTGTATATATGAATTATGAATGCCATGGCGAAAACATTTAATATTGATCTCAATATCGCTGTACAGCGTGGTGTGGCAGACAACGCATGGCGGGCAATAACGCTGTACAGCGTGAACGGCGGTGGATGTGTTAAGTTGATGGCAATTGATGGGTATTATAAACAGCGTTTTGACAGTGCTCTGCTGATAGTCACCATGCAGCCTACAGCGAGAGCTGTTGCTGAGGCGTTAAACCGGTTTGGTGAATTCGGTGGACACTGCGTCGAGGACAAAAACGCATGTCTATTTTATCATGCCTATTTTTTTACCTGTTTATTATGTCTATTTTATTAGTTTATTAGTTTATTACTGCACAATCAAAGCGGGCATGGCCACCCGCATTTCACTGTATGCCCTGGTGTGTATGTGAATAAATCTTGTGTTATTTTAAATGATAATAAAATCTTGAAACTTGATTTGTCTTGTTTACATAAGGGTCCCTCATTTTGAATTCATAATACATAATATACATACTAGGTCCTGGTCCACATAATACAGTATATAAATACTAGGTCCTCCTTATAATACATTTACATTTAGTCATTTTGCTGACGCTTTTATCCACTTTTAGACTTACAAGTTCTGTACGACAAGTCATCAGGAAGGGCACAACTCAGCTGAGTAACAATGTTCATCAAAGTGTTGAGTGCTACAGTGTAGGTTAGTATATTAGGACAAGTATAATACATTATATAAATACTAGGTCCATATAGGCCTAATACTTGGAGATTGCTCATCACTGGGGCATGTCATAGAAGACAGTGTAATGGCATAGAGTTGCACTTACATAGCAGGGAAATATAATTCAACCTCCTTCCTAAAAATAATAGTCTGCTCTGGTACACTACTGACATTAAAGACCACTTATTAAATTAAAACAGACATAACCCTTTCACTACCACACTACAGAAGGTTAACCTTTCACTACCACACTACAGAAGTGTTTACAGTGCCACAAGACAGACTCATTGTCATAACAAAAGAGCCTGACTAGAACGCAGCAAGGTGCTAATTGCCCCCAGAGAGAGAGGGGAGAGGGGGCCTCCTGGATTACAATGCATTCTGGGTAGGGTTGTAGTTTTTTAACACTGTAAGTGTAAAAATGTCAAGGCCATTTTCTCTGATTAGGTTTTGTGATAATCACCATGATTCATAGGAAGTAGCTTGAAAATTATCCCACCAAAATGTTCAAGTGATGGCTTATTTTGAAGGTATGAATCTGTACTTTCATAATATGTAAAAAAAATAAAATAAAAAATATAAAAAATAAATATATAATAATAATTGAAGATGGCTCAACAAGTCCCTAATGTCTATGGCTAGTCACATATAGGGAAATCGGTTCTATGACGGAGTCTAATATTTTTAGCCAGATTTTGATTGGAATGTCTAACTTGATGTTCCTTTTTATGACATAAAAAGCCCTTCTTGCTTTGTCTCTCAGGTCGTTTACAGCTTGGTTGAAGTTCCCTGTAGCACTGATGTTTAGGACGAGATAGGTGTAGTTTTTTGTGTTTTAGGAAAATTGTGTCTAGGAGGAATTTGTGTTTTTGTAGGCTGGGCCTGATGTAGGAACAATTAGATCTGAAATTAGTTTCAAAACGGTTGCACTGTGGGGAGAATTAAAAAGTACAGTCGATTACAGTAGATTATTATCTGTTCTTATGCATGCCTGGTGATACTAAATCCAAATTGAACTCTGGCATTTGAAAGATAATATATGTATGTGTATATATATATAAATGTGCGAATTGGCTATAATAAGGTCATTTATAAGCATCATATTCTATAATAATATTTCAAATTGCATTGGTCCGGATGGGAGAATTCAGTACTGTATCTACAGAACCTTCGGTTTAATCATCTTCCCTTTATTAATTTCCTTCGATTTTCTTTTTTTTACACATGATCTCAAGAGGGGACTGAACGAGATCAGTGGCCGTTTTTAATGTTTGGTCATTATTAGCATGGTGTTATTCACTGTCAAAGATGCAAAGAAAAATCATAATTCATATTCTCCTTTGTTTCATCACAATTTAAGCAAGCCTAGTAATAGACACAATATTTCTGACACTGTGAATACATTCCCTGAGGTCCATAGATGTCCCTAGATACCAATAATATGCAAATGGGCCTTTCGATTTTGATTACTATTATTGTGAAATAATAATTAAATGTGAAATATTGCTATGTTATTGTGAGATTACAAAATCTGATGTGATATTACAGAGGATTTTGATTACAGTATTTTATTGTGAAATAATAATACAATTATGTGAAATCAAAGGATACTGTATGAATGTCACTGTAATATGACACTCATAACAGAATTAGTTATCAATAACCTACCTGTATAAAGGTTAAAAGTTGTTGCAAATATTTTTTTCCCCTCATAAATATACCACTATATACATTAATTTCTTATATTAGTTTTAAAATGACCATTTAACAGTTTAACAGTGCTCTGAAAATGATTGTGCCAAACTGATTGTGCCAGTGTATCCTGTTAAAGAATACAGCATAAGCCACATTTTGAAACGTTACTGACGTTAGCCTACATAAAATGTATAACAGTATATGCAACAGGTTTAAGTTTATTTGGATCCCCATTAGCCACAGCAGTGCTGGGGCTATTCTTCCTGGGGTCCATAGGTGGATATCACTAAACACCAAAATCAAGAAACATTCATTATACCTAACTGCTAACGCTACTAGCTAAATTAGCTTCAGCTAGCAGGCATGCATAACGGTTAATATAATATTCTCGACCATGTAAAAACGAACACGGCACTACTCCGCTGGCGTTTGCAATCGAAAGCATACATACAACATAATCGACATTATTGCCATGCAGTACTCACCAGTCTTTTTTTTTTTGGATCCACTTTTTCTCCCATTTTTCTATATTTTTTCTCCCATCCCAATTTCGTATCATCCAATTCAACCCTCCCCTGTCACGAACGCTGTTTCTTGCCTCCCACAAGCCGGCTGCAATGTGGACTAAGTCATACATAGCACAAGTCCCCTCCGGTACTTGAGGTAACAGCAGTCGCATCTTTTCACCTGCGCAGCTCGATCTCTCAGTGTCGAGGAGTAACGCGTGGGAGGCTCACGCTGCCCCCGACACTTCCTGATTCTACTGCGCAGGCGCACCAACCGACTTGTAGGAGTCGCTTGTTCACAACGTTCGATCCCCACCCTTCAGTTTTCCCTCCCCGTAATACGGCCAATGTGTATTACTGCGGACGACCAGCTAAACTGAAAACAATGTGGAGAGCTGGATTCGAACACGCGAATCCTAGCGTCTCCACACTGGTGGCGAGTGCCTTGCCCACTACACCACCTAGCCGCCCACGCAGTACTCACCAGTCTTAACGATGCAGAGAGACATGAGGTAGCTGCCAGGAAGCTTCCGCACAGGTGCATTCTGGGAGGCGGGGCACAAGTGCAGTGCAGTCTGGGTGATGAGACAATGATGACAAACAGCATATGTTGAACAGCATACGTTGATTCAACATTTATTAGATCTTGGCATTTCAATCATTAAAATTCAACCACAAAACAATATTGATTCAATGACATGTTTTCAACATTGGTCAATTGGTTCATCGGTTAATGGTTGATCCACCATCAATCGTCGACCTTAACCAAAAATCAAGCATTTTGACCATAACTCAACATTGAATTAACATCTTTTGCTATCTGGGTAAACACTCTGACTACGACGTCATCTTTGACAGAGGATGTTAGTCGAACCTACCCGGAGCCGGCCGGCGAGGACTGCGTCAACAAGGAGAACCGTAGCGGCGGGGAGCAGCGACGCTGCCCGTGTCATCAACACAGGATGCTGTGTTTACTATCGGTGCTCTGTTAGCAGACTGCAGTTCGCTTGATCTGCGCTCACGGTAGGAAAGGTCCTGACCAGACCTTAAAACACGTCTTCCTTCCCTTCTAATGTTTTGTAATAACGATGTTTTCCAAAACGGGTGTTGCTGCAATACATTTAGGATACGACGCGAGTTGTGTGTGAATTGTCTTGTCACTGGTATTAGCTTCTCCATGCAAATCGGGTTGTTTGTTACATATGTAAAAATGATCTGGTTTGTTGTGTTGAGAAACATCATGTGTGTTCATGTACCGTGTACTCACAACTAAGGGGGTTAAATTAACCTATAAAGCTATGCTTAGTGACATATGAGTGAAGAATGCATTCTTTTCTCAGCCTGTAATGACAATGAACAGTGTGTTCACATATTAACAGGTTTACCTGTTCAACTGGCCGTATCAAGGGTAAGGTAGGAGAGGTGTTCCCCCCGGTTCCCTGGGGACTTCCCCACCCTCCTCTCAGACATGTTATTTACAATATATTGTGTCACTGTGTTGTGGGATACAATGTAACCCTTAGCTTAGTTGCTGGGGTTGTGCTAAAACCGCTTGAGAAACTATATTTTCCTAAAGAAAAGATTGTTTGGTCACTTTTCGTGTGTGCTTAGCAAGGCCTGTGGCCGATACTAATCGAGAATTGTGTATTCTCTCATTATGAAAAACGGCGTTCCTCTGTAGAGTGTATTGTCATTTTTTGTGGTGATAAAGGGTTGTGTGTGTCTTGTGATCTACAACTGGGTTAGGTTGGCCACAGAAGCACATGTGTAAGTCTGCTACCGGGGCTCTTAAGGGGGCCCTCTCTATTCTGTGTTTTTTCCTTAGTAAAAATCAGATAGCAGGTTAGCACATGTGCTGTGTGAAGCTGTTAGACACTTCATGTAGCTGACTGTGACTGTGTCAGGCTCTTTCTTTGTCATTACATCGTATCATGGGTGTGGGGTCGTAAAGGGGTGAACTGGTAATCCTTTCCTCCCCTTTTGATGGGCAGGGGTTACAACCTCCTGTCCTTCAAGGTTCCTGTCACGTTGCTGTTCGGCATGTTACAGGGTAAGAGGGGGGGGGGGGGAGTTTCCTGGTCCCACGCCCTGGAATATTGGGCGTGTGCACCGCAGAAATTCCCCCGCCATAGAGTACATCACTGTGCGCGTCTCTGTTGGTAAGACTTCCGTGAGCTGTTCAGGTCCATATGATGGATCTGTTTCAGGGAGTGGTCAGGGCTCCTCCTCACGAAGCGCCTACTCGGGCCTTCTGTGAGTTAGGACTCTCCTTCCCTGTGAGGGAGCCTCCTCAGAGTTCAGAGCCTCCTCCTCAGATTGTCAAGGTGAGTAGAACTTCAAAAAGGAGTCCTGCTCTATTGTGTGTGTATTCGATTCAATTCGAGTATTGAGTGTGTATTGGTTCAGTGCCTCCTCCTCGGAGAGCCCTAACTCAAATATTACATAGCTCAATGTTGCAATATATTCTTTTCAATCTATACAGCTTGCGTGGGAAGTCTCTCTGGGGATTTCCGTCTCCTCCCTATGGGAGGTGTGGTATCCTGACGTAATGGTTTCACCCATAAGTTGGTTTAGCCCAGACTCTTGATAATTCATGTATGCAACCCCCAAATGGAAGTAAACAAACCTTCAGCTATAATGTCATTGTGTGGACATTCAGTTCTTTCTGCTAGACACTAAGAGTGACAGGCAGAATAGAAACATTACATGGTGTCAGAATTTTAAGCTTATTTTGGAAATGTTTGGAATGGACAGTTCGGGCGTTCCAATGCCGAGAATGGACTGGGACTCGTCCAATCTACCCGATGCATGGAGGAAGTTTCGCCAGCATGTGGAGTTAATGTTTTCGGGACCTTTGTCTGCAAGAACAGAGGAGGCGAAATGCAGCTACCTACTCCTGTGGATAGGAGAGAAGGGCAGAGATGTCTTCAATACGTGGACTCTGACGGTAGACGAAAGGAAGGTACTGAATACGTACTATGCAGGTTTTGAAGCCTATGTTATACCCAAAGCTAACCCCATTTTTGCACGTTATACGTTCCACGAACGGATACAAGGCGACAGTGAGAACTTTGATCAGTTTGTAACAGAGCTTAAGCTGCTAGTGAAGGACTGTAATTACGACAAAAGTGACGAAATGGACCGAGACAGAATCGTGGTTGCCACTAACTCGGCAAGAGTGAGGGAGAAGCTGCTCTGCTACGGTCCAGATTTAACGCTGGAGAAGACGATTGACATCGCAAGATCACATGACATTTCCCAGCAACAACTAAAAACAATGGGATGTGCGACTGTGAGTGGAGCTAATCAGTCTGTGCACGCAGTTAGCAGCAGGAGACCATTCAAACCGGACCAAGCACGTTATGGTCGCAAAACAGTGAGCAAGGCTGATGTCATGCAGGAGGAATGTGGAGCATGCGGGAGAGAGCACAGCCGTGCTCAGGAATGTCCAGCTAAGGGACGTCAATGTAACAACTGCAACAAATTCAACCACTTTGCCAGGATGTGCAGGTCAGCACCACAGCGACGTCAGATCAAGCCACAGGCAAAGAGGATGCATGCTATATCTGACACTGGTGAGCAGCAAAGTGATGATGATGAACTGTACATTGACACTATAACAAAACAGCATGCAAACACAGACAAAGAACAAGCCTTTTCAGAATTACAAATTGGAAAACAGAGGCACAAGCTCAAATTTAAAATTGACACAGGTGCTCAGGCTAATGTGATACCAGCCAACACATTCCATGAGCTATTTGGAAATGTAGTATTAAGCCCGCAGGCCAGCAAGCTCTCAGGCTATGGTGGGCATGTGCTTACTGTAAAAGGGGCCTGCAGGCTAACATGCAGATATAAAGAGAAGACAGTCATGCTTGACTTTGATATAACTGATGCCAATGCTCCACCTGTGTTGGGCATGAGAGCATGTATAGACCTGAATTTGGTCAAAATAATCCATACAGTCAATGCACAGCCCAAACCACACATGAACATCATGGATGAATATGCAGATGTGTTTGAAGGCATTGGACTGTTTCCCGGTGAGTGTACCATTCACCTCAGACCTGACGTAACACCAGTGGTGTGCCCACCTCGCCGCATACCATACGCCCTACGTAGTCGGCTCAAAAGTGAGCTGGATGAAATGGAGAAAATGGACAAAACCCAAAAGGAAAAAGCTTAGAATTTGTCTAGATCCCCGCCCCCTGAACAAAGCCATCCTGAGACCCTACTACCCGCTCCCTGTTCTAGATGACATTACCCCAAAATTAGCGGGTGCACAGTATTTCAGTGTGCTAGACGCCAGGTCTGGGTACTGGAATATAAAACTCAGCCATGAGTCATCCGTTCTCACCACGTTCAACACCATCTATGGCAGATATAGGTTCAATAGACTCCCATTCGGAATCATATCTGCACAAGATGAGTTTCAGAGACGAGTGGATGAGGCCTACGAGGGACTCCCGGGCGTCGCCGCCATTGTCGATGACATCATTGTGTATGGCCGCACGAAAGAGGAGCACGATGCCAACCTGCGTGGCATGCTGGTGAGAACCAGACAGATAGGAATAAAACTGAACAAAGACAAGAGCACCATCTGTGTGACAGAGGTGAACTACTTTGGACACACACTGACACGAGAAGGTGTCAGACCTGACCCCAACAAGGTTTCGGCGATCAAGGACATGGCCGCGCCACAGAGTAAAGCAGAGCTGGAGACAATATTGGGCATGATCACGTACTTGTCAAAATTTGCCCCCAGACTCTCAGAGGCAACGGCCCCGCTCCATCAACTGTTGAAAGAGAGCAGTGAATTTGTATGGGACTCGAACCATGATGTTGCTTTCCAGCAAGTGAAAAGCATTTTAACACAAGAGCCAGGTCCAGTACTTGCCTACTTTGACCACACAAAGGATGTGAAACTGCAGGTTGATGCCTCCAAATATGGATTGGGAGCAGTCCTACTGCAGCAAGAGAAACCAGTCGCATACGCGTCCAGAGCACTGAATGAGACTGAAGTCAATTATGCTCAGATCGAAAAGGAGCTGTACGCCGTGCTCTTTGGATGTAAGCGATTCCACCAATATCTGTACGGACGCCAGGTGATCGTCGAGTCAGACCACAAGCCACTGGAGACAATAATGCGCAAACCCCTTGCAGCTGCACCGCCGAGGCTCCAACGCATGATACTTCAGTTGCAAAGATATAGCATTAACATTGTTCATAAGCCTGGAAAGCAGATTCCAGTGGCAGACACACTATCTAGGAAGCTGCTAGCGTGCTGTGATGACTCACTGAGTGAGGGCATGGACTCGGAAATACACTCAGTTGTAAGCAGTGCGCCTGTGAGCGACCGGAAAATGGAAGACATCAGAACTGCTACAGCCAAAGACGAGCAGCTCTCAGCCTTGAAGAAGATCATCCAATCAGGGTGGCCAGACACTGCAAGACAATGCCCCTCTGCCATCACTGAATATTGGAACCACCGGGATGAAATAACAGAATCTAATGGCATTCTGCTTAAAGGTGAGAAAATCATTTTGCCACACTCACTCAGAGGTGACATGCTGTCACGCATACACACAGGCCACTTCGGCATGGAGAAGTGTAAGCAGCGTGCAAGAGATGTTCTATTCTGGCCAGGGATGTGCAAACAAATAGAGACACTAGTTGGATCTTGTAGCATTTGCCTCGAACGACGCAACTCCATCCCCAAAGAACCAATGCTGTCACACCCCATTCCAGAGCGACCTTGGCAGGTGATAGCCACTGATCTGTTCAAATGGAACAACATTGACTATATAGTTGCAGTTGACTATTATAGTAGGTATTTCGAGGTAGAAAAAATCACTAGCCTCACATCCACCGCTGTGATTCAGAAACTCAAGGCCATGTTTTCCAGGTTCGGGATTTGTGAGAAATTGCTCAGCGACAATGGACCGTGCTATAGCTCGCAAGAGTTCAAGAACTTTGCGAATACATGGGATTTTGAGCACATCACAAGCAGCCCCCTGTACCCGCAGAGCAACGGGCTGGCTGAGAAAACTGTGCAAACAGCTAAAGCCATCATGGACAAAGCACATGCACAGAGGTCAGATCCATATCTCAGCCTGTTGGAATACCGAAACACACCAGTGGACGGATTCAAGTCACCAGCACAGCTGCTGATGAGCCGATGTTTGCGCTCGATCCTCCCAACCACTGAGAAACAGCTGCGACCAGAACTTGCCTGTCGCAGTGCAGTTCTAGGCAGACGAGAACTGTGCCAAAAACGACAAAGGCAATACTACGACAGAAATGCCAAACCACAGCCTGCACTGCCAGTAGGAGCCACGATCCGCTTCCAGCAACCAACAGGGTCGTGGAAACCCGCCACAGTCGTCGGACCAGCAGGGACCCAGCGATCCTACAACATCATCACGGATGAGGGCCACACGCTCCGGCGCAATCGGCGTCACCTCCTACAGACCACCGAGGGAGATACACGTCACGGAGTGGCAACGGATGGTCAACAGGTCGAGCCTCAGGCCACTGAGACTGTACAGCAGACTGTTGAAAATTCCCCAACTGTGCCACCACAAGACATTACTACCAGGTCAGGCCGCTTAGTTAAGCCGAGAGACATTCTAGACCTGTGACTATTATTACACTGATTGTTACGAAGGATCAGATTAAACCGAATATATATATTTATTACTTGATATATATATATCGTCTGATATCCCTTGTGTATTCTTTGTACATATACACGGAATATCCCTTTTACCTAGTACAGACCATAATATTTCGTTCTCCTATTGGACAGCGATCCACTAGGCGCCACGGCCATACCCCCAATGTCTAGTTCAAAGTCACCGCCAAAGACATGCCTGGACATGCCCGGCTCTGCGCAAGAATACGAGACAGAAATAAGGCTGGTACTAGATTGTTCACCTAACGTATAAATACGGCGCAGGTGAATACAGAAGTACTGTTACCCAATAAGTTGAAGCCTCACACCACGATACAACGTGCTGTGAAGTGGGCCCGTTTTGCCCCAAAATAGAGCCTTGAGACCACGTGCGAATTGATAGCTGAAGTGTCAGAGTTTAACGCTGTACCGTCGAGTTCGACCTATTCTATTATTCAGTAATAGTCTATTTATGTATAGTGTATCGTGCGGCTACCGTTCTACAGTGACCAGCATTACCAACGCTTCTTCGTACCTAGCTAGTGTGCTTATCCAGGCTGGGCGGCTTAACCTGGTGCCGTCATCCGAGGAGCCCTAGACGAGAACCGTGTGGATATGTACACTGGATAACCTACCCGACGACTACAGAGCCCTTTTCGGCTGGATTATATTTGCTTTGGTCCTGTATCTGATGGAGCGGAGAATCGTCTACACCCACAACTGTGTGGGATTTACCCTGTGAGGAGCATCGTCGAGCCCGCCTCTAGGACGCCTGAGGCTGGCTAGCTTTCCTCCATGCTGCACTGCATACCGGATAATAGCTGTTGTTCGTCTGCGGATCAAGAGATTATTGCACTGTCTCCTGTACCTGGAGTCTCTTTATTCCTCGTTGACCCAGACTTTCGCTACCGACAAATCCTCTCCCCTGCTGGCCTACAACCGGAGGGACCCTACTAGTATCTCCCGCTGCCCTACTAGTGTACCATAGATATAATTCCTATGATACAGGTGGTATTCATTATCTCCTGCGTAATATTCTAATGGACTTACGCTCTTGACCTATTCATGCACATTCTTCGCCTTACAAGCGCGACTCTAATTCTCAAGTAATGTAAGATAATCTTCGTGCTGCTAATAAATATTATTCTAACCAATATTTGTTGTGGAACCGTGTCATTGTGGAGGTGTTCATCTCATATACCTGTGTACTGTATGGCCAGTAGTAATGTACATAAGTCAGTAGTGGTTTAATGATACCATACTTATTCAATACAGTCAGGGAATTGTACCCCTCAGTTACACTGATGTTGTTAAAAAAAATAGAAAAAAAAATGTGATTTGTGATAGATGTGATTTGCACTTATGGTGTTATATGGTGGTATAATTATATGGTGTTATAATTAAATGCACTTATTTTAAAAGAAGGGAAATGTGGTATCCTGACGTAATGGTTTCACCCATAAGTTGGTTTAGCCCAGACTCTTGATAATTCATGTATGCAACCCCCAAATGGAAGTAAACAAACCTTCAGCTATAATGTCATTGTGTGGACATTCAGTTCTTTTTGCTAGACACTAAGAGTGACAGGCAGAATAGAAACATTACAGGAGGGTGGTGGGATGTAAACATGTAAACAATTTTTACCCCCAGCGGCGTCACGAGGGATTCATGTCAGTCTGTGTTCTTTCTTTTTTGAATAAAAAGAGGAAGGTACATGAAGCACGACGGCTCCGTGTCGTTCTCCCAGGCGACTTGGAGGAACAATGTTTGGTGTCTTGTTAGACTATCCATTGATGTGTTTGGGTCTCGACGCATACATAGTGCTGGCTCGGTGTGTTTCAGAATCACACAGGGGCTAAGTGCGCCTTGGTTGCTTGTTAAAACAGCGTTTTTATAGGGCAACTGGGATGGAGTTTTGTCTCTTCCGAGCGCCAGTTTACTAGGTTGTCTCGATGAATTCTCGTTCATATCTGGGGGATGTTAACAGAATAGATCAGAACATATGTAGAGGGGTCTCACACCCTTGGGGTGGGCCACTGAGCACGGTCCAAATGGGACCGTTTGGGTGGCGCCCTCTTTTCATGTTTTAGATCGACACGCATACCTACCCCCTCTTCTGGAGTGGGCATGTCGGCGTGGTTAGGACACGGGACTGGTCTGGTCACGCTGGTCCAGGTCAGTTAACCCGTTGTCCGCCGGGGATGCAGATCTGCTGTTCTGGTACCCTGAGGGACTTGTGCTTTTTTCGGGGGGGGGGAAATGCCAGGTCGGTCCGGGTGTCACAGGGTTAGGCGTTATGGAGACCCTTTGTTGGGTACATGTTGTACTCTGCACTATCGTAATGGCTTACGGCCATGCCAACCTGTACACGCCCGATCTCGTTCGATCTCGGACGCTACGCAGGTTCGGTCCTGGTTAATACTTGGTTGGGAGACTGCCTGGGAATACCAAGTGCGGTGGGCTTAGGGCTGGTTCTCTTTTCTTCGCTCCTCTCTCACGCATGGCGAAGAGAGGGCTGTTGGGGTGGTCTTCTGGACCTCCTCTGGTAACCCTGTGTATTTCCCGAGCCGCCGGGCCCGGTCCGAAGTAAAGTTTCGTTGATACCGTAGGCCTGGGATAACCCTTTTTTGAAAACTGAAACACTTGTACTGCGGTATAGCCAGTGTATGCCCGCAGGTGTGTTTTGGAGTTTTTTTTTTGAGGGGTTATAGGAACAACCACCGCATAGGGTAACGACAAGGTGGTTGGTTCCCTGGTGTGTTGGAGCAGAGTCAACTCCCGGGTTACCCGGTTGAGTGTGCCCCTGCACGTTCATGACGTCTGCCAATCATGTCAGCCTTCTCTGCCTCAACCCCTCTGGGTGGGTTTTTTTTTATGGAGGCTTTTGTCATGGTGATCAACAACGCCAGAATACGCCCCTTCCGCCAGGGGGGCTGTTTTCAGCTGACTCCTTTGGCGCCTGTCTCGTCCGCAGTGCTCCAGGCTCAGGTTACAGCCTGTTGCCTGGTTTCCCCGGTGCGCTGCCTGCTTCCGTTGGTTAACCTTTTTTGTGTGCTTACGGCCATGCTGACTGCCTGTTCTGCAGGGTCAGTGTGCCAGGCGGTGTGCTATTGGGGGGAAAGGGCCCGCTCTTGGAGGGGCCTTATCCGAATACGCTGGCGATGTGGGGGGCAGTGTCACTAAGTGACAGCCTGGTGGGGTCTTGATGCCTGGCGTCATTGACCTCTCCGGGCCCCCATTTTCCAGGGGATCCAGTCCCTTCAGTGGGTCTGGGTCTTCCTTCGCGCTCCGCTGCTACGGCCTTGCCACGGGGTTGGGTTTGCTCTTGACCCCGTGATTTCTGGGGGCAGTAACGAGGTTGTTCCTTCCGTTCGTTCCCGGGTGGCATGCGGGTTGTGCATGTGTGTAGTCGTGGGGTCAGGCCACGGTCTGCTCACCCTGTGCGTTGAGTTGCTTGAGTGCCTCTTCGCATGGTCGGGTCCGTCGCCCTCCCATGACCCTCCAATAGGGGGGGTATCCTCCATTAGGGAGGGTCGGGGGGGCTCGGTCCTCCCCGATCTGATGGTTGTGGGGGGCCTCAGCGGGGTACATTTGTCGGGCGATGGCTCTCGCTCGGCCTCCCTTGTGCAGTAGTGACGCCGAGCGAGAGCCATACGACACAGAACGATAGTGTAGTATAGTTATAACCTATCGTTAGCTGTGGTGGAGAAGATAAAGGGAAGCATATGAACTTGTAATTTCTGATGTTAAATGGAATAGTGGATGTATAGTCCAAGAGGGAGTCCTGAGGGGGGGGGGGGGGTGGAGGGGAAGGAAAGAGCGAGGAAGAGCGAGCAAGAGCACATGTATTGTATTGTATTTATTATTTTTATGTCTTTTAATCTACATTTATTTTTATTTAATTACTGGACTGTCATTGTTATTATTATTTCTGTCATTGTCCTGTGAGTTATCATTGATTTTTACTGTTACTGTATTGTTTGTTTAGTTTTATGTTAAAAAAGGGAAAATAAAAAACATTTGTTAAAAAAAAAAGAAAGTCAACGAAACAGGAGTATACTTTGCTTTTATTTTTATTTATTTGGTTGTCGATGCTGAGGGTGAGAATGTGGTCTGTTGTACAGTGATTTGGTAGGAAGCCAATCTGTGATTTGCTCAAGGTATTGTTGTTTGTGAGGAAATGTGTGGTTAATGATCATACAGAGGATTTTTCCAAGGTTGCTGTTGACACAGATCCCACTGTAATTGTTTGCATCAGATTTGTCTCCCTTTTTGTGGAGCGGTGTTATGAGTCCTTGGTTCCAAATATTGGGGAAGATCCCGGAGCTAAGGACAATGTTAACACATTAACTGCCACGCTTCTATCCATCAATGTATGATCACTGCCACCAGTCTAAGCCTATGGAGATGTTCACCTTCTTTGCAGGGCTATAACTTTTTAAATTGTATTGCTAAATTGACATTACTATGGACCATTCAACATCGATTATCTATCGTTCAGGATGTAGGAACGTTATACTTTTTCATTCATACGAAAATACCGTCTAGAATATAAGTATGTGTTTATCGTTTTCTGCAGTAATTCCTAGAACGCTAGTTATAGGCCTAAACGCATAATAGATTATCGATTGCAGTTTATTCGCGATACACGCTATATTAAAAAATCCAAC
This sequence comes from Notolepis coatsorum, assembly GCF_963971535.1. Taxonomy (NCBI): domain Eukaryota; kingdom Metazoa; phylum Chordata; class Actinopteri; order Aulopiformes; family Paralepididae; genus Notolepis; species Notolepis coatsorum. The sequence continues at coordinate 120,581,120 of NC_140170.1, forward strand.
TGAATACGATCCTAAACGTTATGACTCATCATGCGCGGATGAAGGGGGGGGGGGGGGGGTCGTTTATAATTCCGTGATCGTCAGTAAATGCTTTATGTAGTATGGGTGATATATTGATCAGAGCGGTTTGCATTGAAAAAAAAAACAATCAAGCTGAAAGTAACGTTACTGTCATCTTACCGTTCGCTGATGAGACTGGATGGAGGAAAAATATCCCACTTATTTGACGTCGATCGACTAGATCCATTTCCGGTTTGTATGGTGCAATAAACGCCCAAATCATATAGATTATTGAGTTATGGCAGCGATCCATATACACGGATGTGTGTCTAGAGTCCCGCAACAATATGTGACTGCCGGACGGATTTCCCAGTTGCACCGAGATCACCAGAGATCCATTTCCGGTTGTAACTCGCCCGATCATCCTCCAGGCGGCGGTATTGAAGCGTTGCACGGTTGTGCCGAGTCCCACTGTCTCAGCCGAGGCTGGGTGGCGGAATTATGAATACCATGGCGAAAAAATTAAATATGATCTCAATAACGTCGTACACCGTGGATTGGCGGAATTCGCATGATCAGCAAACCCGTCGTAAGCCGTTTATGGCGGTGGATGTGTTAAGGAGTTTTAGTATAGCCAATTGGAATTTGGAGTCTGTGAATATGATCATTTAATTTAGGATACCATCCGCTCCGCAGGCCTTCTTGGTTTTAAGTGATTTTATTTTGTCCTGTAGTTCTTGTAGTGTAATTGGGGAGTCTAGCGGGTTCTGGTAGTCTTTTATGGTTGACTCTAGGCTTTGTAGTTTATCTTGTATGTGTTTTTGCTGTTCATTATTTTGTATTGGGCTAAAGAGATTATTTAGTATTGGGCTAAAGAGATTGGAGAAGTGGATTACCCATACATCTCCATTTTGGATGGGTAGCTCCTCGTGGTGATCTTTGTTTAGTTTGTTCCAGTTTTCCCAGAAGTTGTTTGTTTTTATGGAATCCTCTATATCTTGTAGCTGGTTTCTAACGTGTTGGTCCTGTTTTTGTAGTGTTTCACTGTTTCACTGTATTGGAGACGTGTGTTCTGGTTGTCTAGGTCTCTGTGTTTTTGGTTTGATAGGTTCCTTAATTTCTTCCTGAGATTTTTACAATCATCATACCATTTGTCATGCATATTTTTTTTCCCTCGCTTTCCTATTTGAGGCCTTTAGGTTGGATAAGGAAGCTGTAATGTCGAATATGTTATTGAGGTTTTCTACCGCCCCGTTATGCTTTTGCTGTTGTGTTGGAAGTAAAAAAAAAATCAGGAATTGGTCTAATTTTGATTGGACTTTTTGTAGCTTGATAGCGGATTGGAATGCTTCCATACTACTTTCTTTCCATTTGTAGTGTTTTTTAATAGTGTATAGTTTGTTTGGTTTAGGTATTTCCTGGTTGGGTGTTGATCTATTCAGGTAGATAGTGGTTTTGCTGTGGTCTGACAGGGGTGTTTGCGGGCTGACTGTGAAAAAAGACTCTAGGCGGAGGTCAGTGATAAAGTAATCAACTGTACTGTTACCCAGAGATGAGCTGTATGTGTACCTACCATAAGAGTCCCCTCGGAGCCTACCGTTAACTATGTACAGTCCCAGCGAGCGACAGAGCTGTATAAGTTGTGACCCATGTTTATTTGTTGTTTGGTCATAGATCTTTCTGGGGGGGCATATTTGGGAGGGGATGTTTCCACCTCCCGTTTGTCACCCTGTGTGCTGAGAGTGTCAGGTTCTCGTCCTGTCCTGGCATTGAGGTCCCCACAGACTACGATGTGACTTGTAGGATTGGGAACATGTCCTCCTTACAGGGTATCTGCAGGTTTAGCCCAGTCAGATTTAAGGCTTTTTAAGACTTTTTAATGCCACTCAGAATAAAATGTAATGCCAATTTCACAATAACAAAATGGCAAAAATCATGGGTACTCACAGTACACTCATTCAAGGGTACTACGACTATGCTTGGACCTCATGGTACCAAAGCACCTCAAAGGCACTAAAAACAAGATTACAAACATCACAAAACAAACTGGTCAGACTACTGCTTAGCCTCACTCCTAAAACCCACTTTACCCCTGCCCACATTCAAAACCGCTCTTATTAAAGAGCACCTACGGGAGGCTGCAATTATAAACTGGCCACCGTAAATGTCCAACCCCCCCCCCCCTCCTCCTAATGTACAGTATCATCCCCATCATATGTATATAATATTTTCTGTTAGGATATCTGGGTAACAGTACTGTATATTATTTGCATATCGTATACAGTATGTCACAAATGTAACAGTACTATATACCTGTATGTCATGTATGTCCCTATGCCATAAATGTCATGATGTCATGTATGTTGTGTATGTCATAAATGTCACTATGAATTGAAAATGGGGGACCCTGATGTAAACAAGACAAACATCTTTCTCTGGTCTGCATCCCCTTAACAATTGTGTGTATTGAGCCATACTGTATTGTACCCATTCTGAAATCTGTTAAATAAAGTTTTCATTCATTCATTCAGTTGTTTTGTTTTTGTGGTTTGGTTGAATGAATGAATGAATACTTTATTTAACAGATTGCAGAATGGGTACAATACAGTACGGCTCAATATACACAATTTTTAAGGGGATGCAGACCAGAGAAAGACGTTTGTCTTGTTTACATCAGGGTCCCCCATTTTCAATTCATAGTGACATTTATGACATACACAACATACATGACATCATGACATTTATGGCATAGGGACATACATGACATACAGGTATATAGTACTGTTACATTTGTGACATATATGATATGCAAATATACAGTACTGTTACCCAGAGATCCTAACATATATATATATATACATATGATGGGGAGGAGACTGTACATTAGGAGGGGGTGGGTGGGAGGGAGACAAAAAAATACATACGGTGGGGTGAAGCTCTCATCGAACATCAACACAAACGTGTCCTTGTTTACATCCGTGAATAGATTATTTTGGATGTAAGGGGCCAATCCAAACCTGTAGGACGTTTTGTCTTTGCCACATGTGAATGTTTTAGCGATTTCCGAGTCAGGGAACATCGCATGGAATACCTCTCCTAGTCCCTCATTTCCATTGTAGGACTGATGCTTTGCGACCGTATTTAGAACCCACAGTACCTCAGCTTCAAGCGTTGGCGTGGAGCCGAACGTTACCCGGACAGGTGCAGATGTTACAACAATTGGTGTCGCTGGTGGTAGACCTACCTGAGCAGTTGATGTGGAGGCAGGGGCCGGAAAGAAATGTGGAAGTGTAGTTGTCTGCAGGCGGGTTTTTGCAGAGGTAACATGCTTAGCGCTGTGCATGTGTGACTCGTTTGTTTTTATTCCCATCGTCCCCAGTTTAAAATCCTTTTTGCAGAGTTTGCAGCGGGCCTCGTAAATGTCTTTCACTGGGACCAACCATGGTACAAACAGAGGGTTGTCGAGCCAGTTCTCATTAAATTTGCACTTTCCCATGATATTAAATTAACAAGTGCAAATAAATACAAACGAATGAAACTAAACGTCAGCGTTATTGCTACAGCTTGATAACGTGTTACCTATTACTCCGGTGCTCTGAAATAGTTCCCGACAAACATTAAGGACCTCTTAATTGGTTCCGCTCCACTGCGGTCTGCGTGAAAGAGAAAAAAAAGTCCGACTTTATCTCCCGTTAACCGTTTTTCCACAGATTTCACAATGAAACATAAGATGACATGGCATTTTATCTTTCCTGTCTATGGCATTTTTTAAGACCTCCGGAAGTCGGATTTAAGACATTTTAAGACAAATTAAGGCCTTAATAGTTCATAAACAAATTTAAGACTTTTTAAGGTCCCGCAGACACCCTGCCTTATAATATGGGGATTCAATTGGGGGGGATGTAGGTGGCACACAGTTAGATATCTTTCTCGGTTGATGTAAGTTCCTTATTTATTTTTAACCAGATGAAAAAAGCTCCGGTTTTGATTAGCTTAATGGAGTGGGTTAGTTCTGATTTGTACCATAGCATGCCTCCAGAGTCTCTCCCCTGTTTGACCCCTGTTAGCTTGGTGGATGGTACCAACAGCTCTCTGTAGTTTGCAGGACAGCCAGTAGGACTATTTCCTCTGTGCCATGTCTCTTGTAGGACCATGATGTCTGTGTTTGACATTTCTAGGGCTGTACCGAATGTAATTTTTTAACATTCGAAGCTTCGATTGAAGTATTCGAATGAAGCTAGCTTCGATTGAAGTATTCGAACGAAGCTTCGAATATCTATAAAAAAAAGTTGTACTTAAATTTTTTTAAATAATATATATATAAAATTAGAATGTTGATTTAGAATTCGAATGTCAACATTATGAAGCATTCGGTACAGCCCTAGACATTTCTATGATAAAATCTGTTTTCTGCGCTTTGTTCCAAGGGCAGTTGACCTCAGACCTTGTATATTCCAGCTTGAAATGGTGAACGATTTGTATTCCATTATTACAGTGTTATATTCCAGTGGTTTTGTCCTGGACCACAATTGAGTAAAGCTTGCTGAGAGAGAGAGAGAGAGAGAGAGATAGAGAGAGAGAGAGAGAGAGAGAGAGAGAGAGAGAGAGAGAGAGACTCTCTCTCACACATACTCTCTCACACAGACTCTCTCACACAGACTCTTGCTCTCTCTCTCTAACACAGACTCTCTCTCTCTCTCACACAGACTCTCTCTCTCTCAGACTCTCTCTCTCACATAGACTCTCTCACACATACTCCCTCTCTCTCACAGACTCTCTCTCTCTCACACATTCTCTCTCTCTCAGATTCTCGCTCTCTCTCTCACAGACTATCTCTCTCACACAGTCTCTCTCACAGACTCTCTCTCTCACAGACTCTCCCTCTCTCACACAGACTCTTTCTCACAGACTCTCTCTCAGACTATCTCTCTCAAACAGACTCTCATGTCATCTCTCTCACACAGACTCTCTCTCTCTCTCTCTCTCTCTCTCTCTCTCTCTCTCTCTCAGTGAGAGTCCATCTATCTTCGTCACAGAAGACCTCCGGCCAGCTCCTGACATCTCTGACTGATATTGCAAAGTGTGTGTGTGTGTGTGAGTCTGGGTTAGTGTGTGTTACACATGTACACATGTGTGTGTTTGTGTGTGTGCATGTGACACCCCTGAATGTTATTCGAGACAAAGGGTGAGGAAAACCCTTTATTTCTGCTACTGACAGGATTTATTGTGTGTGTGTGTTTGATATGTCAAACTGCTGGAGTAATGGAATGGAGCGGGGAAACCCCCATTTCCTCTGTTGACAGCAAATATGGGATGTGACATTTCTGATGTTTAGTGTAGAGGATGGGTGAGTAACGACCCGCTTACTGTTGTTGCTGACAGGAAATATTGAGTGTGTGTGTGCGTTACATGTATGTCTAGCTTGATAAGATGGTTGTTGGTGTGTTATAAGGGGGTTTAAGGAAAATACTTAATTTTTTATTTTGACATACACTGTGTGTGTGTGTCCTATAAATTATGTTATTTCCTCTCAGCTGTATCATCATCACTGCCTCGTCAGAATGGCCTCCGTCTCTGCTTCAGACATCATACAACTCTGGTGAGACACTCACGCACACATGGCTAGTATTAAACAATATGTCATGCCAAACTAGAAAGTGTTGGATGTGCAACCAGTAGGCACACAAGCTCTGCTTAGTTCGAGTGCCCAGACCCTACATTTGCCATCACTGTAAGTCAGATAGTGAATGAGTGTAGCCTAGTTGTGTTGGCTATTATTGTCAGGCCTATTTATTTTGTTCTTATTTTGTTATATAGGATGGCCTAAAGATGTGTTTCCTGTTTATGTTCATGTTAGCACATCTGGCGCCAATAACGTCATACAACGTGTTTCAAGGTCATGCTAATTCTGCCAAACCACGGCGTACAACGTTATTGATATCATATTTAATTTTTTCGCCATGGTATTCATAATTCCCTCACCCAGCCTCGGCTGATACAGTGGGAGCCTGCACAACTCTGCAACACTTCAATACTGCCGCCTGGTGGATGATCGGCGAGTTACAACCGGAAATGGATCTCTGGTGATCTCCGTGCATCTGGAAAATGCGTCCGGCACTCACATATTTTTGGGGGACTCTAGACACACATCCGTTTATATGGATCGCTGCCATAACTCAATAATCGATATGATTTGGGCGTTTATTATTATTATACAATCCGGAAATGGATCTAGTAGATCGGCATCAAATAAGTGCATCGGCGAACGGTAAGAGGACAGTAACGATACTTTCAGCGTGTTTGTTTATTATTATTAATGCAAACTGCTCTGATCAATATATCACCCATACTACATAAAGCATTTACTGACGATCACGGAATTATAAACGACCCCCCCCCCCCCCGTTCATCCGTGCATGATCAGTCCTAACGTTTAGGATCATGTACAGTTGAAATTTTTTATATAGCGTGTATCGGCAACAAACGGCAGTTGATAATCTATATATGCGTTTATGCCTATAACTCACGTTCTAGGAATTACTGCAGAAAACGATAAAAACATATATATATTCTAGACGGTATTTTCGTATGAATCTATGAATGAAAAAGTATAACGTATCCATAGATAATCGATGTTGAATGGGCCATAGTAATGTCAATTTAGCAATACAATTTAAAAAGTTATAGCCCTGCAAAGAAGGTAAACATCTCCATAGGCTTAGAGTGGTGGCAGAGACGGGCAAACTCTTAGGCAGTTAATGTGTTAAGATGCATTAAGTTATGTATTTTTCAACTTGTCAATGCAATTCAACTTTCAAATTTAGTTCTTCCTTATTGCCTTCTTTTTAAGATTTTCCCCATTAAAACACAAGTTGTGTCAAGATTGGATTACCAGAATTGCAACGACCATTATCATGAGTAGCCTAACCTTTATCTACAATGTGGACATAGCAAAGGATGAGATTTAGCTACCGAACTTGGCACCGTGGCCTAATCATGTCCACATTCGAAGCTGTTGTTGTTGCCCTCTTGTGTTAAAAGGTGTACCATCACTTTCCAAAAAAACACCTGATGTGAAACATATTTCCATGTGTTTATCCTTGCTCAGACTTTCTGGACCCAAGCACAGGCTGATGGGCACCTTATCATGTCAGATATTGCGAACACTCACACACACACACTGATTACTGATCCTGTGCTGGACCCGCTGCAGTTCACGTACAGAGCCAATAGATCCACAGAGGATGCTGTGAACATGGCTCTGCACTAGTGCACTGCAACTCTGCCCGAGCCCGACGGGGCCCTACCCGAGCCGACGGGTTCGGGCTGGGTAGGGCTTTGTTTTTAAATAAATAATTCGGGCTCGGCCAGGCTGGGCAGCGCCGTCTTTTTTTTATTTTTTTATTGCGTGCTCTCTATACTCATATAACTAGGGTTATAGGATAACCTTAAGTTTCGGTTTCTCTTTTGCGCCAGCTGTCATCAGAGATCAGAGAGTCAGAGCGTGTCTCTGAGTCGCAATGGATAAGTTAACAGATATGGAATTAGGGAAAGGGAGAGCTTTTGAAAGTTCCCAATGCGTCTGGGAAAGCTGGATTTTTGGAAACATTTGGATGTAATTACCGCAGGGAGAATTTTAGGACAGTAGAACAGTGCTGAACAGGACATCAACGGTGGATGGTGGACAAGAGCAGACCGAAGTGGTTCAATAACTTCAATTGTAGGTTGAAGTTGGGAATATAGCCAGTTGGCGAACGTTTTAATTTGTTCTTGGATGTAGCAGCTGGTTGGCGAAGTTTTGTTAACGTTATTCAACGGCAGACGTTTTTGTTGCTGACGTCAACAGCGTGGTGAGTCCTGAATTATTTATTATAATTGGCTGCTGCGGTCGAGTTTTTTCTGTATACTTTTGTGTCATGATGATGACATTAATGTTTTAGTCTGTGTCTGCCAGTAGCTCTGTATACTCGCAACATCGGATTCGGTAGCATCCTAGCAGTGATTTTGGACTGATTGTGACGAGGCACCGTGTCAGTCTAACGCGAGCGCTGGGAAATAGAGGCATTTGCGAAACAGGCTATAGAATGCTTGTTAGTTTTCAGCGTGATATGTGTTATTTAGTTAGACCTATTGGACATTTTCGTTTTTGTTTATTTATTGATCGCCGGGTTAAATTCATAATTTACCATCCCTCGCCAGCCCTATTTAACATGGAGAAGTTCCCCTTCTTTGCAGGGCTATAACTTTTTAAATTGTATTGCTAAATTGACATTACTATGGCCCATTCAACGTCCTATATCTATTGTTCAGGGTGTAGCAACGTTATACCTTTTCATTCACATATTCATACTAAAATACGGTCTAAAGTATAAGTATGTTTTTATCGTTTTCTGCAGCTTTCTCCAGAACTTGATTTATAGCCCAAATGCATTATATTGATGATGAAATACAGTTTGATAGGAATCTGTGCGAGATAAAAAATGTCAACTGGACGTGCTTCTAGGAGTTACTAAGTATGATCTGATGTTGACCGGATGGGCGGGGGGTCGTTTATAATTCCGTGGCCAACGTTATATCATTCATCTAGTGTGGATGATATGATCATTAGAGCAGTTAGTAAAGAACACGTTGAAAAATAACGCTGGATCTTACCGTATCTTCCTCGTGCCGTTGGACGATGAGCGTGGAACTGAAATATTCCTATTATGGGATGTAGAAATATCCGATCCATTTCCAGGTTGTATAATAGTATATACGTCCAAATCATGTTGTTTATCGAGTTATTTGCAATCGATCGATATCCAGTGTGTCAAGATGGAGTCTCGCTAACGATAGCGAGTGCCCGGACGAAATATGGGTGAGCACCACTTCATCCGCATCACTTCCTGTTTGGCCGATCGGCCACCAGATGGCGCTCTTGAATCGTTGGAGAGTTGAGAGGGGCTCACCAGTACATATAATGTCTCCGGGGGAGAAATATGATTTCGATCACAGATTTTTTAAATATTGATATCAAAGACGCTGTCCAGCGTCTTCGGCAGAATAAGCATGGCGGGGAAAGACGCTGCCGATTAAAGTGTTTATTAAGTTAATATATAAACAGTGTTTCGAATATTTAAAACAAAAAATGTATTTAATATTTGGCTATATAATTAATGCTTTAGTTTTCACTATCTGTTATTTAGGTAGACCTATTGAACATTTTCGTTTTTGTTTATTTATTAAGTTCATATAAAACCGTGTTTCGAATATTTAAAACAAATACAAATAAAAAATGCATTTTAAGTCTAATATATATTTTCTTTTTCTGGTTTTCACTCGGGCTAGGGCTTAAAATGTTATCTACAGTCAGGCTTATTTTCAGGCAGGGCCTGAAGTTCACAGGCTCAGGCTGGGCACGGGCTTAATTTCAAGGCCCTTGCAGACCACTACTCTGCACTATACGCTGGAACATCTGGACTGCGCGGGCAACTATGTCAGGATATTGTATGTGGACTTCAGCTCGGCCTTTAACAATATCCTTCCACCCATCCTGGAGCACCAGCTATCCCTGCTGCAGGTGCCGGCCTCCACTCACAGGTGGATTACCAACTTCCTGTCCAACAGGTCTCAGCGGGTGAAGCTGGGGAAGAGCATTTCCAGCTCTAGGTCCACCAGCACCGGTTCCCCGCAGGGCTGCGTCCTGTCCCCACTACTGTTCTCCCTGTACACCAACAGCTGTGTCTCTCTCCACCCCTCGGTCAAACTCCTGAAATTCGCTGACGACACCACCCTGGTGGGTCTCATCTCCAGGGGGGACGAGTCGGCCTACAGGAGGGATATCGAGAGGCTGCAGAGCTGGTGCAGCTGCAACAACCTTGAGCTCATTGCTCTAAAGACAGTGGAGATGGTAGTGGACTTCCGGAGGAAAGCAGCCCCGCCCCCTCCCATCATACTGGGAGGCACCCAGGTGGCCTCCGTGGAGTCATGCCGATTCCTAGGCATGACAATCTCAAGGGATTTGAAGTGGGAGCTAAACATCACAGCCCTCCTTAAAAAGGCAGAGGGGAGGATGTTCTTTCTCCGGCAGTTGAAGAAATTCAAACTGCAGAGGACCATGATGGCCCAATTTTACACGGCCATCATTGAGTCCATCTTCACCCACTCCATCATCTCCTGGTTCCCCGCTGCAGCGGCAAAAGATCTCGCCAAGCTGCAGCGGGTGATTCACACCGCGGAGAGGGTGATCGGCTGTCCCCTGCCCTCCCTCAGGTCCCTGCATGACTCCAGGGCGCTGAAGAGGGCAAGAAAGATCATGGCCGACCCCTCCCACCTCGGACACAGCCTCTTCACCCTGCTCCCCTCTGGGAGAAGGCTGCGGATCCCAAAGGCTGTGAAAGCTCGTCATAGACTAAGTTTCTTCCCCTCAGCCGCTAGGCTGATCAATGCCTCAGGACCCCCCTCCACACCCAAGTGACACTGGCACAATAATAATAATGACACTGGCAAGAACTCTGCACTGGGACTGACCTGGAACTCTGCACTGCACTTTACACTTTATATATATATATATTTATTCAAATGATAAATCCTGCACTGCACTGTCTTTGACCTGTGTCTTGTTATGTGAAAAGAAAATGTATGGAAAAATGCATACTCTGTATCGCTGAGACAATTACTAATGTGGTTACACGTATGGCTTAATAAAGGAATCTGAATCTGACACACACACACACACTGACCAATCTTATAATGTCCCCCAAGGGGGGCTTGCACCCCCTGGCGAACATAACAAAGATCCTTGTGCCTCCCTAGCACAGGTGGAGCTCATGAGGCTTAAGAGATGAAAGTATGGATCAAGTTCAAAGCCATATAATTTTAACTGTTTACTATTTAAAAAAAGAAAATTCCCCCATGATTAACATTAAGAACCTCAATATATCGATGACAGATTACAAATAGTTCCGAATTTTAAGCACTTATATTCGTGTTTGTTTGATAGTAAGTCCGTTTTTATGGAAAAAAAAATCACTACTCGATCTCCCCCCCCCCCCCCCTGCAGGCTGCGGAGCTCTGAGGCCAGCATAGCAGCATAGCCTCCGCCTCCTGCTGGCTTAGTAGCCTGTAACACTTCCCCCGGTCCTGTGGGACCAGCCGGCAACCCTCCGCCCGGTTCGGTTGGTCCAGGACCCAGACATTCACAACCCCCCATCAATAACCCTCATAACATAACATTGCCAACCGGTGGGCGGATGCAGATCTGGCATCAGCTCACACACCAGCTTACCAGATCCGGCCCGCCAAAGATTACATGATAATACATTTTTTTTTTCTTTTTTCTTTTCATGTCAACGTTCACACGCACAATTGAGCCAAAAGTCACTAAATTAATGACAGATTTCATTGATAAATTGAGGGGAAACTTTGCAAGTCGATGAATTTGACATGTCCAGAGAATTGATGCATTTTGTGAGCAACCCATTTGCCAATGTAGCTGCTATTTCCACAAAAGGACAAGAGTTCCTTGCATCACTTCACATTGATGAAGGTCTCCTGCAACTTGAAATAATTGACATGCAAGCATCATCTGCTCTGAAGCAGGCACTTGAGAATGAATCCACCACAACATTTTGGATAAAGTGTATTCATGTCAACACATTCCCCAAAATAAAAACGCTGGCAATATCTGTGCTAATAATGTTTGGCTCAACATACACCTGTGAATCCAGTTTCTCTCACATGAATGCCATTAAAGGGGTTATGCACTGCTATTCCTAGCACTATTTGGGCAACTTTACACACTTCCTGTGAGTCTATGTAACACATCTGTAATTTTTATTCCAAAAATAATCATTGTTTTATATTTCTAATCTTGTACTCAAAACCAGCATTTTTCAGCCTCATGAAAGCAGGCTATTATTGGCTTGGCTCCAACCATACTAGCAGAATGCTTTGAGTGACAGCCACCCACCAAATAGCTCCGCCCATCTCCCCGTCAGAGATTAGGTTTCAGGTTACATACAAATATGGTATGTCATAAATATAGAGATGTAGCAGTACTGTCTATCTATATATATGTTACCACTATTTGTAAAAGCCACAACCACGTTACCATATTTGTAATAATGTAAATCATTGTGTCGTTGTACATATTGTGTATACACCGTTAGAAGCTAACATAGCTTAGCTTGGTAGCTATTGTGCTAACAAAATGGTTCTCTCCTCTCTGTACACCCCCGTCCCCACGGGGAGCCCATGGACGCGACAACGGCGGCAGCTGTAGGGTGCTCGAGCCCGCCGTAACGCTAGTGGTACACAATAGCTATGAGCTAACTAACGCTACGGCCGCCGCTGTTGTCGCGTCCACAAGCTCCCCGGCAGGACACCCGCGAGAACGGGGGCACACAAGGAGGAGAGAACCACCCCAAATCGAGCACTCATGCCGGCCGACAAGCCGGACACCGCGGTTGTTGTTAGCACAATAGTAGCCCACTGTGATGCACCGAGTGGGCCACCATTGATCAACATGCAGCGATGTGTAGCTTGCATGATGCGTGTGCAGTGCTTTGCCACACAGGTCTGAGAAGAGGACCTGCACATGATAGCAACCGGGAGCGTCGCGGAGCATTCAGCCTGCTGGCTACCTAGATCCACTTCAACCAGCCGAGCGTCGGGAGCTCCAGCAGCTTGTCGATGTGCTAATAGCCTGGAGCCAGCTACCGTTAGCTTGCAGAGGCTATTAGCACACCGACAAGCTGTGTAGCCAGCAGGCTGAATGCTCCGCGACGCTGGTTGAAGTGGATCTAGGTAGCCAGCAGGCTGAATGCTCAACGACGCTCCCGGTTGCTAACGCCGGCCCCGGCTGGTGCTAAGTAGCTAGCGATCGCTCCCGAGTCCCGAGAGCTAACGCCGGTCTGTCTGTCGAAGACCGAGGGAACCGCATCAGGCTTCAGCTGATTAGTGATCTTCTGGACAAGCCTTCCACCCTGCAGGTAGCAAGAATGGAGGCGGGCATTACTAAAACCACAGAGCCAATCACATCACCGTGCGCTATAAACAGCGCCCTGTGACGTGCACCAGGTCGTCAAATCAACATGACCTGATTTACTAGAGGCAAAGAGGGGATGGGCTGTAGCTGAGGAATTCGCCAATATAGTATTTAGGCCCAAAAACACATTGATACGAACTCCTATTACTATAATACAATGCTAGAGACTGAAAAATGACATTTATAATGCATAGCACCTTTAAAACAAGCAACCGTGCCTCCTTGACAAATGAGCATTTGCATCACTGTTTGCGGGTAGCCCTCACTTCATATGAACCCTCTTTCTCTGCCATTGCCCAGTCAAAGAAGTGCAATCTCTCTCATTAGATGTGTGTATGTAGGCTAGGCCTGTCTGCCTCCCCCCCCCCTGATGTTTGAGAGTTAAGAGTGGACAATAAGTGCTAATAAGATGCTGTGATTTGCTGTTGTTGCACAGACATGAAGCACTTTTTCATAAGCTCAGCTGCACTATAAATGTGTGTTTTTGTTCAAGTGTTGATGTTAGAATGTTCAGATGCACATCATGCACTTGTTTGGTTTTTATTTAATTTTTATATTGAAATGTTGAAGAGGAGATGTTGCAGTTGTTGCACAGTCATAAATGAAGCACTTTTTGGGGCGGCTACGTGGCGTAGTGGGCAAGGCGCTCGCCACGAAATCTGGAGACGCTGGGCTCGCCTGTTCGAGCCCAGCGCTCCACATTTGCTTTCAGTTTAGCTGGTTGTCCGTACTAATACACATTGGCCGTATTAGGGGGTGGGAAACTGATGGGTGGGGATCGGGCGTTGTGGACAGCGACTCCTACAGGTCGGTTGGTGCGCCTGCGCAGTAGAATCAGGAAGTGTCGGGGGCAGCGTGAGCCTCCCACGCGTTACTCCTCGCCACTGAGAGATCGAGCTGCGCAGGTGAAAAGATGCGACTGCTGTTACCTCAAGTACCGGAGGGGACTTGTGCTATGTATGTATGGCTTGTGGGAGGCAAGAAACAGCGTTCGTGACAGGGGAGGGTTGAATTGGATGCTACGAAATTGGGATGGGAGAAAATATAGAAAATGGGAGAAAAAAGTGGATAAAAAAAAAAATTAAGCACTTTTTGCAGGAGATGTTGCAGATGTGGCACATAAATGAAGCACTTTTTTTGAAAAGTATACTACTTTTGCAATGTAGTTAAATAAAAGTTGTGAAAATGTGGTTGCGTGTTGTGTCAAGTGTCCATATATTCATAGCACGGGGAGGCGCCGTGGCAGTCCGGCCCCTGGCCCCTTGGGTTTCTGACAATGTGGCCCCCTGAACAATTTAGTTGAATAGCCCTGCCCTACGCCCACCACACACATGGGATTAGTCCAGTAAGTAAAGGTCTGTGGAATGTATATTTTGTGTATATCTCTCTTTCTCCCTCCCTGTGCATACGTGTGTGTGTGTGTGTGTGTGTGTATGTGTGAGAGAGTATGCATATGCATAATGTCTGTCTATGAGGGTTCTTCTGCATGAAGGGAGAGTGGGAACCATCAGTTTTATATAACCCCGATCTAGCAACACATTGTACATGGGTATTTATCTATTGATCTGTACAAATCATCAACTGCAAACTCCCCACCCTGGACTCCATACACAAGCATCACACCAGCACACGCGCAAACAAAATCATTAGTGACCCCCTGCACCCAGCTCATCACCTCTTCCAACACCTCCCCTCTGGTAGGAGGTTTAGGTCACTAGGTAGTCGTACTGTGAGGTTCAATAATAGTTTCTTCCCCAAGGCCATACAACTGCTCAACTCCAACTCCTCCTAAATTTACCCCCTGCTGTTATGTTTCTCTGGTTTCTGTTACATTGAACTGATGTCTATTTTTATTTTCCTGTACTGTTCCGTCATGTATATGTTCTAGGTGGTGTTTTCTGTACTGTACTGTTCCATGTGTCCTTTATGTTTTCTGTGGGTATTGTCGCAGCTACCACCTGCACCATGCTTGAATTCCACCGGCCTGGCCGTTTGGCAATAAAAGGAACTTGAACAGTATTATGTGTAAAGGTGTCTTTTTGTGAGCCTGTGTGTAAGAGCAGGTACAGTGTTTGTATACAGTATGTGTGTGGTGGCTACAGCTGTGGTATATTGCTAGTTCTTATTACAGCTATTAATCAGCCAGCCAGCCTGGCCCTTCTGCCACCCCTCATCCCTCTCTCTTGCTCTCTCTGACAGACTGTATCATATTCACAGTTTGAATCACACCTTCAATATCTAAATCTGTCACATATCACCATGGGATGCATGCCAGTGTACAGTTGGCCACACCTCAGGCTCTGCCAAAAGAGGTCTGGAAAAATGCACATTATAACTAGAAAGGTGAGCTCAGTAGACCGCAAATCTCCACCAGCAACCACACTGCTTACGATGATTCCTACAAGCTACATTTAGTCTTTAAGGCATATTTAACACAATTAACCCTAACCTTACAGATCATATCCACACACTCCCTCCTCTAAGTTGGACCCCCCCCATTAAAGTCAATAAGGCTTGCCAACTCCAATAGAAACGACTCCACAAAACAGTATGACAGTATATTTCTTACACATCTTAACCTCTTTAGCCCGGAGCCCTATTTTCTGAAAATCCGCCTAAAATACATACCTAAGTAAATGGAATATTGCTCCACTTCTACAAGGTCATTTGCATATTATTGGTATCTAGGGACATCTATGGACCTCAGTGATTGTATTCCCAGTGTCAGAAATATTGTCTATTACTAGGCTTGCTTAAATTGTGATGAAACAAAGGAGAATATGAATTATGATTATGACAGTGAATAATACCATGCTAATAATGACCAGACATGAAGAACTGCCACTGATCTCGTTCAGTACCTTCTTGAGATCATGTGTACAGAAAATCTAAGGAAATTAATAAAGGGAAGATGATTAAACAGAAGGTTATATAGCGTACTGGCCAATCGCGTCTCGCTCTTAGCCATACCGAGATATACCTCATCTCCAGTACCTACTGTACTTCATTAACGAAAACAATGCACCCATGCACTTGACCAGGCCCCGCCCCAGTGTCCCCTATAAAACACCGGACATGGTCATAATCGCCCTTCCTCTTTTTTTCGTTTCCATCATGGACGTTGCAGTGCATTCCATGAACCAGTTGTTATGAAATGCAGAGAGAAATTGAACAATGTTGGGTTTTCGCCGGAGATTTTCCAGCCCCTGGAATCTTCTCGGCACGTTCCAACGGCGTGTCGGGCCTGTCCTGGGGTTTCCTCGTATTCTGACAGCGGATCGAGGGACGTCGTGCGACGGTTAGCTGTCGGGCTACGTCGCGCTCAGGTAGGGCCTGCGCCATCAGGCAATAATGGCGTTTGTAATACTGCTCGTTGTCCCGTGAGACAACCGAGTTGTGTATTGGCGCAAGGGGCAGGATATCTGGGTAAACGTGACTCTGAGTTGGACGTTTTTCCAGCTATCCTGGAGCGTGCGGCTAATGCTTTAATGCTGGGTCACTGTTCCGTTGTTCCCCGCTGTGGGCTGTCACCGCTTTTCCCTCCTCTTAACCGGTTCATTGATGAAGGTCAGTCGGTAGCTAATGTGGGGTGTTTTGCTGAGGCTTATTTACCCTTTTTACGGGTAAATGGGCTGACAACAGGGCGCAAGGCAGGTGTACCCTGGCTTGAGAGCCAGGTAGCATCGACCCTTTGCCCTGGCAGGGTTGAACGGTGTCCCACCCGGAAGCTGACGCCTGAGGGCGAGTCGGCCCGGCAGGTGGCAGTATGGACTGATGATGTTTATACCGCCACAGGATGAAATTTAGCAGCGGCCAGTGTCATTGCTCAGCTGACTGTTTTTCTGTCCACATTGGTGTCGGGTAGTGGGGCTGCAGGGCCAGCCGACGCTGAAAACGTTGCGCATGTTTTTGGGGTTATAGAACTCTTGAATCAGTCGCAAGCTATAGAAGCATCAGGATGCTATCAACTCTTATTCATAGGCATCTCTGGTTGGAGGAGTCTTCCCTTGGGGAGGAGGAAAGGTTTCTTCTCCTTAGGGCTCCTCTTTCCGCGGAGGGACTCTTTTGTCGTTCTGCGGAAACGCGGCGGTATTTGACCTGGGCCCCACACCGCCTCGCACCATGCAGCCAGAGGTGAGAGCACGGCCTCGTCAGCGGCTGTGGCGAGGCCCTCGACCAGCGGCCATGTTTGCCCCGTCGCAAGCTATAACCGCAGGGAGGATCAGGATCCTATCAATTCTTAATCATAGGCATCTCTGGTTTGAGCAGTCTTCCCTTGGGGAGGAGGAAAGGTTTCTTCTCCTTAGGGCTCCTCTTTCCGCGGATGGACTCTTTTGTCCATTTGACCTGGGCCCCACACTGCCTCGCACCATGCAGCCAGAGGTGAGAGCACGGCCTCGACAGCGGCTGTAGCGAGGCCCTCGACCAGCGGCCATGTTTCCCCCGCCTGAGGTACCCTGGGCTCAACGTCAACAGGTGACCGCAAGGCCGACAGCCTTGGCGGCCGAGGGATCGGCTACATTGGATGAGCACGCCCTAAAAAGACTTCGCTGTCCAGCTGTGTGCAGCCCGCTCTCCGGTCACTCCCCCCCCCCAACACCAGCGGGATAAGGGCTCTGATTTGTTTCCTTTGGCTGCAGGGCGCATGTCTTCAATGAAGCGCAAGCGGGCCCACGTTTCGCTTCTCATGGGGACAGGGGCTGACACCCAGTTAATGGCTGAGACTGGGTCTGTCCGTGAGAATGTTGTGCTGTCATGTGGCTCCCTCGCCACGCGTTCTGCGTCTGCGATTGGTGAGCCTGGTGTTACGTCTGTCAACTACAAAGGTTGTCAGCAGGGGGACTCGAGGCCTCTTCAGGCTCAGCGCGGGTTTCCCCGACCTCGCCTTCGCCAGGACGGGTATCACGTTGGTGCCTCCCACTCCCGGAAGACCGGCAGTGGTGTGGCAGGCGTGCGTGATTTGGGTGGTAGAAATATCACTGCAGGGCTACGGTGTGTAGGAACCCACCCTATCGGGCAGTGTGGGGGCCTCACACCTTGCATGTCCAGCTGTAGAATAATTCCTCAGCAGTCCATGCTGGAGGGGTGTTCAGTGGGGGAGCTTTTGTCACCTGGTATGATGTCAGCTTCTCCCGTATCAAACCGGCCCTTTCTGTCGCGGTCCCCCCTTGGGTGCGATTGCCTCGTGGGTAGTGTCAGGGACCGATGTCCTGACTCCACGGAACGCTCTGCTCGCACGGTTAGCAGGTCCAGGGTTGGCTACGCACAGCGGGCGGGACCGAGCCGCCTATCTACAGTTCCTAGCGGACCAGCGCCAAATGGCGGCGGGTGCGCTTTGGGAGTACCATCACATATGGCTACAGCAGTGCCGTATGTTGACGTGGATGGAGAGAACGTTGAGGCGGGGGCTTGTGTTGCAGTTTGCACAACCCCACCCTCCGTTTTCAGGTTTGGTGCAGACCCTGTTGTCAGGGTCAGCAGCAGTGACAGCTCTGGCCGACGAGATCCAATTTCTGTTGGCGAAGCAAGCCATAGTCGTGGTCCCACGGGAGGACGCGATGTGTGGTGTCTACTCCCGGTATTTTCTGGAGGTGTCAGACCTATACTGGACCTGTCCACGTTCAATCGTCTGATTGTGGCGAGACGGTTCAGAATGTTGACCGTCAAACACCTGCTAAACGCTGTCAGGGTGGGAGACTGGTTCACCTCCATAGACCTGAAGGATGCGTATTTTCACATCCCGATGTTCCCTCCTCACAGGAAATTCCTACGCTTCCTGTTTCAGGGTGTGGCGTACGAATACCAGAGGCTGCCGTTCGGCTACTCTCTGGCCCCCCGCACATTCACCAAGTGCGTAGAGACAGCGCTGGAGCCTCTACGTCGTCAGGGGATACGAATTATTTTCTATCTCGACGACATTCTGCTCCTCAGCCGGAGGAGGAGGTCGCCAGGTCTCATACCAGGCTGGTGGTGGAATTCCTCACCAAAGTGGGTTTTGCTGTGAACTGGAAGAAGAGTACGCCTCTTCCCAGTCAACAGGTGGAGTACTTGGGCTTGGTTCTATGCTCAAGGCCCATGAGGGCAACCCTCTCGGAGCAGCGGCGAGTGGCTATCCTCGACGCGCTCGGGGGGCTCCGTCCTGGCAGGACGGTTGCAGCGCTGTATGTGATGCGCCTGCTCGGTATGATGGCATCTGCTCACTCTGTGGTCCCTCTTGGCCTCCTCTTCATGAGGAGGATACAGAGGTGGTTTTCCAGTATGAAAATAGACCTGGTGAGAGGCAAGTGGAAACGTTTGAAGGTTCCCTTGTCGATACTGGGGGATCTCGCCTACTGGAGGAGGCCTGGTACCCTCACCAGCGGGTAATACACAAGGTCACAACATGTTTACAGGAAAGTTTGGGAGTTGTATTTTGATTGTATTTGGAGTATATTTCCTGACTGTAGTGAACTAGGCTAGATGTCTGCCCGACTTCCAGTGATGAAGCTAAGCTAGGCTAACGGTCCAGGCGTTCCCTAAGCCCAATGCATGCAGAGGTATGTATCTTCTTGTCTAACTCCAGGGAAGATGTTAAATAAGCAAATTTCCCAAAATGTTGGAGTTTTCCTGGAAAGAACCGATGTGGTTCTTGTATAGTATAGTTTAGATTATAGTAAGTATAGCATAATGACAGAGTTGAAACTGTATATTGTATTAGCATGTCTATTTTTATCATGCACATCTTATGACTTCTTATGACCTGTTTTTTATGTCTATTTTATTATTATTATTATTATTGCACAATCGATGAGGGCATGACCACCCGCATTTCACTGTATGCCCTGGTATGTATGTGAGAATAAACCCCTTGAATTGATTTGATATCTCTGTCTGCTGATTTGTCATGACATGATAATATTTCTGTTACATACTATTATCATACTACTGCTACTACTACTACTACTATTATTATTACTACTACAATACAACGTGTTTGATTTTGTATACATTTTAAGGCTCAAAGAAGCTTAGGACAATAACATCTGATTTGTCATGACATGATACTATTTCTATTACATACTATTATCATACTGCTACTACTACTACTATTATTATTACTACTATTCAGGGGAGAGGTGTGGCTGGGAGGTATTGTTTACGCCCAGCACAAACTGTGTTAAAATGTGGCCTCACCTTTGAGAGCACTTTTCTCTGCTTCAGTCTCTGAAAAAAATTAGCACATCATAATAATAACATTCTCAGATTTCAAAGTATGACACATCATTTGAAAGCTTACATTCTGTACTTTCACAATCTGGAAAATTCTGGAAAATGAAAATGGAGACATGTGGGCACAATCGCTGGACTGGGTCACATATATTCTATTCACATACATGCTTACTACATGTAGGGCCAATTTGCCTATCTACGCCAGGATACGTCTTCAACACGCTCACAACACTTTGACTTGGGCTGTCTTGTTACTCACTGTTTGATGTTGTTGATTGTTGCTTCTTGATGGGTTCGAATCGGTTGATTTTATGGAAGGAGTTGTGTAAAAGTTTCAAATAATAATGGGGGCAAACAACGAAACAAAAACAGGCTCCAGACTTGAACTAAAAGGTTTCAAAACAAACAGGCGCAGCAAAAGGGTTCAAATAAACTCAAAGGATTCTAAACAAAGTATTTCTTTCAATGTGCGCTGTGTGTGTGTAGAGCGAGCGGTTAAAAATCTGTTTCTCTTCTGGCGTGCGTCTACACACAGCTGGGCCCTAATTAATAGAGGACCATGGTGCCATTTTTCGAGGCAACCAATGGGGGCGCCATTTAGTCAAAAACGATTAAATCAAATGAAATGGCTCCTACACTACATGTACAGTATATATTGCTATGTCTGCCCACCACAAACACGCAAACTGTCTAATGCCTGTCCCCGTCTCCCTGTGAGTGGATGTCTCGTGGTGATAACCAAGGTGGTGGATGCCCCGTGGTGATGGCCAAGATGATGTGATCCTCTTTATCTCATACTTCAAATGGATCCGAACGGAATACATACTCATGTGCAAATGGAATATGACTCTGATATTTTGAGCTCCGAGCCTTGACATTTAGCCTTTATCCTATTTTCATACTAGCACTCGTTTCCCTATGCTTTCTCTTTTGTTGTTGTTGTTCTCTATTATATTTAAATCTTTAAAAAGTTTTCTCAAAGGGGCGGCTAAGTGGCGCAGTGGGCAAGGCGCTCGCCACTAACACAGGAGATGCTGGGTTCGAGCCCAGCTCTCGGCGTTGCTACCAGCTTGGCTGGTCGTTCATACTAACACAATTGGCAGTGTTAGGGGTGGGAAAGCTGGTGGGTGGGGATTGGACATTGTGGACAGCGACTCCTACGGGTCGGTTGGTGCGCCTGTACAGCAGAATCAGGAAGTAACAGGGGCAGCGTTACTCCTCGCCACAGAGATCGCGCTGTACAGGTGAAAAGATGCGACAGCGGCTTGGTCCTCACTGCAGCCGACCAGTGGGAGGCATAGTCTAGCAACGTTCGAGACAGGGGAGGGGAGAATTGAAGGGAGAATTGGCGAGGCGAAATTGGGATGGGAGAAAAATTGAAAAATAAGGAGAAAAAGTGGATACAAAAATTAAAAAGGTTTTCTCATGTATCCCAGTTGCTATTGCATGTACATATTTGTGTCTTATTACATGTATATGTACATACATACCAACTATGTTGCCTGTTTTATTCTCCACCCATCAATCATCCATAGCAACACTACTATCACTGACATCCAAGAATGGGGATCCCCCCTTGAACGGCCCTTCTAAGGTTTCTCTCCTCCACATTGCCTGTGGTGCTTTTTCCCTATTGCTAGGTTTTTAGTGAGTTTTTCCTTACCTTCGCTGGGGACGGGGTATGTCTGGGAGTGTTGTTTTGGATTTCATGATGGGTTTTTTGTTCTTGATTTATTGTGATGTTTCTTCTTGACTTGTTTAAAGAAGACTTGTCCAGCCCATGGGGACATTAACTTGTGATTGCGGGCTTTACAAATAAATTTGATTTGATGTTAGATCCTAATATGAAAATACGTGATTGTTCTATGCAGGGGAGGAAACTAACTTTTTTGCTTACCAGCCAACTGGCGAGTAGATGATTTTTTTACCAGCCAAACAGATTTTTTACCAGCCAAAAATAAATCGCTAATTGTGATAATTACTTCTTGTATGTCTTCGTCTAAATTGATTTTCAATCATAGTAATAATTACACCGTGTCTCTACTCTTTAAAATATGTATTAGCATAAAACATTAATAACAGTGTCTCTACTCTTCACAATATTAGCATAAAACATATTAACATGAAAGAGGGAACTATTCTGGACTGGGCAGTGAAAGATGCTGGGCTGGACTGGGTTGGGCTGGTCTAGGTTGGACTGGGTTGGGCAGTAAAAGATGCTGGGCTGGACTGGGTTAGGCTGTGCTGGGTTGCACTGGACTGGGTTTGGCAGTGAAAGCTGCTGGGCTGGACTGGGTTAGGCTGTGCTGGGTTGCACTGGACTGGGTTGGGCTGGACAAGAGATGCTGGAATGGACTGGACTAAATATAGGATTGAGCGGGGCATGGTGAGTGTTCATTTTCCCCCTTCCTCTCCCAAACTGTTCCTACAATTGTTTTATGTTGTATGGTGATCATGAATACATTTATTATGTATTGTATTTTTTATGTTTAAATATCAACATTATCTGTCCATCCTCAGTAAATACTACACAGTAAATTTCGCTGAGTAAATTTGACTCAAACTGAGTACACTTGACTCAAACTGAGTACAATTGTACTCACTTGGGCTCAAATGGACTCAGTTTGAGTAAAATGTACTCTGCGAAATTTACTGTGTATCAATATAATACTCCTGACATCATCTGGTCTTTTCAAACGCACACACACACAGAATGCCCCTCCCCCAGTCCCCAGACAGAAAGGGAGACTGCCCCCTACCCCTCCTCCTTCCCCTCTCCGTCTCCTGTTCTCTCTCAGGGTTAGCTGCTTAGCTTAGTTAGCATAAGCAGCTAACGTAACGTTAATTTCGGCATTTAACATGGGTGGGAATAAAGGAATGGCGACGATGCAAAGCATGTTAGATGCATTTGACCCGTTGCGGGAAAAAACTGCACAGACTTATATCGGGTCGCAAAATAGGTGCTCTGTAGCGCTGCTGTGCTGTAATGTCTACACGGAGTTTCATACTACTGTCGGATTTTCAAAATAAGAGTATCGCAATATGAACCGATCGTTTTTTGTTTTGTTTTCTTTACTCTTTACTCCAGTGTGGCGAGTGGCAGGGACGCGTGTATCACTTCCGCAACGGATTTGATTTCCGAGGTTGGCCTGATTGGCCGCGACGGCCACGTGACACGCCGCGGCCCCGCGGCAGCGGCCGAGGCGGCAACGCCAGAGGCTGCTGTGTTTCACTGCCGCTTTCCCACTTCAACGCCGCAGCAGCATTGTCGCGCCTAGCACAGTCTCTAACAGTAACAGTAAGAAGCATTAATGTTGCTGAATTAAAGAATGAATAAGTTAAACGTGTCAATTCAGTAGTCAAAGTGTACTGTATAAATCTAACTTCATTAGACGGCCGACGTACGGCTCTCTTGTCCATTAATGGATATATAATGGATATTTTATTTATCTCCCACCGTGGTGTAATGGTTAGTCCTCATACCTCTCATGCGGAGGCGGACGACCCGCGTTCGAATCCCCCTTTTTCTAATTTTTTTTTTTTTTTGCGATGTAAATGCTTCAATCTGGTGCACTTTGAGAGCTATATAAAGAATGACATCCTCAATGCATGTAGATTTATAATATTTTAACTTAAAACTAGGCTACTTTTGCATATACAGTCAGTTTTTTTGGAATATAATATTAATGACTGTATACGCAAAAGTAGCCTAGTTTTAAGTTAAAATATTATAAATCTACATGCATTGAGGATGTCATTCTTTATATAGCTCTCAAAGTGCACCAGATTGAAGCATTTACATCGCAAAAAAAAATAAAAAATTTGAAAAAGGGGGGATTCGAACTTAGGTGGTCCGCGCGGCACCCTGGAGTAGTTGGCCTTAACGTCCATTCACTCGCTCTTAACAACGCTCCATTCCCTTAACGACCATCCACTCCCTGTTTACAAAACCATGTATTATTTTGGCCATATGTGGCGCTGTTGCGAGTTTGTGGATGCTGCGCTGCTGTATCCACATTTAGGAGAAAAAGAACAGAAGAAGAGATCCGTTTGGCAGAGCTGGAGAAAGTAGCGTTTTTCATTCAACCTGTTAAAGTTTGAAGGTGAGTTTAAACTACTAAATAAGATCCGATTCCTAAACACTGTCACAACAGCAGTCATATTGTATATTTTAAACAATACGTTTGTTTACCAATAGGTTATTGGGTTTGTACCGAGTGACTGAGTTCGTTTTTTCTCAAATGTAAACTACAGTATAAGATCCCAACAATGTCACAACAGCAGCCATATTGTATATTTTCAACAATACGTTTGTTTACCAATAGGTTAAACTGTTTTTTAGCGTTTGTGTTGGCAGTTTCAACAGTTGGATGTACTCGGTGAAGCTGACTGAGTCGTGTTTTGTTTCTGCACAGCAGATCTTAACGATAATACATTGTGTCCTATCTATCTATCTCACTATCTATCTGCTATGCTTTTATTTTTTACTCCGTTTATTTGATCAGGGACAGTGCATATCAATCAACAGTTATACATTTATAAATGAATACAAATTAAAAACTGTAAATATGCCAACATTAGCAGGGTTGCTAGTTTTCAGTTGTAGTCCCTGGGCTAGATGTTTAAAGCCCAACCTCCAGGTTAAACCCTACTGATCAATTATGGGTAGTTTACATCATTGGTATATAATTATATATATATCTGTACATATCTCTTACCTGCTCTTACTAGTTACACTGCTGGTCAGAATGACTTACTACCATAGTGTCTTTATACCTGTATCACTGTACATATTAATACTATATCTAAATCTGTATATCTCTTACCTACTCTTACTAGTTACACTGCTGGTCAGAATGACTTACTACCATAGTGTCTTTATACCTGTATCACTGTACATATTAATACTATATCTATATCTGTACATATCTCTTACCTACTCTTACTAGTTACACTGCTGGCCAGTATGACTTACTACCATAGTGTCTTTATACCTGTATCACTGTACATATTAATACTATATCTATATCTGTACATATCTCTTACCTACTCTTACTAGTTACACTGCTGGCCAGTATGACTTACTACCATAGTGTCTTTATACCTGTATCACTGTACATATTAATACTATATCTAAATCTGTACATATCTCTTACCTACTCTTACTAGTTACACTGCTGGCCAGTATGACTTATACCATAGTGTCTTTATACCTGTATCACTGTACATATTAATACTACAACTCTGTACATACATGTAGTACTCATAGTACTAATTTATATATGTTATACCCAGTTTAACCACCTGTACAGTGTATATTACTATTTCACGTTACTGCTACATAGTCACTCTGGTTGGATGCCAAACCTCTTTTAGTTGTACTGTACTTGTGCTGCATGATGACAATACATTACAATCTGCACTGAATTAGTCACAGAATGTTTTGGGACTAGAAGGTTTACAGGGTTAACCGGCTGTCGTGTGGCAGTGAAAGGGTTAACCTTCTGTGTATTGTTGAAGGTTTAGTCCACATTGTTTATTGAACAAAAATACAACATGAAGGTTGGCCTTTAAGCCAGAAACAATAGTACTGTTACGTGACATACGATATGCAAATATACAGTAAGGAACCTGACGCAAACTTTGCCATCACAACCATTGAACTATTATAATAGTTAGGATCTATGGGTAACAGTACTGTATATTTGCATATCGTATATGTCACAAATGTAACAGTACTATATACCTGTATGTCATGTATGTCCCTATGTCATAAATGTCATGATGTCATGTATGTTGTGTGTGTCATAAATGTCACTATGAATTGAAAATAGGGGACCCTGATGTAAACAAGACAAACGTCTTTCTCTGGTCTGCATCCCCTTAACAATTGTGTGTATTGAGCCGTACTGTATTGTACCCATTCTGCAATCTGTTAAATAAAGTTTTCATTCATTCATTCAGTGAGATGCTGGAGAAGCAGCAGCAGCAGCAACAACAACAGCGGCTCCCCAAGACAAGAGGACACACAACTGCCTCGCCTGTGGTCAGCCAAAGTCCCGGTTCCTCAGAGATGGCTCCACCATCCACTTTTTTTTTTATCAGACTGGAGCGGTGAGATACTGTACTTCTACTGCTCCACTAAGGTCTTCCAGACCTATGCAGCAGAAGGACTCACCAATCCCAGGATGCCATTCCAGGACTTTGTTGAGACAGAGTTTTTTCAGAGGGAGTTGGAGGCCTGGAGGGATGTCTTTATTCTCCTTTATTTTATATATCAGAGGATTTTATAGTATGTCTGCACTTTATGTGCTCATTTCATCATTCATGTATTTTACATTCTACTACAACTGAATCAAACCATAAACAAGGTGGCCCTAAAGGATGTTAAGATCCTAATGTGAAAAACTGTGATTTTATATGTCTGCTCATTTGACTTATTTCTACTTTTATCTTTACGCCCCACTATCTGCTGGGTGCATACTATAACCTTATCATGTTTTGTAACAGATTACAGAAGCATATTGGAACGTGAGGTTCTGATATGAATTGATTAATATATCTGCATTATTTTATCCCACTTTATGCTTTGCTCTTGCTGCTTGTTTTACACTGATTTTATGTTTTATTTCGTACTGATGTAAAGCACTTTGAACTGCAATCCCCTGTATGAAAGGTGCTATACAAATAAAGTTATTATTATTATTATTATTACTGAGACACAGTTCTTTCAGATAGATAGTTTTTAAACCAGCTCAAAGCCGTTTTACCAAGACCTATATGCAGCCAAGCCTCTGCAGTAATGCGTGATCCACAGAGTCAAACGCTTTAGACAGATCAACAAACAATGCTGCACAGTGTTTTTTCTTGTCTAGTGCTTCAATTATGTCATTTGAGACTAGCATAGTCGCTGAAGTACTATGGATCTGAAGCCTGACTGAGACTTGTTAAGAATATTATGGTCAGCTAGAAACTCTTTCAGTTTGTTTACAAGCGATTCAAAGACTTTGGCCATTACAGACAATCTGGAAATAGGGCGATAATTATTTAGGTCAGAGGGGTCTCCGCCCTTTAACAAGGGGAGAACCATGGCCGACTTCCATGAGCTAGGTAATTCACCAGATATGATATGAACATTTCCTGATGACGCTGCCATTTTAGCTCTAATTAAGAATGACAGTGACCTAGCTGACTATTATTTGGAAATCCAGTGGTTTGTAAACTGGTGCGACAATAACTGTCTGGTTTTAAATGTTAAGAAGACTGAGGAGATGGTGTTTGACCCCAGAGGTGTTGGGGACCACAGGCCTGTGGTCATCCACACACAGTCCTCCTGTGCATAAATTAAGAAACATGATTTAAGTTGACAAAAACCTCTGCCGCTACAATCTAATGATAATCTAAATATGTGCAACAAGGAGAGACGGGGACAGAATTGATGAATGAAAACTTTATTTAACAGATTGCAGAATGGGTACAATACAGTACGGCTCAATACACAAAATGTTTAAGGGGATGCAGAGCAGAGAAAGACATTTGTCTTGTTTACATCAGGGTCCCCCATTTTCAATTCATAGTGACATTTATGACATACATGACATTTATGACAAGGACATACATGACATACAGGTATATAGTACTGTTACATTTGTGACATACGATATGCAAATATACAGTAAGGAACCTGACACGAACTTTGCCATCACAACCATTGAACTATTATAATAGCTTTACTATTATAATCTAAATCTGTGCAATATTCATGTTTATTTAGTGATATTCATGTTTATTGATTCAACATAGCTGTTTATCTTTGATAATGTATGACAGGCTTTTGCCCCGACCGGGATTCGAACACGGCTGCACGAGAGCAGTTCAGCTCCTTGGACAGCGTGACAAATGCACCCCATTTCATTGGCTGTCAGTCTGTTACACCTATACACAGCTGGCCCCCGCGTGAGAGGTATGAGGACTAACCATTACACCACGGTGGCAGATAAATAAAATATCCATTATATATCCATTAATGGACAAGAGAGCCGTACGTCGGCCGTCTAATGAAGTTAGATTTATACAGTACACTTTGACTGCTGAATTGACACGTTTAACTTATTCATTCTTTAATTCAGCAACATTAATGCTTCTTACTGTTACTGTTAGAGACTGGGCTAGGCGCGACAATGCTGCTGCGGCGTTGAAGTGGGAAAGCGGCAGTGAAACACAGCAGCCTCTGGCGTTGCCGCCTCGGCCGCTGCCGCGGGGCGGGGCCGTGGCGTGTCACGTGGCCGTCGCGGCCAATCAGGCCAACCCCGGAAATGAAATCCGTTGCGGTAGTGATACACGCGGCAGGGACGTGCACAGGACTTTAGAGGGGCAGGTGCTCAAAGGCTGAAAAGGGCACTACACCTGTGTGTATATATTAACATAGCGCGCGAGCGCAATTTTTAAGGGCCCTTTTCGGGCGGGGGGGCCCCCTTTTTATGCTTTTTGGGGGGTTTTGGTGATTGAATATTGAACTATAATAATCAGTGCAGGAGCTCACTTATCCTTGAAAGACACTTTTATCACTGACTTAAAAGGCCCATACATCTCCATAAATGTTCAGGAGGGAGGGAATAAGTGCTTACCCTACAGACCCCAAGAAGTGCTGTATATTCTGTATTGTTTAATATAAATGCATTTTTTATTCCAATCCCGATTTGTATTTGAGATTCCCAAATCCCATCGGACTTGACTTCTTCGTGTCCTCAATGAGTGTAATACCAGAATTCAACTGTACAGTATGCGCCACAGCGGTTTCTATCATCATCATCATCACCACCCACGCTATGCATAAAATATATAGGTCCGCGGAGAGGCACACTGAGGAGGCCGTGCAAACTGCAATGGAATATGGGGTATCTCTCTCTCTTTACCTAATATTTTTATTCTATCCTGACATTTTTCAGTTGGAAGGGCAGTCTATATGCGTAACGGAAAAAAAATTTAATAAAAAAAAGTATTATTATTATTTTTTTTCAAAAAGGGCAATTTTTTGATGAGGCTCAAAAAGGCAGGTGCTCAAGCACCCCTTGGCCTTTATGTGTGCACGTGCCTGGTGAGTGGTCTTCATGAATCACTCGCCAAACATACTGCATTGCTCTTGATCTGCCAATATTGTACTGCTGTGAAGCACTTTGAGCTGCAATTATTGTATGAAAGGTGCTATACAAATAAAGTTGATTATTATTATTATTACTACTGTAACTTCCCCATTGTTAGAAATGCTGCTGGTTTACAAGTGCCCACTAGCACAATAGGTCCTAACTGCAAGGACATTAGAGTGAATGAGACTAGTTGGCCCATTCACATAAAACTTGAAATCAAACATTAGAAAATCGAGTAGGCATAGGCAATGTTCCCTCTAATATTTTTTTCGGTCTGAGCAAACACGCAAACCTCCTGAGCAGACATCAGCAACTACTGAGCAACATACATCACCTGCCGATTAACCGGTTAGTTGATAAGCGGCGGTTTGTAAAAAATCTGAGAATCTTAATTTCCCTTAATGTCTAACATAAAAATATACAAATGTTGCTGATACACAGAGAAATAATACAAAAAGGCATATTATATTCCTTAATCAAATATTTATTTGACCATTGATTGACGATACAGAGCAAAGTCCTTACGTTGGCGGCGGCGGTGTGAGTCGTGTCACTAACTTTTGTCTTTTTAGGAGGCTGACTCGTCATTATTTTATTAAGTGAATTATCATGCGACTTCAAGGGTGACCATATTGTGATTTTTTTTTAAAGAGGACACTGCCTTCAGCCTCAAGATACTTAATGATACTCAAAGATGCCTTATCATTATAATATATTTAAAGTATGCCTGCTCTGTATGGATATAAAATTATTGTTTATATTATTTTATATAACAATATAATATCTCTATAACCAAAGTTACTCAACATGCTGTATTATGCCTAAAGTAATCTATCTGACAAATCTCAAGAAAATAACAATCAACCTATGACAAAATAATATATATTTTCAAGTCTTACTGGACAAAATAAATTACAAGAAAAATATGAAGTAATGTTCTAAATCAGTGTTTCTCAACTGGTGGGTCGCGACCCAAAAGTGGGTCGCGGGGCCATTTTGAGTGGGTCGCGGAAGTGTGTGTAAAAAAAAAAAAAAGGATTTTTTTTTTTTTTTTTTACTTTTTTTAACTTTTTTTTTCTCACTACCTATCTTTGTGAAAGTGGCTTCTCAGCTCTGGTCCAGCTGAAGACAAAGCGGAGGAACAGATTGGACATTGAGCATGACCTCAGAGTTGCTTTGTCTACCATCACCCCAGACTTTGAGACTCTTGTCAGGAGCAAACATCATCCCCAGTTATCCCATTAGTTCCCTGCATGTTAAGCTAAGAAGTCTGCTAAGAAGGATATATTATTTATTATTATTTTATTTCATTGTGTTTTTAGCCCTTAGTTGCACTTTTGTTGCAACCCCAGTTATCCCATTAGTTCCCCCAAACGTAGGTCTGTTATGTTAAGCTAAGAAATCTGCTAAGAAGCATATTATTTATTATTATTTTATTTCATTTGGTTTTAGCCCTAGTTGCACTTTTGTTGCAACCTCAGTTATCCCATTAGTTCCCCCAAATTTAGGTCTGTTATGTTAAGCTAAGAAATCTGCTAAGAAGCATATATTATTTATTATTCTTTTATTTCATTGGGTTTTTAGCAATAGTTGCACTTTTGTTGCACTTTTTTGTGTTTATTTCATGTTTTGAAAGATTGCGTATTACTGCATTTTTTTTTACATAAATCATAGTGGTTCAAAATTTTGGGTCGCGACTTAATGACTAAGGAAAATGTTGGGTCCCGAGGCTAGACCAGTTGAGAACCACTGTTCTAAATAATACCTCTTCTGTATTAGAAAATCCAGCTTAAAAAAATATATCTTTGTATCTTTTCAATGTAATGTAAATTATAAAACAGTAACCTCACAAAGATACTAATTTAAACGTGCACTATGCAGTTTCAGATTTGTTGCAATTAGTGTACTAAACAAATTTATTACACACATAATCCTTAGAATGATTGTATCATAACAAGCATTTTATCAAACCAAAACATCATTTTGAGGCATCAAAATAGTTTTCAATTATTTTATTTCTCTCTGTATAGCTGCATGCTTCAATCAATTCGGTCAACTTTGCCATCAAACTCTCGCCTCGCACTGCTTTGTTTGTAATGTTTTTCTGTGTCCATGTGAGCTTTGAGATCGCCACCACTTTTATTAGACACAGAAACATATGGTCAAGCTTTGCATGCGTTGCACTCCGCTTCCAATTAGTCTCGACCGGGACGATAAATTGGGAATTTTCTCTGCAGTTAATCTGTAATGTACATTTTCGCGTTTGCAATGCTGGTCGGATCTGTCCGCTTCCTGCTCTGTGTGTGTCTGTGTGAGCGTGCAGTAGCGCCGCCCACAAAGCACTGAAAGCGAGGCTTCTCTTGGTAACGTCACACGCAACAGGTTACCGTAGTATTCGGTGCAACGCGCCAGTCAATTTAACTACATGCATATTTTACACAAACGTTTCTGTGCGCAACAGATTTCAGATGTGCGTGGGAGCGTTTTGCCGTGCGCGCGCGCACCTTACGGGGAACATTGGGCATAGGTGCATCAATAAAATAGTTTACAAAAAGTTTAAATAAATAAAGTATCGAAAATCAGACCAAGGGGACACTAAAACCATAATACACACCCTGAAAAAAGTATCCCCTGCTTTGTCTGAACCCCTATTCTCAGAAATGCTACAGTACTGTAGCCTACCAAATACAGAACCACAACCACCAAAGTATCTCATTACAAAACGGTAGCACACCATACATCAGCTTCATACATCTTATCAGTGACTCCATGCTGTGAATATTGTGACATGCAATGAAGATAAAGTCGGGGTTGAACCGACTTTATTGAGATAAAGTGTGGTTTTAATCAAAGCAGTTCTCTGCTATCTTGGAACCAGTAGTATTCCAGGGCTTTTATCTTGATTCATGCTTACAGCTTTGCCTGAGGGTATGAAAGCAAGAATCTGGCGTACTGCCATATTTTGATATGGGGGGAAGTGGGAGTCTGTAAACTTATGTCTGCCAGGGCAGTACGCCCAGGTGAGACATTATATTTTTGGACGTGTCAGTGTGTGTGTGTGTGTGTGCGTGTGGATGTGAGTGCTTGCAATATCTTGCAAACTATAGGGCCGATCAGCCTGTGCTTTGGTGCAGAAAGTTGCAGAGGTGCAAGGATGAGAATTTGTTTCACATCAGGCAACAGGAAGTATTTTGGGGGGGATTAATTTCCAGCATTCTCCATTGGCCTACATACAGTTCCATGGAAGGTTTATGGTACACCAAGAGGTAATCCAAGAGGGCAACAACAACAGCTTCAAATGCTGCCACTGAGAATACTTCAGCCCTTTGACTTAGACATTTAGGAAATATTCCATTTAACCCTCTAAAGCTCTCGACATGTTTTGCAAAACATTACATATCTTCGTAACCATTTATGATAAAGACTCACTTTAAATTGTATCTGAATCGGGAGATTATCTTTATTTGCATTCAATCAATCACTGTGCAGATTGATTGATTGAATGAATATTTTATTAACAGATTGCAGAATGGGTACAATACAGTACGGCTCAATACACACAATTGTTAAGGGGATGCAGACCAGAGAAAGACTTTCGTCTTGTTTACAGGGTCCCCATTTTCAATTCATAATGAATTTTAAGTAAGGGTGCAACTTGCTCCGTGCAATCCATTCTTTGTGGATCTAGCCCTAAGTCTGTTTTGTACAGACACTGGCACATTTTAAAATCTGATCCTCATTCATGCCCTTGAGTAGTTTATTCACGAGGTAGAAACCATATGCTCTAGTCCAGTGGTTCCCAAACTGTGGTGCGCGCACCGAGCTACCTCTAGGTGGTGCGTGACATGAAAAGGCTAATGGCGTTATTTTACTAATAAATATATAACTAATATACATTATTTCAAATGGGGATTTTCACTGTGTAAATCATGAAATTCAAGAAACGTTTTAATAAAAAACGTACGTTTTAATAATAATAATAAACAATGTCTCGGGCGAGGTGCGCTTCGTCTGTGCTGATGCGCTCCGCTCTGCCTGGAGTCTGTCTCCTCAGGTCTCCTAATATGCGGGCTTAACAGCGGGCCGATGACAGTAGCGAGCGCGAGCCAGTGCGCGAGCCAGTGCATTAATAACTTCCTGCCAAAAGCGCGGGACCAGCGCAGGATTGTGGCACTTACAACATGCAGAGCTGGCTAAAAACAGGGAAACTGTCTGTGAGTGATGATGACAGCTGGAGTACAGACACAACAGCCCAGCCCTCCACCAAGAAAACAGGGTAATAATGACAACGATGTGTGTTCTATAATTATGATATGTGTGTAGTGTTCTTGTGAGGATTGGTTCATTCCCCGCCACACACTCCTTTAAGGTACTGTGTTGATTGGTGCATTCCCCGCCACACGCTTCTGGAGCGATTACCAATTCCATCACGCACCTGTCGTAGTTTGTGATTAGCGCTCCAGAGGCTTCATATACTGGGACCTTCTTTCAATCGATGTCGGGTCGTTTTGAATACTACTGCTTCTGCCTGCTTTCCCCCCGTTGTTGTGCCTCGTCTACTTTCCCTCCAGGACATCTTTGGATTGCCGCTGGTGAATATCTTGATCCTCCGTTTGGAGCTGCGCCTCGTTGCCCGCTTTACGCGTTTGCGCTTTGGTGAGTTTTGGAACCAAACCCTTTTTGGATTATCTGTTTTTGTGTGTTTGGATAACACTGAAGAGTATCGTTTTTGTTTGCACTGGACCCAGCTAAATTGTGTGTTTTGGATAAAACTGAAGAGTATCGTTTTTGTTTGCACTGGACTCAGCTAAATTGTGTGTTTTGGATAACACTGAAGAGTATCGTTTTTGTTTGCACTGGACTCAGCTAAATTGTGTGTTTTGGATAAACACTGAAGAAGTACCGTTTTGTTTTGTTCTGGACTCAGCTAAGGGAGGACTGAACTGCACTGCCTCTGTGTACTGTTGGACTGTTGTTGATCTCTCTCTCTCTCTCTCCGTTTCCACCCCGAGTTGGAGCTGGGAGTATCTGCAGAGCCGCAACGGCGTCAACGCCGATTCCCCACCTCTAACACCGAGAGGATCTGCAGAGCCGCAGATAACTCTGCCGATCTGCAGAGCCGCAGATAACTCTGCCGAAGGCAGTCTCCTTTTTTGTTGTTCAGAATTGTTACTTGACTCTTTTTGATTCTGTAAATAAATACGCCCTAGTGTTTGGCTAACTCTGAACTACCTGTCTGTGCCGTGCTGTTGAGGTCGGTTTCAAACCCTAACAGTTCTGATAACGACTATTGGTGAAGCGATGTCGAGATTCATTTGGCTTGGCAGCGAGAGCTAGATTTGCGAGAAGCATGCAGCCGCAGAGCAGAGAGTTGTGCGCGCACAGTGCAATACTCCAATTCAGCCATTGACAATTCAGCTGTTGGGTGGGTGGCGCTGCTGAGCTTCCCCAGACCGGGATGAGAGCGCTGCTGGCTCTGCAGTTGCATACTATTTAGTCTAGATGGAAATAGGGGTCCACGCGCACCCCCCGGAACTTTTTATGCCACCTGATTTTTCTTAATCCTTAAAGTGTCTACTTTCAGAATCTGCCAGGTGCCAAGCTGAAATAATGTCCGAAAGGCTCCATTTTAACCCTTTATTGCACCTAACCCAAAAAAATTTAAATAGAATGTAGAAGAGTCATAACTTTTGAAGTAGACAACTTACAGAGCGAAATTTATACATTTTCCCACACAATTTTGATCCTAGGAATTCAATGGGATGGTTATTGTTGACATTTGATAACAGTTTGACTGTATTTCTGGACAAAAACAGCAAGAAATTGCCAAAAATTTGTGTATGACCAACTACCTTTTCAACACACATAGGGTGAATATATATTCACAATCAGTTTTTCTCTAATCCTTTAAATGAAATGAAATGATTAAATAAAATCTTGTTGGGTTTATTTTTAACTATTTATTGCACCAAAATCAAACATGAAAGATTATGTAAGTGTGATATAATTACTAGGGATGCACGATAATTATCGGGCCGATAATTATTGGGCCGATAATTATCGGGCCGATATCAGCAATTATGACGTCATCCCGATAAAGTTATTAATAGCTCCGATAATATAATATATTTTTTGGTAAAAAAAAATGCGGTGTGGGTGAATTGGAATGAAGTGCGTTTGTTTTGACTGTAGGCTCCTCCCGTTGTGTCAGTACTGTGGTACGACTGACAGCGTGTGGTTTAGGAACAGGGCATTTTACACAAATCCAGCGCTCCCTTTCTTGGCTGTGACGTAACCACACAAGTTTCTGGAAGCAGCGCGGACGTTTTAACAACAAAGATGGCCGGATCTTTCAGAAGAAAAAGTTCGCTTGCTATTTGTAATAAATGCAATGCAGAAGTTCCACAAGGAGGGAAAAGGGCAACAACTTGCAATACATCCAGCCCGACGGGTCATCTGCGGCATCACCACCGCCACAACGGTGTGTTATTGTGTTAACTTAGAAGCCCACGACGACGCGAGGAGCTAAGCAAAGCTAGCCCCTTTCGTGGCTGTGATGCAACCCTTGGTTGAATACGCAGTCACTTATTGCTCCGTAGTAGCCAGGTTAATTTGCACCACCAAGGACTGCTTAAAAGCTAGCGGCTTTCAAACTTCTTTAATTTAGCAAACGACTCGTCAATAGGTACAAGCGTGCTCGCGCCGTCGTCGCGGGCCCCCAACACCGTGGCGGTGGTGATGCCGCAGGTGACCCGTTGTTGTGGTGGTGATGTGAGGTGGTGATGTGTCCACTCAAAGCCTCTTTTTCAAGGCTCCGCTTTGAAAAAAGAAGAACAAAAAGCTTCGAGCGTCTTAGGTTGGATGCACCACAAGCTGTTGACGGATTGTGAATTTTCATTTGGAAAAATAAATATGGTCACTTTATCAGTCAAAACTGTTGTCTTGGCTTTTGTTTCTGTTGTCTGGTTAGGTCACATTTAAGTTGGTGTTAAGTTATTGTCCTGGGAAGTCTTTTTATGTATTATTATTGTATTGTGATATGTTTTGTTTCATGTTGAAAAAAAATATTTGATCAAAAAAAATATATACATTAAAAGAAATTTTATAATACAATAAATATCGGTTATCGATATCGGTTATCGGCTTGAGGAGCATAAAGTTATCTGTATCGGTATCGGTGTCAAAAAGCAATATCGTGCATCCTTAATAATTACAACTTGAACAATGAATACATTTACATTTTCATGTCACTACCAACTTGCTGACCTAAACTACTCATCATCCTCATAGTCACTGAAGAGATCTTCTAATTCAATTTCTTCCATCTCTAGCTCTTCATCCTCATGCTCGTACTCTCCATCCATCACCTTGTCAAGAGCTGCGTGCTCTTCTGACTCTGCTCTCTGAGCCAGTACCTCAACAAGAGAAGGAGGGAGAGCCAGAACATGCCCGTTTTGCCCAGGTGGCCCCTGCGTACCTTGTCTTGGTATTGGAGATAGTCACCAATCAGCTTGAGCAGTGTGGGATCCTTCAGAGTGGAGTTGAGGCTCTCAGAAGTGCAAGAGTGGATGAGGTTGAAGAGGATCTCATATGGGATGTCTGGTTTCTCCTCCTCTAGAAAAACATTGAACAGCAACCGTTCGAGTGCCTCTGTGACCGCCTTCAGACTGAAGAGAGCCTTGGCATATGACTTCCCGCTCAGAATATTTTTCAGGCAACCACTGTTTGCGAGGCCAGCTTCTATAAGGATCTCGGCGTAGCCAGCTCCAAGACACTTGCGCCCAGTGAGTCTGCCCATGTAATTCATGGCTGTGTGGAACTTGCCAATGAGGTTCACATGCTTACTGAATTCCTCCTCGTACTTCCATACTATAGGACAGGCTTTCATGATGACTCCCAGGTCAAACGTGTTGATGGTGTATGGCTGTCCAACCTCCTCAGTTGCTGCCTCGGATCTCTTGAGTAGCTCATACACTACTGCGTAGTCTGTAATGGGCTGGTTGATGGGGGTGTAAAAGTCGATGGTAGATTTACTAGGAGGCACTTTCCCTGTGCTTGAAATAAAACCACCAAATCCAGGCACTTGCTGCTTGCCCTGGCTGCTCAACCATCTGCTGAGGAGGTGGGTGTTGTACTGCAACATTGAGGCATCATATGACACTTGGTTCTCAGCAGGAGGGGTAAAGTTGGCATTCTTGGGGAATTTGGGGCCAACTCTTTTGAATGACAGCTCTGGCAGCGTCTCGGGAGGCGTGATCTTAAGGCTTCTCATCTTGGATGACCTGTCATAGAGAGGAAGGGTCCTTTTCTTGGTGCTCACATGGCTCTCCTTCACTTATTGAATCATGATTCCCCCGGCGCTGTTTACCACATTTGAACCATGAACGTTGGTGGTGATTCTGTTCAGGTTGTCCCACTCGCTGTGAAAAACAGTGTTTCCCTCGCCAGTGATGATTTCAGGGGTCAGGTTGGTGGACATCTCATCAAAAGCCTTGGCCATGGCTGTCTCAAGTTCCATACTGAAGTCATATGTCTCTGAGTGTCCTAGTCGTGAAAGGATGGTTGTGAGCTGTAAAGATAATTTTTTTTTTTTTATCAATATCAAATACCTGTATGAAGCATAGTTGAGCAATGACAATATAGGACCTCATAAGCAATACGTTAGCTGATCACTCACCTGTTTGCTTCGATAGAGGTGCCGAAGTGTGGCACACAGGAGGATGTGCTTTGGGAGTTTCCACTTGCTGTTAGTTGCTGCTCGACACACATCTTGTGTAATCGAATAGACCAGCCTCTGCGTCTTCTCACACTTTTCTTCATCAAGTGTCCCAGTCACCACTGAGCTCAGAAATTGCACAAGATGCTCTGGGAGCATTTCATCCATTTTCACAGCATCCAGCTCCTGTGCAGTTGGGGGCCATGGTAGCTCCTTTGACTCTTTGAATGCCTTTTTAATGTGAGAATTGAGGGTGAGTGCTGCTTCTTGTAGCTGATCAGATGTTCCAAGTTTGTACGCACATTTAACTGCTTCATCTACAGTAATGCTTGAGCTGTATATAAGGTTCAACTCAAGACAACCATGGTGTGGTACCTTTGAGAATGTGAGTTCACGAGATATGTCTTTGTCTCCTTGTAAACGTCTTGCCAATTTCTCACTGCGGTATTCAGGATTAGAAAAACCTTCACCTTCCTGTACAAGTTGCGCATGGATCTTAGCTGGACAACTTCTTTGTGTTCAACCACATTCCTAAGAATGTAATCCTTTACTACACAATACGACTTGTCATGTGCTGCCATTTTCCGGGCCTGCGGGCTGTCAATGTTGTCTGCTGCCTTTTTCCCTCTCTTCCTTCCACGCTCATGGTTTTGGTACTAATTTTTGAAGTTATTTCTGCATATTGGATGATACTGAGCTTCCATAGCAAAGAGGTCCTTGCCCTGCACCTTGCGATAAAGATCCTCTTTCTTCAATTCCTGTGCCCTAGGCTGGTTCTTTGTGTTTCCAACTTTGAAACTTTTTTAGCTCTTCAGTCTTCCCCTTGAACTTGGTTGTTGTTTTGTCACAGAAGATACACTGATCTGGGAACAAGAAGGAACACAGAGCCCCTTCAGTTTGACTTGAGAGACATTTGAGATGGCGTAGGGAGTCCTTTATCGATGACGATGATTCACCAGATGTAGAAGCCTTTGACACTTGTAAACGATCCAATTTCCCTGTGAAGGTTTTGTAGCAGTTTTGATGATAGCCAGTTTTATCCAAAGGCAAGCCTTCTAATGTCAATGGTATTTGGACACAAATATCCTTCATGCAGTATGGTGAGGTGGCTGTTTCGCAGAGTCTCATATCACGAACACTGTGTAGATACGATAGCTTCTCGCTTGCCCCCCCTTGCATTTGCTGAGCGTGATAAAATTACCATACTCGGAAGTTGAGACATGTAAAATACATGTTATCGATCTAATCCTCTTTGGAGGCACTTCAGCTGTGTTACAATGTTTCCTTTTTCCCATTGTCAGCAGTTTATGAAGTAATCAGCCTGAATAAAGAAATTAGAAACATTAGATAGCTACCAACACTCTGAGGAGGACCAAATGATGAAGTATACAATGTTTCCGTTTTCCTATGGTTAGTATGAGTAATCAAACTGAAAATAAAGACAAACATTATCTAGCTACTAACTTAGCTAGCTACCAACACTATAGTCAAGAATACAATGTTTTTTCCTTTTCCCTATTGTTAGTAGTGAGTAATCAGCCTGAAAATGCTGAAAAACATTAGCTAGCTATCAACTCAGCTAGCTACCAATTTAGCTAGCTACCAACACTATAGTCAAGAATACAATGTTTTTTCCTTTTCCCTATTGTTAGTAGTGAGTAATCAGCCTGAAAATGCTGAAAAACATTAGCTAGCTATCAACTCAGCTAGCTACCAACTTAGCTAGCTACCAATTTAGCTAGCTACCAACACTACTTAGTCAAGATTACAGATGTGATTTCTGTAGACCTTTTGTTGAAGAATTACTTGTATATGACTATTAGGTATATCTTAATAATAATAATTAATAATACTTTAGAAAATCCTTGAGATTGTTCCCAAAGAAAGCAGTGGGAGACTGCCATCTGCAGGTAGCCAGGTACCAGGTAACCAACGGCAACCAACTGTCCAACCAATTGCAGAGCCTCGGTCACCAACATCATCAGCTTGGTACCCAATATTATCCAAAAATAAACACTTCTAAAGTATTAGAAAAAACTGATTGTGAACGAATATTCACTATGCGCTTTAAAAATGTAAAAGGTAGTTGGTCATACACATATTTTTGGCAATTTCTTGCCGTTTTTGTCCAGAAATAC
This sequence comes from Notolepis coatsorum, assembly GCF_963971535.1. Taxonomy (NCBI): domain Eukaryota; kingdom Metazoa; phylum Chordata; class Actinopteri; order Aulopiformes; family Paralepididae; genus Notolepis; species Notolepis coatsorum. The sequence goes on from NC_140170.1 coordinate 120,621,356, forward strand.
AGTCAAACTGTTGTCAAATGTCAACAATAACCATCCCATTGAATTGCTAGGATCAAAATTGTGTCGGAAAATGTATACATTTCGCTCTGTAAGTTGTCTACTTCAAAAGGTATGCCTCTTCTACATTCTATTTACATTTTTCGATTTTTGGGTTAGGTGCTATAAAGGGTTAAAACTAGCCTTTGGGACATTATTTCAGCTTGGTACCCAATATAATCTTAAAATAAACACTTGGAGGGTTGAAAAAAAACTGATTGTCAACAAATATTCACTCTATGCGGTTGAAAAATAAAAAGGTAGTTGGTCAGACACACATCTTTTGCATCTTTTTGCTGTTTTTGTCCAGAAATACAGTCAAAATGTTGTCAAATGTCAAAAATAACCATTCCATTGAATTCCTAGGGTCAGAATTGTATGGAAAAATGTATTCATTTGTCTCTGTATGTTGTTTACTTCAAAGGTTATGCCTCTTGCTACATCACATTTTAATGTTTCGGTTTTGGGTTAGGTGCAATAAAGGGTTAAAAATGGAGCCTTTCGGACATTATTTCAGCTTGGCACCTGGCAGATTCTGAAAGTAGACACTTTAAGGATTACGAAAAATCAGGTGGCATAAAAAGTTCCGGGGGGTGCGCGTGGACCCCTATTTCCATCTAGACTAATTGGTATGTGCTTCGTTGGGACTGGGAGGCGGAGATATAATAGTCATCACGCAACGTTTATGTTTCACGATAATGTTGCCGTCTCTCTCTGCCAAATTTCTCAGTTATTCGCTTGATATAATTAATACAAATGTCCAATATAACGGAATTCGTTAGCTCATAAAAATGTGATTATAACACACTGTTGTTTATTAATATCGGCTGACTGCCCACAGACACCTATTTGATTTAAAGTCAGCAGCACGGAGTCTCGGGACTTATTTATTTATTATTTTGTATGTTTGCATTGGGGGGTGCGCGAGCTAGGTCGGCAGGTGACAGGGGGTGCGCGGCCAAAAAAGTTTGGGAACCGCTGCTCTAGTCCATTCAGATCTGCCTCCTCCAGAAATCCTGCCACACCACATACTTGCCCCATATCCCAGATGGGAATTACAGATGTGGCGCTTGTGCGCAACTGTACTTTTAAATGTACGATTTTAAACATCCCCATTCCGGTAAGAAATTCTCTATTAACACTTTGATTGCCGTTCACGTAGAGCTACGTTTCTGTCGCCCGATCGTTGAGTGCCGCGTTTCTGTCACGGTATTTCTTTTATTATCTATTGCCATTCATAATTCAGCTGGGCACCTTGTGCATACTGTTCTAAGTGTGTCTGAGCTGGCAGACGGTCTTATACCGCCCTCTAACGCCTTCCGGCATTATTGCACCCCGTTAGAAACAGGTTAGTTTATTTTCTCTACCGAGCTGCGGCATGGGGGCGGGTCCTAAACACTCCGGCAAAACACACGCTTGTAGGGATGGTTTGGACTACTGACCCCACCCGCCCGTTGAAGTGCAATGCCCAACAACGTTGGGGACAGGATCGCTGTGGATAACTGGAATGGTGATGAGATTATTGGATTCTTTTTTTTGCATTACTTCAGAGACACCAAGGACACCATATATGAAAGCTTGCGTTGATCTGATATTTATTTCTACAGCTATTGAAGCTATCTGTGTTTTATGTGTATGACTGTGTGCCGTTGGGTTGCATGCGTGCACGACAAAGGATAATAGTGATGATCTAGCATTTATTTCAGGAAGATCCGATAATCAGGCGAAAAATTACAACGTGTTTATTGAATTACACGAAAACGCTGTTTTCGTGTATTTCTCCTGGAATTGCTCAGAAGCGGCCGGACTATGTTCATATTCAAAATGGTATAAAACGGAAATGTACGGATGAAAAAAGAATCTGTTTTTTTGCACGTTGACCAGAAGCAGCTCAATGAGACTCGACGGCGTTATTAGACCCATAGCTATACTATAAAATATAGGTTTAGCTCTACAAAGTACAACTACGTTTACATGGGGTTAATGGACGGCAAGGCCAGGCACTCAATGTGTTAAAGGGGCACTATCTTATAAATGGCCTTTTCCAGTGGTTTGCATTGTTTTCTAGCAATGTGGGGTTGTACCAACACTGACTAGATGTGAAATTCTCATTCAGTCCCATTCCTCCAGTTCAGCTGAGACAAGATCCTCCCCCACTAAACCAAGCCATTCTGAATTTACGCGGATCTGTGACGTGTAAGAATTCTGATCTGCCACCGCCCGCCCACAATCAACTGTGATACGTTTATATGAGCAGCGAGTGGAAATAATGCAGAAGCGGTTTCGACAGCAAAGACCTTCAGCTGTTCACACACATCACACACAGAGAAGAGCAGCTTCACAGGATAAAACGGGTGGGAGGGAATGGGACTGGGGGGGAGCTCTCTCTCTCTCTCGTATCAGCACTCGCTGTCAACCCTTCCTGTAGAGGGCCTCAGTGTTATCCGACCAGTCCAGTACTGACTTTTAATAACTTTGTTTTGTAATAATAATTGTTTTTGTATGTTGTTTTGTGTGGACCCCAGGAAGACTAGCTAGTTGCCATGGCACCAGCTAATGGGGATCTGTAATACAAAATTAAATTAAATAATAGCACTTTCAAAAACCAAGCCCAGAATAGATCTGCTGCCAGCCACATACCTCTCATTAGATTTCATTGTGCCATAGATGAAATATTATACCCCTTCTAGCATGTCAGGTCAGTATAATTTTTAAATAAGTCAGTACAAATTAATCAGAATGTTGCTCAATGTTGGGGTTTAAGGTTGAGGGACGGAGGGAGGGGGTAAGAAATGGAGAGTTGAAAAAGGGGTGAGAAATAGAAAGGAGAGTTTGTTTTTAAAAGTGTTACAAAATTGTATGTACATATGTTATGAGGTGGTGAGCAATTTAACATTACACTCTGATTATTGCTGTGATGTACTTTTATAATTAAATAAATACATTTCATATACATTTGAAATTCATGGTTTGTTGTGTTCTTTATCAGTAGTTTATAAATGTATGTTTATATATATTTTTTTAATTATCTTTTCCCCCCTTTTTCCGTTTTGTCTCCCATCCCAATGTTAGTTGTCATGCCAATTCCCAATCCCCTTCCTGGTCGTTGCGCACTCTACCGCCTACCGTCGGTCCGGGAGGGCGGAGACTATCACATGCTTCCTCCGACACATGTGTACCCAGCCCACCGCTTCTTTTCACCTGGCAGCGTGGACTCTCACTGGGAGAGTGTAACGTGTGGAAGGTCACACTACCTCTCCTAGATCCTTCCCTTGCTGTGCAGGTGACCCGACCGAACTGTAGGAGTCTCTGTTTACAACGACCAGGACCCACCCTCGCCGGGTTTCCCACACGCTAACACTGCCAATTGTGTTAGTATGGATGGACGGCCAACCCGGAAGCACCACAGCTGGATTCGATCCCACTGTCTCTGTGGTGGTAGACAGACGCTTAGTCCGCTGCACTACCCGGCCGCCCTATAAATGTATGTTATGGCAATTCATGATGTATTTTTGTAAGTTTGGGTCCCGGGGAAACACCAAATTTCTCTTTTGGGTCTCGAGCTGAAAAAGTTTGGGAACCCCTGATATACAGTATATAGGTCTATGTTCATCTACTCATATATATACTGTAGGCCGATATATCACTAGATCACAAACTAAAGGGAAATCACTGAATGTGTATACGATAACAAAATGAAAACACATCAAGCAAAAAACATCAAGAATATGAAACAGTTAAGCATTACATCACGCGCAGGAGTGGTTTGTGAAAAATAAACCATGCCTAGGGGTGGTCGTTAGGCCCGAGGCGCAGCCGAGGGTGGTTAGACCCCCCTAGGCATGGTTTATTTTTCACAAATCACGACTGCAAGTGGTGTAATGCTTTTATACAACTGCCACATTCATCCAACCTTATTGCTATACAATAAACACACATTAATCGAAGATTTATTGAAAAAAACATCCGCCACAAAAAGTAGTTCCCACAACAACAAAAAAGAGAAATTGCCTCCATGTGGAAGCAGCTCGGAAGTGCATCCAACCAACTAACACATCCAACTGTCTTTCAACTAAGACATCCAACCAACTAACACATCCAACTGTCTTTCAACTAAGACATCCAACCAACTAACACATCCAACTGTCTTTCAACTAAGACATCCAACCAACTAACACATCCAACTGTCTTGCAACTAAGACATCCAACCAACTAACACATCCAACTTTCTTTCAACTAAGACATTAGTTAGCGGTTGTTATTGGAATGATTGATTGATTGATTGATTGAAAATTGTATTACCAGATGCAGAATGGGTACAATACAGTACGGCTCAATACACACAATTGTTAAGGGGATGCAGACCTACTTTCTATAGAACTTCATTCTTAGATGCTTCTATAGAAAGTATGTAAAACAAATTAAAAAGTTTTCTTTGCCCTATAGGGAAAATAAAAGTTTTCTTCGCCCTATTTTTTTATTTATTTTTTTAAACCTACTTTAGAGGGCCTAAACTTAACCAGTTGGAAACCAAGCGTACAGTAATAAAATTAGCAATCAATCAATCAATCAATTCAATAGGCCATGCTCACTTAAAACAGTGCAGCACTCAGCTGCGTCTATGTCTCTCAGTCTGACTCTCCTCCGCCGTTGCAGACAGGAGTGTGTGTGTGTGTGTGTGTGTGTGTGTGCGTGTGTGTGTGTGTGAGGGTGTGCCAGACAGTGTGAGAGTGAGCTCTGCAGTCAGGGGCAAGGAAGATATTTTCTTTTTAATTGCAAATAATCAATCAATCAATCCGCGATTTTTCTTTTGTTCCACAATGACTCATGACCCATAGATTACACAATCCAACATTGTGTAAGAGACTAAGACATTCGCCGTGACAGAATCGGTTATTATTTAGTCGTTATGACGCTATCAACATATCCATTTGTAAAGATTATTGTCCGCCATCTTTTTTTTTTTTTTAAACTCACACGCGGAGTCATGCGGAGTGATAGTGATTCGGTTGTGGGCCGGTCCTGGGACCAGGGGCGTATCTAGACCCAGCACTTCAGTAGGGCACAGAAGGGCACCAACAACTACGAAAAAAATTTGGCCGGTTTTGGCCGGTTTGTGGGCGAAAATGGGTGGATTTTGTAACTATTTTTTTTTAACTTTATTTCGGTTTTAGGGTTAGGTTAGGGTTATGTTATTTAATTATTTTGGGGAGCCAGCCCCCCAAACTCCTGAAATGCATAGAAATCTATGAAATAAATAAAACAATCTGACATTTATATTAAAAAGAGCTAGCCACCCAAACCCCTAAAATACATAGAAATCTATGCATTTTGGAACAGTTACTATATATATAGTCAATAAAGCATTTAGTCATACTTAAAGTTTAAAGTGCTTTACTTGCATTGAACATTGCATTGAACATTGAACATTGAGGAGACATCATTAGAAAGCACAATGTATGTTTCCATAGTTACGCAGATGACACACAATTGTACATCTCCGCTGAACCAAATGATCACACAGCTATAAACTCCATTTCCGCCTGTCTCTTAGCAATAAACAAATGGATGACGAACAACTTCCTAAAATTAAATGAGGGCAAAACTGAAATCCTACTAGTCGGTCCTATAACAAAAAGAGAAATGTTACAGAGCAATATGGGGCAACTTACTCCTTGGATCAAACCCGAAGTTACAAGTAAGTAACCTACACTGGCTTCTGGTAACATTTAGAATTGATTTCAAGGTCCTCCTCCTTATATACAAAGTATAAACATTGTGATCATCTACTACTGGTCTATTGAAGGTTCCAAGCCACAGTCTAAAGAAAATCAGGGATGCAGCCTTTGCTAACTATGCACCAAAGTTATGGAACACACTACCTATGGACATTAGGGAAGCTAGATCTCTTAATATTTTCAGAAATAAGCTAAAAACGTACCTCTTCACCATAGCCTTCTAATACACCCCGCTGTTGATTGTACTGTAGCACTATTTTACTCTGGCCATTCTATTGCATAATTTTACTATCTATTCTACTATTCTATTATTGCACTGTATTATTGGTGTGCAAACCAGTCAACTTACAAAAAAGAGCCTGTTGGAGGATTTCAACAAGATAAATGCAGTGCAAAATATTTCACTATAATATTTCAAAGCGAAGTAAAAAATATTATAATAATTATTTGATCATGTTAAATGATCATTTGATCATGTTAAAAAAGGGAAAATAAAAAACATTTGTTAAAAAAAAAAAAAAAAAAAAAAAAAAAAAAAACAATCATCACTGGGGCACAGATGATCATCACTAGGGCACGTGCCCTAGTGATAGTGGTCTAAATACGCCGATGCCTGGGACCAAGAGCGTGGAATTGTGACAGATACGTGTAAATTGACTGTTTCAGCCAATCAGAATCGAGATATTTGCATTCCGTTGTATAACTTGTAATAGAAACTGAACTCCCTATAAAAACAATAGATGTTGGGTGAAGAGAGGAGGAATTATGAGGTAAAATAAGGGGTTATTAAAGCAGGCGAAGGGGGAAATAAATTGGATGTGGTAAATGGGGGGTGGCGAGGTAAGGGGAGGGGACTTCGGGAAGGATGAATTGAAGAGAAAGATAATAATAATACATATAGCTGCAAGCAGACTACAAGGGTGTAAGCCAAATCACTTATATTGATGTCATGACTCGTGAACTGGAAATAATAATAACTTGTGAAAGAATTGTCGTAAAATTAATTGGACTCTATATGAACATTTAAATGGCCATGTTGTAACCGATCTGGTGTCATTTCTATATGAATTGAAAATGGGGGACCCTGATGGAAACAAGACAAACGTCTTTCTCAGGTCTGCATCCCCTTAACAATTGTATGTATTGAGCCGTACTGTATTGTACCCATTCTGCAATCTGTTAAATAAAGTTTTCATTCATTCATTCATTCATTGTAATCCACAGACATTACTTAACAACTTTTGATGTTCATGTTCATTCAGGTATTTTGGTCCATTTTCACAAATTTTGTTTGGTCACAATACCCAACTTTTTCGATTCAGCTGGTTGGACAAAGAATGCATAGCTATAGGGACAAAAAAGCAAGGGAAAAACTGTAAAAAAAATATTTATAATAATTGTGGTAAATCCAATATGGGTCTTTTAGGGAGACTTTATGGGTTGTTGAGGCAAAACTACAGTATGAGGAAATACACAAGTGTATCCACTCCACTCTCACATCTCTACTGTATTATGATTCACGACATATGGCTGTTTGAATTTGTGATTTTCAACATTGTTAACATGAGCTTCTCATCGAGAGCTTTGTTTACTGGGACCGTGCTCCGAATCTGCGGTTCAATTCCCCGGGTCTCTGGACAAACGGATCCCCTGTCACCATGCAGGCCCCGCTTTTCAAGATGAAAAATACCCGGCGCGAGGGAGGTGAGCTTGGTGTTTCATTATGAGAATATCCCCATGCTCAAGTCGGCTGCAGCCCGTGAGGGACTTGTTGCCGACACTGCTGTGTCTGATAAACACTATTCTGAAGACGGTGTTGCCTTCTTTTTCTCTTCTCTCTTCGGATGAGGAGAGGGACAGACAGCGGCTGTCTGAAGTGTTGGCCTATATTGTTTTCTCACGTTGTACAGTTTCAGTGGTAGCTGCTTAGCTTGCTTCCTAGCCGGGTTGAGCTACCTGTTAGCCAGTTAGCTGTTTAGCTACGACGTTAGCTCCGTACGTTCTCTCGGCTGGGAACGTTAGCCTGATGCTATCAGTTAGCCTAGAGTTAGCTGTTAGCTTGTGCTACAACCGTTGAACATTAGCCGTGAGAATAGCAGGCCCTAGCACTCTGACAGAAGATGTAGTCGGGCCTGCACCATGACCGGCTGCTGGGGGGGGGGGGGGGGGGGGGGGCGTCTCCGCCGGAGCAAGGCTCCGGCCATAGCTTCTTTTGCCCCGCCAGCGAGAGGCCTTTCGTCAACGTGGAGACCAGCCTATGTTGCGGCCTTCTCATCCTGCATTCGTTGGTGCAGGTAAGGGTCCATTGGACATTACCCCACTCTTCCTTCCTTCCCCTCCCGAATGTTTTGCTGATAACGATGTTTTTTCCAAAACGTATGTTGCTTCACTACATTTGGAGATACGACATGTGCTATGTGTGAATTGTCTTGGTCGCTTGTATAGCTTGGGTACCGCTGGCCAAAGCTTGTGCTTTTCTCTCTACCTAGAAACAGCGTTGTTTTTTACGTGAGTAAAAATGAACTGGGTTTTTGTTGTATGATGAGAAGTTGTGTGTGTTCATGTAACGTTAGACAACGTGGCTGAGCCCACAACTGGCTGAGTTACCCTACAATGCTGTGCATAGTGGCATGTGATTGAGGGATGAGTCCCTCTCTCAGCTTGTGATGACAATAAACAGGTGGCAAGTTTTTTCACACATGAACAGGGCTGTACCTGTTCAAACAAGGTCTTCGGCTGTGCTGGCGTGCATGATGTAAAGCTTACTCTACACATTGGCGTCGTATCAGGGGTAAGGTGGTGAGGGGTGGGTTTCCCCGGTTTTCCCCTGGGCCCCCCCTCCCCTCAAACATGATTTTGTTTACAATATGTGTGTTGTTTCACTATGTTTTTGGGGATACGGTGTAACCCCTCAGCTTCTGCTGGGGTTGTGCTCTTGCTTAGAGAGGCAATTTTTTTCTGAAAATGTTTTGGTCGCTGTCATGTGGACTTAGCAAGGCCTGTGGCCAGTACTTAATCGAGGACTTGTGTCTTCTCTCGTTATGAAAAATGCCGTTCTTCTTACGGTAGTGAGAGTGTACTTTCGCCCTTTTTTGTTGTGATGGAGGGTTGTGTGTGTCGTTAAGATCCACAACTGGGTTAGGTGTTGGCCTACAGAAGTTACATGTGTAAGCTCTTGTACCAGGGCCCTTGGCCCTCTCTTGGTCTGTGTTTTTTCTTCCTTTAGGAAAAGGTGTAAAAATTCAGGTGGCAGGTTCGCACATGAGCCTATGTGAAGCTGTTCCCTTGACAGGTATACATGCGCTTCATGTAGTACGCTATGACTGGTGTCATGGCTCTGCTTTGTAATTGCATCGTATCATGGGTGAGGGGTCATGAGGGGGTGAACTGATAAACCCTCCCTCCCCTTTTTCTGATTGGTCAGGGGGTTGGACCTCCTGTCATTCGGGCTTCCTGTCACGTTGCTGGGTCAGCGGGTCACAGGGTAGGGAGGGGGGGGGTCAGGGAGTTTCCTGGTCCCACGCCATATGTGGGCGGTGGGTCACGGAATTCCCCCCGCCATAGAGTACGTCACTGGGCGCTCGTTTCTATTGGTTGTGAGACTTCCGTGTGTTCTTTTCAGGCTCCATGTTGTGGACCTCTGTTATTGTCAAGATGAGTTATGCAGTGCGTGAGAACTTAAAAAGAAGTTCTGCTCTGTTGTATGTGTCTTGAGCTTGGTAGGTGATGCAATGCAGTAGAGACAATTTGTTCTTCTGCTCTGCTCCCTACTAGTAGTGTATATTGGGTCAGAGCCTCCTCCTCAGGGAGTTTCAGAGCCTCCTCTGTGAGTTTCAGAACCTCCCTCTCAGTGAGGGAGCCTCCTCAAAAGTTTCAGAGCCTCCTCCTCAGAGTCTTAGTCCAATTGTTACATGAGTCTTTTTGGACAATGTTGCATATATCTTATCAATTATTACTCACATGGGAAGTCTCTCTCTGGGGGTTCCCTGTCTCCTCTCTTTTATAGGGCAGGGTTGACAGGGGTGTTTTCCCTTGGACACGTCATATGGGACCCATGTCTGTGTCTTGGCCAGCTTCCTGCCGCTCTCCCAGGTGGCTTGGAGGGAACATTATCTGGGTTCTTGTTAGAATTACCATTGATATGTTTTGGGTCTCGACGTGTACATAGTGCTGGCCCTGGGTGCTTCTGTGTGGAACCACGCATGGGCTTGCGCGCCTTGGTTGCTCATCATTGAAACAGCGTTTTTATGGGGCAACTGGGATGGAGTTTGTCTCTTCCGAGCGCCAGTGTACTAGGCTTGTCTCGACGAATTCTCGTTCATCTCTGGGGGATGATAACGGAATAGATCAAAGCATTGGCAGAGGGGCTCACGCCCTTGGGGTGGGCCACCGGGCGTGGTGTTTTGTGTTCTGACCGTATTGGTGGCGCCCTCTGTGATGTTTTAGATCGACACGCGTACCTACCCCCCTCCTGGGACTGGGGATGGCGGCATGATTAGGACACAGGACTGGTTCTGGTCGCGCCGGACCAGGTCAGTTAACCCGTTGTTCGCCGGGGCGCAGATCTGCTGTTCTGGTACCCTGAGGGACTTGTGCTTTTTCGGGGGGGAAATGCCGGGTCGGCCCGGGCGTTGCAGGGTTTGATGTTATGGAGGTGTTCGTGATTATGTCACTGCGTGTTGATCCTTCACTGTTGCTTGGTCCATATTGTATTGTGTTTTGGAGTTTTTTCTTGGGGGGGTTATAGGAACAACCGCCTCATGTTAGAACCAAGGTGGTGGTTGGTTTCCAGGTGTGTTGGTAGCGGAGTCGACTCTCGGGTTAGGCCGGGCTTGACCCCGTCTGCCTGCGAGTGTGCCCACGCACCTTTCATGACGTCTGCCAATCGTGTCTGCCTTCTCTGCCTCGGCCCCTCTAGAGGGTCAGGGTTTTTTGTGGAGGCTGCGACATGGTGCACAGCATACCGTACTGTTTTCAGCAGACCCCTTTGGCGCCTGTCTAGTCCGCAGTGCTCCAGGCTCAGGTCGAGTGACCTGTTGCCTGGATTGAGGGATCGACCTCTTTTGGGGGTTGTCTCCCCGGTGCGCTGCCTGGTCCCGCTGTGGGTGTAGCCTCTTGAGTGCTTCAGGGCGGCGTGCTGTAGGGGGGAAGGGCCTGCTCTTGGATGGGCCCTGTCCGAATACGCTGGCGATGTGGGGGGTGGTGTCACTAGTGACCGCCTGGTGGGGTCTCGATGCTGCAGCGTCGTCGGCCTCACCAGGCCCCCTTTTCCGGGGGGTCCAGTCCCTTCTTGGGGCTGGGTCCTCCTTCGCGCTCCGCTGCTACGGCCTTGCCACGGGGTTGGGTTTTGCCCTTGACCCCGTGATATTAGGGGTTGTGACAGGGTTTTTATTTCTTCCCGTTCGTTCCCTAGTGGCATGTGGGTTGCGCGTTTGTGTAGTCGTGGGTTCTTCTGTGGGAAGGTAAGTCCCACGGTCTGTTCACCCTGTGCGTTTGAGTTGCTAAGCCCCTCTTCGCACAGTCGGATCCGATTCCCTCCCGTCCTCCACTAGGGGGTCCGAGGGCTCGGGTCCTCCCCGGTTCTGATGGTTGTGGGGGGCCTCAGCGGGTGCATTTGTCGAGCTTCCGCTCTGCTCAGCTCCTGTGTTCCAATAGAGCAGAGCGTAAGCTATACGATAATATAACGAGCGCTCTGCTCTGACTCACTGAGGACCCCATGGTCTTTGCCTTGGTGGTGAAAGACTTGGGAAGGAGCTGTTAGTATGGCCACACCCCTGCTTATGTAGAGGAGCGGATGGGGGTGTGGCCAGACGGATGGGTGTGTATAGGTACATGTGGAGAAATGTATTCAGTATATAGACTGGATATGGAATATGTTCCAATAGAGCAGAGCGCTCGCTATACTCATATAACTATGGTTATAGAGATAACCGTACTTTTCTTGGTCTAGTTTTCGTTCTCTGTGGCCTCTCGTGTATTTGCACTCTGAGAGGTGCGTCGTTTTCCATCTGCATCCTCCTCTTTCTCCCGACAGCTGTCGGTCAGGTGTCTCCTCTCTGCCATGCCCTCGATCTCCACCGTTGTCCTGCGCCGATGGTCTTTCTGGCTGAGGGCTGCTCCCAATGACAGCCTCTTTGCTGTCATCCGTCGTCTGGTGCCCTTCTGCAGTGTGCCACCCTGGGACCATGTGGGCGATCGTGCCAGTTGTTGCAGATCACCTTCTGTGGCCCCTGGTGTCGTCTCGGCCCCCCGGAGTTTCTGATGCGATGTGGTATATAGCTCCACCTCTCTCGACACTGGCTCCACCTCTCTCGACACACTTTTGTTGTCCCCTGTTGGCGTGTTGGGTCGTTGAACCTCAGTTCAGTTCAGTTCAGTTATTTTTTATTTCGGGCTTTGGACACATAACAACGGTCATTCCATAAATCACCAAAGTTTTACCAGCTGCTATTGCAGCATTGTCCAATTGTCCGAAAAGGGCTAGGGAGAAGCACTAAGCTTGTCGGGCCCTACCCCTGAAGACTTACGTTTCATTTTTTTTTTTATATTTTTTTTATTTACATACATACATAGTAGATACATATAGTACACATTTCAGTGCACACATATAGTACACATTGCAGTACACATATAATAGTACATAGTACATAATAGTGTATACAGCACATATATAATGTGATGGGAGATATATAGTACATGATATATACAATACAATAGTACCATCATATAATAGTACATACTGCAAATATAGTTCAATATAATATACAAATTAATTATAATATGATTATATAATGTGATATGATATAGCGCACAATACAGTATCATACGTATTTATTATTATTTAAAACATTTTTATATGCCATTAAAGGAAAACTCCAACATTTTGAGAAATTGGCTTATTTAACATCTTCCCTGGAGTTAGACAAGAAGATACATACCTTTTTTGTCTCTGTGCGTGCATTTAGCTTTGGGAACAGTCGCTCCGTTAGCGTAGCTTAGCTTCATCACTGGAAGTGGGGGGGGGGGGGGGGGGGGCGGAGCCTGACGTTCCCTACAGGGTCTTACAGTCACCAAATACAATTCCAAAACGTTCCTGTAAACATGTTGTGACCTGTGTATTCACCACGTGGAGAAATAAAAAATAATTGAATTAGACAATTACGTTTTATAAGCAAATATACTCTGAATTTTTTTTTGCCTAACCTCTCGAGTCTCTGGGCGCAGTCAGTGGTTTCAACGTGAAGCCGTGTTTGTTGATATTCTCATTCCTTCAAAGGATCCGAACCGATTGAAGTTTATGGATACCATGACTTAAAATCCTCTTACCTTGACGATTAAAAGCCTCCCCAATTTAGAAAACAGTAATCCAATGGCTGGTATTGATAATATAATACTAACTATTGCACGCTCGGAGCTAACCGGAGCTAACACAGAACAGGATGGTAAAGCAAATATAATTACTTCCTTTCTGGGGTTTTCAAAATAAAAGTGCAACGTTTATAGCAGCGGAAAACGTTTATTTTGTACATTATCTAACGTTAACACGAACCTAAACTAACGTTACAACTAACCTAAAGTTATCAGGTGTCGGACCGTCTCAACTCCCCTTCCATACACAGGTGTGGTAGACAGAAACAACAGAACACAGAACACACTGGGAAAAACAATAACAATTGAACAACAAGACTAAAACATATTTACAAAACACAGACAGGGGAACACAAGTCTAACAAAGTGGCGACAACAATGACAACACAGACAATAAACATAATAAACATAAATGACAGTAAATAATAATAATCAGGTGAGTGAGCTGATGCCAGATCTGCATCAGCCCACCCGTTGGCAATGTTGTATTTTGAAGGGGTGTATGGAAGGGGAGTTGAGACGGTCCAACACCTGATCTAGCCAAACCGGGAGGAGGGTTGCCGTGACAGTAAACACTATGATTTGAATGAAAGAAAAGTGTCTACAAATTTTTTTTAAAGCGCGGCTGAGGGAAAAAAGATACCGGACAGCTTTTGATTTTTCTCTCTCTCTCTTTCTTTTGTGGATTCTCGGTGGACCTGTGTCTCTCTTCCATCTCCTGTGCCGGTCCAAATGCCCGCCGCTGCCCGAGAAGAGGGGAAGCTGTAACTGCAGGTGATGGCTGATCTGCTGCTCCATTACAGCTGGACACCAGCAACCCAGCTATGGGATGCAGCTAAAACACTGCCAACAGCTGACCATTGAGAGAGGAGGCTGAGGCCCACTGCTCTGGAACCAGGAGGCAGGATCTAATATCTTCTAAAATCTTCTATCTAAAACTAGCTCTTCTATCTAAAACTCCTCTGGTCCCTAATATGGGTCCTGGGACCAGGTTACAAATAGATCTGACCACTGAGAGCTTGTAGACCTTTCCATTCCCTAAAAAATACATAGGAACATACAGTTTAGATTTGTCACATAGATTTGCCCAATAGATTGCTCCATAATATATCATGGTTAATTAATATCTTACATAGAACCAGAGAAGCATGCAATATATTTGTTTTATTCTCCCTAATTAAAAGGTTGCAGTCTGCCTGGTCAGACTTCCAGATCAGGCAGTTTAAGAATAGACCGACTGGCCTGCAGGTTGGTCACACTTGCTGACTTGGCACTAAGCAGAGAGCCAGGACATAATGTTGTTATCTAAATCCAATCCCTATGTTATTATCTAAATAGATTATCCAATCTCAATCAGATTAAAATTTAGACCTGATAGATAGAATCAATCTCAAACTCCACTACTCTATATTACAATAACCCTCTAGTACAAAATCATCCCTTTTCTGCCATTATATTTAATCTCTGACTCAGCAGAAAGTCACTAAAGTGCTATACCAGCCGGCACTTCCTCGAATATCACAAGGGTGAACCATGCCTTTAATGATCAGACCTGTCACACCATCTGTTACCAAACCTCTATCTGGTAGGACGAACTGCTAATATATACTAGGAGGACACAAGACTTGTACACTCATTCTGATATCCTGCTTCTCGGCTAGAGCTTGCTATTATCATTGAGTCCAGATCGATCTGTTTGTACTTTTTCATGCAACCTTCAGAACCCAGTAAACGACCATATTTTCTTGCTAGCAAAGCAACTTCTGTCTTCGTGTCCACTTCTTTGATCCGAGTCTCTGCCATTAAAGAACCCAGATCCTGATTTCTGACCCTTTCACTGGCCCAGCTGACCACTGAGAGAGGAAGCTGAGGCCCACTGCTCTAGAACAAGGAAGCAGGTGCTGGCCCAGCTGACCTACTGAACCAGAGGCCTACCAGCTTGCTCCACTCTGCAGCTACAGCTAAGACCCAAACACTGAGACAGTTCTCCTTGAGCAATCAGCCGAAGATAAAGATCTAAGCCAGCAGGTCTAAGCCATTCACCAGACCGCTCCTTGCATCAGAGGGGAAGACAGCCAGTGTTATTTATGGGCGTTGCTAGAAACTCAGAGGCCAACGAAAGCACTTGTCTTGATTTGCATGCACATTTTAGATTTCTCTTTTTTTATTGGAAGAATTTGTACAGATTTATACATTTCAGTTATCCAAATTATACAACTTGCATTTCCTTCCCCATTCCTATCCCCTAATCCCACCCCATCCCACCCAGTGAGGGCGACGACAAACATACATGTAAAATAAAAAATTTAAATAAAATAACATTTAAATAATTAAACATAAATACAGATGTGACAGACAAAGCTACGCAAAAAGAAATGAAGTAAAATTAAAAGAAAACAAGAAAAAAAATATATAAATAGGAAAGACAGTAATAATAATATATAATATAAGTAATACTCTCCATTTTAGTAGCGTAATTTCCAGATGGTAAAACAAATAAAATGGAAAGTAAATTTAACACCCTTAGCAGACCACCACAATGCCATCTCCCCAGCCATTGGGCTAGCAGTGTCAGGAAGGTAGATGGGGGAAGGAGGGGGGTCATGGGGTCCCAAGTTTGGAAGGAGTCATATGGGTTTTGAAATGAGATAGGAAGGGCTGCCATGTTTTGTGGAAGGTATCTGTGTGGCCTTGCGTTGTAAATCTGATTTTCTCTATATGTATAAGAGACATAACATCCCTCATCCAGTGTAAGTGTGAAGGGGGAGTGGCTGCCTTCCAGTTGAATAGGATGAGGCGTCTGGCAATGAGTGAGGCAAAGGCCATGGCATTGGATTGCCCAATAGATATTGCAGCGTTCTCCGGTGTCAGACCAAATAATGCAATAAGAGGGCAAGGGTCAACATTCATAAAAAAATATGTCTGAATAAGATTTAAAAATGGAAGTCCAGAAAGGGGCCAGTGCTGGACAATGCCAAAACATATGAATAAGTGAGCCAGGGGCTTGGTGGCACCGGTCGCATGTGGGATCCATGCCAGGGTTTATCTTCGCAAGTCTAGTCTTTGACCAATATAGACGGTGGAGGAGCTTGAACTGTATCAGTGAATGGCGGGCACATATTGAAGAAGAGCGTGTTCGGGCAAGAGCATTTTCCCATTCTTTGTCTGTAAATTGATGATTTAGATCGGACTCCCAGTTTTGTCTTATAGCCAATACTGAGGAGGGTAGGGATAGGGATATGATGTTATATAGTTAAATATTGAGCCTTTGATTGCAACCTTCACCTCCAAGATGCGGTCGATCACAGTTTTTGGAGGTATATGGGGGAACTGAGCAAATTTGTTCTTAACAAAATCACGTATCTGTAGATATCTGAAAAAATTCGTTTTTGGTAAGTTAAACTTTAGGGACAATTGTGTGAAAGACATAAATGAACTGTCTTGGTACAAATCATAAATGCTCAGAATGCCATTCTTAAACCAGTTGCATCCACCATAGAGGGAGGGAAAAGGAAGTTTTTGTGGACAGGTGACGATGGTGACATGGCGTGGAGACCAAAGTGTTTTCTGAATTGGGACCAGATCCGGAAGGAGTGTTGTACTAAGAGGTTGTTGGTGTACTGGGCGGTTGTGACTGGGAGCGAAGAGCAAACTAAGGATTGCAAAGATGTTCTAGAACAAGATGCCCTTTCCATGTCCACCCATGCCGGCACCCACTGACAGAGTCCGTAATGGGAATGACTCCAATAGAGAATGCTGTGAATATTTGCAGCCCAATAGTAGGCCAATAAATTGGGTAGTGCAAAGCCTCCCTGCGATTTAGGCTTCTGGAGGGCCATTTTATTTATTCAGACTGGGCGTTTATTCCAGATAAAATCTGATATTGCCCTGTCGAGGGCTTTTGCATGCAAATTTAATTCCGACCCCACGCAATGACCAAAGTCACACATAAGAGCCTTTTTTAAACAAAGAAATGGTTACTATTAGAGATACTATAACTGTTCGCTTTTATAGTAAATATGTGTATAGTAAACCAACGTTATCGACCATTTTCACTATGTTTGCGGACCCATTGTATATTATATAATATAGCTATGGTGACAATAGTATGGCTCATTTGACAGGCACTATTTATACTCCAACAGGGACAAAACAGTTTATTTCTACATACCTTTGTTTGTGCGCTATACCACGCTAAAATCGCCCCGTTTCACAATAATTCAGGCTGGTTTTCTAGATCGTGAGATATAGTGTGTTTTGTGCGCGTATGCTCAAATCTCGCGGCTGCTCGCCTGAAACCTATATTATTGCTAGTTCAAAGGTAGACACGACCATGTTTCTTCACAAAGCCATCAGGGGGGGGGGGGGATAGTTTTTCGACACTGCGATCATTACAAAAGCATGTTTTATGATGGGGGTTCGGTAAAATAGATGTAAAATAGACGTAACCTTTGTCAGCAGGTAGACGACCATATGTTTCTTCACAAAGCCATCAGGGGTGGGGGTCGTTTTCCGACGCGATCATTACAAAAGCATGTTTTATGATGGGGTTCGGTAAAATAGATGTAAAATAGACATTACCTTTGTGAGCAGGTACTCCACTCTCGCTCCCAAGTGTCTTCGATCAGAACAGGATCAATACATATATGAATAATCCGTTTTTGTCTTCTTCTAATATCCAATAGTTCGCTCTAGGGCCTAGGCGATCGCCATTGTCGAACGTTAGTTGGCTGTAATGCTCACTCTCCCAGCTCTCTTTCTCTTGCCCCTTCCTCACCTCTCTCCAGGTGGTCCAGAACAGGGCAGCACGGTTGGTACTGGGCTGCTCACTAAGGTCTAATGTGAGCCGTATGCATGCCCGCCTCTCTTGGCTTAACGTTGAAAATAGATTGTCTTTTAATATACTTGTGCTGTTCAAGTTGGTCATGAGCAGTAAAACTCCTGTTTTTATACATAATCAGATTGTTTTTAGTAATACTGTGCACAAGCATTACACTAGAGGTTCCAGTAGTGGGCAGCTTGAATTGCCAGGTCCTAGAACCAGCGCTTTGGGGATATCTTTTATTTTTAGAGCATTAACTCTTTGGAATGGCCTGCCTCGGAACCTCTGCTGCATTTACAGTAGATTAACTTTTTAAAAGAATCTTAAATTGTTTTTAAATAGTTTTTAACACTGTAAAGTAATTTTTAGTTTTAGTTTTACACTAATGTAATTTTAGCTATCTTAATTGTTACAGTAGGTTCATTATGCATTGTGTGTACTGACTTTTAATCATTTTGTTTTTGCAATAGTGATTGTTTTTGTATGTTTTTTTATGTGTGGACCCCAGGAAGACTAGCTGGTTGCTATCGCACCAGCTAATGGGGATCCCTAATCAAATCAAATAAAAAATCTCACCCTGCTCTCGCTCCAGCGTGGGGCGGTCCACACTGAACTGGCCCATGCAGTTCGGGATTCAATCATCATTGCAGGTCCCAGCCACACTCAAAGGCCTGCACGAGTGTTTAGAATAAGAAAATAGAAAAAAGGAAAAAGGAATCAGAAACGAGATATCTCGTTTTTGGCGCTCAAGCATTGGCTCTCAGAAACTAGATATCTCGTGTTTGGCGCTCAATGAGTTAAACATTCAAACTGTGATAATATGAATATATTTTTTTATATAAATCTTTTGGTTTGATTTGCTCGATTGCACCGCGGCTGACTTGCGTACACAACCGCTGGGCGTGGTCACACTAGGTCTCTGAGTGGAGGGTTCTCGGTTTGATCGGAAGACAGGTACAGAGCACAAAGTGCTTGCTAGTACCTAGATACCTACCTTGATTACGGAAATACATTGGTTTGCATAATGACAAGTCGCAATGACAATGTTCCATGCATTATCCGTGGCTATTACTGTGGTGCTTCACTAACAGCACATGATTGAGAAGATAAAAATGTTGCGCAGCTTTCATCCCTGAATGGATTCAGCTTGATTGGCCAAAAGTTTATATTACATTAGCATAGCAATAACTATGAGCAGAATTGGTTGAAGGTTTAGCGATAAATCAGTCTTTCTCCCCCTCCCACTCCCCCCATGTCACTTTGTCAGCTGGGCTGCGTCTCTTGCTAGCTAACTATAACAAAGCTGCTGCAATGACAGTTTTTTATACCTACCATCATGGCTCTCCAGGAGCTACTATAGATCCATTTTGGCCTTTATTAGTCCAGTAAAGAGTGCATGTACTGTAGAAGCACACTAGGCTATCCAATCCATCTCTTGAATTAAGCTACCAATTGTTTCAGCAATGGTCTAATTTGATTTCTGTAATTGTACCACCAAGGTATCCCAACCAATCTGACAATGATATACAGTATGTTGTTGAAAGTTCTACATTCTGTAAATGGCTTTATACATTTTTCTAGCCCCACTGAATATTTATTTGGCAGTGATTATCTTAAATGTATTACTCCAGAGAGTCAAGTACTTTATAAGGTACAAATACTGATTATCTTGTTTAGGGAAAGGGTTGCTATGACATTCAATTAATATACTGTATGCGTCACAACAATCCTTTTGAATTTGATCAATAAATCAGTTGTTAGATTAATCGATAAAAAAACCAATTGTTAGGTGCAGCCCTAATTTGGAATGTTTGGCTCAGTGTGTGCAAGCATGTATTCAGTGAGGATTAGCCAGTTGGCTCGCCTGCTCGTCCTCAGAAACATTGATTAACAATAGACACCTGACCCCAGAGCTTTGATCTGATTCTGCCATGACCTCAGTGGAGGGAGAAAGAAAAAGATAGAGAGATAGCTCTACTTCTAGACATGGCCTCAGGCAGAGGGATGAACAACCAATGAATGGGAGAGAGAAAGAAAGGCAGCAATAGGACAGTATGAACAAACGCACCACTTCTACCAGGGGACAGGGCTCCTAGGGTTTAGAATGATGTCCAGCTCTCAGGAGACAATTGTGTACGTGAGTGTGCATGGGTTTGCGAGCATGTGCATGCTTTTGTGTGTGTGCGCGTGTGTGCATTTGTGTATGGCATGCATCAATGAATATGTGATCCTCGACTGCAGGGCAAACAAAAAGACAAACAAACAAACAACTGTTCACTCCATGGGGGAGGAACAGACTGTAATGGAAGGAGTCGATATGCATATTGATATTGTTTTCCTGTCACTTCATTTGCTTCTGCCCTAAAGGTTACATCAGACCTAGTGTTAGGGATTGGTGTTGGCGAGGACCCAATAGCGGAACAGAACAGGCAGGACACAGGAGGTTCAAGAATAAAGTTTACTAAAAAATAGGCAACAAACAAGGATTCTCCAAAAAGGTGAAAAAGGTACAGCAATGCTGGCAGAGAGCAAGGTACAAATGCACTAACAAAAACCTCAGCAGAGCTGGCAGGGAAAAGGTACAAAAAACGAACTACAAACAAAACACTAACAAACCGAACTGCAAACACGAAAACAAAGGTGGTAACAAACAAAACATAAACACTAGGAACTCTTACTATAGGAATAAGGGGGTCACAGGAACACAGCAATGAACAAGCAAGAACATGGACATCAAACATGGAACACCAACAACAAACCGACACTGGAGAACAGGAAAAACACAGCATATATAGACAGACTAATTAACACATGGAACACAGCAGGGCTAATCACCAAAACGAGGAACACATGGGGGGAGAAACAACCTGACAGGATACTAACAAGAGACAAGACCAAAACACACTGGGAACAACACTAAAAGACAAGAATAACACTAGAACATACAAAACACAAGGAATAGGGAACAAGAAACTAACAGGGGAGCATGGAGGACCAGAGACACACTGGGATACCACAAGGAAGCCAAGGAGCAGTGAAGGTAAATGTCCAGCAGAGGGAATTAGCAGTCTGTGCAAAGGTGGGGGCGAGTGAGGAGCAGGGGGAGGAATCTGGGCAGGGAACGGTGGACCGTGTAATATCCTAGGGATATCTGTGTAGCCCATAGCCTACCACAGCACAGCAATGATGCGTGCGTGATGACGTGTTACGTATTCCAGTCATCTCATATGCAGGCGCTGTTCCTTGTGTTGTCATTGCTGCCCGGGACGTGTGAATAAACGGTAACCCAATAAGCAGTCGCCCGATTCTATCATTCCCTATAGAAACTAAGAGTGACATTAAGCGGAATATTACATGGTGTCAGAAGCCGGGTCTTTTTCGAACCCATGCCAAGAAAGAGAAAGAGAAAGAAGGACAATATGGAGGCTGCAGCAGTACCAATGCCGACGATGCATTGGGAATCCTCAAACCTACCTGACGCATGGAAAAAATTCCGCCAGCACGTCGAGCTAATGTTTAGCGGACCGTTCAACGGCAAGACGGAGGAAATCAAATGCAGCTACCTCCTATTATGGATCGGGGAGAAGGGAAGAGACATCTTCAACACCTGGCAGTTGTCCGACGCCGACAGGAAGAAGCTTAAAAGCTACTACGACAAATATGAAGAGTATGTTATGCCAAAGGCGAACCCCATATTTGCAAGGTACAAATTTCAGGAGAAGGTCCAGGGGCCTAGCGAAAGTGTTGACCAGTTTGTTACAGAACTAAGACTGCTCGTGAATGACTGTAACTACCCCAATAGTGAGGAGATGGTTAGAGATAGAATTGTTTTCGCTACAAACTCTGTAAGGGTCCGTGAGAAGCTATTGAGCCACGGGGCAGCGCTAACGTTCGAGAAGGCCATGGACATAGCACGCTCCCACGAGCTAGCCCAGGTACAGATGAAGCTAATGATTAGCCCAGGGGCTAACGCTAGCCAGGACGTGCACGCGGTCGGAAAGAAGCCGTACGGGGCACGTACACAGCGACCAGCCATGGACAAATACAGAAGCAACAGAGAAGACTCGACAGATAACACATGTAGGAACTGTGGAAGAGAGCGCCACACGGAGTCAGAAGACTGCCCAGCTAAAGGTCGCAAATGCAATAAATGCCAGAAATTCAACCATTTTGCAAACGTGTGCAGAAGCCGCACAGACGTGCACGGCAAGAGGAAGGACGTGCACGAGGTATCAGAGGAATGTGCATGTGCGCAACAGGATGACGAATGGTTTGTGGACTCCATCGTAACGGAGCACGCAGACACAAAGCGAGAACAGGCGTTCGCTGAGTTGGAGGTTGGTAAAGTCAACAAGCACAAAATAAAGTTTAAAATTGACACTGGTGCACAAGCTAACGTAATGCCAACAGCAACCTTCCACCAGATGTACGGTAAAGTGACACTAGGCCCACCATCCAGCCGACTCTCAGGATATGGTGGCCATGCTCTCAAGGTAGAGGGGTCATGCAAACTCACATGCAAGCATAAAGAAAATGTGCAAATGTTGGATTTTGATGTTGTGACCACTAATTCCCCCCCTGTATTGAGTTTAAGAGCATGCCTAGATCTGAACTTAGTAAAAATGATACACGTTGTGGATGCACAGGTAGAGGACCCTGTTAACGTGAGGCAGGAGTTTCCAGATGTGTTTCAGGGCATCGGGCTATTCCCAGGGGAATGCAGTATCAGCATAGACCCAGCGGCTACGCCAGTCATATACCCCCCCAGGCGCATTCCATACGCTCTCCGTGGGCGTCTCAAAGAGGAACTGGACAACATGGAGAAGTCAAACGTCATAAAGAAGGTGACAGAACCCACAGAATGGGTCAGCGCCCTCGTCGTTGTGGAAAGACGCGACGGTAGGCTACAAGTGTGTTTGGACTCCCGAGACCTCAACAGGGCGATCCAGAGACCACACTACCCGCTCCCAACATTGGACGACATAACCCCAAGGCTCGCCGGAGCAAAGTACTTCAGTGTACTCGACGCAAGATCGGGCTACTGGGCGATCAAACTGACTGAACAATCATCAAAGTTAACTACTTTCAACACAGTGCACGGAAGATACAAGTCAAGTCAAGTCAAGTCAGTTTTATTTGTATAGCACATTTCCAGGCAGCGGCAGCTGACACCAAAGTGCTTCACAAGCAGGTTGATAAAAACAAATGAGTGTGAGGCAAGGTATAAGATTAAAAGAAAAAGAAAAGAAAAACATAGCAAAGCAATGAAAGCAACAAAACAAACAATATGGTGCAAGATATAAGATTAAAAACATAATAAAGCAATGAAAGTAATAAAAACTGGTAGGACACAGTGAAACAAAGAGGATAGAAGGGTCAGGGGTCTAGTGGTAGTTAAGTAGGGGGGAAGGCCAAGGAGAACAGGTAGGTTTTCAAGAGTGATTTAAAAGCCTGTACGGTCTGGGCAGTCCGTACGCTGAGGGGGAGGCTGTTCCACAGTCTAGGCGCTGCGGTGGAGAAAGCTCTGTCTCCCCTAGTTTTGAGCCTGGTTCTGGGTACCACCAATAGCATCTGGTCAGCTGATCTGAGGGATCGGTGGGGGGTGTGGCGGTGCAGGAGCTCGGACAGATAGGAGGGAGCCGTGCCATTTAATGATTTAAAAACATTTAATGCTAATTTAAAATCGATCCAGGTTCCTACGGCTCCCATTTGGGATCATCTCAGCGCAGGATGAGTTCCAGAGGCGGATCGATGACACATATGAGGGACTGTCGGGTGTGTCCGCCATCGTGGACGACGTGTTGGTCTACGGCCACACCAGAGCCGAGCATGATGCCAACCTGCGCGCCATGCTACAAAGGACAAGGGAAAGAGGGGTGAAACTCAACCCAGACAAGAGTGTCATCTGTGTGACCGAGGTAAGCTACTTCGGTCACAGACTGACACAGGAAGGCATTCGACCAGACCCAGACAAGGTCAAAGCGATCAGGGAGATGGAGCCGCCAAAGAACAAGGCTGAGCTGGAAACGATCTTAGGAATGGTCACATACCTCTCAAAGTTTGCTCCAGGACTGTCCGACGTGAACACGCCACTGCGCCAACTCGTGAAGGAAAGCAGTGAATTCCAGTGGGACCCTGTGCACGACCAAGCGTTCCAACAGATGAAAGAGCTCATAACCCGTGAGCCGGGCCCCGTCCTCACATATTTCGACCACACCAAACCTGTGAGACTCCAGGTCGACGCCTCAAAAAGCGGACTAGGCGCAGTCTTACTGCAGGACGGTAAGCCAGTCGCGTACGCATCTAAAGCTCTGAACAAGACCGAAGAGAACTATGCGCAAATAGAAAAGGAGTTGTACGCTGTCCTTTTCGGATGCAAGAGGTTCCACCAGTACCTGTATGGTCGACAGGTAGTGGTAGAGTCAGACCACAAAGCCACTCAAAGCGATCCTCAGAAAATCGCTCGCCGCTGCGCCACCGCGTTTGCAACGCATGATACTGCAGCTCCAAAGGTATGACATCGTCATTACACCCCTTCCTGACAGGGAGCGACGCGAGCAAGCGTGATTGCGAAAATGATTAAAATGTATTCGTTTCAATCAGACTATCCTGACCTAGGATAGGAACTAGGCAAAATCTGCATATGGCTCGCTGATAACAAACTATCATTACACATGGGCAAAACAGAGTCCATTCTCTTCGGTTCAAATAACAAACTCAGCAAGACCGACGGATTCTCAGTTACAGTGGGTGACAATATTGTCACAAGGAAAGACGAAATTACCTACCTGGGTTCCATCCTAGAGGCAAATCTTTCCTGTGACAAAATGGCATCCAATGTAATAAAAAAAGTCAATCAACGAACTAGATTCTTGTACCGGATCTCCTCTCTGGTAAACAAGAATACCCTGAAGACTCTGGCAGGAGCACTCATTCAAGGGTACTATGACTATGCGTGCACCTCATGGTACCAAAGCACCTCAAAGGCGCTTAAAACAAAATTACAAACATCACAAAACAAACTGGTCAGACTACTACTTGACCTGAACCCCAGAACCCACCTCACCCCTGCCCACTTTGCCAACCTAGGATGGCTTAGAGTAGACGACAGAGTACAGCAACTTGCAATGGGCCTGGTCTACAAGATACACTATACGACCGGGGTGCCCATGTACATGTCAAAATACTTCCCAAAGGTCAGTGAATACCACAACCACTACACCAGAGGAAGCTCAACAAATCATGTTAAACCCAGATTCGGCTCAAACAAGGGACTAAACATGTTTCGCAATTATGCCACAACAATGTGGAACGCCCTACCCAAAGCTGTAAAGGAATGTGAATCCCTGCCCACATTCAAAACCGCTCTTAAAGAGCACCTACGGGAGGCTGCAATTCGAAACTGGCCACCGTAAATGCCCAAAACCCCCACCACCTCCTAATAGACAGTCTCCTCACCACCGCATGTATATATTCCCTCCCCGCCGTATGTATATTTCCCTCCCACCCACCCACCCCCTCCTAATGTACAGTCCCCTCCCCATCATATGTATATACTCTAGGATCTAGGGGTAACTACTGTATATTTGAATACCGTTATGTCACAAATGTATCAGTACTAAATACCTATATGTCCCTATGCCATAAATGTCATGTATGTTGTGTATGTCATAAATGTCTATATGAATTGAAAGTGGGGGACCCTGATGGAAACAAGACAAACGTCTTTCTCAGGTCTGCATCCCCTTAACAATTGTATGTATTGAGCCGTACTGTATTGTACCCATTCTGCAATCTGTTAAATAAAGTTTTCATTCATTCATTCATTCATTCATCATTTACCTGCCGCGAGCGACAGCGAACTGAGCAGCGATGTCGTCCACCCCTCAGATATTCGCTCGCTGTGTCTCTAGTTGAGCGATTACGCGGCCGAGTCCCGCCCCTAAACACTTTTTATTGGTCAAGAATCCCAGGCCCCCCCCACATGTGCTTCCAGGTAACACACACACACACAGACACACTCGGACACGCGCCGCCTCATATCAGGACAGTGTCGCGCGCGATTTCGTCTCTAGTTCGCTCGCTCGCTCCCTGTCAGGAACCGGTGTTATGCACCGCCCAGGGAAAGACATTCCAGTGGCGGACACCCTGTCGAGAAAGTCTATCACCTACCACGACCGCACACTGAGTGAGGGTATGGACACACAAGTACACACAGTCCTGAGCACCCTGCCTGTGAGCGACAACAAAATGACTGAGATCAAAGCAGCCACCGCCCAA
Source organism: Notolepis coatsorum (assembly GCF_963971535.1). Classification (NCBI taxonomy): domain Eukaryota; kingdom Metazoa; phylum Chordata; class Actinopteri; order Aulopiformes; family Paralepididae; genus Notolepis; species Notolepis coatsorum. The sequence continues at coordinate 120,647,600 of NC_140170.1, forward strand.
GACCAACAGCTCATCACCCTAAGACAGATCTGCGAGTCAGGATGGCCTGAGACACGAAAGACGTGTCCACCCAGTGTTGCCGACTACTGGAACCACAGGGACGAGATCACGGTGATGGACGACGTCCTCTTTAAGGGTGAGAAGATTATCGTGCCACACACGCTGAGACAGGACATGTTAACACGCATACACACAGGCCACAAGGGTATAGAAAAGTCTAAAGAGAGGGCGAGGGATGTGCTATTTTGGCCTGGAATGGGTAGACAAATAGAGGAAATGGTAGGCTCATGCAGCACATGTCAACAGTATCGTAGCTCCAACCCCAAAGAGCCAATGATATCTCATCAGATACCTGACCGACCATGGCAGACCGTCGCCACAGACCTCTTTACATTACATGGAGAGGACTACATAGTCACAGTAGACTATTATAGCAGGTACATTGAGGTAGACAAACTACGCAACACCACTACATCAGCCGTCGTGCGAATGCTCAAAGCCCAGTTCGCAAGGCTAGGCATACCAGAAACCGTAGTCAGTGATAACGGCCCATGCTATAGCTCCAGTGAATTTAAGACATTCGCACAGGACTGGGACTTTAGACATGTAACTAGCAGCCCTACTTACGCCCAGAGCAATGGCCTCGCAGAGAAGGGAGTCCAGATTGCAAAGTCACTGTTAGAGAAGGCTAGAGTAGACAACAAGGACCCATACTTGAGTCTGTTAGAATATAGAAATACACCAGTTGACAACCTCAAGTCACCCGCACAACTACTCATGAGCAGACGCCTACGCTCTATCCTCCCCACCACCAGTCAGCAGTTACGACCACAGGTTGTAAACCAGAGCACAGTGCGCGCCAAGAGAGAACTATGCCAACAAAGACAGAAACATTACTATGATCGGACAGCAAGACCGTTGCCGACTCTGCAGGACGGAGAGGCCGTCCGTTTCCAACAGAGTAATGGACAATGGAGGCCCGCCACTGTCATTCAACCAGCAGGCGCTGAAAGGTCTTACCACGTTCGTACTGATGAAGGCCAGGAATACAGGCGCAACAGACGTCACCTGTTACAGACAAAAGAGACTGACCGAGGTACCCACGAACAATGGCACAGGAGGCCAACACCCAGCCCCAGCAGCCTGAGATGGCATCACCGGAATGTCCACCACCTGAAGGTCCAGATGAACATTCCAGGTGCATCACTACCAGATCTGGTCGCATCGTTAAGCCAAGAGTAAAGCTTGACATTTAAGATCCTAAGACCCTACTCAGTGGACCCTGAATCATTACGGCCACGTGAAATTGAAATGCATGTAAAAAAAAAAAAGGAGAGAAGAGGAAATATTGTAATTATCATAATAATTGACATGTCTTGAGACCGTTTTCTACTTATATTGTTTAAGTATACCGTTTCTGCTTATATTGTTTAAATATAAATAATGGTCCACAGGTGTGTGAATATAGAACAAACGGTACCGTATATTGTAAAGTAATGTTTTCAGGATTCTAGGTTGCCACCGTGAGTTTCATCTTAGGAAGGGAGATGTAATATCCTAGGGATATCTGTGTAGCCCATAGCCTACCACAGCACAGCAATGATGCGTGCGTGATGACGTGTTACGTATTCCAGTCATCTCATATGCAGGCGCTGTTCCTTGTGTTGTCATTGCTGCCCGGGACGTGTGAATAAACGGTAACCCAATAAGCAGTCACCCGATTCTATCATTCCCTATAGACACTAAGAGTGACATTAAGCGGAATATTACAGACCGTAACACCTAGAAGGGATTTAAAATGAAATTATAGTTAGATTAGATTACAATTTATTGTCATTATACAACATTAAGTACAGTACAATGAAAATAAAGTTGGCATTCAACCAGAGTGCAAAATATATGAATATAAAATATATGAATTAGTACTACTGAGTAATAGTGATTGTTCTTCATCTGCTCCCATTTTGTTACATCACAGTGTATTCTCTGTAGGTTGTAGTCTTCTGCAGTGAACATAGAAATCACACCATAACAGTAAGCCCAAGCTGCCCTGTTATTTGGTAGTTTATTCGTTTAGTTTATTGATTGATTGATTGAAAACTGTATTAACAGATTGCAGAATGGGTACAATACAGTACGGCTCAATACACAATTGTTAACTCATTCAGCGCCAGCTATTAGTCGGGGCCCGTCGTAGCAAGGCCACGCTTTAAAAGATAGGAGTGCGTCACCTTGTTTGTAGAGCTATAACTATATTCTATATTATAGCTATGGATACAATACTATGGCCCATTTGACATCACATATCTATCGTTCAATATGTGGAAAATAATAAATTTGTCCATCCATACGTTCCCGTGTTATACCGTGGTGAATATAAGTATGGTTTTAGAGCGGTCTAGGGTCATTCCCGAAATGCTGAGTTATAGCTGTATACGTCAATTCCACTATAGACGTTGCCGTTTCTTGCCTGTACACGCTATTATTCCGAAGGGGTGTACGCTGCACCTCTCTCCTGCCCTGTACCTCTCTCCTGCCCTGTACCATGCACCTCTCTCCTGCCCTGTACCTCTCTCCTGCCCTGCACATATCTCCTGCACCTTTCTCCTGCCCTGTACCCTGCACCTCTCTCCTGCCCTGCACCTCTCTCCTGCCCTGCACCTCTCTCCTGCCCTGCACCTATCTCCTGCCCTGCACCTCTCTCCTGCCCTGCACCTCTCTCCTGCCTTGCACCTCTCTCCTGCCTTGCACCTCTCTCCGGCCCTGCACCTCTCCCCTGCCCTGCACCTCTATCCTGCCTTGCACCTCTCTCCTGCCCTGCACCTCTCTCCTGCCTTGCACCTCTCTCCTGCACCTCTCTCCTGCCCTGCACCTCTCCCCTGCCCCTCTCTCCTGCCCTGCACCTCTCTCCTGCCCTGTACCTCTCCCATGCCCTGCACCTTTCCTCTCTCCTGTCCTGCACCTCTCTCCTGCCTTGCACCTCTCTCCTGCACCTCTCTCCGGCCCTGCACCTCTCCCCTGCCCCTCTCTCCTGCCCTGCACCTCTCCCCTGTCCCTCTCTCCTGCCCTGCACCTCTCTCCTGCCTTGCACCTCTCTCCTGCCTTGCACCTCTCTCCTGCCCTGCACCTCTCTCCTGCCTTGCACCTCTCTCCGGCCCTGCACCTCTCCCCTGCCCCTCTCCTGCCCTGTACCTCTCTCATGCCCTGCACCTCTCTCCTGCCCTGTACCTCTCCTGCCCTGCACCTCTCTCCTGCCCTCGACCTCTCCAGCACCTCTCTCCTGCCCTGCCTCTCTCTCTCTCCTGCCCTGCACCTCTCTCCTGCCCTGTACCCCTCTCCTGCCCTGCACCTCTCCCCTGCCCCTCTCCTGCACCCTGCACCTCTCCCCTGCCCCTCTCCTGCCCTGCACCTCTCCCCTGCCCCTCTCTCCTGCCCTGCACCTCTCTCCTGCCATGCACCTCTCTCCTGCCTTGCACCTCTCTCCTGCCCTGCACCTCTCTCCTGCCTTGCACCTCTCTCCTGCCCTGCACCTCTCTCCTGCCCTGCACCTCTATCCTGCCTTGCACCTCTCTCCTGCCCTGCACCTCTCTCCTGCCTTGCACCTCTCTCCGGCCCTGCACCTCTCCCCTGCCCCTCTCTACTGCCCTGCACCTCTCTCCTGCCCTGCACCTCTCTCCTGCCTTGCACCTCTCTCCGGCCCTGCACCTCTCCCCTGCCCCTCTCTACTGCCCTGCACCTCTCTCCTGCCCTGCACCTCTCCCCTGCCCCTCTCTACTGCCCTGCACCCAGGGGGTGAAATTAAAGCCTGCCGCCCGCCTGGGGCGCTCAGTTTTTACCTTTGGCGCTTGCCACTGAGAGCCCTGCCCGCCGTGTGGCGTGTAGACGTGTAGTTCATAACGATCTGAAACGATTGAAAATCTGTGCGGGTCTCATTTCCGGCCCAAGCGCAGTTAGAGTCATAATATCGATGGCTCCGGCAGTTAGCAGCATTCGGTTCGTATTAGGGATGCACGATATAGATTTTTTGACACCGATATCTTTATGCTCCTCAAGCCAATACCGATAACCGATATTTATTGTATTATAATATTTTTTTTAACTGTATATATATATATATATATATATATATATATATATATATATATATATATATATATATATATATATATATTTCTTTTTATCAATTTTTTTTTTTTTTTTTTTGTATTTATAAGCTCCGACGTCATCGGTACTGCTATCGGTACTCGAGAAATTATGGAGTTTTTTTTTTAGGAATTTAAACGTCGCAAACTAATCTTGTTGGCCGTTGTCTATTATCTCTCCTGCCTCTGTCTCTGCCTGCGAGCGGGCTCCCTCCCACACACACACACTCACTCACACACACACACACTCACTCACACGGGTGCTGCGCTGCCGACTCAATACAGACAGCTCTGCTCTCATAATGGCGGAGAGAACGAAATGTTCAAAAGTCTGGGTCTATTTTACTAAAGTCGATGCTGACAACGCTCGTTGCCACTGGTACTTGTCAATGTGGCTGGCGGGGAGATAACGTTAGCTCCGAGTAGAGTAATGGCTGACAATCCGGAGGTAAATAAACGAACGAGAGCTTCTGATTGGTGGTAAGAAGAAGAGGTGGGTGCAAGCCGTGGGACGTAATTGGCAGATCGACTGTCTATCTCCGAATGTAACGTGACTACGTCACAGCCAAGAAAGGGAGCGCTCGATTTGTGAAAAACTCCCTGTTCCTAAACCACACGCTATCAGTTTTACCACAGTACTGGCAAAACGGGAGGAGGCTATAATAAAAACAAGCGCCCTTCATCCAAATCCACCCACACCGGATTTCTTTTAACCAAAAAATTTATTATATGTTATCGGAGCTATCAATAACGTTATCGAGTTTATCGGGATGACGTCATAATTGCTGATATCGGCCCGATAATTATCGGCCCGATAATTATCGTGCATCCCTAGTTCGTATGATATTCTTATTTTGAAAAAAACCGTGGCAACGAGTCATATCCGCCCAGCCGGGCCAGCCCTGCAGCGGGATGCTATTGGCTTCTGCTCATATCAACACAGAGCAGTCTGCTCTCGTCTAGATCGGACCTCCATGAGCTACCGACGCCGTTACTGTTTAAACAATGACCCAGTCAACTATTCACTTTTAGTTTAATACATGACGAGGCATTGTCTAACGGTATCTAGCTGGCTAGCTACTGATAGCTGCTGATATCAACATGCTCCAGCAATAGTCGACTCGAGTGCATAATACCTCCGTTCCCTCGTTAGCTAGCTCACGTTAGCTAGCTCACGTTAGATCTATATGTCCCAGTAAACTAAATTGTCTTAACGTTATCTAGCAGGCTAGCAGTAGCTACAGATAGCTCCTGATATCAATGTCTTATAACATTGATTCAACGCGTATTCTAGCTGAGGGCTTGATGAATGTGATTAGACCAAAGAACCGCAATATTATACCAATAGGGTCCAGCTGCAGCGCCGGAGAATCCTTGCATGTTGAATGTAGAGTATTAGTATAGGGTCTAGCTGCATCGCCTGAGAATCCTTGCTGGAGCTGGAGGCTACTCAAGTATACACAGACAGTGGAGCTGTTTGCAGATAGCGAGCATTTTGACTTATTGCGTGGTGGCGATGTCTCGCAGATAATACAACTACAAGTATGATTATATAATATATATTTTATTTAAAAATTTTTTTTTATATAAAATATATATATATATATTTTTAATCAAAAAAATTTGGCAGGTAAGAAATATGCTTGGCGGGTAGATTCTTCCCATCTACCCGCCACTGGCCGGTGAGTCAAAAAGTTAATTTCGCTCCCTGCCTGCACCTCTCTCCTGCCTTGCACCTCTCTCCTGCCCTGCACCTCTCTCCTGCCCTGCACCTCTCTCCTGCCCTGTACCTCTCCCATGCCCTGCACCTCTCTCATGCCCTGCACCTCTCTCCTGCCCTGTACCTCTCCTGCCCTGCACCTCTCTCCTGCCCTCGACCTCTCCTGCACCTCTATCCTGCCCTGCCCCTCTCTCCTGCCCTGCACCTCTCTCCTGCCCTGCACCTCTCTCCTGCCCTGTACCCCTCTCCTGCCCTGCACCTCTCTCCTGCACCTCTCTCCTGCCCTGCACCTCTCTCCTGCCCTGCACCAAGAAACCTTCAGTGGACTAGGACAGTCATGGTGAGTGCGGAGCTGTTCCAGAGAATTGAGGAGTTTACATGTCACATGTACTCTGCTAACAGAAGCACGGTAGAGGTGAACCAACTGCGCTACCAGCTCTTCTGTATCAAAAGGGTAGAGGTCGAGTCCAGCCAGCTGCCACCATGTAGAGACTGTCTCTTCCTGCATGTTGAGCGAGCCAACTATCAGGCAGCAAGGAAGAGCAGTGTGCAGTCTAACCCTGTGGTCCCATGTCCTACAGAGCATGGATGGAAAGAAGATGAGGGCAAGCTGGCAATTTACTAGATGTGCTCCCCACCTGCACCAGATGCAATCCTGGAATTGCTAACATGCAATGGTGTCCGTTCATGCAAAATGCCAAGCTGCACATGCTTATAATTACACTGTAGCACTCAACACATGCTTATTATTACACTGTAGCACTCAACACTTTGATGAACATTGCCCTTCCTGATGACTTGTCGTACAGAACTTGTAAGTCGCTTTGGATAAAAGCGTCAGTTAAATGACTAAATGTAAATGTTATAAAATGGACTGGCATGCACAGGTATGTGCAAGTTACAGACATGCAGCAACCAAAAACTGCAGGATGATCCAGAACCTGACTTCGAACTCGAGGAGTCAGAGGATGAGAGAGACGAGCCGTTTGAGTGACATTATGGGGTGATTCTGGACTAGGTTACCCATCTCAACTCTATCTTAAGTACACACAGATCGTGATAGCCTGACTATAATCAGATCTTGACATTCCCAGGACTATTCCCATTAACACTTTCTTCACCAGGCTTATGTACATCATTATACCATCCTCTGCCATCTCTATTTGTCTATGGAGAAGTTCCCCTTTGCAGGGCTATAACTTTTTAAATTGTATTGCTAAATTGACATTACTATGGCCCATTCAACATCAAGTATCTATTGTTCAGGGTGTAGCAACGTTATACTTTTTCATTCACATATTCATACTAAAATACGGTCTAAAGTATAGGTATGTTTTTATCGTTTTCTGCAGCTTTCTGCAGAACGTGATTTATAGCCCTAAATGCATTATATAAAAAATGTCAAATGGACGTGCTTCTAGAAGTTACTACTTATCATCTGATGTTGACCGGATGGGGGGGGGGGGTCGTTTATAATTCCGTGGCCAACGTTAGATGATTCATCTAGTGTGGGTGATATGATCATTAGAGCAGTTTGTATCGAACACGTTAAAAAAACCCGCTGAAACTCACCGTAGCTTCCTCGTAGCGTTGGGCGATGAGCAAAAATATTCCTATTATGGGATGTTGAAATATGCGATCCATCTCCAGGTTGTATAATAGTATATATGTCCAAATCATGTTGTTTATCGAGTTATTGGTAACGGATTGCTATCCATTGTGTCTAGCTCGAGTCCCGGGACTATTAGCGAGTGATCGGACCGAATTGGAATGAGCACCAGCTTCCGTTTCCGGTTTCCGGTTTGGGCGATCCGCCGATCGGCCACCAGATGGCGCTCTTGAACCGTTGGAGAGTTGAGAGGGGATCAACAGTAGATCTCAAGTCTCCGGGGGAGAGATATGATTGCGATCACAGATTTTTTAAATATTGATCTCAATGACGTGTTATGGCGTCATTGGCAGAATGAGCATGGCGGGGAATGACGAGTTTAGGCGTCCTTGGCAGAGAAAGTGTTAATAACGATACTGTATACTGTGGGATTAAATGTATGATTCACTTTCAATGTTCATTTTGTTTATAATGTTGTTCTGTTTAATATGTTGTTTATAAAACTCTAAGTGGTTCCTTATCTCATTGTGGTGTCTTTTATGTCCTGTATATGTATAATAAAGAAAGGCCACTTTGTGACATTATCCTAGTGGCTGTTCTGTATAGTTGAACTCAATCAGCGCCTAGAGGTCGCTGTTTACCTTGTGGTAAGAAGGCCAGCGCTTTAACACTAGCACAGCCGACAAGGGGTCAAATTACCCCTAGGCATTTTCAATAAATGTATCCTCATCACTCGGTCGAGCTCCAGCTCTGTCACTCAATGACTTTTCCTAAAAGTACCGGTTTTATCTGGCACGTTTTCTGAAATTTCAAAATGACTTCAGGAAAATGTAATTAGAACATTATTCCACATATGGGCCGTTGGAACAGACGAAAGTCACAGCACTTTGCGAGCGTCTAGCGCAGGGGTGGCCAACCCGTGGCTCGCGAGCCGCATGTGGCTCTTTGCCCGTCAATCTGTGGCTCTTCCATCCAAAAAGAAATATATAAAATAATATTTTAAAAGATTTCTTTTTTTTTATGTCACTCAAACCTACATTTCATTGTGGTAAACCTCATATTTTTATATTCAGAGGTAATTATATAGTTTACACTGTTTATTTTTCTCATATTTCTCATATAAGCTGTCGGGTCATCTGACCCGTTCCTGGCGGGAATTAGTGGCATTTTCTCCATGGCTGTGCTAGTGTTAAAGAATAGGGATATATGGCAGTGTTTGCAGGGCTAAAAACTATATTAAATAGTATAGCTATGGATCTAATAAACAAGTCGATTGTCAGTGAGTTTCTTCCGGTCAACATGCAAAAAACAGATAACTTTTTCATACATACATTTCCGTTTTATACCGTGGTGAATATGAGTATAGTTTTAGAGTGATCCTGTCTAATCTCAAGAAACTCCAGCAAACCGTGCTTCAATGCATTTCCTTAGAAATCGTGCAATTTCTCGCTTGATTTATGAATCATTCTGAAATAAACGCTAGATTATCGGTATCATGTTTCATCATGCATGCACGAAAGGGTGGGGGGGGGGGGGGGTTTATATGCTTCGAGCGCCACCAACGGCTTATATTACACAGTACATTACAGACACACGCTCCGATGGTGGCGAAAAAAATCATCTGATCAACGCAAGATTGGTAACATATAGTCCTTACCTCATATCTGATGTACTGCAAAAATAATAATCCAATTCCTGATCGCCATTCCAAATATTGATCGCGGTCGTCTTTCCAACATTTATGCATCAAAACACATGAATCCACGGTGTTCCAGTGTCCCCAATCCGTCTGTTATAACGTGAGTCATGCCCAAGAAGGAAAACCCGGACCGGACTTCTTAGATCGATGCACAGCCCAAGCCAGAGGGATTCCAATGATGTGCAATTCCGGCCACAAGGCGTTAGGCGGCGTATTGGCTGTTTGTGATCTCAGAGCCATTCCCAATGATAACATCAGGCTGGATGGATGAATTATGAATGGATATAGCGAATAAAAGAAATAACGATTAAAACCCAACTTTTCTCGTGATTGGCGCTCAACCACCGGTGAGGTAACCCGACTTTTTCCGTCATTGCCGCTGAAACAGTTAATAGGAGCCTAATACTGCTCTTCTAAATTAAGGCTCACAATCACCCCTGACAAGAAATAGTATAGGCATACATTTCCTGAATCCTTATGGTCCTGAGAGTGTTGAGAGATGTGTCCCTGTTGCTTTTAGATGACACAAGAAAGATAGTATATCATTTAGGCGAAAATCGTGTAAAAATTTGTGTTGTTGACTGTTCAAAGAGCTCCAGTGACCTCTATATTGGTCAGAGAGATCTTAGCTTGAATGAAAGATGACATAGTCCCCTTTAAAATTATATCAAAGACAATATTGTGAAACATTGACAGATGCCCTCTACGTGAGTCTAAGGCCCTGTCCACACGAGAGTTTGGATTTAATATGACCGAAGTTTGAAAAAATAAAACTCCGTCCACACGGTGAACACAGGTGGACAACCGTGTATAACTGCGTACTCACGGGCAGAGCTGGAACCCAGCAACCGATACATTTAGTACAATGTAATACAATGCCAAAGCAGTAGGCGGCGATGTTGTTCAGACATGAAGGCCATTTCAACCAATCAGAAAAGACTGAACGCTCACTAAACTTCCTGTTGGGTCGCGATCTGCCATTAATTTACTGAAGAAGAAGAAGTAAACTTCCTGTTTAGAAGCACAGCTGGACCCTATTGATCATTTTGCCAACGGAACATATATTTTCAGCAAAGAAAGAAACTGCAATAAACAAACGTATACATTCACTGTGTTCTGCCTCTCATTTTGTTGATGAAACAAAACCATCAGCAACACAATTTACCACCAAGAGCGGATAGTTTAGTCTCACAAAAAAGATCTCTGGTGTTGTTAGCTACATGCTAATGTCAATGGCATTCTCTATGTATAGTATATAGCTTAAATGCTAACGTAATAATGTAACGTTAACGCTAGTATAATGAATGGATGCAAACGTTATTTAACACATTGCAGAATGGGTACAATACAATACGGCTCAATACAAACAATTGTTAAGGGGATGCAGTCTGGACTGGGTTCCTTATAACAACTTGACAACACATGAGTTTAGTTTAGCTGCAGCTACATGTTTACTCTGAGCGTCAACAGACATCAGTCGATCACAACACTCTTCAACACAGACGATACGTTTTGAACAAAAGTTTGTTACAATCATTTTCATATAACGCTACTTGGGACAGCTCTGCTGTAAACACTGGTGTAGTTGGCTCTGCTCTAATCTCTCTACCCCGCGGTCTGCCGTGAACATGGGGAATAATTGCGACAGCTCTGCTGTAAACACTGGGAATAACCTCGGTTGCTATGCCCACACGCAACTGCAAAACCGCACAACTCCACCCTGGCCACCGGTTTCAAAGACCGCGGTTGCAGTGTAGCAAATCCCCGGTTGTGTGTGGCCGAACAGTGCAACTGCGCACATACAATCACGGTTACATTAAACCCAGCGTTCGTGTGGACGGGGCCTAAAGCAGATATGCACCAGCATCTGAAATGCCCTGAGGGGTGGGTATACTTCATGACTTGATCATTATGATAAAGCTACCACTCCGGAAGGGCTATCATACCAAAATATCATCTACAGACATAGATCTTTAAAAAAATTATATGTAAGTTTCGTCACCTTGAGTGGTACCGACAAGTGAAATTTTGGCCTCTGGCCCATGGACTATATAACATGGGAGCGAAAGTGAAGCGCTGGTCACCCGCCCGCCTTTGCGCGCGGCTGGTGTGTTTGCGCCGTGAGCCTCTCTCTCTCTCTCGCGCTCCCTCCCTCTCTCTATCTGTCTCTCCCTCTCTCTCTCTCTCGAACGCAGTGAGCGCTCCGTAGTATGATCATGATCATTATGATCGACTGGAATAAGAAAAAATAGGTTTACTACTTACATACTGTATTTGTCTCCTTTGTTCATTAATGTTGACTATTGCATAACTGATTTGACAAAAAATATCCACCAAGGTATCTGCCAGTGCAGGTGGGTGACTGTCACTCAAAGCGCATTGCGAGTATGGGCGAAGCCCAGCCTAAAACAGCTTGGATTTTGTAAGGGGAGAAACTGGTGCACCAAAGTACTTGATTAAAAATAAAAAACAATGAATTTTATTGAAAAAAATACTTACAGATGTGTTCCATAGACTCACAGGAATTGTGTAAAATTGCCCAAAATAGTTAAAAATAGGCGGACCTTTAAGTTTTGGATTGAACTGAAGTTTAAGGAGTTCTACAGTAGCATAACAACAGCATTGTGCATCATTGTGAATAAATAAAAGTTTGCTCTGTAGAGTAACTAACTGCTGTGGTCTCTTTTTGTATTGTAAACCCTAGGCTAAATGGGCATACTTCATGAGGTCAACTCAACTTAATGCAAGCGAAGTGCAAACCTTAAATCATTTTTATTTAATGAGTTATGTTAAAAATACATCCTTATGTCAAGTCAAGAAGACATGCTGTTTAAATGGGTGTTTCACCTTTCTATTTTTTGTAAGCCATTGTTGGGGGAAAACATTTCGGTAGCGGGTAGTCGATAGGGATGGGTACCTTTCACATTTGAACCGGTACCGGTACCTCTGAATCGATACTGTTACACAACGGTACCTTTTTTCGATAAATTTTTTCACTAAAAATGTTATCTACCTACCTCAGTTGTAAAAAAAAAATTCCAAACTTAATATTTAATAAATAAATAATAAATAAATTATGTATTATTATTTATTATTACTTTGTGGGGGACAATAATGGACAATAGAATTCACATTCTGTCACATCCATGTCAGGGGCGGAGCTAGGGGGTGGCTACCTGGGCTCAAGCCCCGGATGTACTCTGAAAAGCCCCGAATCTATTAAAATTTTTTTTTTTTACAATTCATCATTGTTACATGAAAATATGTTTGCACCAGATTTAGCAGAAGCTAATTTCCATCTGTGGTCTATCCAGCTGCTAACTATTTGAGTGAGTTAAGTCTTGGTGTTATGGTAGACTCAGACCTAAGCTTTAAATCACAATCAACAAGTTGACAAAAACTTAATTCTTCCACCTTAGAAACATAGCTAAAGTACGGCCATTTATAAATCAAAAGGACGCTGAAAACCAGATCCATGCCTTTATCTCAAGCCAACTCGACTACTGTAATGCACTCCTTACCGGCCTCCCGATTAAATACGATGATAACTATTGCATTATTTTATTCTATTTTACTAACTATTTTATTGCACTGCACTATTTTACTTTGTATCAGTGAATCATGGACGCCTGGCCATAAGAGCATTCGGAGCATCTCTGCTCTCCCACTATTGAACTTGGGGGAGCAAAGGTATAATCTTGCTCCACCACTTTTTGATTATATGAAAAATATGATATATCCCCCCCCAATATATTAACTGAGTTTTATAGTGAAAAGAGCAGCTTTATTGGTCAAGATTGAAGGCTCTATATTGCAGGAAATTGCACGTACAGGTTCATTAAATTCAAAAAAAATCTGTCGTGGAGGGGGTCGTGCCTGAGCCCCTCCAAACCACCCCTTGCCTGCCCAAAAAAAAAATAATAATAATAATAATAATAAAAAAAAGTTAAAAAAGGTTAAAAAAAAAAGGGGGGGGGGCCCATCTGGGCTAAGCCCCGGATCTCCTACAATCCTAAATCCGCCCCTGATCCATGTTCAATGTTATGCACAGGGTGTGGTTAGAGGGCATTGGCGTTATGTAGTCACACGGGTTGACGTGATGACGTATTAGATTGTATTAACACTTTCGCGGCCACTTGGATCCGTCTAAAATCACTCTAGCCAGCATTTCATAATAGACTTGCATAGTCCGTGGGGCTGTTTGTAGAGCTGAATCTATACTTTATAGTATTGCTATCTGTCCATTCTCATTGTCAATTGACACCATAAACCGTCCCTTCAAAATGGCTTAAAGAAATAATTCTTTCATCAATACGTTCTCATTTTATAGCATCTTGAATATAAGCGTTATAAGGGATTTCGGCTAGTATATTTCCTGGAAGGCAGGCCGCTAAGCTACTAACGTTAAATCCAATGGCATTTCGGATATACAGAAGCTACAGTTAAAACTCAAACTACATATGATCAGTATGATGGTCCACCATGAATGCATGAAGGGGGGGGGGGGGACGTCATTTCTGATTATTGATTACCAATAACCGCGTTAGCCTCAGTAGCCACATTCGCTGATCGGGTGGATGGCTATCATAACAAGCCCTGATCAGCATGTAATTTACGTGGAAAAGATCTTACCGTGGGCCGGTTGGATCCCCCAAAGGATTTCCCAGTTATCGATCGCCATCTGGTAGATCGATATGTCCATTGGCTGATGATATATTCCTTTACTGCACACTGAAATCCGCGTCCCAAAACGTATTCCAAGCTACAGGCTATAGGCATCGCTTCATGTTAGCAGAAAACTACATTGGAGATCAGTACCCCAAGTCAGACTGCCCATATAAAAATGATCTTGGGGGTCTGAGGGCAGTAGCCCCCGACCCCCTCCCTGGGGAAGCACTTAAGTTAAGTACCATCCCTTTGTTTACGGCCAGCAGCCCCCGAAAATTAACACCTGAGTGCTAGTTCTAAAGTGACAGAGGAGTGGCAGAAGGGACCTGAATCTGAAGGGCTTCATCTGTACATTGGTGACTCTGACTATCGTTTTTGTACGCTTCCAAAGACTGGATAAAAATTTAACGCTGTAGCAATGAAGCTACCGGAGTTCTGGGAGCAGCAGACTGCTGTTTGGTTTGCGCAAACGGAGGCGCAGTTCGCTATACGGAGGATCACGGAGGATGATACAAAGTACTATTACGTGGTATCTGCGCTCGGCGGTGCTACCGCATCCAGAGTAGCACATCTGCTCGGGAATCCTCCGGGAATGCTAGAAACTTTTGGTCAGACGGAGTCTGAGTGTGCACGGCAGCTACTGTCTTTGCCGGGCCTGGGCGATGCTAAACTGTAATGTTCGGGGTCCTGTCCTACCTTAGGATGGTACCCTACGGTCTGTCTGGATTACTTCACCTTGTTGTTTGGGTTGCACTAATTGTATGTCACTTCTGATTTGCTGTCTCGCACTGATTGTCTGTCACATCTGGAAGCTGTCACTGGCTGTCATTCTGGCTGTCACTAATTGACACGTTGGAATGTGGCTTTATAATGAATGCTCTTTTCTCTTGTTCTTTGCTAGAGCTTCACTATATCCTATGAGCAGGACCGCCTGAACGAGTGCTGACCCAACTCTCTGTTCTGTTCTCTGTTGACGCTTGGCGTCTATATATTCCGTTACTACTTGTTTTCTTAATAAAGAGAATACCTTGTTTTGAAGAGCAAACACTTCTCTGTCTCCTTCCTCG